>NC_134704.1:148131124-148878624 GCF_043290135.1 Rhipicephalus microplus | reverse complement strand
AGGTGAGCTGACGACGCCACTTACACTTCCCGCAATACTCGAGAGGCACGCATCGCTCTTCGCTGATACTACTACTCAGCTTCCCGGAACTAGCGTGCTAGTGCACCATATTACTACCGACAATCATCCGCCGGTGTCCATACCGTTACGTAGATATGCCGAACGAGAGCGGATATTAATTGACCAGCAGGTGCAAGAAATGCTTGCCGCAAGCATAATCAGGCCATCTTCTAGCCCGTGGGCAGCACCTGTTGTCCTAGTCCGTAAAAAGGACGGCAATCTCCGATTCTGTGTTGACTACCGAGAGCTGAACAAGCACACCATACCAGACTCGTACCCGCTGCCACGCATTGACGACGCTATTGACGCCGTACGAAAAGCGAGGTTCTTTTCGTCGCTAGATTTAAAAGCAGGGTATTGGCAGATCAACGTGGCTGAAGAAGATAAGTTTAAGACGGCCTTCCGAACACCATCTGGCTTGTACGAGTTTAATCGGATGCCGTTCGGTCTGCGAACTGCTCCAAGCACCTTTCAGCGTGCCATGAACACAGTGTTAGGCACACTGATAGACCGTGCCTGCGTCGTGTACCTCGATGACGTTCTAGTCATCCGGGAAACAGAAAAACAACATCTACAAAATCTCGACACGGTTCTGCAGAGGCTACACAACACCGGCTTTCGACTTAACCGCGAGAAGTGCCAGTTTGGGTTGACGACAATATCTTATCTTGGTTATCAGATATCTCATAATGGCGTACGACCCTTGCCTGAACGCATAGACGCCGTTGCCAAATACCCTGCACCAACATCTATAAAACAGCTCCAGGTATTCCTAGGAATGGCGTCATACTTGCGCAAGTTTGTACCGAGCTTTGCGTCAACTGCTGCTCCACTCACGGACTTACTGAAGAAAAACGCCCAATTTCAGTGGGGTCCTTTGCAGGATAACGCCTTCCAAACCCTCAAACACCAGCTTACACATAGCCCGGTGCTCTGCCACTTTAATGAAGATTGGATGACAGAAGTCCATACTGATGCGAGTCAGATTGGCCTGGGGGCGGTTTTACTTCAACGTGACTCGAGTGGGCGTGGGCACGTCATCTGCTACGCCAGTCGTAAACTATCGGACGCAGAACGGCATTATCATTCGAATGAACTGGAGTGTTTGGCTGTAGTATGGAGTGTGGATGAAAAGTTCCGCCACTACTTGTTTGGCCGACACTTCACGGTAGTAACAGACAACTCCGCGATTGCGTGGATGTTCCAGAAGCAGCACCTCAAGCACAAGTTTGCCCGATGGATTGTTCGGCTCCAAGACTATACGTACGACATCCGTCACCGTGCTGGAGCACAAAATCAGCTTGCGGACGCTTTATCGCGAAATCCGATCGAGGAATTCTCCACACGAAATCGAGAAACCTGGATCCTGTTTTCGCAACAGGACGTGACCAAGGCTCAGCAAGCCGATGGAAGACTCGCATCCGTTATAGACTCCATTGGCGATGCGGGACGCAATGCCAAGTTTGTCTTACGTAATGGAACGCTGTATCGGCGTCACTGGGCCGATAAAAGCACCGAGTGTCATCTCCTGGTCATTCCTGACACCTTAAGATCGAGCGTACTACGCGCCATCCATGACACTCCCGAGGGAGGCCATGTTGGCTACAGAGCCACCTTACGCAAGGCACAAGAACGTTTTTGGTGGCCGAAAATGGATAAAAGCGTGCGTTCATACGTTGCCAGTTGCGAGATTTGTCAGCAACACAAACGACGTCCTGGAGCTCGACATGGACTTCTTACGCCGATCAAGCCTCCAGAGACAATTTTCCACACGTTGGGCATAGATCACATCGGGCCTCTTCCAATGACGACAGCGGGCAATCGTTACATTATACTCGCTGTGGACTACTTGTCCAAGTTCGTAGAGGTCGCGGCCGTGCCTTCGCTTGCTGCTAGCCATGTCATCCGATTCCTGAAAGATCGCTTCGAATGGCGACACGGTCTTCCTAACAAGTTGATCTCAGACCGGTCGACCACCTTTCGCAGTCGCGAGCTCCGCACTTACCTACAACAAGCTGGAGTGGACCATCACTTCGCGTCGGCATACCATCCACAGGCGAACGGACTGACCGAAAGGTCGAACCAGACTATCCAGGCTAGACTCGCACCGTACTGTAAGAATCACAAACGAGGTGAGGCCGACTGGGATGATCATCTCCAAGCAGCTGCGTACGCAGTGAACACGGCGGCACACAGCTCCACAGGAATTTGCCCCTACGAGATTGTCTATGGTCAGCTCCCGCAACTGAATGCTACGTTCGGTTTGGACACTCCCGTTAAAGTAGGGCGTTCCGCTGCACGCCAGACACTTTGTCGCGATATCCGTGTGGAGGCGCGTAGGAGGATTGTGCATGCTCAACAGGCACAAAAGCGATACTACGACCGACGCCACCGTCCCGCGCCGAAATACAGTGTAGGTGATGAGGTGTGGCTACAGCGAGGTGCGCCATCGTCTTCAAACAAACTGCACCCAAAGTACGACGGCCCTTACATTATTTCTGAGCGCTTGGGAGATAACACTTGGCGAGTACGATCCACAGCTTCTGATACGCGCAGAGACAAGAGAAAACGGAATAACTTTACGGTGCATGTGTCGCGGATGAAGAACTGCATACGGCGGCAAACGTGACATTGGTTTGTGTTTTTCTTACAGGAGTAGACCAGCTGCAGCGTGGCCGAGTGTAATGATGACAAAGCGGCGATCGTGCTCGGCGCATACCTGGAAGAGAAGGAGGACGAGGAAGAGGAGGCAGATAAAGAACAGCCGGCCTGCAGCAAAGGCGTTGTCTCTTTGTCTTATTTCTCCTCGTTACAATATATATATATAGCTGGTAGGGTATTTTAAAATGATATAGTTTACCTTAATTAGCACGTACCTTAGACAAAAAGACGGTATTGTTACGTGCAAATCTAGTATTACAATGGGCAACAAGGTCGGAAGATGAGAAGCAGATAGGAGGTGGTGGCTTGGTTATGTATTTATAAAATGTGATACCTAATTTGTAATTTAGAAGCTCTGAAATGGTCAAGATGTTGTTATCACGAAGTAGGCCTTTAACGATGAACATCAATCACTATGCATATATCAATTCGTCCTGTTGAAATATTAAAAAAAGTCACCTCTTCTTTTTTCACATAATTCACAGGAGACCAGATAGAAAGCTTGCAGGAATAACGTGGCCACTGGAAGCGTAGGATTCGTTGAGTCGTAGAAGTGCGCAGCACGGGCATTTTTTTACCGCGGGCGTGTTTTCAGGACCACGCCAATAATGAAGATCGTTTTAGGAATGATGATGATGATGATGATGATGATGATGACAAGTATGGTAATAGTTGGTGTGTTCCAATACTCACCGTAGACGGCTAAATAGACAGCTACATGGACGGCGGCCATCTTAAGTCCCGTTCTAATTCTCACCTAGGGGGCAAATAGGACAGCTCCGAGACGACTGCATCGTAGACATATACGATGCAGGCTACTTTGTTGTCTAAACAAAATGGCGGCTGAGCGAATCACTCAGATAGACCAGATCACGCTGAATAGTCGTCTGCACACAAGCTAACACTTTTCCAGACGCTCAATGTGAGTGGCTATTATTTTTTTTCAGACTTTAACACGAAATAAGCCAGAAAATACAACTGTTACGTTTGTATATTTTGGCTTTCTCTTCTCGACGCGAGGTGGCGCATCGTCGCGTAAAAGCGAACCAGACGTGTTCTGATTCTCGGAAAGCATGGGCTCGGTGCTGTCTTCTAAGCAGTCTGCGTAGACTGTCTGCGTGTTACGGATTGGAGCCCAGCCAGTGCAGCCGCGGCATGACTATAGGGTGACATGGCACGGCCCCGGGTGCCACCTTCTGTCTCTGCCGCTGTAGGGCCGCTGCAGTTGTGAGTGATATACTGCGCTATCCTGATAATCGACATCACTTACGTGATTGGAGAAGAATAAATGCATTAAAACGTACTAAAAGGATGAAAATGAAAGCAGGCGTATTTATCAGCAATACTTTAAAGTGAACAGCAGCTCTCGATTGTGTGCATGATTGAAAGGGGAATGTTCTTACCAAGAGTTTTTTCTTATTTACTGGGCATGAACATTCTACAACAGGTTATTGCACGTTTGACGTCTTACCTTGACAGGTAACAGGAAAAAGAGAATGGCATAGTGGTAAAAAAAAAAAAACTTGTAGACAAACACTCTTGATACTCAGCAAATAAAAAAATAAATTGCAATGATTGAATACGTTTTTCCACAAAATTGAAAAATGATAACGGAATGCTGCCTCCTCTAAATCGCAAATAAATGAATGAGCTTCCATTTTTTTTACATCGGTCTTAAAACTCCCCTCGAGCTTGTTTTCAAAAACAACTTAGAATGATTTCGAACGCCTCACCGGGAGAAATCGTCTCTTTCTTTTTCCTCCTTGTCGAGTAGGAGCGAAAAAAAATTACGGCATCTACTGGAGTGAATGATGATGAGCGGGCGAAGCACTGGTATTGATTGGTATTACCATAATCACCCGTGAAATTGCCCACTGCCACATATGAAGGAAAGGCGAAGGAGTTTAAAAGGTATATGCAGTGTTTAATAGTCATAAACGGTATGTTGCAACTTGATTTGGCTTCATTATTTTTTCTTTTGTGATTCGACAAATCACCTAGTTGCTACAAATACGCTCGAGGTTTTAGAGTTTGCTGCTGATGTCCCAGGCAGTCATTTGGTGATTCAGTAGATTGAGCTGTGATTACCTTACTGCAGTGCCGATGACAATGATTACTCCAAGAAAAGTGGCAACCCTCACCACGGGGTATCGGCCAAAAAACATGAGGCAGTAAAATTAGTTTTAAAATGCCCGCATATTCAGAATTTAATGACGGTAAAGGAGCTTGTTTCAAAGGTTAGTTATAAGAAAGCGTGCATAGTAAACCGTACCTCTGCTCAATCATCCTCATATAAAAACGTGACACAATAATTGAGAGCTCGCGATGAGACTAACTGCGAGCACGTATTTGTGCTGCCTTGGGAGTACTAAACGTGTTGTATTTCAAGCGTATTTGAGCACAGCGAGAGAATCTTGCATAAATAGATGTAGTGGAAAGTTCGAGTAAGCGATGTCTATGTATGTGAGGAGTTTGCTCGTGGTAGGATCCACGTATGAAATGATGCGGAGGGCGTAACGCAATATTATGCACCTCTTGGTTACTGCGAGCTCTTACCGCAGAGTACGCTTGTCGACGAAACCAATGGACAGTTTGCAATAATCTCCAAAGCGGCTTTCTGTAAGGTTTGTTTTTCAACCAAAAACTGTCGTTCACAGACTGCTTTTCTCGCTCACTGTGTTGCACTCGCGTGCTCGCGTGCCTTCGCATGAATTCGGAGAGGTAAAAGCACTATGAGCGAGAATAGCAGTCAGTGAACGAGAGTTTTTGGTTTGGAAACAAGCCTTACATGAAAGCCGCCTAGCAGACTATAGCAAACTGTTCATTCGATGCGGGTCTCGCGAGCTCTCATCGAAGTGTCTTGGTGGAGAGCCCGCGATGCTGCTGCATTTCAAGCCCTCTGCTCCACTGCCTTGGCTACCTGTTTTTTTTTTTGACAAGCAGAGTACAAGCAAGTGCCGTTTGAGCACCGGCGTGCCACCTAGTGAGCGCGCTTTAAATCCCCGGAGCGAGTACAGCTGCGCTTCCAGAGACAGCAAAGAGAACTAGTGACTATAGTGATGAACAAGCCCTGAGCATAGCACAAAGTACACATAATGCTTTAAGCTCTGTAGTGGGTACCTTGGTTATTAGCATAAATGAATTAGGTAGTGGTATAGTGGGTGATTTATTGTCCTTAGGATCATTGTCATGACGCATACATTGCATGTGTTCTGCCCCAATGGCAGCCGGAGAATATGTGCTCAAAAGAACACCTGTTTTTCTTTGTCATTAGCGTCATTATCATCCCCATCGAGAGAGCGGCTACAGCGATGGACAAGCCCAGAGCATAAAGAGCAAGCTTCTAAGACACAAATGCAGCAGATATAATTGCCATTCGTTCCACGTGCGATAAATTTCACTCGATGACGAACTTAGTAATCGTTGCCCCTAGTGTTGAAAAATTTGATGACGACTCTACTCCTAAACAGTCACTGGAGGGTTACTGACCTGCATGTCATTGTGGTTTAGTTGATATGGCACCTTTAAAACGCTATAGTGCACAAAGACGGGACAAAGAGAGCAAACGCATTTTCTTCGTTTATTTCCGTCGTGCACGCTGTAACATTTACAAGTCTACATGTTATATTCATTTCAAGAACAATTTGAGAGATTTGAATGCACCGGCCTTTTTTTCGATTGCATTCATGCATCAGTAGCAGGTGTAGCAACAAGTCGATGGATCCTCAGCTGAGAGATAAGCTTGGGTGCGGAGCTATAGAGAAATTGGTTTCCGCCCTTGCGGTGGTGATCCTCGAATGTGTAAATAAAAGACACACTCTTACACAAACGCGTCCATTAAAATAATGCTCTACTATTGTATGAAATACCCATTGTGAATGTGCAGCATTTCCGCAATGAGGACATGTGCGACCTTGTCAAATGTCACCACACGGGCAAGGGTGTTCGAAAGAAATTGCAAAAAATCCACCACGCCGTGAAATTTTGTATACTATGTTTGTAAGAACTAGCAATAACCTATGCAGTTTGAGTAGTACGTGAGACCCTACATATCCATAAAATAGAACTTCCAGGACTGCCAGACAACTCTGAACACTATTCACTGTTGTATGGTCCTGCTGGACACGTCATGTCAGTGAAACAAAGACCATTTTATGCCTGTATTGGACGTCCCTTCTTACACATGACCCCACCCCCCTCACCTCTTTAACCTTTCATACGTTGTGTGGACGTCCTTGTGCACACGTGGGAAATATGAACACAAAACGGTCATTGCGGAGTGTGTTGTAACTTAGTACTTATCTTGAACATCGGTTACAAAATCCCCTGTCAAGAAGAAACTATTGTTCATGGCGAAGTAACCTACACAAGAATGTTTTCGTTGAACAAGTGTGATCAACTTCAATGCTGGGCCCACTAAAGACTGACAGTAATGTCAAACAGTACTTACAAAGAATACACGCTATAATCCCGACCTCTACAATTATTTGAGAATAATTTAGTGGTCATCTGTGTTTATAGCAAACGTCATTAGCTGCGGCCACACTCATGATCTGCCAACGTGCGTGAACCATTTGTCGGTTGCAAACCAAGTCAAATGATTGCGTAATTAGAACAATCTAAAGGAAGGAAGAAAAATAGGGGGAAAGAACGGCAGGGAGGTTAACCAGCCTACAGGCAGCTGGTTTGCTACCCTGCGCATGGGAGGGGGATGGGGGAGATGAAAGATAGAGGGCAGCGAGGGAAGAGAGATAAACACAGAACATTCAGCAGCACACGCGCGCACACTCAGTCATTGTCCAGTCTTGTTTTTCGCGGTGTGTGACATTGCTGTTACAACCGCTTGTTCAAGTCCGTGTCGCGTAGGAATTTCAACAGAGCTTTTGTCGCCTTCTGTTGCAATGTCTTCTTTCGGGCACTTGACAGAATAGTGTCCACAGACATTTGGCTGTTGTCGATGCGCCCTAGAACGGACGCTAGTGACTGGCTCTGGATGTCATACAATGGAAAGTGGCACAGGATGTGGTGTAGTGTCTCTTCGCAATGACAGGCATCGCAGAGAGCGTTGTCGGCCATTCATATGACAATAGAATAAGATTTTGTAAACTCCACTCCTACCCATAAGCGATGAAGAAGGGTGGCTTCTCTTCGGTCGAGCCCAGTGGGCATGCGGAGAGCCATCAAAGAGGACAGGTGGTGTTGACGATTCTTCTCGTTGCTTGGTGGGAACCATAGTACAGTGGCTAGAAGGAGAAGTGTGATGAGGGAGCGGCCACCTGCGTGTGCCGTGGTGATTCAGGGCCTAGGTGGCGCTTTCACGTCGGCGCGATGCTGGCGTAGCCATGGTAGCCGTGGGTTTTTATGAATTTTGCGTTAGCATCATTAGTTTTTACTTGAGCTGGCACTTTCCACAAGTAAATAACGCTTTTATAGTTGAGTCGTTCAGTAAAAGAAATCGCTGATTGCCTAAACAATTTTGTTTTTCTCCTCTTTTTTTTGTGCACCCAGTGTAACACAAACCTCCAGACTCCCGTGTCCTTTTCTTTATGGCATGCACTGCGACTAAGATGTATAGTGACACTGCAAAAGTTACCTTCTTGCTACTTGCCAAACTTGTTAATTTTGGTGCAAAGCTAAAAAAAACGAAAGAAAGACAAGAACACGCATGTTTAGCAAACTCAGGCTAACTCACCCAAGAACAAGTTCTTGAGTTGTTTACTGTTTCTTTGCGACTTCATTATTAAAGCAGTGGTGCCTTCGCGTTTCCCCGGGATGCAAATACACCAAGAATCTGGTGCCACGACCCTGAAAGTGGCTGGAAAAGGATAACCAAACCGTGGTCGCATGCAAATGTTTTTTCGGGTTCAGGAGTAAAAGAACCCAGGTTGACAAAGCCGTCAATTTTACCCGAGCCACCTTTCACAGAAAAATTCTCAGCCAACTTCGTCTCATCAATGTTGAGTTCACCGTGACACTCAAATTCTCTCATTTTTTAAGTTTTTTTGGTGATTCCTGAGAGCACATTGCGATTAAAACCAAACGTGCTCTCGTACTGCTTCATATGCTTTTTGAGGCAGCTGCGACTTGGTAGCGCCAAGATTTTTTCTCTACGTATATGCTCATACAGCTGTGGGCTCTTTATGCGCATAATGATGCATTCAAGGAGCCATTCAGGGTTATACCGCACCCCCTTTGAAGATTTTTGTTTCGCAGCCTTAAAACACTGTATAATGGCAGCCTTCTGCTAGGTGGAAGCTGACCAATTTTCTTCAGGAGGGTGGCTTCTTCAATTGCCTCATTTTCTTCCTTGATTTGGGAGATCACTTTCTGTAGCGACTTCACTTGATTCTAAGGCGCCGCACTGCCCGAGTCTTCACTCTCAGCTTTGATGAGGTATTTCTTCTAGTCTTTTTCGTTTGCTTCGCTCGGCACCTTTGATTAATTAGGAGTCTCCTCAGATACTTGCACGACACGCACCACTTCTCACTCTGGCTTGATACACCTTTACACCTAATGTAGTACAGAGTATCATTCCATTGCTTTGAATTTGCGTTGGAGCACGCGAGTGAAAACTCCGCACTCAGTCCGACTCCAGGGCAAGCACGCAAGCTGTCGACCTCTTGAAAATAGATGCTGGATCTCTTGGCACATCAAGCATGACCTTGACACTCCGCACAAGCACTTCATGTTTTATTACACTTTCGATGCATCTAAACACTACCATTTTCAGCGCATGAAGCAGGCTCATGTCTTTTCCAGGTAAACACACGCTGTAGACCACGCGAAGGGGATTCTCGCTGAACACATGCTGCGCCCTCTGGTTGGTCGGAAGTGGCACATTCAGGACTTCTCGAACATGTGCAGATGGAGCATCAACAGTAGCACAGACGTCTTCAGCATCAACAATTTTCAGAATTTGGGAAACACGTTCCGTCCATGCGACGTCTTCTTTTGGGCGACGAGGGCTGTGATGCTGGCTTCTTCCGTGCACTTCTTTGACGGGTGAAGCTCCTTAAGACCTCACGATGTCCGCCGTCTCCCGTCTGTCCATAACACCACGTAACCTTCAACTCATAAGCAACAGAGGGCGTTGGTGGTAACGGTTTTGCATGTAACCTTCAACTTATAAGCAACGGAGGGCGCTGTGGTTAATTTTAGATGTGATAGCGCAGCTGCCAACGCTATATATATATATGGAACGTGGTTATATATATATATATATATATATATATATATATATATATATATATATATATATATATATATATATATATATATATATATATATATATATATATATATATATATATAACCACGTTCCATACCACACATTCTCTTCTCTCATATGAACGAAGGCGAACGCAGGAAAGCGCGACGTGCTGAGTATCAGCGTCGCCGTCGACAGGAAGCTACCGCGGGGACAAAAGAGAAGGAAGCGGATGCAAAGCGGCGACGGCGTCAACAAAGTTCTACACCACAGACTAGGGCTAAGGAAGCAAAGGCTAAGCGGGAAAAACGCCAAGCTGACGTGCAGTTGAGACAACTTGAAGCGGATGCAAGGCGGCAATGGCGACAAGAAAGTTCTACACCAGAGACGATAGCTAATGAAGCAGTGATTATGAAGTTAAAACGTAACCCGGAACTCGGAACCTCATATCACCTATAAAAAAGAATCACCGCTATATCACAATCGGTCTCAGCACTATCTTTTTTAATGAAAAAATATATAAGTATCAAAACCAAAATCAGTCTCGGTACTTTCTCAAGTTTAATCACAATAATCACCTCCGAAAGCTTTGCCCCATAATTATATTCAAGCAGCTTGAAATGCGGTGATTTTTTCTTAGAAAGTGCTTTCGAGAGGCATTTGGGCAAATTGGAAAATATAGATGGCACAGCGTTTGGCAGGAGAACCAGCCTGGTCCGACCAATGCGCACTGATTCACCTTGTATTATATGCTCGAAATGCCGTGACACACACTGCGGATCGAAATGCAACTCGCATACTGCTGCATTTCCCTCCAGCGGCTTGTCAGCTCTGGGTATGTTCCGCTGCCACTTCAGAAACAGCTCCTCCTCTTTAGGTACGCCGAACAGTGAAAGTTGTTGCTTGGAGGATTTAAAACCAGTCACGCAGCTGGGAACGAAACAGTGGCTTTGTCGCCCGCACATTTTACAAGCCTGGCCAGCGAATCACCCGGAATCTAAGTGCAAACTCCTCTAGGATGCTTACAAAGCGCTGTAAGCATCCTAGAGGAGTTTCAGGCAGTTAACCATGTCAACAAAGAGTTTCACACGTATTAAGCACTTTACGGGCATGCCGAAGCTCAAGTGATTGCTCCTGACCAGACAAATGCATGAGAGCGTGACGTGTATGCGACAGCGAGCGCCACCTAGCAGATGCATAGCTAAGCGGCGTCAGCCCTTCCCAGAGACGCCGCTTGGCGGTAATCACACTTCTCCTTCCACACACACTTCGCCACTGTAACCATAGTGAAACCATGACTTCACGCGCAAGTCGCCGAAGATTACTGGCTGCATCGGTCCGCGAAAGTGGTGTGGCTTCTTCTCGTGTTCCTTCAAGAGCTGCCCGCGCGGCAGTATCGGCATATTCGTTCCCTATGAAGCCGCAGTGAGTTGGCAGCCACTGAAACGTCACATGATGCCCTTTCTCGTGTGAAATGTGGAGAAGGCATTGAATTTCAAAAAGAAGCTGTTCATACGGACCGCGAAACAATGCTGAGAGCACAGATTGTAGGGCAGCCCTTGAGTCGCTGAAAATTGACCATTGTTGCGGTGTTTCCCGATTGACCGCACAAAGTGCAGCGCGCAATGCAGATAGTTCTGCTGCTGTAGATGCCGCGGAGTGGTCAGTCCTAAAACTGATGGTAACACCTCTTGCTGGGACAACCACTGCATCTGACGAACACTGGCGATTCGTGGAGCCATTGGTATATATATGTGTGCTGTCTGAATATTTCTCGTGCAAAAGAAGAAGAGACAGTTCTTTCAGCACGGGCGATGAAAGCTCAGATTTCCTCCAGATTCCTGGTACACTAAGATGCACTGTGGGTCGAAAAAGACACCAAGGGGGTATCGATGGTTTAGATGCAGGAGTGAAGCCCGAGGGAAGTTTCTCGTTGTACTTCACAATCATTTTAGCGAACAATGCTTGGCGCCTCTCTGAAGGCAACAGTGCAATGTGATGACCGGGAGCACGTGCGAAGTGTATAATGTGCGTTCTCAAGACTTCTACAACAATGTGAGTTTGTATCGGATAGTCACTAGCAATTGCTAATGTTGCCTCTGTTGACGTACATCTGCGCAGACCAAGGCACACTCTCAGTGCTTGGGCTTGTGCTGCCTGTAAAACACGAACATTGGTCTTGAAGGTATTGCTAAGCACGGCTTAAGCTATATCTTAGGAAACTGAGAAACAGGTCTCTGAAGAGTTCCATCGTTGCGTCTACTGACATCCCCGACGTCTTTCCTCCCAGAAACTTGAACAGTTGGGAAATAGCGGTTAGGCGCTTCTTTATATAGGCCACATGCGGACTCCAACAGAGGTCCCTATCAATAATGATGCCCAGAAACCGGTGGGTTCTGGCGTAAGAAATCGGTCACCTGCAGATTGAGATGACATAAGGGGTCATTGCTTTGCGAGTGAAGGCCACCAGTGCGTATTTTTTGGTGATATGCTGATAGAACAATCTAAAAGTATTTGTTGCGGTTACTGCATCATGCAAACATCATAGGGTTATGAAATAATTAGTATTCATAACGAGGAAACATTTCTTATGATCGCAAGGTAACATTGAAAACATTTCCCCACATCCAAAACGAAAGCGAAGAAAACGATCACGTGTTTTTATATATCGCAAAAAAAAAAAACACTCCAGGCTCTCGCAGGATACATAGAATACTGACAGCGCAGGATCACGAAGCACCCTCCTAAGAGCATCTGCAAACAGAGGATGCTTACTGCCAGAGGAATTAAAAATGATGTTTCAATGGAGGCAGCTTTAGCCAAACGGCATCGTGTGTGAAGTTGCTTGCGAATGATACGCAGTTTGTTAGGACGCACACTTCGATGTTTGAAATGCAATGTCTAAATAAAGCCAGGGTCATATCTTGGTGAAAGAGATCGACTTCAGTTTCCTCACTGCTATGACTTTGAAGCGCTCGTGCTTGCTACAAGTAAATGGAGGCACACTAAGGAGAAACAATAAGTTGGTTTAGATTGACAAACTGCACAAAGCTCAAATGCCAGAAGTTTTACTGACCTCGGTTCCTTAGTAGTGAAGAAAATCAAGGTTGAAGTCTCACTTTTGAATTTCGCGCGAAAAGCTCCGCGTGTGAAATTACAAGTTTGAAAAACGTATTCTCTTATTTCTCTCACATTAGTTCAAATAAAATTCTCGAAACCTCATATGTTACGTCTACGGCACCCACAGAAGATAATGTGCTTCATTTTTATTATGTAGAAGCAATGAAGGACCCAGTGGATGATTTCAAAATGCACTACAGCTTGGTAGTTGGTGCGGCGATCCCACAGTGGCGTCTCCTCCCCGTATTTCCCATTTGAGCGTTCTCTCGCTTATCAAGCGTCGTGTCTCGTGGTAGGAGTAGTGTTTTAGGTATTGGGAAATTGTACTTTACTAATGCGCAAAAAATGGTCTACTATTTAGTGTCCGCTTAAGTGTCTGTTGGTGCTGCTTCCGGTGCTGTAAACATGTCTTAGAGATACACAAAAGTATCTATAAAACTTTTGTGATACTTTCGCATCGTGATACTGCGCACACCTGTAGTAGGTTTCTCGGAGCGTCTCAAGCAGGCGACCATAGATGATAAGCATAGGTAAATTTTCGGGGCAGTACCAAGCACCCGAGAATAATGCTTGTTCACTATCTCATCTCGAAATTGTCCGGACGCGCGTTTCGGTGATTAAGCAAGGGCCAATCTTACGAAATATTCGAGCGCCTTATCTAGACAACGGCCCTGGAGATCACAACTTCTCAAGGGTGGTATCTCATCAAGAATAACACTTGAGAGGCGACTGAAGAAGGAAAAATTTAATAAAGTTTAACATTTTCTAAATACGGAGTGGGAGCTGTTCAATATCACTGAATCATGGTCATACGTTGTTGCGTGCGCAACGTTGACGCTGATAGGCGTCGCTCACGTTCTTTTGGCTTCGGCAACAAAAGGGCGAAGTTCGAAACAAGTGTCCTCTTTACTGCATGAAAGTAATATTATCTGCACTTAACACTCCTTACTTTCTTTCGAAGAGCTTTGCGAAATCACGCCCGTAATCCAATGATGCGCACGCTCGCGTGCGTAAAACGGCTTGCTTTCGTGCAAGCAATTTCTCGCGCGGCGTCGTCGTACCGATGTGCGCCCAGGCAGATAAGTCGTGCAGAATAATTCATGCGATCGGCGCCAGCTAACTCGAAGAAGCCCTCTGAAGATTGCTGTACGGTGGATGAACGAAGTGTGCACGTGTTACTTAAGAAAAACTCGTTGCTATCAATGACGAGGTACTTCGAGCCTGCATGCTATATTTGCATGTTGCCAGACTCATCGCCGAGTTCCACTCAAGCGGCGAGCAGAGAGAAAGATGGCTGCCATGCCACTGTCGTTTAAGTAGTTTTACTTGTGAGTTGATAGACATTGCACGCAACAGACAAGGTATCATAGTGATACGAAAATGAATTTATACTGTGGAGCTCATGGCTGAAGGAAGGGGGTAGTAGTGTGATCGGAGGCACGCTTGAACACGTGCGCTACACGGCTTGCCAGAGTAGTCCAGTTTCCAGGTGATTTAACTTAGCGCTTATAGCTTGCTTTATAGAAGGAAAAACAAAACAAAAAAGAGATTGCGCATGAACTGAGTACACGTAAGGTTTAGAGGCTGCATCTCGGTGTGCCATCAACACTACAAAGTTCATGTACCGGCCGTAGCTTAGAAGCGGTGGTAAAAACCAGACGAATCCCTCTGAAGCCCTTCAGATGAATTTATAAGATCTGCCATCCGTACAAGTGATTGTGTTGAGGGCACTGGTATTTACTGCTGAAAATATTCCCCAACTAAGTGCACTTCAAGTTTTGACGCGGAACGATGAACATTAACTTTCGAGGAAACAACCCCTAGCTTCAGCAATACCAGTAGTGTTATTTTGGTTATTACAGCTTTCATTTCACAATTTTTCCTTCGTTGTTATAATAATTTCTTTCCAGATCATCTTCTCCATCTTCCGCTATGTAGCTAAATTTAATACAAGCAGGGCAAGGTAAGCGTTCAACTAAGCAGTGAAAAGAGGCGTCCACTTATCTCCCCGACACTCAACTACATTCATTTTATGCCGGTAATATAAAGAGACTGCAAACTGTGTCATTTCCCGGACAGCCTCTACCATGTGCTCTGAAAATGTAACAAGAACCCACAGACAGCATAAGTCCAATTAACTGAAAATGTGTCTATTCGGCAGCAGCTGGTGACGGCGTGCAACGGCGACAGTCGATGCAGAGCATGGACTCCAAGAACATGCGACATCCCAGCACGAGCAGGGGAATGTAGATTGCGCATCACAATCTAGAAACTGACTGATGTTAAATTAACAAAAAACGTCGGATGGGACAAATGGCTGCCTTTGGTCAAGCTCCCTAAGATATGGCTATTTGCCAGTACCCTGAAAGTAAACAGAGAAATAAAATGAATTCTGCTTCCTGCAGGACTGTCAATCGCGTTATCTATTCGAGTTAGTATACACTCCTTTACGAGTGATCTTGTTGATGCGGCGGTATTTCACAAAGAACCGTCCCGAACCGTCTTTTTTCAGAAGGACAACAGAAGACACTTGGGGGCTGTCTTAGCGTCGAGTATACAGATATCGTTGAGCCTTGCAATCGTCTTGATCGCTAATTACCCGACGTTCTGCAGTATGTGCGATATGGCTGCAGTGGCGATTGTGTGCCAGTGTAGACGTCATGCGTAACAGTGTACGTGCGGCAAGACGCGTTTTCGCGACATTGAAGCAACCAAATTCTTTCAACAGGCATAGAAGCTGGGAACGCTAGATCAATATAAGATTGTCAGCAAGGAAGGAACTAAATAAATTAGTGGTGAGGAACGGGTTCCGGAGACAGCACTGAGTGTACTGCGATTGGGGCAGATCATGTCGTTGGGTTCGTGCATAACTTGTATGTCACCGATGAGCTCCACTCTACCGAGACAGTTTCGTCGCACAGACGTAACGATGCAGTGGGATCGAACAAAAAAATAGCGGTCCTGCCCTATAGGGACTTGCACGGCCGCAAAAGGCACTGGAAAGCTTCAGTCGGTGCAAACGTAATGAGACGGCAAGAGTGGAACAGTGTCGCAGAGACAGGTGCTGTAGACCGGCACAGCAACTGACGGGTTTGGAAGCGCTTTAGTATCGTCTTTCGACGAGTGTCTTGCTCGAAGTCGATGGACTGCCTACCGGTGGCAATTACGAGAATGGTGGTAGTTCTATTTTTGGTAGAGCACAATAAATTACGGTATTTTGGCTGGAGCGATAAGCCTATATAAGCATGGTGTCGGCAGTGTCGACGATAACTGCACAAACTGCGGCAGGATGAACATTTTGTTGGGTTAGTTCGGTTACAATTGACTGATTTGTGGTTAATGTTCGCTGCGTTTATAATGTCGCTTCACGTATGTTTTCGTCTACCATAACCCCTCCATTGTGTTTTCTATGACCAGAAGAGGAGTATTATAAGCCAGAAAAGTTGCCTGATCTTTCTGGTCTTTGTTGTTTTATTCTGTTTTTTTACTATGAAATATACGAGGACACGTTGACGTTACGTCATCTCTAGGACGTGGCTACATGCGTTGCCTTGCCGTAGCTTGATATAAAACATGGAGAAAAAATTTCTAAACAACACAAACAACAAAACAAGCTATTAAAACAGAGTTATGGTCTTGTACGCCACAGAGCCTTTGAAAATACATTTGTGGTGAGCGATTGTTGAAATACGATTCTGGAAAGACGCACGGATATCCCGAAATCATACTAAAGTGAGTCTATTGATGCGACGCGATGGCATAGAGACAGGGAGGTTACCTGCATCTACCGTAAACTTTTATCGCGAAAGCTGTTATGAGATCACGATGTTTTTGGCGCCGTTGTTGTCCGCCGCTTCCGGTGTCGCTAATTGCTAACACGCCAAATATCAATAACACACAAACAAAATATTGAGAGGTCTAACCTGGGCACCCGGCGATCCTTGCTGCATGGTGTGCCCAACAATAAAACGATGAGGTTATAACCGGAGTGCATCGTTGGGGGAGCTATGACTCCCTCCCATCCACGCACACGCCACCCTGTTTACCACGTGAAAACAGCCGTTCGATCTTCCTTACCTGACTGCTGTGAGAAAACTGACACGTGCGCAACGTTCCCACGTAGTGAAACTAAAGGATGCACCGCAAGGAGGGGAAGCAAACACAGGAAAGGAAGTTCGGGTAAAGCCTAGTGGCCCCACCGAGCCTTCCAGGTTTTCTCATACTCAGCCACCGCAGGGCGCTGGAATGAGTCCTGAAAAATAGCACCAATCATCTCCTTACCTTGGCGTGTATTTTCGTGCCATACGATGAACTTAATTGCACCCTGACTGTTCAGCGTTGTTTCACAAGGTACACGCTCTTGGGCTCTTAGCGGCTGCTTTATGAGCGAGGGGCGCATTATTTTCTCTTTTGGCGAGTTCGCGTGCGACCTCTCACATCCAAGGGGCGGCAGAGAAAGGCTTCCCAGAGTGTCAGCCGTGCGCCGCGGTTTGGACATATGATGCATTACGCGTTACAACCCTACTGTTTAGAGGGAGGGTTATTGTTTTTTGCGTTTTCTTTTGTTAGGGTTTTTTCACGTTCTGCACATTTAACCGAGATTTTCGGTTGTTCTTTCCGTTCTCTTTTCAACTTGAAAGTGAAATGCCATTTTGTCAAATCATATTTCTTGGGTCACGAAACAAAAACAGAGAAAAAGCGAAGCGCTCACTGTATATTTCTTAATACCCCGCTTTTCGGATATTTCGGGTATACAGTTTTCATGCTCTTTTAAAAGAGCATCAGTGTGCTATAGTAAAGAGGCACAGCTGGCTGTATCGACATCTGATCAAACTATTTTTCGAAATTCTGTGGCCACATTCAGAAGAGCAGAGTGCAGAGACTCCCGCTACAGTAGTGTAGTGGTCCTTGTCCTGCACTGCTGACCCACAGGCCGGGGGATGAAATCACGACTGTGGCAGCCGCATTTTCGATGGAAGCGAGAATTCTTGATGCACAGATGGGTCCATTATTAAAAGGAACATGTGCGTGCACAGTATGCTTAGATTTCACACTATTGCAAGAACATACTGACATAGATTTACGTAAAACTACCTCTTATTCATAGTTTTGACTTCGTTGGAAAGACTAGGGTCACGCACGAACATTGTTTACCTATATGCACTTGTCGTTAGAGGACCGGTAATATCAACGGTCTTCCTTGCGGGGTTCCCTTTAACAGTGGGCGGTAGTGTACATAAATTTAGGTGCACGTTAAGAAACCACGGGGACTCAAGCGAGAGAGAGAGACTAAAATGAGGGAAAGGCAGGGAGGTTAACCGGATATTGGGGCATCCGGTTTGCTATCCTTCACAAAGGAAAACAGGAATTGGGAAGGAAGGTGAGAGAGAAAACGAGGAGCGAAATAAACGTGCGAGAAGGTAAAAAGAGAGCAGGCGTACTGTAGCCTATCCAATAGGCCACTGCCTCGCAGAAAGCTCAATAAGGCCTTCACTGATTTTAGGTGCGATGACAGATCATGTAGGCTTTCAAGCACTGGCTGTTCTGACAAGAGTATTTCATCAAAGTGAGCCAACGCAGCAGCTAGCAGCTGTCTTTGTACGCTGTAGTGGAGGCAGTGACAGAGAACTAGATCTATCGTTTCATCTCGGCCGCAGTGATCGCAAGCACACTCTCAGTCAGGTGCCGGATAACGAACGGCGTATAGGCGGCGTGCTCCTGCGCACTAAAATCCTGCCAATAGGGAGCCGAGCAATAAAAAATACCCGTGACAGTCGCGCGGCGCGGAAGTAACACCAATAGCTGGTAAGAGCAGGTGCAAGAAGAAAAAAAAAAGAAAAAAAAGAGGGAGAGCCACCATCTCTGTCGCGCCAGCCTGGCACCAGGAGCCAGCATCAACTTACGCAGAACCATTCAGCGACAAGCGCGAGCGCGGAATGAAAAAAAAAAAAACCAACGACCCCCCCCCCCCCCCTGCCGCCACCTCGCCAGCTCGGCGCCCAGCGCCGGCATCACGTTCGCCGTCATTTTCTTGCATCTATCCCGTTATTGTACCACCGTCGTCGTTGCGCTGAGGTGCTAATCCACTCCTAAGAGTACGCAGAAAAATTCTTCCACCACAGGCTTGTCCACTTTTACATAAGGTGGACAGCGCTCAGTGTGACCGAGCCTGTCGTAGCGAGTGCCAGTGTATCCGTCGCGGAAGAGCATCAGAACAAATCGGCGCTGACGAACTGGCACGTGATAGTGTAGTTGTATTTCAAAGAGCGTCGGGCTTCGGTACGGTAGCAGATGTCAAGCGCGCATGTGCGCTTTACCGCTTGGCTTCTATGCGCGGCCATGTCATATGCACTGGCAGTGCGCGGAGCATGGTCAAGGCTAAGCCACGCTCAGCATTGCTGAACCACGCCCTGTGTGTACAAGCCTTTGCACACTATAAGCGTCGAGGCTTGCCTAGATTCAGCATAGTAGCACTGCGCAATATTGGAGCTGCGATATTCATCGTGAAGAAACATTTAAGTATTTCGTCACAATATACGAAGCTGCTTACAATGAAAACAAGAACGATTACACTTTTCACCACTTGCTGTGTACCGTGCACCCTTTCCTCTCCAAGTAGGATGCACCGAAATGTGTGCATCTTAACTTTTGAAGATGATATGCGCGCTCATTATCCGAAAGTTTTGGTGAGTGTGCGAAGCATTATACACTATAATTAACTGGCACACTGCCACAATAGGTGAGACCATAATATAGTTACGGGATTTAGAAACACGCGAAACAGAGAAACGAGTGTATATCCATTATTTACGTAACGTCATACGAAGCACCATACAACGGAGTTGTGCAGTGGTCGTCAAATTGGAGTTTCCGTGATTAAACACGGGACTGATCCCACGGCCACCTCTCCATTGGCCTCGCCGACGCCTGCAACATTCACGACGACGCCCCCCACCGGCCCTACCCCGCACCTCCACCAATTTGTTACGGGATTTACGAACACACGGAAGAGAGAAACGAGTGTATTTCCAATATTTACAGGTAGGTGTGACACCCCAGTGCTGCCAGTATCTCACGCCCCAAATCCGGTTCTTATTCATCGATTCCTCCACGATGGCGAAGCCATATCTACTGCCTCGCAACATCATGTATGGGCGGTTCTCAGAGGTTATAAGTGTCATTATGTAAATCTCATGCTCATCTCTCGCGAAATGATATGACGTGGACTACTCTGGCAGCCATGTGCCTGAACATTGACTCAGGAAAATTAGCACTTGCTTACGCTAATATGTTCATTCACACGAAAATCTTCTACCCAATTTAGTCCAGGTAAGAAGAGCTAAGAACTATTTTGAACCTATACGTTCATGGTAGAAAATATAATTGGCTCAGACGGCCCCATATTGATAACCTTCTGCTGCGCCTATTGTCCAACTTGATCAGTCCTGAGTAATGAAGGTGAAACTAGTAAATGTGTGTGGTCTACTTCTTGCAGTTACTACTTGGGTAGTGAATTTTGTGGCAGCACTTTACTCCCTGAAAAGTTATTAAGTAGCACAACCTTTTTTTATTTGATAGCAATTATACAGACAGTCTCGGCTGGGTTTCGCCGTTGTCGCTGTCTCTGGAGCCGCCATCATTCACGTATATATATATATATATATATATATATATATATATATATATATATATATATATATATATATATATATATATATATATATATATATATATATATATATATATATATATATATTATGATACCACGTCTGGTACAGCAGTAACCAGGTAATATTTTCAATCCAGATGCCCGAGCCAATGAGGCCCTGCCCGCGTGACATACAATGATGATCACTACAATGGTTTGGTCATACAGATGAAGATGAAATACATAGCGCTCACACTTTATTACCCCTTCGCGAAAGAGGGCAGCAAGTTAGAAAGGGTTGGGACGCCGTATATATGGTTTCAGTCGAGAGACGTGGGCAATCTCGGTGCGGCGGCGACGACAATGAGGAGGCGCGTTGACAGGAGGAACGCGATAGTTGACTTCGGATGTTCGTTCCATGCGGGATGGTGTATGAATCGAGATATTGGTGAAGAAATTTTTCGCAGAGCCCAGGTGCATGAACAGGTGTCTACAAAAGGTATGTGGGGTTTAACGTCCCAAAACCACCATATGAATATGAGAGACGCCGTAGTGGAGGGCTCCGAAAATTTCGACCACCTTGGGTTCTTTAACGTGCACCCAAATCTGAGCACACGGGCCTACATTTCCGCCTCCATCGAAAATGCAGCCGCCGCAGCCGGGATAGGAACCCGCGACCTGCAGGTCAGCAGCCGAGTAACTTAGCCACTAAACGACAGCGGCGGGGCTGTCTACAAATGGACTTCTTTGCCTGGGCGGAACAGAACAACTCAACGCTTTGCATCAATGTCGATTTTTCTCTTGTCCTGAATGGTAGCAGTGTTGGCGCGGGCGATTTCACGGCAGCGGGCGACGCGAGCGGTGAACTCTTCAGGGAGAGATGAAGATGGAACGGAAGATGTGGACAAAAAAGGTGGTGTCCAGAACAAAAGTCGGTACACGAGAAAAAAGGGGCTGGAATTTGTCGTACACTGTGTAGCAGTATTATATGCGACCATGACGAAAGGAAGTAGAGTGTCCCAGTTTTTGTGATCTGGTTGAACCTACAGAGAGATCATGTCGGACGAAGTTCGGTGAAAACGCTCGGTCAGACCATTAGTTTCTGGGTGATACGCTGATGTGATCTTGTGGATGGTGTTAGAGGCCTGGAGGACTTCAGTAAGTACATGTGAAAGAATTGTCGTGCCATGGTCACTAGGAAGCACACGCGGTGTACAATGTGGTAAAACAATGGCGTGAAGGAAAAAATTGGCAACTTCAGAAGTATCACCAGACGGAAGAGCTGCCGTCTCCGCGTAGCGAGTAATGTGGTCCACGGCATTAACAATTCAATGGTGACCGGCTGGCGTAAGCGTAAGAGGTCGGTATAAGTCTATGCCCACAAGTTCAATGGGAGTGAGCGGGTACGGCAGTGGTTGCAATGGTCCCACGGGAAGAGACGTGGTACGTTTTCGGTGCTGGCATGACGCGTAGGAAGCGGCGTACTTGGCGACAGAGGTGGAGAGGCCAGGACAAAGCAGCGAGTCTTTAGGTAGTCGTAAGTCTTGTGGAACCCTAAGTGGCCAGCTGTCGCGTCGTTATGAAATGCTTGTAAAACTTCCAGACGAAGTGAGCGAAGTATGACGGTAACCCATTGGTTACCGAGAGGATGGTAAATTTGCCGACATAATGTTCTATCTTGAAGCTTCAAACAGGAAAGTTGACGTCTTAGGCGGCTGTTTGGAGCACGCGATAAGCCAGTGAGCCGATCGATGATTGTGCGGCAGTAGGTATGAGCATGTTGGAGCGAGGCGAGATCTGTGGGCGAAAGAAGGTCCGCCGAGGCAACGAATTCTTTCGAACCAGCAGCTGTCTGCTTCGTCACTTTGGTGGGCGGTGACGAATAGATGGAAGGTGACACTTCAACGCTTTGTGAGAGTGGGCAACGTGACAAAGCGTCGGCATCTTGGTGCTGTCGACCCGACCTATATGTGACACGGTAGTCATACTTTTGCAATCGTAGTACTCAACGGCCAAGGCGTCCCGACAAATTTCTGAGAGACGATAACTAACACAGAGCATGATGGTCAGTCACTATTGTGAAATGCCGGCCGTATAAATAAGGGTGAAACTTTTGTACGAACCTCACGATGGCGAGACATTCTTGCTCAGTGATGCTGTAATTTCGCTCAGCAGGTGAAAGAGTACGGCTCGCGTAGCCCACGACTTGTTCTTCAAAAGCGCGGTTCCACTGATAAAGGACAGCACCGAAGCTAAGTCCACTTGTGTCAGCGTGTAGCACAGTAGATGCTGTAGGGTAAAAATTGCGAAGCACTGGCCTTGACGTGAGACCTCGGTTGAGGGTGTGCAAAGCGGCTTCGCATTCATCCGAGCATACAAAGGGTGCGCTCGTGGTCAGAAGTTTGTGTAGAAGAGCCGCAATAGTAGCGAAATTATGTACAAAGCGGCGGAAATACGACGCCAAACCAAGGAAGCTTGGAAGTCTATGAGTGTGGTTGGTGTAGGGAAGTGCAGTACCATGGTAACCTTGTCGGTATTGGGCTCAACGCCATGTTTACTGACGACGTGGCCTAATACCTTAATGCTGTGACGGGCAAACCGACAATTCTTAGTGTTGAGCTGGAGACCGGCCTTAATTAAACACGTGAGGACTTCCTCTAGCCGTTCCAGGTGCTGTGAAAAGCTGGACGAAAAGATGACAATGTCGTCCTGGCAGCAAAGGCAGGTCTTCCATCTTAATCCCCACAGTACCGTGTCTAGCATTCGTTCGAATGTGGCTGGGGCGTTGCATAAGCCAAAAGGCATCACATTGAATTGAAAGAGCCCATCTGGTGTAGCAAACGCAGTCTTCTCTTTATTAGACTCGTGCATCGGAATCTGTCAACAACCAGACTACGAGTCGATACTTGAAAAGTACTCGGCACCTTGTAAAGTATAAGAGCGCCGATAATGCGAGGCATCGGTAGACGTCCTTACAAGTAATTTTGTGGAGTCATCTGTAATCAATGCAAAACCGTACCAAGCCATTCTTTTCTTTTACTGGTACGACAGGAGAAGACCACGCGCTTGTCGAAGGCCTAATGACGTTGCGCGCGAGAATGTCGTTGACTTGTTCTTCTATAAGCTTGCATTCAGAAGCCGACGCATGGTAAGGGCGGCGGTGAATGACACGGGATCCGTCGGTGTCGATACGATGAGCGGTCACTGTTGTTTGATCCAGACCTTCGGAACAATCGTCAAAGCAAGTCTTGTGCTTCATTATTAACGCTAGCAAGGCATCAGTTTGCATTGGGTTGAGATGTTTCCACAAAGTGGCCTTGAGAGCAGGAGATGAATCTTCCGCTGGCATACACTTTAAGAATGACGAAGCAGATGAACCAGCGATGACACAAATCGGTGCTTCTTCGGTAATGCTGGCAACAGTGGTCCCCTCTGGCAGAAGTAGTGGTTCTGGCGTCAGGCGGTGATGCTTGCATAACCACGTGAGAACCGCGCTATACAAGATGCGATGGTGATCCCTCGGAAAAATGCAGCGCTGGCAAGGAACAACCACTGCGTCACCATCTAGAATGTCTCGTGACTTGATCGTAAGGACACGTTCTTGTCCGGGAGGCACAAGGAAATCCGCAGCTGTGACAAGGTTCGGCGACGAAATGTCGGCAGAAGAAGAAAGCTCAGTGTCCGTAATACGAATGAGGGGCCGACATCATGAAATTACAGCAGGCGCAGCTGACAAGAAGTCCCAGCCTAAGATTATCTGATAAGCGCACGAAGACAGCACAGCCAATTGTATGTAATGACGAATTCCATCGATGAGAACACGAATAGTACACAATCCGGTCGGGCAAATCAGACTGTCATTAGCGCTGCATAACATGGGACCGGCATAAGGAGTTTGCACTTTACGCAGGCAAAAGCACAATTCACGATCAATTACCGAAACGGTGGCTCAAGTGTCTATAAGAGCGTCAACAAAAACACCGTCCACACAAACAGGCAGTAAATTAGCTGGACGAGACGGAGCAGTTGTAACACTTCGACAACAATTATTTTCCCCCTCCAAAAACTGCACCTTCTACTTTTCCGAGTCCATAGAGATCGGAACGCAGGGGTGATGACGTACGCCGAAACGATGAGGGAGAACGGCGGCGAGGTGGTCGAGAAGGATGAGGCCGAGCTTGAGACCGTGAAGGGGAGGACGACTGACGGGAGGTGGACGGATACGGTGTGGGATCGTATTCATCGGGTCTTGGGGCAAAGTCTCTTTCGTAAGCTGGATAACCACGTCGTTCATCCCGCTGACGGCGGTGGCAGAAACGGGGTATATGACCACTTATGCCACAGTAGAAGCAGATGGGTCGTGGAGGACGCCATGTAGACTAGCGAGGTGGCCTTGGCACTTTCGTTGCTATCGCAGCCAAATGGTCGCATCCGACGTTCGCAGGCACGGTTGGAACTGGTGCAGTGGGCCCATGATGCAACTACTGCGTACGAAGGCGCCCGAAAGCGCACAGGAGACGGCGCATATAGAGCGCTTGTCATTTATGCCAGTTCATCCTTGATTATCTCACGCAGGTCGGGAGGAGGTTTGCAATGGTTGGGTTGCCTGAAATAAGGCCGTGGAGTTCCTCTGGTAATTGTAGGGATAAAGGCTCGCAATTCATGCTCTCCGGTAAAGCGAGCGTCGCAAGAGGCGAGTGGAAGGCGCATGGAATGAAGCGCGTCAAGGCGTTGGCATGTGGTGATGACGACGTCCCGGACGTTAGTTAGATTATGGATAACGAAAGCATTGAAGGCCACAGAGTTGATACCTTTCAGTAGGTGTCGGATGCGATCGGCCTCTGTCAGGTCATTTCGTGCTCGGCGACAGAGAGCAAGAACATCTTGAATGGAGGACGTATATGATTCGTGGTCCCCCTGGATGCGGGTTGCGAGTTTGTTTCGATACCGCAGAGCATCCTGCAGACGTTCCAAATATCTGACGAAGATGCTTCGTAAAGGCCAACTAATTGAAGAAGTCACTCTCGTAAGTTGTAATACCAGGATTTAGCGACTCCGTTGAGGTAAAAAGGAACGTAGCGCTGTTTGTGCGCCTCGTCCCAATAATTACAAACGCTGGTTCGATCGTAACAGTCCAGCCATTCTTCGACGTCTTCACCGTGAGGCCGGAAAGTACCAGAGGGTCTCGGTGAGAAGTACTCACGGTGTAGTGAAGCCTAAGTGGTTGAGAAGGAGTGGTTGGAGCAGCAGACACGTTGGGTTCTGCCATCGCTGTTGCTTGAGGGCACAACCGTCGACCAGACCGGAGCTCCAGGGGTGACGGGTAGAGCAGGAGGACGTGGGAACCAAAGCACGCTCCACCACGTATGAGACCACCTCCGGTACGGCAGTAACCAGGTCATATTTTCAATCCAGATGCACGAGCCAAAGAGGCCTAGTCACGTGACATACGATGACGATCACTACATACAATGGTTTGGTCATACAGATGAAGATGAAGTACACAGTCAGCGCTCACAATATATATATATATATATATATATATATATATATATATATATATATATATATGTGTGTGTGTGTGTGTGTGTGTGACGCTATGCTGAATGGGCGACGTGGCCTGGCTCATACATCATGTTTTTTTCATTTTCACTTCTTCCTCATCTAGTTCTCCTAGCCATCCCTGCCTTAATTCTTACGTCACAGGATTCCCCCTCCCCCCGAAAGATGGCACCGGTTACAAACTACAACAAATTGAAGAAGAGAATAAACAAAATAATGGCCAAATTCCCAGTTTCACGTTCCGACGGTGTTCCACAATCTCACTAAATCTTCAAGGCCGAGGCAGCAGTCCGGTGATTTTTATGACGACTCTGGTGGACGGGCTTGACTGTTGCGTTCGGAACAGAGTGCGCTACACATGGATACTGACAATATTGCTTGAACTGTTCTGGGTACTAAGCAAGGTTGGAACGCATTGTTGCATCGGTGGCTCGTATGTCGTCGGGGTTGTATTTTTCGTCGTGAATGGTGTGATTCCGGTGCTTCTTGCTCTCGAGCTTTTTGACAGACTGTGACGAAGTGCCTGAGTGATAGCTGTGTGCAAGCAGGGTTCCGCGTCTTTCTCGGTGTTTTCTGTGGTGGTGCAGTCGGTGTAATAGCAAGTGCAGAGAGTGTCTCTGGTGACTTTTCTTTGTTCGAAAGTTCCCCGCCGCGGTGGTCTAGTGGCTAAGGTACTCGGCTGCTGACCCGCAGGTCGCGGGTTCAAATCCCGGCTGCGGCGGCCGCATTTCCGATGGAGGCGGAAATGTTGTAGGCCCGTGTGCTCAGATTTGGGTGCACGTTAAAGAACTCCAGGTGGTCGAAATTTCCGGAGCCCTCCACTACGGCGTCTTTCATAATCATATGGTGGTTTCGGGACGTTAACCCCCGCATATCAATCAATCATCTTTGTTCGAAAGTGCCTGACGTCTTGAATTAGAGATCTTATTTTCCGATGCTCTTCAATTGGAGAGTGCGCTTCCGTCAAATTTTGCGTTCGTTGATGCCCTCGTTGCAGTCTCTCTCGTTGTAGCATGAGTTTGTGAACTGGGCTTTGCTTGCTTTGCTGAGGCTGCTCAGGAAATGGCTGTAGTGGCACCCATTTCGGAATGGGGCATTCATTTCCTTCGGCGTTTGACGCATCCTGTAGACAGCTGATGAATGGTGAACTGGTGTCTTGCTTGGGGGCATAGTTGGCAATGCGTCATCATTGCTAGCATGACCTTCAGAGGCTTCGGTGACGGGGTTCATTACGGGCGCTTCCGAACGACAACTGTGTACTAGGTTTGATGTATCATGCACTTCTGAATTTGTTCGATTCATGAATTGGTGAGCTCTGCATGTGGGCACCACAGGTGACTTGGCATTACTAGGTTTGAACAGCAGATTTTGGCAAGTCTGCGGTGCCGTAGAAATGACACGAAGCTCTTCAGGTGCTTCTTTTTCGCTGTTCACTGCGAGTAGTTCTTGTGCCTGGTAGCGTGCGATGTTTGATGCGTCTGAGCCTTCTGTTTTGTTTGGACTCTCGAGAGTGTGTGCACCGGACGGTGATGCAAGAAACCGTACGGAAGAAGAATGGATTGACAGGGTATTTTTCCCATGCGCCAGGTCATCTACCATGAATACGGCGTCCTTACAAGGCAAGTGGTGAACGCTAGGAGCGCTTGAAGAACCGCGTGACGAAAACCCAGGTGGTGGACCACGTATGCGAGACGAAGAGTGAAGGGCATAAGGTGGTTGAGCAACGTCTCGTGTCATATGCTGAAGCGATGACTTCGAAAATGCCGACTTTCGCGCAGAAGGGAGGCGCGCTTGACGGTTGGGTTTTTCCCAATATAATCAAGGCCTTCTGTAAGTAAACTCATGTGCCACTTAGTCTTGAGGCAGTTGTCGATTCGCGCTGGGCTTTCGAATGGTTGAGGACTGCTAAGGAAGTCGACAATAGTGTGCGGTTGTCTCTAGATGGTTGGCAATGAGTAGGTCTTGGTCATAGTCGTTAAAACGGGTAACCATCTCCTTTTTGATTTTTTGCCATGACTCGTCGTTCTCGAATATATGGGTTAGGTAAAATTTAAATGCCTCACCGGTGACGTAGTCGCTGAAGTTCGTAACCATCTCCCGTTCCGACCACGAAGCAGCGGTAGCGTGGAGCTCGAACAGGTCGAACCAGTCCTGTACAGGTCCATCGTCTGCTGCTCCGGTGTACTTGGGGAAGGAAAGGTCAGCAGATGGTTCTGTCATGATGCCGGTAACTGTATGCGGCACGAAGTATTCAATGCATTTGAGTCATCAATAGTGGATTCAATTGTTTTATGCAGCGGAGAGTTTAGCATTGGCGATATTTGCGTGGATGAGGAACCAATTGAAAGGTTGGGAAAACGACAGCGTGGTCTTTCCATGAGCATGTGGCTAACTTCACCTGACGGGAATTGTAAATTCATGCTCTGTGCTCGAATGCGTGAAGGCTGCTTATGACTGCGATGACTGAGTTCGAATGCACTGAGAATGTGTGTTCTAATCGAATCTTCATTAGAGTCTTGAAACCAGACGATCAATTCTTCTTTTATCTTTTTCCAAGACTCATCGTTCTCGAAGATGTGGGTGAGGTAAAATTTGAATGCCTCACCTGAAATGTAGTCAGTGAAGTTTGTGATCATCTCCCGTTCCGACCAGGATGCAGCAGCAGCGTGGAGCTCGAAAAGGTTGAACCACTCCTATACGTGTCCGTCGTCCGCTGATCTGGTGTACTTGGGATGTCAAGGTCGTCTGATGGTGCTGTCATGATGCTGGTCTTGGTGTAGAGTTGGGATGTACTTTTGTGGTCCACGTTCGGTCACTGCGTCTTGCTGAGACGTTGGAAGATGGTGGCCGGTTGATGAAGTGGCCACCAGGTCTTCATCCTGTCGACTCGTGTGACGCTACGCTGAATGGGCGACGTGGCCTGGCTCATATATATATATATATATATATATATATATATATATATATATATATATATATATATATATATATATATATATATATATATATATATATATATATATATATATATATATATATATATATCCACAGGCATGGAACGAGTTTGAGCCATGCGAATGCGAGTATGTGCCATAGAGTGAAAAATTGATTGATTGATTTGTGGGGTTTAACGTCCCAAAACCACCATTTGATTATGAGAGACGCCATAGTGGAGGGCTCCGGAAATTTTGACCACCTGGGGTTTTTTAACGTGCACCCAAATCTGAGTACACGGGCCTACAACATTTCCGCCTCCATCGGAAATGCAGCCGCCGCAGCCGGGAATCGAACCCGCGACCTGCGGGTCAGCATGGAGTGAAAAAGAAGAGGACTGTTTGCGGTGCTCGTGCTCTAACGTTCGGTTCGGCTCGACGTCCAGGGCTGCTTCTGTGAACAGACATTGTGGTCTTTCTGTAATCACTTGACAATATATTTATTTACCTATTTTTAGAAAAAATAATGCCAATCTCATCGGAGATTATAGCAGGGAAGGTACATGAAAACGAATATTTGTTTACGCAGATTCATATTGATAGAAAACACAAGAAAGCCGGAATGACAAGATGGCATGCAAATCACAGGTTATATATTGCCATGAAAGAACACGCAATCAAACAAATATATATATATATATATATATATATATATATATATATATATATATATATATATACATATATATATATATATATATATATATATATATATATATATATATATATATATATATATATATATATATATATATATATATATATATATATATATATATATATATATATATATATATATATATATATATATATATATATATATATATATATATATATATATATATATATATATATATATATATAAGTTACCTTGACGACATCGTCATATTTTCAACATTCGACCAGCACTTGCAGCGCCTAGATTAAGTTCTGACGTCTCGCAGCTGCTGGCCTTCAGCTCAACACCAAGAAGTGCCACTTTGCTAGCAAAACTATCACAGTACTCGGACATCTCGTCAACAAAGATGAAATCCAGCCTGATCCCGACAACATTACTGCCGTTCTTCACTTCCCGGCGCCTCAACGTGCCAAAGAGCTCCGAAGCTTCCTTGGCCTTGCTTCGTACTTCCGGCGCTTTATACGAGACTTCGCCACCATTGCTGCGCCACTTCACCAACTCCTTTCTTCGGGAGCGTCGTACGTATTGTCGGATGAATGCCAAATGGATTTTCATACCTTGAAAGGTGTCCTCACGTCTGAGCCAGTGCTTTGTCATTTCGATAACGCCGCACCCACTCTCCCCCATACTGATGCCTGCCTTCGTAGGAGTGACTCACTCCGATGAAGGCAGGCCCACCTGCCAAAACGTTAGTAAAACTTGTGTTGTCGCCCGTTTGTCGGTCTATTTTCTACCGCATTTTTCACGGGATCCATTAAATTTCACCCCACCGTATATATATATATATATATATATAAATATATATATATATATATATATATATATATATATATATAGGTATGAGATATGGCACAACGGGAGCGTTGTCAACAAGGATAAATATCTTTATTTCCCCACAGTTTCGGGAGGGGTCCTCCCTTCATCAGGGGATGAGTTCATCAGGGGATGAGGGGAAGGGAGGACCCCTCCCGAAACTGTTGGGAATTAAATATATTTATCCTTGTTGACAACGCTCCCGTTGTGCCATATCTCATACCTTCACGAAGACTAACTGGCCCATTGAATTATTACTCCCACTATATATATATATATATATATATATATATATATATATATATATATATATATATATATATATATATATATATATATATATATATATATATATATCTTGTAGGCATGTATTATGTGTTCATCTGCATCTGGACAGCAGTCAGTCATCATCACCTGTTCTGGCTGACAGTCATCATCGTCTTTGAACGTGCGCTTCATATTCGGGTCCGTCTCCGTCACGCTTGTTCGAGTTCACGGCTAATGAACCCCTCGCTACAAGCAAGTCGTCATACGTGGTGGAGGTGCTGGTTAAATTGTAAATTCCCATGCACGACGACGACAAAGAAAAAAAACGACATTTGCAACCCCCGATGGCCTATAAGAATTCAACGTGATGCCTTTCGTGCTCTGCAATGCGCCTTCGGCGTTTGAATACATGATCGACACCGTCCAGCGTGGTCTGAAATGAAAGATGTGTCTATGCTACCTTTATGACGTTATCATCTTTTTATGAACGTTTTCTCAGCCCCTGGGACGCTTGGATGACGTTCTAACATGCCTCGCCGGCGCAGGTCTGCAGCTCAACACCAAGAACTGCCGTTTCGCCACCAAATTCATCAAGTTTCTCGTTCATGTCTTTAGCAAGGACGGAATTCGCCTTGACGCCGAAAAGTGGGCTGCCATTCTGCGATTCCCACGCCCCACAAGGCCTAAGAATTCGTGAAGTTTTCTTGGCCTCGCATCCTGCTTTCGTCGTTGCGTACGAAATTTCGCTTCAATTGCTGCGCCACTTCACAAACTCCTTGTTTCTGATGCACCCTTTGTATGGTCCGAAGAATGTCAGTCGTCGTTTTAACTATTGAAGGAAGCTCTCACGTCATAGCCTGTACTCTGCCATTCTGATGACACCGCCCCGACACTCCTGTGTACCGACGCCAGCGGTTGCGGTATAGGTGCTGTTCTCCTCTAACGCAATGACTCTGGGCGGGAAAGGGTCGTAGCATACGCTAGCCGAGTGCTTACTTCTACTGAGAAGAACTATACTATCACTGAGCAGGAGTGCCTCGCTGTAGTCTGGTCGATCCAAAAGTTCCGTCCTTATCTGTGCGGCCGTCAATGCACCATTATAACGGACCACCACGCCTTATGCTGGCTTTCTACACTGAAGAACTTGTCCGGACGCTTGCAATGTTGGATTTTACGCTTACAGGAGTATCAGTTCGAGATACTCCTGTAAAAATCTGGCATTTAAAAATCTGGCAAAACATCAATACGGCGATACTCTTCCTCGTTGCCCACCACCTACGGCTTCGTTTGACACAACAGCTGCCATTTGCAACAACACCAGTGCTGACGTGACTCCCAGATCTGTTGCCTTGCTCACCTCGCTGTACCAGCCGCTAATCGACGATGACCAACCATTATGTTCTCGCCAGCAGGCTGAAACGTACTGTCGGCGCATTACAGACCACCTCTCAGGAGCTACGCGTTCACCCAATACACCGTTTCGTCGACAACTCGAGCACTTCAAGCTTCAGGGCGGTGTGCCGTGTTGTCACATTTATCATCTTGACGGGCAACGCTTCGTACCTCTTCTCCCACATGCTCTTCGAGATCAAGTACTTAAAGCGTTTAATGACGATTTGACTGCTAGCCTCCTCGGCTTTCACAAAACCTACCACCGCATTCGAAGCCGCTTTTATTGGCCTGACCTTTCTACCATCGTAGCAAAGTACGTGGGTTCCTGCTCTCGATGCCATCTTCGCAAACTTCTGACATCCCCTCCTGCCAGTCAGTTACAGCCAATGACGTGCCCTATATTACCTGTCGAAGTAGTCTGTTTCGATCATTATGGGCCCCTTCCCGTTACTGGCGCTTGAAATAGTTGGATGGCTACCGCCATAGACCATCTGACACGCTACGCGGAGACAAATTCAATAGTTCCTGGTTCAGCATTGGAAATTGCTGACTTCGTCCTTCAGTCCGCAATTCTACGTCATGGTGCTCCTCGTCTACTTCTAAGTGACCGTGGAAAGGTTTTCTTGTCACAGCTTTGAGGGGGAATTCTTCGCGTTTCTCATACTACACACAAGATGGCGTCCAGCTACCATTTTCAAACAAACGGTCTGACCAAGAGATTTCATCGAACCATTGCCGACATGATCACCGTGTACATTCAACCGGATCACAAAAACTGGGATAAACTTCTACCGTTCCTGACTTTCGCCTGCAACACCGCTGTTCATCGCACAACTGGCTACTCACCGTTTTATGTCGTTCACGTACGTTCACCTACTTTCTTTATCGGCGTTTCCTTCTTCACCAGCAATGGCCTTCTACCACTACCTTCTTGCGAAGTATATATTCAACGCCTCGCCCAGTGCCGCCAGCACGCTCGTATTAACATGAAAGCTACCCAACAAGCAAGGAAGCCCATCTACGACACCTCTCAATGTGTGGTATCATTCCGGCAAGGTGACGAGCTGCTGCTATTGACACCATTTCGCACAACCGGCCTGTGCGACTAGTTCCACCCTCGATTCATTAGCCCATATGTAGATTTAGAGCAGACTTCACCTGTCAACTATCGCGTGACAACTCTTGTCGTGCCAACTGACCACCGTTACCGTAGCACCGAAATTGTACACGTTTCCAATGAAGCTTTTCACGCGACGTTCCTCGTCACCTTGACTACCCGCCTGCAGCGGCCAGGCTGGCCGCTTTCACGAGGGCGGAATCAGTGTAGGCATCTATTATGCGCTTAATCCTCATTAATCATCATCACCTGTTCTGGCTACGTGCCCTTCATCTTCGGGTCTGTTGCGCTTGTTCATTCCCGAGTTCACGGCACTAAGTCGTCATTATATATATATATATATATATATATATATATATATATATATATATATATATATATATATATATATATATATCGGAAAGAGGCGCTAGCATCCTGTTTCTGCGGAGCAAACATCGCCTTTGTGACCACGGTCATATGCACGTGCGCTCACTTGGTCAGCAAACAACGGTGGAGGGGGGGGGGGCTATGGTCGCCGCAGTATTGCGACAACAATCAGCGCACGGCTTGTGCTCGCACAGCAGGTGGGAGCTTCTACGGGCTGTGGTCTGAACAGAAAAATACGCTGCGGAAAGTCTACCTGGAGGGGCAGTGTTCTCTTACGCAGCGTTTTGTAGAGTTACGTGAGATCGAATATAACTAGGTTAATTGCCAGCCTCACTTCGTTTAACATTGCGTCAGTTTGTCACTAAGAAATTTCTTGCTTCACATTTCCGGTGAAACTGACCCTGTACAATCATCCCTGCCATATAGTCGCAAACTGCACTTGACAACATGCACACGAGTATACAAGGTCACCGAGAAACCTTCCTCAGACACAGTTAAATATCGTGCAGCTAAGCACGTTTTGCAGGTTCTGGACAGTTTGTCGTAGGTTCGTTAAGGCTGATACACACGGGAAGGATCTGAAACGTACGCTACCATCAAAAACCGCATGCATGCCATATAGTTCACTTTTCTGTGTTCTTACCGTCTCATGGATTTTCGGACAGAGACAAACCAATACCGCAAACGGCTTTATGCCCGTGTCTCCATGACTTGCCGACCATGCGCATTTCACTTTGCCCGCATACGTCAATGAACACATTTTTGCGCATTTCAATATTTCAGGCTGCAGCAAACAAAGATCTATGTATACTTATGCCCACTTACTCTTACGATTGCTTGCACGGCCGCTCTTGTCCCTTGCTTCGCAAAACTTTCGACTCTCTTGCTGTCGCATTCATGGTTTCGCGTTTAGGCGATATTGTGACCATTTTTAAGAGTGTACGCGGCCTTAGGTCTTCGTAGAAACAGGTGCAGCGCCATAGACTTTCTAATTGAATGCGCTTTCGCCATCCCGGAGACAAAGAGAGATAGTAAAGAAGGGATTGAGAAAGCCCCGTGGCTTTTTCTGTCCAATTATAACGTGCGTGTTTCACATGCAAAAGTTTATCCGCGGTCCGTTGACTGTTTCTGTAAAAGAGCTCACTGTGCTAAGCATCACAAAGTAGTGTTGATAATGAGAGACATATCTACTGTGAAGGTTGCTGCAAGGAGCGGCATTGGCGAAGTATCGATCTCTGCGTATTTTATGAAGTTGCGAAACAATTTCAATTATTCAAAAAAGCTTCGCCCTTCAGTGTGTGTCATTTGGCCACTGATGAGTTCTATGTCAAGAAAATGTGTGATCACCCGCCATGAAGGTTTTGTGGCTTGTACACTCTGCTGCTGAAGCACTCGGGTGTGTATGCTGATCCGCCGATGTGAAGTCAGTGAAAAACTTCTGCAACGGTACTTTGGACCGTGCATGGTAGTTCGACGTCTCGGTATACACTCGACTACAAGGTTCTCCCTGATGGCATCACGAACTTTCGACGGTGGCGAGTGCGGTATGAAGTCGCTCCTGCCATGCACCTAAACCCACTTCATGGGCGTGAAGAAAACTAATAACCGTATTCTTTCTTGTTGCTTCGCTATGATTGCGCTTTATTATTATACTGTACTTTGTTGCTCCGGTGCATGCATTTTCTCCCCGTGTTCTACTTTAAGCATCGGGACGATGATTTTTTTTGGTGGGGGGGGGAGGGGGAATGGAGGCAATGCCACTCGCGGTCCTTCTCACTCTTGTTTCTTTAGGTTTTCGCCCGCAAATCCTGTAAGTATTGCTCAGCGCAAACTGGGCCTCAGTGTTCGAGAACATTTGTGGTTATTTTAGATCATTCTGTTAAGACTGTGGGCAAGACATGAACGCTCGAGATTATTTTAGATTTTGCGCGACGACCAGTGATGAAGCAGGAAGATTCTGCGGCACACGTATTGAAGCGGTATGAGCCGTGGGACAAGAGAAGAAGCACGAGAGCAGGCGCAGGAAAGAAGAGAAGGAGGAAGTTAAAAAATGATGCAGATTAAGATGGACGCCAGTTCCATACTAAAGCTATAATGCTGTTCCGTTCTTTTAAGTAGGAACACTGCATGATTTTGGCGCAGCCGGCCATCGAAGCCAATATGTGAGTGGCATTCTTCGTTGACGAGACCTCCGCGAACAAAATCATCTTTTCGAAGTACCAAGTTCAAGATGAAGCAGCGGTGGACCTATCTCGTGAGCTCTGCTCGAAAGAACTCGTGATCCTGGTTGTGGGAAAGGCAGCTATGCACACTACTGAACTACGACGGAAAGGTGCTGTACAAGTGAACTTGCGTGTATCGGCCTTTTAAAACCTTGTTCTTGAACCAGCGCGCTGAAGAGACTCAGGATCACGGTCTTTGATGGAAGATGTGAGCGTAGTTTTGAAAGTTCTTCAGCTGCAACATGAACAGATTGTGCAACAGAACCAAACAATGACATCCCTTAAAAGCTCTCTCAATGCTGAGAAACCGGTGCCTAAATTCGTAGAGCCTGATGCCTTCGACGGTATTTCTTCAAGTCCAGAAAGTTGGCTTCAGCTCCACGAATATGCCGCTAAAAAACAGGTGGCCCTCTGATGAGGATAAAATCACTAACATGCGTGTTTATTTGAGAGGTGTTGCGCTCAAGAGGTATGAAATATGCATTCAGGACGACAGTGGCGACTCTTGGAGTCAGTGGAAGAAGAAACTTTTGACCGCATTCGTAAGCAAGCCAGTTTATAGATGGAGTACAGCACTTAATTTCAAGTTCAATCAAAGCTCCCTTGTCGAGTACTTCTTCGAGAAACGCCTTCTTTTAAAGCTAGCTGAGCCTTTGCGCTCATCTACGGCCGTAGTAGCCTTAATATTATGGATTACACACCGAACTCTCGAACCAGGTGCAAATACAGTCACCAAAAACTCTAGATGACCTCCTAGAGTGTCTTCAGAACATACCATCGACTTCGGAAACAAGCATAACCACTAATTCAAGCAGCTGTTTAGTCGTAGAAAAGCAGACTGCTCAAGCCGCGATCAACGAGTACCGAGCCACCTCGCAAGTAGCCCAGATAACTTGACCTGGCGCGCTCCAAGAGATCGAGTGAATATTATCGACACTGAAGCTCAAGAGGATTCAACAGAAAAAAACTAATAATTCAGGGTGATCAGTCCCACCCGATGACTCCAAATCAGACTGCTTATTTAAGATCCTCTAGCCTACTTCACATTCCTGTAAAAGTAGGAAACAAGCCGATGATGGCTCTCGTAGACAGCGGGGCATCTGTGTCTATTATAAGTGCCAAGATGGTGGATGCACGTCGCGTGCATAGTGGAAGAGTCCTACTGGTACAAGGCTATGATGAAAAAGTAGCGTTGCATGATAAGTGGACCTTTGTAAACATCGAGTTTCAGGGTAAGAAAATAGAGAGCAAAGTGTTGGGGGTAGAGCGGGTGACGTACAACTTTTTTCTATTAAGACCAGATATAAAGAAATTAAAGATCAACATATACTGGGACGATGTGGTTCTAGTCGACGCCCTAGCAAGGAACGAGAAGCATTAAGGTAGACAAGATAAGCTACGAGTTGTAAAGTGCGCGGAAGATATCGCAACGACCTACCCTGAACTTGTATGCAGAGAAAGCTATCCTCAGGTGATAAAGTCATACAAGGTTTCTTTCGAGCTCCATGACAAGACCGTCATCTGAAAATCACCATGCATTATGTCAAGAGAGCGAAAGATTTGGCTCAAGAAAGAGTTGAAGGAGATGCCAGATGCTGATATCGTACGACCATCGGTCTCGCTCTTCGTTTCTCCCATAACGATCGCACTTAAAGAAGACGGAACCTTCAGATTATGCACCGACTACAGGGTCCTCAATCGTCAGACAGAACTCATACCATTCCCCAGGCCGAAGATCGACACAATTATAGGTGAAAATGGTAGTTGCCGAGATTTCTCCCGCATTTATTTGTGCGAAGGCTTCTGGCAGATCCCACTAACCAAAGAAACAAAAGTGTACACAGCTTTTATCACGCCATTAAACCTCTACGAGTATAACCGACTTCCTTTCGGTTGGAAAAACTCGTCAGTGTGGTTCCAGAAGATCATGAACGACGTGCTAAAGCCATTCCTTGGTGTTTTCTGTAATGTGTGCATAGACGACATAATAGTCTTCTCCAAAACAGAGGCTGAGCATCAGGACCATCTGTCTCAGGTGTTAAAAGCCTTAAGCTTGCCACATATCAAAGTTACTTTTAAAAAAAGCGCATTCTTTCAACAAAATGTTGTGTTTCTTGGACGAGTCATCGATGGGAACACCAAAAGCACAAAACAAGAGTCCGTCGAGAAGACCTCCCAGTTGAAGAATCCGTATGACGTCCATTCACTGCGTGTGTTTTGGGGATTGGCAGAGCATTTCCGATTTTTCATAAAGGATTTTGCTGTCAAAACTAGATGTCTCACACGTTTAAAACAGAAAGACGTTCCCTTTGACTAGAGTGACGAATGTGAGAGTGTACCGTGCCTTGTTCAAAATTTCTTCTGACCCTGTCCAATGCCTACCAGACTTCACTTTACCCTTTGATTTGAACACTGACGCCTCACATTATGGGACTGGTGCAGTGTTGTATCAAAAATGTGTTGAAGCGTTCAGCCGAGAAAAGCGACACGTAGTAGGTTACTACAGTGGCGCGTTCAAGCCATCTGAAATTAACTACACTACTACGGAAATGAAAGCCCTGGCGGTTCTGAAGGCCATTGTGTACTTCCGTACGTACCTGGAAGGTGCGAAGTTCACTTTGTTCACCGATCACCTGGCCCTCACTCATCTCTTGAATATGACCCAAACTAAAGGACGTATTGCTAGATGGGTGAATTACTTGCAGCGATTCCACCTTACCATCTCGCACCGACCAGGACCACTTTTAATCGATGTAGATGCTCTATCAAGGTTGACGGTAAGAAGCAACAAAGAACAATCTGAAGAAAGCAATGAAGTCAAGCTGTGGGAAGGCTCCGAAAAACTGGTTTTTACTGAAGGTCGGTATCAAGTCCCACCAACACTTGTTTCCAGAGTCCTTTATTTGTACCACGATAGCCCAAAATCTGGAGGAAACTATGGATTTTGGCGGACCAATAACAAATTGGTCAAGAGATTTAGATGGCCTCACATGAAGAAAGACGTCAGCCAGTACGTTAGTTCCTGCCATGTGTGTCAAGTACACTAAGTCAAGTATAAACAGCCTACAGATGCTCTGATGCTACCTTGCCACTCGGACGTGCCTTTCGAGGTAGTTCACGTAGATTTCGCCGAACTAAATAAGAAACGGGAAGGAGTCAAGAAAACACAAGCTTTTCTTCTGGCCATGGATGAATGCACGAAGATGGTCGCGGCACGAGCAGGAAAAGAAGATGAAAATGGCGTCATAACCCTCCTCGAGAGAGGCATGTTCAAGACTACACGGTCAATCGTATGCGATAATGGCCCTGCATTCAAGAGCGAGAAGCTAGCAAGATGGGCTCGAGATCACAACGTATGGAGGAAGTTCTGTGCTCCATACCATCCCGCAGCGAATGGGCTGGCAGAGCGTGCCATACGTGACGTGAAACAGTACATCAAGATGTACGATAGTTTTCCTGTTGGATGGAAATGATCTTTGGAAGCCACCATGAAACATCATAATCGATCCTATACAAGTGGCTTGGGGTGAAGTCCACAGTACGCTTCTTCAGGAGAAACCCCTATTCTGCAGGCAGACCTTGAGTTGGGACTCTTGGAAAACATCTAGATCGTCGAGGAGAGGCAAGAAAAATCACAGGAGGAGAGATACCGAAAACGAATGAAGAAGAATTTCGACAAGAGGCATCGAGCAGACATGCTAGACATTCAAGTCACCGACCTCGTACTACTGAAGAAATTAAGAAGTGATGACAGTGCCAAATTTTACGGTCCTTACTTTGTGACCAAGACAGCCAACAAGAACGGAATTTTGAAGACTGTCTTGTGCACTGGTGAACGTGGATCAGTGGAATGTGCTTCAGTTGGAAATGTCTTCAAATATTACCCCAGGAGAGATAAATAAGAAAAAAACCGGGAAGGGTGAAGCGGTATAAGCCTTGGGGCAGGAGAAGAAGAAGCACGAGAGCTGGGGGCCGGAAAGAAGAAAAGGAGGAAGTTAAAAAATAAAGCAGATTAAGATAGACTACTATTGTTAGTGGCGCATACCCACTGTGGGGGATTCTTGGCCAATCCCCCACAGTGGGTATGCGCCACTAACAATAGGAGAACAACAACAACAACAAGATAGACTGCAGTTCGATACTGAAGCTATAAGGCTGTTCCGTTCTTTTAAGTAGGAGCACTACATGTATAAATGCCGATGAGTTTCGCCGCTTGTAAGTCGATCGAGGGTCTATGCTCTGTTCACCACTATCAGTGCTAGTGCGTTGCTGTAATCTGATGTTTAGTTTACTGGCCACAAGATCGGCCGAATAAACAGTTTCATTTTCTACCTACAGCCTACAGCCTACAGTACAGTGTGAACACCGGTATACATGCCCGCGGCGCACGCCACACAGTGTGCGAGGTTTAAGAGTAAGCTCCTAAATTGTCTGGTGCCGGGCCGCAAGGACATAACTAAATTTAATGTAACTAAAATTGTCACGAAAGCTTACAATAGCGCAATCACAAAAGTAAGGAGGACCAAGGGCTTGCACCAATAAAACAAACTTTATTGGGATGTTTTTTCTGAGTAAAGTCTTGCGTGTTGAACGGGTTCCTTCCTCCCGTCAAAGTGAATACGGTGACAACCTTCTGCAGGCAGAGGAGATCAACACTTCACGTTGCACAAAAAAAGAATCCAGAGCAGTGTTCCCTGCGTTGGCGGTCTAGCTAAAAGCGGCACTTGGCCATGCCCTTCCAAGTCCTTTTCCAAGTCCGCGCTGACGTTCGACCACTGGTGCTCTGCGCTTCCCCAAGCGAGCAAATTCTCTCTGCCGTGGCACGATGAGGAACAAACAGGTGTTTCAACAAGAGTGGACACTCTTAGCTGTGTTTCTTTCTGCTGCGACGTCTACGAGGAGGTGGAGTAGGAGGAGTAGGTGCCGGGAGATCTTCACATTCCGCGCAAGCTTCTTTGTTGTCGTTGACTTCACGCAGCGCTAGGACCTTCTCGCGCGCATGAACAAGGGCCTGATGTAGCATCCTATTTTTGATCGTCAAAGCGGTGCACTTCGACTCGTACTCGTCGGCCTCCCGCCTAAGAGCTTTTTTCGCACGCCTCAGACGCCGCGTCATCGAGAGGATCTGACGTTCGAACTCGTCAATCAGCTCATCGTCATCGATCTCTCCGGCAGCGAGAGCCTGTTTCTTGAGATCAAAGTTGTCTAGCACTTCCTCCGCATAGCTCATGAGGGCCGGCAGCTCACTCAGCGAAAAAGGCTCGGCAGCTGCAGCCGTTGGTGGGGATCGGCTGCTGCAGTCGATGGTCCTTGTCGAAGCTGACGCAGAGGTTGTGGTATAGTGCCGAGAACGTACGCGGATTTGCAGCTGGGACGACATCGAGCGAGACTGTACCTTTCGATTCTCCCGACCACTCATGGCACCGAAGCTTTCATGGTGGTAATGACGCTGGTGATGCCTGAAACATGGCTGCTACCCACTGAATGGGGTTGGTCGACAATGGATTGCATGAATAAGTGAGTCGTTTGTTAACAACAGTGGAACATTACACGTGCTAGAAGAAGAAAACGGAGAATCGCGCGTGGCCTTAGGATCTGGGTTGTGTTTTGATATGTGTGTGTATGTGTGTGTGTGCGTGCGCGCGCGCGCGCGTGTGTGTGTGTGTGTGTGTGTGTGTGTGTGTGTGTGTGGTTTCAGATGCGCTGTTATATCTGTTCAAACACATTTTGCACAAACTCGTTAAATCTTCGAATGAATGAAGCCCGTAGGTTCTACCCTGTTTGCTGTAGTAAATATCCATAACCAAGAGGAAAAATTGGCCCCAAATCTGCATGTGACATTGCATATGCCGTCGAAAGACGATAGTCTTGCGTCTGGAGAGAGTGAAAAACACGTTTATTTGATGTTCTGTGCAAGAAAATTGGCGAATTGCATTCTGCAGGCACTGCGTTAGAGTGCCTCGAGCGTGCAGCGAAGGCGAACGAGCGCATCGAGGCACATTAGACACGAGCGCCATCCGGCAGTTATCTTCGAAAACGAAAGAAGGCGTGTGCGCTTGTGGAGAAAGATGCGTGCCAATCTCGGAGGCGATAAGGTGTAGAACGCAAAGCGACGGGTAGATGCCATCCCCGTGTCGTTTTAACAAAGCGTTGCTAACACTTGCCTTTTCGAGCCCCGCGTTGCACTGTCAGCGCAGCAGGTTCAACGCTACGGTCCTTAGAATTACTTGTGTGTGTCTTCTCTAGTATATATGAGCACATACAAAACATCAACGTGTTGTTATGGCGCCTCAGATATGCGCAATGATTGCTTTTTAATTGACAATCGCACAAACATGAACGCTAAGACTTGATCAATATTAGTGGGCGCTGCGGATGGGGTCGGCCGTTTGAGGAATCGTTAAGAGCGGACAAACAAACAAATGTACAGACAGACAAGCAGGCAGTTCGAAAGACTTCTGTCGAAGGTCCCCAAGAAAGATAATTGCCTCTAAAAACAGAAAGAGTAGAATATATCTTTTTTTCACCATTTTACATTAGACAGTAATGCTTTTTGTCACTAAAAAACTGGTTCATACCCGCGAGGAAGATTGACGAAGTTGTTAGTGATGACGGGAAATGTGATCTAAATGCAACATTAAAAAGAAACTGAAAAACAATAAGCGATAGAAATAAAGAGTAGAAGAGGTAAAGTGATCGGAAATCCGAAAGATACAAAAAAGAAGAAATGTTACTCTAGCCATATAAAACTTTTACATCCATCTTGCGGTCGGTAGCACTAGCAGCGTATTTTTTCTGTTTATATTCACACTTGATCAAAGCAATTTATGCAATAGCAACGAATTAAAATATATTACAAAGTACAGGTAGTAACCATCTTCGATCATGTATGTCGTAACTCTACAAAACACTGGTCGAAGAGAACATGGCCACTCCAGGGCAAACAGGGCTTTTCAAGCAGTCTGGTGACGTAAACACACATCTCGTAGAAAGGTAGACAAGCCATATGCTGATACTTGCCAAGATAGCCCGCGGGACAGCTATTTGACCACACTCCTATAATCAAAGTTAACAATAGCACAGACGGACGCACGCGCGGACGAATGGATGGATGCACGCACTGGCGGGGAGCGCAGGTGGCTTTTTCACAGCTCTTTAGCTGGTGTTGTGAGATACGAGTGTGGACGCCGATAAATTGGGGGGACAAGCCTTGCGCCTAAAGATGAATGATGAGTTTAGGTGAGTGAGATATCCGCGTAGCATGCCTAAAAGGATCGGCACACATGTTGTAACGTTTGTTTCTTTTTTAAACACGAAAGAGTTTTATTCAACGGCAGACCACGGCTTCGCTAACGTATTTATGTCATTAGTATGACATTGTAAAATACATATACTAAGAGGCAGCAAAGAAAAAAGTGAAAGAAATGACTCCATCATTGGGAGTCGAACCTACCATCTGTCGCTTCTTTGCACACTGTGCTAACCAACACGTCCTTCAAGTGTACGTTGTTTACCTTGCTTACGGCAATCCATTCATACACACCGTATACCGCTGGCGGTACTCAGAGGTAATTTATGATTCAAGTGTTGTTCATTGTAGAAGTTTATTCATTATTATTGCATGTACAAAAACGGGTTGCGCATTTGTAATCTGCAGTAGGCTCAACGCATGGCAACCGCAGCGGCGCGCTATTGGTCACACTCTCGCATGGACGCCGCCGCGACGTGCACCTAGCAACCGCCGCCGCACCTACCTCCGACAAAATACTCTTGTTCTCGGAGTGCGCCCTCAAGGAATCCCTAATGGCCCGTTCCTTTTAGTACAACTTGTACAAGATGCTCCATGCTTCAAAATCAGCTTGTACAAACACTTGTTTATTTTCACACTCATGCTAAACATTACCTAGTTATCAGAGGCGTATTTCTGCACCATAAATCACGAAATGACTGCAAATTTGTATGTACAAACGCCACACGAGTCTTCCGCGAGTGTACGCAGGTGCCGTATTTACGTACTGCCATCATTTTCTGCACTTTTGCTGTTGATGTCCATGATGATGCCAATGCTTTTATTTTCAGACTTTCAAACTTTTACCTGCTAACGTTCACAATAATCTTTAAAATTATAAAACGTTTTATTTTATTACTTAACTACTGTTCTTAATTTTGTGTAGCATTTCAAAAATGTATACGTAATGTGAAGAAGAAAACGCATCGTTGGCAAACAACATCGCCACCGCTTGGGTACTGGGTGCTTGGCTTCGCTCGCTCGGCTCGTGCTGATCATCGCCGGCATCTGCTCGACCGTTGCTGTTGTCCGATCGTGTTTCATCGTAGGACCACCGTCGCAACAGTCGCCAATAAACCCTTTTACAATTGGTGGAGGGTGCTGACATTCCCCGTCGCCTGAACCTGGGTGCTGCCATTCGCCGTCGCCTCAACCTGGAGCTGCGCAACCGAACGCTACCTACCATCATGGCTACCAACAACGCGCAACCTGGCTCTTCCACTCCATCCCCCAGCAACCCCGGCGTTCTTCGTTTGCGAGAGCCCAAAGTCTTTAGCGGAGCTGATGAGACTGACGTGGAAGACTGGTTCGCTAACTACGAACTGGTAAGCGCAAACAACAAGTGGGATGACGCGGACAAATTGACTTACGTCATCTTTTACCTCACTGACGTAGCCGAAATGTGGTATAACAACCACAAAAACGACATTACGACGTGGTCCATCTTCAAAACGTTGTTCGCTGACGTTTTTGGCCGACCCGCTGTCCGCAAGTCCAGAGCCGAACAACGCTTGCGGACTCGCGCACAAAAACCAACGGAATCTTTCACAAGCTACATTGAAGACATCATTGGACTTTGCAACCGACTGAACACCACCATGCCCGAGTCGGAGAAGATTCAACACATCCTCAAAGGGATAAATGACGGTGCATATCAGCTGCTCCTCGCCCGTAATCCTGCCACCGTTGCGGAACTTGTTACTTTGTGTCAAAGTTTCGACGAGTTGAGCAAGCAGCGCGCCCTGACTCGGCCATTTTCCTCACACGCCGACTCGCTCTCCAGTCTCACTTCCGTTCCCGACCACGCACCAACCCTGCAAGAGATTAAAGACTTCGTGCGTGAAGAAGTAGCTCGGCAACTGTCGTTGATTCCCTTCACGCAGCAGCCGCCGTCCCCTCGTCTGCCCTCACCACTCCGCGACGTTATTGCCGAAGAGGTAGCTCAGGCTGTTCCCGTCGCTGCCCACCAGCAGCCTGTGGCCGTGACTGTTCCCCATGCGCCGGCTATGCAGCCCGTGGCCGCGCCTCTTACTTATGCCCAGGTGGTACGCAGCAGACCCCGCCAGCAGCTTTTGCCACCCATGCCTGCAGTTGCTCCCCACTCTACCCCTCTTTCGACACCTTGGGCTGCACCGCGAGTCAGCAATTCCTGGCGCACTGCTGACAATCGACCAATCTGCTACGCCTGCGGTACTCCAGGACACGTGGCACGATATTGTCGTCGTCGTTTCCAATCGCAACACAACGCTACTTGGCCGTTACCGTATGACCCGCCGCCCACGCACCTACCTGCTCCCTATCCTTCACCGCAGTATGGCTACACTAATCTTCCCGGGTCTCAGTCACCCCAGCGCCCAGCTCCGACTCACTCTTCCCGCTCGCCGTCTCCTCGCAGGCGATCTCTGTCCCCAATGCGTCCCCGACCCGCTTCTTCCAACCGGGAAAACTGAACGCCGCAGTTCCAGAGGCAAGAACTGCGCCGTCATCGAAATGCCCAAGTCCTCGCACTTCACCTGCTAACGTCGTCGCCATATCTGTCGATGGTGTTTCTACATTTGCCCTCATCGACACAGGTGCTGCCGTTTCTGTTATAGCCGCCCAGCTCTGCCGCTCCCTACGCAAAGTGACCACGCCGCTCTCTGGACTATCGCTTCGTACGGCTAGCGCACAGCCAGTCAGACCTCTCGGCACCTGTACAGCCCGCATTTTCATCCAAGGCTCTATGTACGTTGTCGAGTTCATCGTCCTTTCGGTGTGCTCGCATGACGTTATCCTCGGGTGGGACTTCCTGTCACAACATCATGCCGTCATCGACTGCGCACGCGCTGAAGTTCAATTTTCGCACCTGTATGACGAACCTTTGCACGAAACTCTTGAGCGGTCTCCAAAACTCGTCGTACGTGAAGACACTGAAATTCCGCCAGCCTCTCTTGCCGTTGTCCCTGTTTGCTGCGATGACCATAACGACGCTACAGTAATGTTTACACCTTCCGACATTTTCATGAGCCGCAGAGCCGTTTCCTTGCCTTTCGCTACACTCGACGTCACTGCGGGCCGAAGCAATATTTTCGTCCACAACCCCCTTTCTGCACCGCTTACGCTACTTGCCGGCGAATGTCTCGGTCGAGTGGAGTACCTCGATTCCTCTTTATTCCTTAACATGCCAGACGAATCGTGCAGTAGCGCCTCGACCGAACTTCATGCCCTTTCCCCACTGGAATGCTCATCGAGTGACACCTTCTCGAGTTCCATCGCCGACACCTTAAGTGCCCATGAACGCGCCGAGCTTCTTAATCTTCTCCAGCACTTCGCGAATTCATTCGACGTTTCTCAGCCGCAATTGGGTCGGACTTCCGCAGTGCACCACTACATTGACACTGGTTCGCACCAGCCATTGCGTCAAAGACCGTACCGTGTCTCTGCAGCAGAACGTCACGTCATCAACGACCAGGTCGAAGAGATGCTACGCCGTCGCGTTATTCAACCATCGCACAGTCCTTGGGCATCTCCTGTCGTTCTAGTTCGAAAGAAGGATGGATCGATTCGATTTTGCGTCGACTACCGGCGATTAAACAAGGTGACGCGGAAAGACGTCTATCCATTACCGCGCATCGACGACGCCCTTGACAGCCTCCAAGGAGCCGAATTCTTCTCCTCCTTAGACTTACGATCTGGATACTGGCAGGTTCCTATGGCAGAAGCTGATCGCCAGAAAACTGCGTTCATTACACCAGATGGCCTGTACGAATTTAACGTAATGCCATTTGGGCTTTGTAATGCTCCTGCCACGTTTGAACGACTCATGGACAACACACTGCGTGGACTGAAGTGGTCTGTGTGTCTATGCTACCTCGACGACATTGTCGTTTTCTCTCCCGATTTTCCTACACATCTGCGTCGGCTCCAACTGGTGCTGACGTGTTTAACCAACGCTGGGCTCCAACTGAACCTTAAAAAGTGCCGCTTCGCCGCGCGAGAGCTGTCCATCTTAGGGCACATCGTGTCCAAGGATGGTGTTCGACCCGACCCTGCAAAACTGCGAGCAGTCGCTGAGTTCCCGAAACCTACTACACTGAAAGAATTACGCAGTTTTGTCGGACTATGCTCGTACTTCCGGCGCTTCGTGCGAAATTTTGCGTCGATCATGTCACCACTGACCAACCTCCTACGCGGTGATGCAGACCTTTCATCCTGGTCTTCTGACTGCGACGTCGCGTTTGCCACGCTCCGTAGTCTGCTAACATCTCCTCCAATTCTTCCGCATTTCGACCCAACAGCTGCAACGGAAGTTCACACAGACGCTAGTGGGGTTGGTCTAGGCGCCGTCCTCGCCCAACGCAAGCCGGGCTACTCCGAATACGTCGTCGCTTATGCGAGTCGCACACTTACTAAAGCTGAGGCCAATTACAGCGTCACTGAAAAAGAGTGCTTGGCGCTAGTGTGGGCGCTTCGCAAGTTCCGCCCTTATTTGTACGGTCGCCCATTCGACCTGGTAACGGACCACCATGCACTTTGTTGGCTCGCCACATTGAAAGATCCTTCTGGCCGCCTAGCTCGGTGGGCACTGCAAATCCAGGAGTACGACATTCGTGTCATCTATCGCAGCGGACGCAAGCATTCTGACGCCGACGCCCTGTCGCGTTCGCCTTTACCTCCCGACTCGGCCTGCGAAACCACTGGTACCAACTCCGTCGCATCTCTCGACCTCGACTCTTTTACCGGTGAACAACACAAGGACCCGTGGATCGCTTCCCTTTTTAACTGTCTCTCTGGATCGTCAACCACTGCGGTACCACGATCTCTCCGACGTCAAGCTGCTCATTTCGCGATTCGTGATCGGCTGCTACACCGACGCAACTACGCCCCCGAAGGTCGTAAGTGGCTCTTGGTTGTCCCGCGCAGCTTGCGATCACAAATCTGCGCCTCCTTTCACGACGATCCCCAATGTGGTCATGCCGGAGTTTTCAAAACTTACGAACGCATTAGCCATCGCTTCTACTGGCGCGGAATGTATAATTTCGTTCGAAAATTCGTTATGGGCTGCCCTGACTGTCAACGCCGCAAATCACCGCCTTTCCACTCGTCCGGTGCGCTTCAACCGCTCCCGTGCCCTGCCAAACCTTTCGATCGGATCGGAATTGATCTCTATGGCCCTCTACCGACAACATCAGATGAAAATCGGTGGATCATAGTCGCTGTGGACCATTTAACACGCTACGCTGAGACCGCCGCCCTTCCAAGTGCCACTGCGCGGGACGTAGCATCCTTCATCCTTCATCGCTTCATACTAAGACATGGTGCACCTCGAGAGCTACTAAGCGACCGAGGTCGAGCCTTCCTATCAGAAGTCGTCACGTCTCTGCTTTCTCAATGCCATGTTGTTCATCGCAAGACCACTGCATACCACCCGCAAACTAACGGGCTCACGGAAAGATTTAACCGCACCCTTGGCGATATGCTCGCCATGTATGTGACATCCGATCATACTAACTGGGATCGCATTCTTCCATTCATCACGTTCGCATATAACACCGCGGCACAGTCTACCACTGGATTTTCACCTTTCTTTCTTCTTTATGGACGCGAACCATCCCACACCATCGACACTCTCCTTCCATACCATCCTGACGCATCCGAATGCCCATCTGTGTCCGAAGCTGCCCGTAATGCGGAAGAGTGCCGTGAAATCGCACGCACCTTTACGTCGCAAGAACAACAGCGCCAGAAAGAAAACAACGCCGACTCTTCACAAAGCCCCAGCTATTCCTCGGGATCACTTGTATGGCTGGCTGTTCCTTACCAAAGCCCCGGCATATCCTCAAAACTCGTTCCAAAGTACGAGGGCCCATACCGCGTTTTGGAGCAAACCTCGCCGGTGAATTTTCTCATCGAGCCACTTTCCCCATCTGACGACATGCGCCGGCGTGGACGTGACATCGTCCACATCGCCCGCCTTAAGCCATATCATAGCCCTCTGCCTCCAGACTCTTAGGTCGCCAGGATGGCTCTTTTTCGGCGGGGGCAAATTGTGAAGAAGAAAACGCATCGTTGGCAAACAACATCGCCACCGCTTGGGTACTGGGTGCTTGGCTTCGCTCGCTCGGCTCGTGCTGATCATCGCCGGCATCTGCTCGACCGTTGCTGTTGTCCGATCGTGTTTCATCGTAGGACCACCGTCGCAACAGTCGCCAATAAACCCTTTTTCAGTAACATAAAAAAAAGTTTGTTTTTTACACTTGCGCAAGCTTTGGAGACAAAATTCGAGTCAAGATAAATTAACACAAAACAACATGGGCGCCTTGAAACGGTGCGTTCGCAGTGCGTGGTTGCTTGTTTTACAGACCTCCGTGTTTCGTAATGTCTATGTCGCCTACAGCCATTGACAACTTGTGTTTTCTCGCTCAGCCACGACTAACGGCGAAAAGGCTCTAGCATTGATACAGACGTCCTGAGAAATAACAGCTCAATCAGGTTACTGTAGTCAGGTCGTCTGCAGCTTAGTGGAGTATGTTTTCAGCCACTTTCACTGTCACTGCCCATCGTATATTTCATGCGTGCATTTTGGTTCTGACTTAACATTTTTCTTCTAGCTGCTTTGATGCTGCCATGTTTTTTTTTTCTTTTTTGCTGCTGCTTCTGCCATTTTTGCATTGTGGTTATGTAACTCTCTTTTTCTTATTGACTAACGTTGTTTGCTCAACAAATTTTATTTTATGCATTCATTTTGTCAACTTCGTGTGTTGCCTCTATTAAGCTCTTTCTAGTTGGGAAGAATTTAGTTCGCTTCTTACCTCTGTGCACCATTGCTGCTACAGAAACCATTCCATTTCGTTCGTTCTCTCTATGTCGCTATAATTTCCATTTTCTAGTACATCTTACTATTTTTTAAGGGCTATCCTGGATTCACGCTAGTCGATGTCGGCAAATAGTTCTTGCCCTAATTTTACCTAAGTAAGTCAGTTTCTTAGTGGTTATAACAAATAACCTTTATCTTAGTCGGCATGGCTTCAGAAAAGGTTATTCATGTGACACTGAGTTATTTAGGTTCATGACTAATATTCACTTTATTCTAGACACAAACGATCGAAACAATTGCCCCCTCTTTAATTTCGCTGTGCGTTCGATACTCAAACTAATTACCATTTGATTTCTATATTGTCTGTCCTTTGTATTCCTTCATTACCACCATCTTGGCTACAAAAGCTTTTATTCTTGGTGGTCAGCTACATCTCGTCTAATGTTTTCGACATCACCTGCAGTGTTGCCCAAGGCAGTGTGCTAAGTCAGTTACTCTTTCTAATATACAAATCACGCGCCAAAATATTTCTTAAAATATGCCGATTATAAGCGGAGTTCGAGTAATTTGCTGAATACTTCAAGCGGTTTCTCTTTTCGTACAAGCAAGTGCACTGAAGGCAACTTGGGTAGGGACACAAGGGGGCAAAAAGATGCACCCTTTTGTCAGCGCACGTCATGACCTTGAGCACTTTCCTTTTTTCTCAAAACGCATGGCTACTTTCAGGGTGAGCACAAGCGCTGGCACATAGGAGCAGTTGCAGTGGCCACAGTATTTGCATAGTCTATGATGCTCAAATCAGCCAATGGCTGTGGACTCGGGTATGACACAGTAATCCAGGTATAAGGCATCACCTGTAGAGAGACGAGGGAGCAATTACTGGCTGACTTTGAGAATTAATTGTGAATTTCAGACTGCATGCTGCGCTCTAATGTTTGGCTTATGTGATCAGCTGCGACTACCGATCAGCAGTGTTTTCAGACAATGCTAAAAAAAGTGTTGCAGGGTCCCTTTAAGGATGTACCCACCGACCTTTCATCCTTAATTTAGTTACATGACAACAAGTCTATCACCTATTGCAGTATTACTTTATGGGCTAGTTTTTCTTTCTCTTTTTTGATGATAATTTCATTTCTCAAATGACCTTAACCTGATGTTCAGGTAGAGTGCAACTCGGCAGAACTCACTCATTGTACGATTAAAAATACCATTATTTCAGCTGCCCCTTTATAGAAATAAATACCTTTGTGTTTGCCTTTCATCAGATTTATCCTATACTACGGCGTGTAGCAGCTATCTCAGCAAAAGCTTCTCAATCTGCAGGTTACCTCCACAGAAACTTGTGCAATGCATCTTCTAATGTATATGCAGTATTATATGTTATCTTTACTCACATTTAGAGTATGCTTCATCTACATGGTCACCATAACGAGATTATCTAGTTCATATGTTGGAAGCCATTACAAATAGGGCAGGCAGATTCACCTACAATAAAACATGACATTGAAATGACACCATAGAGTTTCCTAAATATACACTAGAGGGAACTCTGGCGATAGTGTCTATGGGAACTACCATGCATGGCGGATCAGTGAGCAAGGAATGATGCGTAGTACACGGATTCGTCTAATCTTCATACTTCTGGATTCGTGTGTATTCGTGTGGCTTGGAGCTGTCTTCTCACAAAACAAAAATCAGCAAATATTCAGTGATGGCACTTCACCACCTTATTCTTCTAGGCTTACCATTTCAAATCAGGTCATGAAGTTCAAAAAAGTTTGTTCTTTTCTTTGAAACAAAACCGAAACCAGCAATAAATGAAGCCCAAGTGGGGTTCGCCACCCGCAAGTACGAAGAGTAGGCAAGTCTATGTACTACCCATCATTCCCAGGGTCGCTGAATGATCACAGTGCCAGAGTCTCCTCTAGTTAATTTTAGTAAACTATGCATGACATGGCCCAGCCACATCACTGCTCTTATATGTCTCTTTCACTGGTAGAGTATTGTGATGAATTTCAGTGCTGCTTTATCCTCCTGTGTACACGTTTTGGCACATTCACAGCACACTTAGTTTCATGTGCACTCATGGTTACACGCAGGCATTTAAGCCGTCATTACAACCTAGGCGATTGCATTTTCAAATCACAGTCTTTTGAATCGTATTGCATCTAACTGTAATTGTAAAACTTTTAGTAGACTTTCAGTGATAATCTGATTTCATTACATGTTAGTATTGTGTAACATTGTTGCCCCTTGCCATTTGTAGTCTTTGTTTTACTGTTCTTTCCTTGTATTTTTTATCTCTCTTTCAGTTACTGATGTCCTCCTATCGGTGTGTAAGGTATTTTGAATAAATAAATAAACTGGCTCTTGGTCTTCTCACATTGAGGGCTACCCTCACCAGCCTATGATAATTACATTCTACCTTGCCCCTAACTTCTCTCATGTGCATTGCCTGGGTCCCAGGATTATATAAAATCTACGACTCCGTTTCTCTGTGAGGGCTTTCCATATTCTCTTCCTATTTATATAATTTCAGAAAAAGGTGTTCATTATGCAGAGTTCATTTCATTCTTCTAGCATGTATATTATTTCAGGGTGTGTGAATATTCATGTTTAGAATTAAAATTGAGTGCTTCGATTCAACTTTCAAATACAGGAAAATATCTAAAATGTCTAAACACAGGCTAATTGCACAACTCTGTTAGGGTGGTGTCCCTGAATCTAATGCGAAAGTCATTACAGTAGGCTTTAAAACTTTCACTGATACCCTGGTTTGAAAGCCAGCACATGTTTCCCTTCAATGAGATTATGCCATTCCTGCATGTCGTGGCTCCAGCAAAAAAAGGCAGGAAACATACTGGAAGACTGTTGTATTGCAAGCAAAAAAAAAGTCATCTTCTAGTCAAGAAACTGAAAATTACTTCACTGAGCTTGTGAACGAAAGAAAGGTTTGAAATACTGGAAAGAGTTTTGAACTGCACTTTATACAGGTATTACAAAAATTGCTTTCTGATGCGTTCGCATCTTCTGAGGTGGCCAGCGATCGCAGGTTTTTGGCTGCTGGAAACACCATGAGATCAGGACGAGAGCCTGAAGACTTGTAATGAGGCATGACTTTTGTTTTTTCATGACAATGTGTTCGACTGCAGTTTCTTACCGTGCTGTGTGCTCGAGGGCATGAGCGAATTTGATTTTCTTTTAATTGTCAATAAAACCTTTAGTATTCGATTTGATATTTTTGGCCACTATATGGCACTACTTGATCCAAGATGAAGTCCCAGTATCAACCCTAATGCTAATATTGTAGCTCATCACCTCACCTTTCTGTTTCTTATTTTCACACTGAAGTCTTTCATGACTATGGTGTACTGAGTATAGTTCTCTTGCATTGCATATTCAATATACTTGCCTATTACTGCTTCTTCATAGTAAAGGCCAAACAGAGGAGCAAACGCCTGCACCACATTAAGTTTATATCTTATTTAGCTGGATGAGTAGGTTTGCTGGCCCTTCACAGACAATATGCAATTCTTGAATGTTTCCGGCAATGTTTTTGTGAACTAGAAACCCCATGCCGCACTGTTTTATTGGAAAGCCCTCTGTAGCATTGTGCCCATTAGTGATGTATGTGTCTTTCCAGTTCTAATATCTCTAAGGTCAATTATATTCCACTCGAAGTTTTCCAAATCTTGAAATAACTCTGCTAATCTAACTGCACTTGAGAAGGTCTTTGTGTTCAACATTGTGCAGGACAGATAACCACAGGTCAGTTAGAGCTATAGTATAGGTACCAAGGGATGAATGCCATAGGCAAGGATGGCAGCGGGTTGATAAAGTCACAAAATATGAAAGTTCACTCACATAAAGTGAAACCAGATCCCACAGAATAGGGTTAGTTGCATATTATTGGCAGAAGCCTTTGACCTAGAGTGCACATAAGATAATAACTCAAAAATGATGAATGGTGATGATTTGCTGGTATCTAATGCTAATATGGAGGGATACAACAGGAGGTATGAATTGTGTTAAAAAAAATGCCAGGTCTGCGCAGAAGACGGAGCACAGTCACAGCAAGAACTAGAAGAGCGGCCTTTCAGAGCCTTTTAAAACGCTCATTGGGTAACTACTGCAAGCAAAGATGCATGATACCCACTAGGGTACTAATAATAAAATTTCTTTGGTAGTAGGCCGACATTCACTATGCTATTTTTCATCATTTTCTGAGAAGCGTGTATCCGCTAAACACTTGCAAGGTATTTTGAGCCAATTGTTCATGCAGTGGCTGAGGACGATGAGGAATAATGGATGAAGTGGGTATGTGCCACAATTAATAGGGGAACAAGAACAAACTTTTGTAATTGGTTGGAGTATTGGATTACCCACTCGTTACATTATTCGCATTGTGCGGCGACTGGTTGTTCTTTTGCTGTTTTAAAACGCTTTGTAAGTCATATTAACGCGATTGCTTTTTTGACATTAAGCCTGCCTAAGGCAAGTTTGCCAACAAGTCCCAAGCGTGATTTGAGGATATCCCTATTGACTGTTGGAGAAATTGCTGACGAAGTGGGTGTTAGAACAAATTAATGTCATGAAATTTCATTTTATTTATTCCAAACATAATCTACATTAACAGATGCAATTTCCAAACCATACAGAAGGTCCTGGACAATACAAGAAGATACTTGCAGGCCATCAGTGCGTTCCAAGAAGCTTTCCAAAAATATAAGAAACCATTGAAACACTGTATTGCCAGTAGAGGGGAATAGTTTAAGGGAAGCAATGCTTAAAATGTTGTACCACAATCAGTGAAGGTGTTAGTGAAAAACATTATTTTTTAAACACATTTCGTATATGCATGCAACTTGTGGGAGTTGTTTCAAGTTTCATGAGTGCTCGTACACATGTGGGGATAAACAAAATGGCAGCTACCTTGGGTCAGAAAAACGAGTTGAAATTTCCCAATTTTCTGACGCACTTGGTTCAGAAAAATGTGACTGTGGCAAGGAGTTACAAGTGTGTAGCAAAATATGTGGTACTTGAAATAATACATATGTTAATCTTGATAATTATGCTCCTTAGATGATTGGAACCAAGCCACCCAGGGGAATTGGCCAAGACTCGGGTAGATGATTTGATCTTGAGTACCTGGATTCATACTAGAAATTATGGCATCAGGTAGAATGAACAGTTATTCTCAATTACTAAATTGTCCACTTTTATTAGTCATCAAGAAACAGAAAAAGGCATGCAACATATCTGTGTTTTGCAACGTAAGAAATACGTTCTACATAATGATTTTAAGGAGAAGCGAGGTCCAATACACACTGAAGAGGCATTATATGCACTTTGTTGATGCTCTAGCTGATGAAAAAATTATGGCTGAGCCATTTGTAATGGTTGGGCAGCTTTAATCACCCACTTGTTAAGTAACTTGCCATGTATGGCACCTTGTTGTCTTATTCTTCTAGCACACTATATAACCTGTGTTGATGTGATTCGTTACCTTATACGACACCTGATTTGGATATTTTTGAAAAGTAGCTTCAAGCACAAGCGTGGCCCTGTGGTAAAACACTTGACTGCCACGTGGATTGCCCAGATTAAAATCCCACACAATCTTAAACATTTCTTTCCTTATTGTGCATGCCAGCGGTAGACAGCTATGCAAAAAATATCAGCTGTTATCATCATCTCTTAACTTTTCCTTTAAAATCATGAGCAATTTATGAAGCATGAAATACAAGTGATTGACGTAGGGATGTTTCCAAAGAAATGTGTATATTCCTGTCAAAAAGTGCCAGTATGGGATTCCCAAATGATAGCAGCGCAATAGCATGCCAAGTTGCCACATTATTTCATGGTTCATTTTTTAAAGGAGGTAATATGAATCTTGTAAACACTTTTGATGGCTTCGTGCTTTGTTTTCTTCATTTGTTTTCATTAGTACCATTATTACTGCAATATTGGAAGTGCTAGTTGCATTCCCTCCTCACAAATTTGTAACTCGTAAGGTAGAAGCTTTTGAGGGTTTTGATTGTTTGTTATGAGTACTGTCAACTATCAAAAATATGCACAGTTGTGATTGTTGCTACCCTCTTATATAAATCCATGACTTGAAACAATGCACAAAACAAGGTAGTGCTAAGAAGTTGGAGCTCATTAGCATAAAGTGCCCTCCTTCGTAGAGCATATTAGGCCGACCCAAACGAGAGGGATGATACTGCAGGTGACAAGAAAAGACATTGATGCCAGTACAAGATCCGATGCACTTTACATCTAAATGAAGCGCATACACATGTAGCGAGTGCTTTGATAAATCTTGTGCTACATTATTTCAAGTGTTCTGAATTGGGAATTGTGGTTCACTATGCATATACTATGATTTGTGAGGATGGTGATTTGGGCTAGTTGGTATGGTAGCATGACAATTGATGGTAGCGCAAACAAAGGACACCAACAAAAGAAGCCACATTCAAGACATTACAGTGCTATGCGTTGTCTTAAATATGCCTTCTTTTACCGATGTCTTTTGTCTGAAATGATGAGAAAACACTAACAATGAACAGGCTAGTGTAGTGAAAGATATAGCAATGTTTATCACAAGGCTGTAGTTTCCTTCGACTAACTGTTAAAGCCAACACTGTATCAATTGTAAGAGTACAATAAAATGAGATTGTTTTTCGTTGACTGGAGCTCTTTCGAAAGTTAAAAAAAATAATCAAGAACTGCACATGAGAAACAGAGGTGGTTAAACACGAAGAAAAAAAATACAGAAAAGAACTCAGGAAGGAAAATTAAGGATATTTCACACATTGTGGAAATCTATTTCATGCAAAGTAGTCTATAATGATGATGCCTATGCTGCAATATTTGGCATTGAGCCAAGTGTCATTGCATGAATGAATGTGTTTTGATAAATCTAGCAGTTTCGTGCTCATCAAGGACTTACCAAAAACGTTAACTACACAGGAGTTCAGAGGGTAACTTATGGTCTGACACGTCGGCACTAATCTTACAGCACAGCTGCCAGTTTCATCACAACAAAGTGCATGCTATGGTACGACAATGTGAAGATTGTTCATTAGCATATTCCTACGTGGTCGAGCAACACTTGAATGTAGCTTGCCGAGTCATTTGAAATGTTTATTATGACTTACAAAAGTGGAGGCCACCCTGGAACCACAATTGGCATTAACCCAACATGACAGCTATATTTTAAGTACACATATGTCAAGTTTACTACCTTTTAATCAGACTACAGTGCCGGCCCTACAGCCATAGTTAACATTACACTGATTTAATGCCTGCATAGAATCTTTTTTCAATAAGCTGTGTCAAGACATGCCGTGGCTCTGTGGTAAAATACTTGACTGCTGTGCAGAATTACCGATTGTTATTCTTTGTATTATTTTGGTCAATGCTGCCAGTTCCAGATTTTATTTAAATTGCTCACATTTAAATTGCCAATATTTATAAACTGCCATCATGTGCGACGCATACCACAGTGTACGACATATGCTGCCTGTGACTGGAAAAAAGGGTTTCATGACGTACATAACAGGACACTCATTGTATACATGTCATAACCATACAGTCATGTTCGTCATATTGTCATTCTCTGCTGTGCCTTTTTCAGTTCATACCAAGTTAAGGAGGTGAGCTCGATAGCACCCAGATGCAGGCCTCTAGATAGATATACGTGCTCAAAGTGCCTTTGTTCTTTAAAAAATGCTTTGCTTTCAAAAGGCTTTCTAACATAAAAAAGAAGCTGCTCAAGCTTGCCACTGACTTACCCAACGTGGGCAAAAAGCAATCAAACATCTGAGAGACTGGAAGATGCATTGAGTGAGTTACTAAAAGCACAGGTTTTGTATATGAAGAAATATCTGTTTGTGGCACACTGTTTTGCTTATTGTCAATGATATTTACTGTTTGAAGTGAATAATTATGCACCATATGTAAAGAAATAGCCAGTTACAAGTGAAATTATTTATTCTAATTACATCTGCTATTTTCATCAGTGTTAGCTTCCTTTCTGCTCTATTTCTCCCAACCGGCTCATAAAATCTTCAACATTGTTAGGCATATCACTGGTACAAGATTATTGGTTGCACTGGGCACCCCGTGCTGAACCGCCATTATCTAGGTCTTCCTACTCCAAAAGTGTGCGTGTGTGTGCCTTCTTTGTGTCTTCATTTTTAGTGCGCTATTAACATTCCACTTGTGCGTACTCCTAGTCACCAAAAATAATGCATAAGTTATGAAGCATCAGAGGCAATAGAAAACAGCCACATTACGGTGTGTAGCTTAAGGCAAGCACGCTGGCATATTGTTTCGTTTAAGCTGCCAAAACTGTTTTCTATTAGGACGCTTATTGCTGAAAACCACTTGCTAAAACCAATGGGGCGCAGTTCGCGAAACCGCACGATCTTTAAAAGTCTGAGTAAGAAGGAACATAGAAGGATGCCCAGCATATCCTGAAGCAAATGGATAAGCTGTGCTTACATAGTTTTGAAAGTTTTATTAAAAGTGACGTTATTTTGAATATTATAGCATAAAGATTTTTGCTTAATCTTCTAATACAGATGTTGAAGAATTGTCTTATGGCTACAAATCGCTTAAAATTTAAAGCTTTCGGTGGAAGGAGTTTCAGTTCATGCATGCACTTTATGCATACATGCAGTAATACACTTTTAGTACAAAACTTTCTGGGGCACAAATTGTTTTTGAAAAAGAATATTTGCGCACCTACCATCCTTAATTCACTGGACAGTCGTTCTGTCAGATAGACTCATGGCGAGGAGAATGTCGGCCATCCTGAAAAGGATCCTTTGAAAGGAGCTCTTCAAGCGGCTTGCCGCCTCTCTCGCGCTTGTTTTATTGGCTTCATACCAGCGCACACATAAGAACATTTAATTCCCAGAGAAGAAAAGAACGCTGGCCTGGATTATGACGCCGGGCGTTTATTACAAAAAAAAAGTGCACGGCAAGAGAGCGCAAGCGCGTTACCCAGACGTAGCTTGATCTCACAAGATAAATGCGAGTTTCTGCAGATCGCGCAGGCACTCGCATGCGGTAGCTTGTTGACGAGCACGTACGCGAAACACAAGTGCTCACGACAGACAGAAGTTTGCCTGCGGAAGGCGCCCACAACACAGCACTTTTTAATTTTCCTACAATACTTCCACTTTGTGATGTGCGGTACCTCGTCGTTCCTCGATGGAGTTTAAACGCGCTTACACATCTCGACGGGCAGGCCGACCATAAGCCCTAATGTTCGGTGGTACAGTACCTTAGTAGCATCACAGTAAAACTAAACTTGCAACTCTTTCCGAACTGCTCCAACCAGAAACAAAGGTGCACGGAGCGTCGTGTTTCCCATATTGGCTTCCTTGAAGTGGCGACAACGCGCAGGCGCCGAACATGCCGCACGTAAAAATGCGCAGTCGGCGCGCACTGAGGCCGGCCCAAACTGGTAGGTACCGGGCCGGCTGAGGCCAGCGTGTTTCGCGGGCGCAACAGGGCGGCGGCGCAACCTGGCAACGAGAGTACGGCGCGGAGGCCGTTGCTAGGCGCACGTCGCGGCGGCGTCCCTGCGAGAGTGTGACCAATAGGGCGCCGCTGCGGTTGCCATGCGTTGAGCCTACTGCAGATTACAAATGCGCAAACGGGTTACATGATACATACAGAATTAGAAGGTCTCAAAGTACGAGTCTGTCAGGGGGACTTTCTAGAATTGGTGGCGTACATAAAAACTGACTGTATCCTGTAGCAAAAAGAGCGAACGAATTGAAAATGAGATCAGAACGAAACGATATATATATATATATATATATATATATATATATATATATATATATATATATATATATATATATATATATATATATATATATATATATATATATATATATATATATATATATATATATATATATATATTTATATATATATTTATATATATATTGCTACGTAGCTGACGTATCAGTGGTCAGAAGACGACAACGAGGAAGTGGTCTGTCGGTTGTGCGTGCTGTCTTCCATCTTATTCGACGCCATACGCATCAGTTTGAATTTAGATTTTAAATAGACACGTCTCGTGTCATCTTCACGTAACATCTTTGTGGTGGACGTGCTGGGTACTTCCCCGTCTTCATCACGAAGCTCCGCAACGGCCGCATCATGATAGGTCCAACCATGTCACAGGTTGAACAACCATCGTCTTCGCCACCTGCCCCTACCGTGACTTCTACATACGTCGTTCTGCCTCCTGCTTGTGATCCCGGTGTATTTTCCGGTCAGGATGGCGTTGACATCGACAAATGGATCAACCGATACGAACGGGTCAGCGCAAGCAATAGGTGGGACCCGACTCTTATGCTTGCCAATGTGCTTTTTTACCTTGATGGCCCACCGCGAGTGTGGTTCGAGAGGCACGAAGCGGAAATTACGAGCTGGGACTCCTTTAAATAGAAGATCCGCGACCTTTTTGGTGACACCATTGGGCGGCAGATCGCAGCGCGGAATCAACTGGCGGCTCGTGCACAGACGTCGACGGAGTCGTACGTCGCGTACATTCACGACGTCATCGCCCTATGCCACCAGGTTGACGAGCACATGAGTGAGTCTGAGAAAGTGGCCCACGTGCTGAAAGGCATTGCAGACGACGCATTTAATCTTCTAGTTTACAACAACCTTGCCACCGTCGACGCCTTCATTAAAGAGTGCCGGCGGTTCGAAGAAGCCAAGAGCCGCCGTATTACTCAGCAATTCACCCGGCTGCCCAACACGGCCGCAACCTCATCGTGTGAAGCCGCCCGCCAGTCCCCCACGTATGACAACGTCACACGCAATGTTCGTCGGGAAATCGAAGCCGCCTATCCGGCCCCTCTTCAGCCACCCGTTTTCGCAACGTTCGCCTCTGACCAACAACAGCCGTCAGTGGCGTTAATACAAGCTGTCGTGAGGCAGGAGTTTGCGAACCTCGGCCTTCCATCAGCATGTCCCTTGACTCACCCTGAAGTCCCGTCCTACTCCCGAGGACATGCTCGCCGTTCACCTCTAACAATGCCCTTCCGTAACCCTTCGGAATGGCGAACACCCGACGACCGGCCTGTTTGTTTTTCCTGCCACCAGCCTGGGCACGTTTCTCGTTATTGCCGCCACCGTTTGTCAAACCAACCAGGTCAGACTTTCTCTACCTCGTCGCTCATGCATCCGACGACCTCTCAACGTTCAGTCGCCGCACCCTTCAATTTCTATTCGTCGTCATCTTACGAGCCTTCCACTGACGCCTCTTTTCCCGGTCGCCGCTACCCTGACGCCCCTTCGTCCGGTCGCCGCAGCTCTCGCTCCCCGTCGCCGCTACGTCGCCAATCCCGCTCTCCGCCACCTCGGCGCTTTTCCTCGCCGAGCTTCTCTGGACGACCGCAGCAGGAAAACTAGATATTGCAGCTTATAGAGTCGAAGCTGCAATACCAATGACGGCCGAAAATCCTCTACTGACGCTTCCACGCACCATAGCCTGCTTGAAGTACAAGTCGACCATGTTCCTGTGACCGCCCTCATTGACACAGGTGCGCACCTGTCTATTATGAGCGCTTCTCTACGCTGCCGCTTACAAAAGATTATGACGCCATCTACGACGCAGGCAATACGTGTTGCCGATGGCGGTACTGTACCAGTAATCGGAATGTGCACTGCTCGTGTCAGCATTGCCGGTCGTCACGCCGTGGTCCTTTTTGTCGTGCTAGCCTGCTGCCCTCATGACCTCATACTTGGCCTTGATTTCCTTTCGGCACACTCGGCCTTAATTGATTGTTCGTCTGGTACCCTCAGCCTTGATCTACCAATCTTTGCCGACTACTCTGCAAAGCCCACTAGCCGCTTGAGCCCAACCACTTTCGTTCACCTGCCACCTCGAGCCGTCACGTACGTGTCATTGTCATCGACCCCTCCCGTTCCTGACGGTGATTATATTGTTACGCCAATTACTGACGTTCGGCTGACGCGCAGTGTTACTGTGCCCTATACCATCGCGACCATAGCGGATAACTGTGTGTTACTTCCGCTCCGTAACTTTGGTTTCACCCCTCAAGTGTTGCCCTGCCAGATGTCTCTAGCCCAGCTAACTGCCATAACAGAGGACAGTGTCAGTGTTGTCACTGTATCTGCTCTTGATCGAAGCGCAGTTTCACGGTCACCCAGCTCAGACGATGGTATTTTTCGAAACATGATTGGATCGGAGCTGTCGCCTCACCAGGCTGACGCTGTCTGCCAAGTTTTCGCCTCATACAGTGACATTTTCCACACCGACGATCGTCCCTTGGCCCAGACTAAAATTGTCACTCACCGAATCAACACTGGTGACTCTGCGCCCATTCACCGTCGGCCATACCGCGTGTCAGCGTCCGAGCGAGAAGTGATTCAGAAAGAAGTGGCCAAAATGCTTACGAAAAACGTAGTCGAACCATAAACGAGCCCTTGGGAATCTCCCGTGGCATTAGTAAAAAATAAAGACGGCTCAGGGCGTTTCTGCGTTGATTATGGCCACCTCAAGAAAATTACCAAAAAAGACGTGTACCTTCTACCACGCATTGACGATGCCCTTGATTGCCTCTATGGCGCCACCTTCTTTTCACCTCTCGACCTCCGATCTGGCTACTGGCGAATTGCTGTAGATGACATGGACCGAGAAAAGACCGCCTTCGTTACCCCTGACGGTCTTTACCAATTCAAGGTCATGCCATTCGGGCTCTGCAACGCTCCAGCGACCTTCGAGAGAATGATGCACACGCTCTTACAAGGATTTAAATGGTCGACATGTTTGTATGACCTGGACGACGTGATCATTTTCTCACCTACGTTTGCTACCCACCTTGAGCGCCTTTCGACCATTCTATCCATATTTCGATGGGCCGGCCTGCAGCTCAGTTCCTCCAAGTGCCACTTCGGTCTTCGTCAGATTACCGTATTGGGTCACCTTGTTGACGCTGCCGGCGTACGGCCAGACCCGGCGAAAGTACGCACTGTAACAAACTTCCCAGTCCCACGCTCTGTACATGATGTTCGCCGTTTTGTGGGCCTCTGCTCCTACTTTCGCCGGTTCGTGAAAAACCTTGCGGCACTCGCACGGCCACTCACCGACCTTCTCAAACAAGACGTTCCATTTTCTTGGGGCCCTCCTCAAGCTGACGCCTTCTCTCAGGTAATCACCGCTCTAACGACACCTCCTATTCTTGCACATTTCGACCCCGATGCTCCTACAGAAGTGCGAACAGACGCGAGTGGTAACGGAATTGGTGCAGTTTTGGCGTAAATTCAGCGGGGCAACGACCGTGTAATCGCGTACGCAAGCCGTCTGCTTTCTAAGTCTGAACGCAATTATTCTATAACAGAACGGGAATGTCTCGCTCTTGTTTGGGCGGTTTCGAAATTCCGTCCTTACTTGTATGGTCGCCCTTTCCGTGTCATCACAGATCATCACGCGCTGTGTTGGCTTTCTTCTCTGAAGGACCCCACTGGATGACTTGGTCGTTGGGCATTACGCCTAGAGGAGTATTCCTACTCGGTTGCTTATAAGTCTGGACGTCTCCATCTGGACGCTGATTGCTTATCCCGCTATCCTGTTGATCATCCCGACGAACCAGACATCGAGCCTAGCCTCAACGTCATGTCAATGTCCCAGTTTCTTCAGATTGGTGATGAAGAACGTCGTGATGCTTCTCTGCGACAACTGGGACATTGACATGAAACTGGGACATTGACATGACGCTGATGCTAGGCTCGATGTCTGGTTCGTCGGGATGATCAACAGAATAGCGGGATAAGCAATCGGCGTCCAGATGGAGACGTCCAGACTTATAAGCAACCGAGTAGGAATACTCCTGTAGGCGTAATGCCCAATGACCAAGTCGTCCAGTGGGGTCCTTCAGAGAAGAAAGCCAACACAGCGCGTGATGATCTGTGATGACACGGAAAGGGCGGCCATACAAGTAAGGACGGAATTTTGAAACCACCCAAACAAGAGCGAGACATTCCCGTTCTGTTATAGAATGATTGCGTTCAGACTTAGAAAGCAGACGGCTTGCGTAGGCGATTACACGGTCGTTGCCCCGCTGAATTTGCGCCAAAACTGCACCAATTCCGTGACTACTCGCGTCTGTTCGCACTTCTGTAGGAGCATCGGGGTCGAAATGTGCAAGAATAGGAGGTGTCGTTAGAGCGGTGATTAGCTGAGAGAAGGCGTCAGCTTGAGGAGGGCCCCAAGAAAATGGGACGTCTTGTTTGAGAAGGTCGGTGAGTGGCCGTGCGAGTGCCGCAAAGTTTTTCACGAACCGGCGAAAGTAGGAGCAGAGGCCCACAAAACTTGCTCGTGCCGACCACGCACGTCAGATCGCCCGCTTAGACTTTCGGCTTCGCAAGCCACCCAGAAAGCCATCTACGACAGCCGGCATGCTGACGTTCACTTCTCACCCGGTTCTCTTGTTCTCCTGTGGTGCCCAGTTTGTCGAGTTGGCTTATCAGAGAAGTTGTTGTCTCGCTACATGGGTCCTTACCGTATCATCCGCCAGGTAACCGAAGTCACCTATGAGATCATTCCTGCATCTGAGACCACAAGCCTGCCTGCGACCACACCCAGTGATGTTGTGCACGTCAGCAGGCGAAAACCTTACCACCTGCCTACTGAAGACCGTTGTCAATGTGCACCGAGACGGCGCTTTTACCGCCGGGGGGTAATGCTACGTAGCTGACGTATCAGCGGTCAGAAGACGACTACGAGGAAGTGGTCTGTCGGTTGTGCGTGCTGTCTTCCATCTTAGTCGACGTCATACGCATCAGTTTGAATATAGATTTTAAATAGACACACCTCGTGTCATTTTTACGTATATATATATATATATATATATATATATATATATATATATATATATATACAATAGTAGCATTATACAAAGCCTAAATATACCAACACAGCAGCGTGATGTGATGATGAAAATAAACTTATTACGAATGAACAAAACGTTTCTTTTAAAATATGTTTTTCATGTTGTGTTTAAGAGATTGCAGCGAGCGGAATTATCCAGTATTAAGCGGTATTTTATTCCAAAGATGAATACCGTAGAAGCGAGCTGTAAATGTGCCGTAGTTCGATCTTACTTTGGGTAAACGTAAATTTTTTTTTTTTGCTCTGAAAACGTAATAATATTGTTATTGACAAGGACAAGGTGAGGAATACTATTTAATGAAATTTCATGACGAATACAATGGTATGTGATGAAGAATAATCTGTGATAAAATATCTGTTAATCGGTAGAATGCACAGCTGTTGATAGATTGGCATAGAATGGCATCGGAATGGGCTATATGTCATTAGTTTTATCGCCTTGTTTTGAAGGTGCTAAAGGCGTTTGAGATGAATGTCGCATGTGTTATCCCGTGATGATAGGCAGTGTGATAAATGCTGTTATATAAGCATAATAAAGCGAGAAAAGAATATGAGGTTGAAATAATGACAAAATATAGTGATAATGCCGAAAACAAAAACCATTTTTGATGAGTGAGTTGGCATGAATATTATATTTAAGGTGTTTATCCAGAGTAATAATGAGAAATTTAACACTAGCAGAAGCCGGTATATCATGAACGATTAATAATGAGACAAGTATAGAAGAAGTAATCACCGTTTGGGGGCTAACGAAAAAGCACAAAAGCTGTTTTAGCAGGATAAATTTTAAGTTGATTAATTACACTGTGTGCGTGAACGTTTTTGTAGTAAGTATGTCCTGAAGAGCGGTGGCTGATTTATGTGGTGAATAAATTTTCGTATCATCAGCATACAGCAAACAGTTAAAAGATGTAAGCCTAGTGGATGAATCATTAATGAACTGGAGAAACAACTAAAGGCCTAATATAGAGCCTTGGTGAACGCTGCAGTTAATTAATTTACTTGACGTATATTGGACAATTATTTGCACTGCTTGCAGCCTGTCGGACAAGCAGCTGCGAAATAAGTTTGATGGTGGGCCAGTAATACTAAAAGACTGCAGCTTATCGAGAAGAATGGAATGTACTAGTGTGTGAAATGCTTTTGTTAGGTCAGTGAATATGGCACCTACGACAACCCTTCATCAATAAAATGTTTAATGCTGTCCGCGGAGTTGATTAGGCCAGTTTTGTCGAATAATCATTCCTAAAATCAAACTGGTGTAGGGAGAGAAGATGAAACTCATTTAGATAGTTCATCAAACGAGTGTACAGGAGCTTTTTAACGACATTACTAAAAAATGGCACAATAAAGATTGGACGGTAGTTCTCAATGTTTTTTTTCATTTTATTTACCCTAAAGGCCCAAAGGCAATTCATGGGGGGATGGGGACAAGATAGGTTTTTATAGAACATTTAAAAAAAACAAAAAAATAGCGGTGTTCAATCATTAGCACTTATCGACAGGGATGTGCAGTCCGTCACGAATATGCAAGAGAGCAAAAAATACTCACGAAAAAAGTGAGTGCTAAACAACATACGTACAATTTATCCATAAATACGGAAAAAATCAATAAAAGAAAGAAAACGTTTACAAAGAGCACTTGCGGAACAAAGATGATAAACAATTTATATACAAATGAGGACAAGGCAGGCAGAAAGTAGAAGTATTCACAAAAAGCAATACAGTGATTCGGACATATACGTACTAATACGTTAGATGATTTCTGTTATGTACTGGAATACCTTTTGACGAAGTTGAAATGTCTCAGAATTTGTAAGACTGTGGTTGATCTTCTCAACGAATTGTGTGTGGCAATGAGAACTGTTTAAGCATTTCTGAATTTTAGTCAGATTTTATGTCTCCAGCAATAAATCTCGGCAATTGATTCCACTCCTGGATAGCCACATGATGATAGAAAAAACGAAGTAGATCAGTACGGGCGAATGGTTGACGAACTCTAAAGGAATGATCTAAGCGTGGGAAGTTTGGATTTGGCGTCGTTATCAATGAGGTAGAAAAAGTTGAAGGGTTGTGATATAACCTAAGGAAGAAAATTAAACGAGACACCTTTCGTATGCTTTGTAGCGTTGTTGTTATCATGACCACCTTTTTTGAACCCCCGAGTCAATCAACCACGTTGCAAGAACTTGGTAAATTAACCTGTTTTTAAGACTTTGTTAGCAATATCTGCCACAACCATTGGTATAACCGCGGCAACCCACTGTGTTCTATGGATGTAATCCAGCCCTGGCACCGTAACTTTCAGGGAATAAATCACATTAAACACTTCTTCTGCTGAAACGGGACGAAGGAAGAAAGACCGAGAGCAACGTGCTAGATGGGTGGATCACTGGAAGCAGACGTATTTCGGCATGTGGCAAAATGATCACTGAAAGCGTTAGGTACATCAGCCTCGTTAGTGTATTCCAGCATTGTAAATATTTTTAGTACCCGTATCTGACTCTGTAATATTAAGAAATTCTTTTGTGAGCTCCCAATTGCGCCTATAGTACTTCTTTTGTTTTCAATTATGCGCCGTTCATAATATTCTCATTTTGCACGCTTAAGGATGCCGGAAAAAAACATTGTTGTAATTTTTAAATCTAGCTCGCAAAGATACGTTGAAAGGCTGCAGTTCGACTTTTTTAAGTAGATTGTTTTTCTCAAGTATAGAGCGCAGCAACACATCTGTGATCCATGGATTCCTAGGAGACGAGAATGTGTGCTTTCGAGACACATTGGTTGTGCAATCATTAATGTAGTCCATCACTGCTGATAGGAACAAGGAATATGCCTTCTCAGGACATTTTCAAGTGAAATACTATTCCAGATTGTGCTGTGCACCTTTCGTATAAAATTTACTACATTGAAAAAAACATTTAGCGTAATGGCAGTGATGCGTACGTTTTCCTGTGCCAAGACTGAAGAACAGAGGATAATGATCCGTAATGGAATAATTTATCACTCCACTTAAACGTGTTCCGGTTTTTACTGAAGAGATGGCACGCAGGGTCTGCAGGGCGCACTTGAGAAGTTGTCGCCTCGCGCGTTCCGATGCGCGCGGCGACGCTCTTGCCCCCTCGGTTATTTCCACATCTGGTGTTTGTATTAACGAAATGGGCTTTCCATCGAAAATGAGCTTTGAAGTTGCGCAGATCAGGAAGGTCACTTCACTCCCTGCACAGGTCATGCTTGTGACAATGCAGAATATGAAATTCTCTGCTCTGTCAGACTGGTTAGGTTCGTCAAATGACGCGTAATAAGCTTTTGCGTTTATGAAATATTTATAATAATAAGCAACGTGATATTGGCGATGTAGAAGTGTTAGTTTTTTTATGGTTTTTACTGAACCTAGGGTCTATGCCTGAAAGTAGTTGACTTTATACAAGTTTACAACACAAATCACTGTTCTGCGTTACAATATTTCTGTAAAAGTTTTAAAGTGCTAATATTAATGTCAGCTGAGCTACGGTCTTTGTACGGGGGCGAAGTAATTTCTCAAGCCATTCAAATCGCTTTTCCCTTGACCTCCTATCACAATGTATTGTAACGAAACAATAAACATCAATTCGATCAGAGAGCGTGCTGTTCGCACAAAACCAAAAACTTGTGAGTTCTTCTCGCTCGTCCTGTGTGGTTAGTTCCATGCGTTCTTCTTTGTTTTTCAGCAGATTGACTTAGGCGTCGAGCTCGGGCAGTTGTTACTGGACGCTACTTTGTGAATCCCTTTTGCTTGAAGAACGTGCTGTAAATTTCGAGTGGCTTGTCGTATGACATCACGATTCCTTGCTATTGATAAAATGCACCTTTTTGCTAAATAAATAACTAGAAACATTCAACTACCGATATGAAGATATACGTTACCGCCTTCAAAGTGTGATGAACAAATGGAAACTAACAACTGATAATCTGCTTATATTGTCTAAAACTGAAATGTTAAATCGGATGTGCTGATTGTGTTGTAAATGAATGTTGGGTGATTTCTCTCATGGTTATTCAGTTTTTATTCTTTCATGCATTGCTTTCTTATGAATATTTTTGTATGTATTTTAGAGTTGTGATTCCATTATTTGCTGTCATGGGCCACATCCGTGTTTCTTTTTGTATTGTCGCTTTCCGCTGCCCGTAATTTTTGTAATTTTTTGTAAATTTGTAGTTGAGATTTTTTTTTCTGGATGAAGGGGCCAGTCAAGCTGTGAAATGCAGTTTTTTTTCCTTCGCACCAAACCACGTATACAGTGTATTTTCGTGTACTGGTCACGTGGTTGAATAAACCCAAACTCAAACTCAAGACAGGTACGTTTCACTTGTGTTTTATACAGATTCCGGTCTCATGGCATCAGTCATGGGTTTAGTGTAAGAGTTGGTGGAATGGCAGGCCTTACACTTTCCTTCTCATGCCATAATCTACTCATCCCACTGTGGAGCTCACAAAGGCAAGCAGAACGGAATTATCCTTCAGTGTCGGAATCATGGGCTTGTTCACATATTTAAGCGAGCTTGGCCATCGAGTATTTACCTAATCGTTTCCTCTTTTTTCTCCTCGTGCCTAGGCCGCGACGACATGCAATCTGTCGTGCCCTTTGCGGCACTGTGGATGCTTCTGTACCACCAGCCTGGCAGATGACGTTCCCAACGCATCGTCACCACTGATCTTCACCACTATAGCTATAGAGAATATTGTCGCCGGCAGAGTTTACTTTATATCACCGCATGCAAAGAATTGTTATTCTGCCGTGTCTATATCCCGTTATCGTACCACCGTCGTCGTTTCGCTGAGGGGCTAATCCACTCCTAAAAGTACGCAGAAAAATTCTTCCTGCACAGGCTAGTCAACCTTTACATAAGGCGGACAGCGCTCAGTGTGGCATCGCCTGTCTGAGCGAGCGCCAGTGTATCCGCCGCGGAAGACCATCAGACCAAAGCGGCGCTGACGAACTGGCACGTGGTAATGTAGTTGTATTTCAAAGACCGTCGCGCTTCGGTACGGTAGTAGATGCCAAGCGCGCTTGTGCGCTTTACCACTTCGCTTCCATGCGCGGCCTCGCCGTATGCACTGGCAGTGCATGGAGCGTGTCCAATGCTGAGCCATGTTCTCCATATTAGTGTACGGGCCTTTGCATACTATAAGCGTTCAGGCTCACCTTGATTCGGCATAGAAACACTGCGCAAAATTGGAGCTGCTATATTCATGGTGAAAATACATTTCAGTATTTCATCACGATATCCGACGCTGCTTAGGATTCAAGCAAGAACGATTACACTTCTCACCACTTGCTGTGCACTCTGCACCTTCTCCTCTTGAAGTATAGGGTTCACCGAAATGTGTGCATCTAAACTTGCGAAGATGATATGCGCGCTCATTATCCGAAAATTGTGGTGAGTGTGCGAAGAATTCTACACTAAAAATAACTGGCACACTGCCACAGTATGTAGGACCATGATATGTATGAGCGGTTCTCAGAGTTCATAAGTGTCGTTATTTAAATGTCATGGTCGTCTCTCACAAAATTAAATGGTGTGGTCTACTCTGGCAGCCATGTGCTTAAACTTTGACTCAGGAAAAGTAGTACTTTCTTACGCTAATATATTCACTCACACGAAAATCTTCTACCCTACTAATTCCAGGTAAGCAGAGCTAAGAATGATAGGATGAGACCTACCTTTAACATATACGTTCACTGTAGCAAATATAAATCGCTCCAATGACACCATAGTAACTACCTTCTGTTGTGCCTATTGCCTTCTCAGTCAGTACTGAGTGATGAAGGTGAGAGTATTTAACGCCTGTGGTCTACTACTTGCAGTTACTGCTTAGGTAGTGGATTTTGGTTTTCGCACAGCACTTTACTACTTCAGAAGTTATTAAGTAGCACTACCTTTTTTTATGCGATAGCAAGTATACGGACAGTCTCAGCTGGGTCTCGCCATTGTCGTCGCCGTCGTCATTCATGTGTCTTTATATATATACATATATATATATATATATATATATATATATATATATATATATATATATATATATGAGATATAACAGACAGTAATGCCAAGGAATGTACAGGGGAAGTTATTAAAGCCAATGGAATGTAAATAAGAAGAAAGAAAAGTGGATGAAAAAATTACCAACTGTGAGCAGGAATCGAACCTACGACCTTCGAATTACGCGTTCGATGCTCTAACCACTGAGCTATCACAGCGGCGCTCCCTCCATCCACTTTTTTGGGTTTATCTGTGAATTTAGAAGTAGGAGCGACAGTCAGCGCCATCTATAAGCCAAACAACGAGTGTGAAAACACTCTTATGCGCATGTTTGGCGTCACGTAGCACGTGAACTTATTATGAGCGGGCAGCTGATTAATTGTCCCACTTATACAACCTAAACACACTAAGTCTGCCAGTACGAGACCCTCGTTCAATATATATATATATATATTGGAGCTCAGTCTGCACGAGCTCGCCCTAAACATCGTCCTCTTTCCTATAATGTTCATTTGTGGCATCCCGTAGCATCACCTTAGCGGCGAAAGCACCGTCATTGTGCTTGGTTGGTCCGAGTAATAACGCTTCAGCCGAGTGACGTGAACAACGTCAGAACACGATCGCGTGCTGGTGGCGTTAAGAGGTTCATTTTCATATGTCACGCCGGTGACTTGGCGCACCACACGGTACGGGCCCGAGTACGGCGAAGTCAGCTCTTCGCTCAGGCGAACTCGCCGTGATGGCGTCCAGAGAAGGACTGTGTCACCTTGACTGAAGTGGACATCACGATGGCACGCGTTGTAGACCAGTTGTTGTCGTTCCAGCGAATCGCTCAGACGCAGGCGAGCAATCTCACGTGCCTGTAGAGCTCTAGAGATCACATCGCGCGCATATTCTAACGTGTAGCTAACGGCAGGAAGGAGCGTGTCAAAAGGCAACGCAGGTTCTCGTCCATACAGGAGGAAAAATGGCGAGAAACCTGCAGTATCATGCCGGGACGTATTATAGGCAAATGTCACAAATGGGAGGGCGGAGTCACGATGGTCGGAAGAAACATACATGGCGACCATGTCCGTGTTGGATCTATTTAGCCGCTCCGTGAGCCCGTTGATTTGAGGATGATACGCCGTTGTGAACTTGTGCTTTGTAGCGCAAGAGTGTAATATGTCTTGGATAACTTGTGACAAAAACTAGCGACCCCAATAGGTAAGCAGTGGTGTAGCATGACGTCTTCTAGGAGAAAGTCAGTGACGTCGGTCACACAACTGGTTGAAAGGGCCTGCGTGACGGTATACCGAGTGGTGTAATCCGTGGCGAATTCTATCCACTTGTTTCCGCTGGCCGATAAAGGGAACCGTCTTAGTAAGTCAACACCTACCTTATAAAATGGTTAAGATGGGATCTGAATGGGCTGAAGGCATCCCGCTGGAAGGGTGGCAGGTTTTTTGCGGTGTTGACAGAATTCGCGTGAGGCGACGCAACGGCAGACGGATCGGTAAATACCGGGCTAAAAGAAGCGACGTCGAACGCGATCATAAGTTCTTGAAACTCCCAGGTGACCAGCTGTCAGAATATCATGCAACTGTGCGAGGACAGTCTGAAGAATAAGTTGTGGTATGACATCAGCAGCTCAAGTCCGTCAGGATGCATGCTGTAGCGATACAATACGCCATCTTGGAGCAGAATTATATGGAGAGACGGAGGAGTTGTGGGACCACTGAACCGAAGGATTATATCTCCGAGGTGAGGATCACGGCGTTGCTGATCTGCGATGTTGCTGAACGCGGAAAGTGCCAAAAAGGAAGTAAACTCAACGGTCTCAGAAAGGTCTGCTGGGTCTACTAGATGACGGACGCGACAAGCAATCAGCATCCTCATGGTGGCGGCCTAATTTGTAGACAACCGTGTAGAAATAATCCTGTAGCCATAGAGCCCACCAACTGAGACGTCCACTAGGATCTTTTAAGGACGACAACCAGCATAAGGCGTGGTGATCAGTGACAACAGTGAACGGGCATCCATACAAATATGACCGAAATTTTGCCACTGCCCATACGAGCGCGATGCATTCGCGTTCTGTGATGGAGTAATTTTGCTCTGCTGGCGATAAAAGAGGGCTAGCGTATGCAAAAACGCGCTCGCAGCCATTCTGTCGTGCCAAAACGACTCCAATTCCGTGGCCGCTGGCGTTGGTACGCACTTCCGTTGGAACGCATATATCAAAGTGGACGAGAATCGGTGGCATTGTAAGTCTAGTCGTCAGTTCAACGAATGCTCTGGCTTGTTCAGGTACCCACAGAAAAGTCACATTTTTTTGTTTGTTCCGTGAGCGGGCGTGCGACGGCAGCGAAATTCAGCACAAATCTACGAAAGTAAGAACACAGGCCCACAAAGCTTCGAACGTCGTTCGCAGAGGTCAGCACAGGGAAATCCTTGACGACGCGGACTTTCTCAGGATCGGGACGAACACCAGAAGAATCGAAAAGGTGTCCAAGGACAGTGAGCTGCTGGTGGCCGAAGTGACATTTCGACGAGTTTAGATGGAGCACTACTTTGCGGAAAACCGAAAGAATTGTTAAGAGACGCTCGAGGTGATTCTCGAAAGTTGGCGAAAAAATAATTACGTCATCAAGGTAGCATAAGCAGATTGATCACTTGAAACCGTGAAGAAGAGCGCCCATCATTCGTTCGAATGTAGCCGGGGCATTGCATAACCCGAACGGCATTACTTTGAACTGATATAGCCCATCGAGAGTTATAAATGCTTTCTTTTCATGGTCTAGATCATCAACTGATATCTGCCATGACCGGGAACGAAGGTCGATGGAAGAGAAATAATTTGCTTCACTAAGGCACTCAAGAGCGTCATCTATCCGGGGCAGAGGATACACGTCTTTTTTTCGTAACTTTGTTAAGATTTCTGTAGTCGACACAGAAGCGCCAGTTGTTATCCTTCTTTCTCACGAGCAGAACGGGCGAAGCCCAAGGACTTGAAGAAGGTTCGATGATGTCTCGGGCAAGCATCTTGTTGACTTCTTGCTGGATCACTTGGCGCTTGGTGGAGGATACTCGATAGGGTCGCCGGTGTACTGGATTTGCATCGCCGGTGTTGATCCGATGCTTTACGGCGATCGTTTGACCTAGGGGTCAGTCGTGAAGATCAAAGACGTCTTGAAACGACGCAAGCAGACCACGAAACGCAGACACATGCTCGGCCGGGAGATCAGAGGCAATCATTTTAGTTATGCAGTCTAGTATACTGCCCGACTCAATAGTGGCAGATGACAGTGTATCCTCTGTTAAGGCGGATATGTGGTAGTCGCCGGCCTGGGCAAGAGTTGCAAGAGATATCCCTCGTGGCAGCACTTCAGAGCGAAGTCCAACGTTCACAATAGGGAGACATGCCACGTTGTCCTTCATTGTGTTGATGGTGTGAGAGAACAGAGGACTGTAGGATTAGGTGAAATGACATAATCGCCGTCAGCCACAGGTGGATCGGAAGAAACGTCGATATACGTCACAGCTCGACAAGATAGGCGAACAAAGTCGGTCAGCGGAGCATAGCTTTGGCGGCGCAGGATCAGGAGGGTCAACGGCGTGTGGTAGGACGAGCTGAACAACACCATCAGAACAGTCAATTAGGGCGGAATGCTCCGACAGAAAATGGAGTCCCAAAATGATGTCATGTGGGCAGTGGTTCAGTACGTAAAACAGAACAGCGGTATGACGTCCAGCAACAGTGACTTGAGTGACACACATCCCAGTGACCACTGCTGTTGCACCATCGGCTACTCGGGCAACAGTGATCGGAGCAGGAGTGAGCACTTTTTTTAGTCGAGCACAGAGGCTGGAGTTCATGACTGATATGTGAGCGCCGGTGTCAATGAGTGCTGCCACAGAAGTACCGTCAACATTTACTTTAATAAAGTTGTTGTGCCTAGGTATCGTGTGTAGAGGAATTTCGGGTCGGGTCGTCGAAGCAGGGTCACCTCTAGGAGCTGCGCCCGTAAGTTTTCCGAGGACTGGTGGTAGGAGGGTGAGGGGGAGCAACGTAGGTTAGTTTAGCGGGACATTCGTACAGAAGGTGACGATGAGCCGTTTGGTTGGGCGGTCCTGGATGGCGAAGCATCGTCTTGTTCCGCGTAGATCGGTATCCGAGAACCAGCAGGTGGGGGTCGGGTGTTGGCATAATGCGACCATGGCTGCCAATCCCAGGAAGTGCGGCAATGACGTGAAATAAGGCCGACTCGTCCACAGTTGAAGCAAATCGGCCTGTCATCGGAAGTTTGCCATTCTGCCGAGTTCCGGTAACGTGGGCGATGGTTCGGTACGCAGACCATATTAGGTGTACTGGGCAGTCGGTAGTCAGGTCAGTTAACGGGGTATAGCGTCTGAAGTCCGGCGTTGGCCAGTTCCTGGCACACGACACTCTTGATCAAAGAAATCGTGGCGCGAGAGTCGTCGGGGGCCTGGACTTGGTCGGACACGGGAGATGCTGCCTCGATATCGTGGCCCACGATGCGCACGATATTGTCGGAAGCAGCAGAAGCTGGTGCAAACGGGCGTCCTCACAGGTAGATGTTGCAGCCGTCTCGGGAAGACAAAAGAAGTGTGGAGTGATATGGCGACTTTTCGCGTCTTCGAAGCGTCGGCATTTATTAATAAAGTCGTCTACGGTCGTTGAGTTTCGAAACACGAGGAGATTGAAGGTGTTATCGGCGATTCCTTTGAGGACGTGCGCGACATTTTTAGATTCTGGCATCTTGTCGTCAACCTTCCGGCAGAGGGCGAGTACATGTATGTATGTAACGTATGACTCGGTGCCGGACTAAAGTAGCCATGATAGTTCTTTCTGCGCAGGACGACGACGCCCAATGGGCTTGCCGAAGAGATCGATGAGTTTCTGTTTACTGATGTCCCAACTCGTGATATCTTCCTCGTGGTTGGAAAACCAAACTTTAGCTGTGCCATCAAAGTAGAAAATAATACTGGCCAACATGAGCGTCGGATCCCAGTTGTACAGAGCGCTCACACGTTTGTACAGCTGAAGCCATTCCTCTACGTCAGTACTGTCACTGCCCGAAAAGGTGCCTGAATCACGTGGTTGTGTCAGGACGACGGTGCGGTTAGTAGCGGCTGGATGCGGTACTGTTGGTTGCTGCGTAGTCGGACGAAGCACGGTTGGGGTAGTCTCCGAAGAATCCTCGTTCTCGTCTTGATCCGGCATCGCAAGGCAGCCAAGGAGCGTCCGCTGCGTTGAATCGTCGTGAATGTTCACTGCGGAAAGACCCGCACTCTCCACCAAAATGTTACGGGGAGAAGGCGCCTGAAAAATACCTTTACTTTAGGTGAAAAGGCAGGCATACAATAAGGAGCCCAGTCTTCATGAGCTCGCCCTAAACATCGTCCTATTTCCTATATTGTTCATTTGTGGCACCCCGTAGCGATATATATATTTATATATATATATATATCGCTACGGGGTGCCGCTACGGTATATATATATATATATATATATATATATATATATATATATATATATATATATATATATATATATATATAGTGTAGGCGTCTGTTATGCGCTTCATCCTCATCTGAACAGCAGTCAATCATCATCACCTGTTCTGGCTGACAGTCATCATATTCTTTGAACGTGCGCTTCATCTTCGGGTCCGTCTCCGTTGTGCTTGTTCATTCCCGAGTTCATGGCTATTAAACCCCTCGCTACAACCTAGTCGTCATACGTGGTGGAGGTGCTGGGTAAATCGTCAATTCCCATGCGCGACGACGACAAATAAGAAACGGCATTTGCAACCCCCGATGGCCTATAGGAATTCAACGTGATGCCTTTCATGCTCTGCAATGCACCCGCGGCGTTTGAACACATGATCGACACCGTCCAGCGTGGTCTGAAATGTAAGACGTGTCTCTGCTACCTGGATGATATTATCATCGTTTCATCAACGTTTTCTCAGCACCTGAGGCGCTTGGAGGACGTCCTAACATGCCTCGTCGGCGCGGGTCTGCAGCTCAACACCAATAAATGTGGTTTCGCCACCAAATCCATCAAGTTTCTCGGTCATGTCGTGAGCAAGGACGGAATTCGCCCTGAAACCGAAAAGATCGCTGCCGTCCTTCGATTCGCACGCCCCGCAAGGCTTAAGGATTTGCGTAGTTTTCTTGGCCTCGCATCCTACTTTCATCGTTTCATACAAAATTTTGCTTCAATTGCTGCGCCACTTCACAAACTACTTGTTTCTAATGCACCCTTTGTATGGTCCGAAGAATGTCAGTCGGCGTTTTACCTATTGAAGGAAGCTCTCACGTCAGAGTCTCTATTCTGCCATTTGGATGACACCGCCCCGACACTCCTGTATACCGACGCCAGCAGTTGCTGTATAGGTGCTGTTCTCCAACGCAACGACTCTGGACGGGAAAGGGTCGTCGCATACGCTAGCCAAGGGCTTACTTCTACCGAGAAGAACTATACTGTCACTGAGCAGGAGTGCCTCGCTGTAGTCTGGTCGATACAAAAGTTCCGTCCTTATCTGTACGGCCGTCAATTCATCAACGTAAGGGACCACCATGCCTTATGCTGGCTTTCTACAATGAAGAACTTGCCTGGATGCTTAGGTAGTTGGATTTTATGCTTACAGGAGTATCAGTTTTAAGTTATTTATCAATCTTGCAAAAAACATCAAGACGGCGATGCTCTTTCTCGTTGCCCACTACCTATGGCTTCGTTCGACACTCCAGCTGCCATCTCCTACAACACCAGTTCGGACGTGACTCCCAGATCTGTTGTCTTGCTCTCCTCGCTGTACTAACCGGCAATCGACGATTACCAACCCTTAAGTTCTCGCCAGCAGGCTGAACCGTACTATCGGCGCGATATAGACCACCTCTCAGGAGCTACGCGTCCACCCAATGCATGGCTTCGTCGACAACTCAAGCACTTCAAGCTTCAGAGCGGTGTGCTGTGTCATCACATTTATCATCCTGGCGGTCAACGCTTGGTACCTGTTCTGCCACGCGCTCTTCGACATCATGTACTTAACGCCTTTCATGACGATTTGACAGCTGGCCACTTCGGCTTTCACAAAACCTACCACCGCATTCGATGGCGCTTTTATTGGCCTGACCTTTCTACCAGCGTAGCAAAGTACGTGGGTTCCTGCTCTCGATGCCAACTTCGCAAACTTCCGACATCTCCTTCTGCCGGTCAGTTACAGCCAATGACGTGCCCTACATTACCTGTCGAGGTCGTCGGTGTCGATCTTTAAGGGCCCCTTCCCGTTACTGGCGCTAGAAATAGGGAGTTTTAGCTTGTACGTATACTTCTTTACGTTAGCGTGTTACCAGACACCGGATAGATTATGAGCATGCGTGAGTCTTTACGTAACGTGAACCTTTACGTAACGTAAACTACTCGCCGGATAGGCTTTATGTTCACGGCCCCGAGCAAGCCACCGAGCCAAGACAAGCCGAAGCAGAAGTGCCAACGGCGAACACGTTGCTTGACATTCACCCTGTCATCAGCGGAATCGATGTCTGGGCGCAAGCGATTTATGCTCAGCGATGACATCGCTGTAGTAAAGGAGGTATTTTATTTAAATCTTTTTCTTGACCCTGCGAGGGGGCTGAATATAGCCGATCGGCTCTCCGAGGTGCTCGACAAGTGCTTCAGCATTCGCAGTGTCAGGGAAAGGCTAACTTAATCCTCCTGCTTTTTTCGCCAGATCAGAAGAAGAAAATTAAGAGGTAAGTGCGTCTTGTATTGGGCTTTGTTATGTACTGTTTTTTCCCATTGACGAAAATTGTGATTACTGGCTCCACAATAGCTCCGGTACAGATGAGGAGCAGTCCGAACTGGAGGACCTCCTGCCGCAAGCGGCTGACATAGCGCGTGAGTGCGGCAACACGCCACAGCCGTCAACCGCACGAGAGCTCGCTGAACGCGATGACATTAAAAAAAGAGCCAAAGTAAACTTGGTCGCCCGCCCGCCGGCGAAACGTCGCGTCAACAACAAGGAAGAAGATGCCCTGGTGGCCTACGTGGAGTTCACAGCGGGGGACGGTGTTGAGCATGCTAAGAAATGTGCTCATTTCGCAATTCTTACTCGTACTTAACTGATAGTGAGCTGTACACTTGGCCTGCGTTGAATTTACAGGTGGTGTTATTTGACCAATTGCAAGATACTACAGTGCCTCACCGGTTGAATAAGTTAAGAAGAGAGTATAACAAACGGGACAAGTATTTGTAAACGTTTGCTTTCTGCACGATCATAGCAGGCGCAACCTCTGGAAGTTTTCTGTGTGAAATCTGAAAGCAGCAGCCATACTTGCAGCACACTTTGCGGCCTGTTGTATGATTTAGTTAGGTGCTACCTGTGTGGCACTGTGGTATATTTACCAGGTAGGTGGAGACAGAGATATAGCAATGTTTATTAAGATTCCCGGAAATGTTTGCTTGGTTGCCTAGCTTGCTACTTCTGGTGTCAGGTGATTACCGTGATGTAAAAAAGAATCACATGTACAAAAAGGTATGTCTACTCCCAAACACACACAAGCTCACAAAAGAGTCACGCAGAGAACCTTGAACATGAGTTATATCAAGTGGCAAAATTGACAATGCTACAGACATGACTTGCACTCAGCTTGCACAACTTGGGCGAATTGGAATATCTTCATTCAAGCCTTCATCTTGCAGTAGACATGAAATCCTTATGAATATGCAATTGTTTTCTGTGTCACATAATCATTTCACCAGTTACATACCATTTTACTAGGTCAGAGCTTGAACTATTCTGCCAAAGGTTAAGGAATAGCTGTCTCACCAAAAAAGGCTGGGATATGTCATTTAGTGTCTAGCGAAGTTTAGAACAACTTCGCTTTTATGAACCAAACAGTGGTATTTAATGTCAGACAGATTGTTGGGCTGAGGTACTGGCTTGATTTAAGGATCAAGCAACAACATGTGAATGTGATGAAATTTTTTTTTCAAGAAGTTAGGTGACACTTTTGCCTTCAACAGCTTTGCACAAGGCTGAAATAGACTATTTAGAAATCTACCTGAAATAATTGTCCAGCTGGAGTTTGTAGATGTTTTATTTAACATGGTTGTCCATTTTTCTATAGTTATTCTTATTTATGTGTAACCTACCTATTATCTATGAGTACTTGTATTCCCTCTCTTTTGTTTCTTGTTCCTTGGTTTAGAGCCCTTATGTTATAACAAATCAAGTTTCTGCTGGCTATATTAAGTAGAGTTCAATAAAAATTTGTTTTCTTAACGACCAGGAGATGGTGCAAGCACGTCACAGGCTCAGACACTTCTTAATTCAATGTATGAGCCGGAGAACCTAGAGTTTCACATGGATCTGCCTGACTATGGTGAGTGAAAATACAGTGAGAAACACAAAGTTTTTCATTACACACGTGCTGAATACACCTTTGCATAAACTAGTGGAAGCTGTAGCACGCATAATGGGGCTAGTGGGTTTTAATTTATTTTAAGACTGGAAAATGCACGTACACGAACACAAGGAAGAAATGGTAACACCATGAACCCCTTAAAATAGTCCTAAATAGTCATTTCCAGTCAGGTGGGCCTCTCAGCATGGCCTGAAATTACTTTCCATTATTTTTCTCTTTTCTTCTACCTGTAAATTTTAGCCTTGCAGTGGGGTTTTGAAGCTACTAAGGCTGCAATAGGGGCTAGTTAATACCTTGTGCATTACCCTGTGTTGTTTGTCATCTTTTGGTCCATGTTATACCTGGGAGGTCATCAAAAATAAGGTTTTTCAAGTAATTGCACCAGCAACATTGAGCCCTAGCCTCCAGCTTGTAAATAAGGCACTGGAAAGAGCCTGTATTTCTCATCAAAAGAGCTGCTGCATGAGAGGAGTTATTGCCGATGTGTATTGAAAAGGAAAGTTGGGTTCAAGTTCAAAGCACACAGCACAGCTCTTATGTTGGTTCACTTGTGATGTACAGAACTCAAAGACAACCGGACGGCCTCATTCCCAGCACCTGACCGCATCAAAACTGCTGCACCCAGCCGGGCTCAAACCCCAACTTGTAGTCCTTCAAATGTTGCTGCTGCAGGTTTGTAATCCCTAGTTTTGTTGGTGCATGCCTACAGATTCGAATGATTTTCGTCATCAGTACTTTCAACATCAACAAAAGCGACTTCAGGTGCAGCTATTGAGTGTAGGAAATCATTCAAGATGGCCTGAAAAATTCCATTTTGTGCAATGAAAGAAATACAGGGTCAGATTTTAGCTGTTGCTAACATTTGCACCAAGTCCCTGATTAAATTAATATGAGCTCAGCGAAGGACATTGTTTTGTTTTTCAGTACAATATTTTTGTCCTATGCAATAATAAATTGATAAGAGAATACGTAACTAATAAGTGTAAGTAGTTTCATTATGTTCGAAAACTAGTTGCATAGTTTCATCATGGATCCACTTCTTTTAGTTGCTCTTGCTGCTTTTCTATCTTTCCTTTGTCTCCCTGCAAATAAGTCTGCTTTATGTGCTTTAGACTCAAGCAGCAGCCTCCTTCTGAACTTGTTTACTTGTGATCTCTTAGACTACTAGGCAATGCAACTGTGCGTGGGAGCCCCCCTGATGCCCACACTGCTGAAACCAGACGGGTGGCCAACACACGTGTGCCTCTGCAAGGTGTGCAACATAAAAAAAAAGAAAACTTGGTCATATCAATGTATCTTGTATTTTGCCTAGTAGAAAACAAGAGTATAATTCAAAATGCAGGTATACAATTGTAAATGAAGACTTTAATTGTATAGTAAGTCTTTCTTTGAGAAAGCTTATTTCTCTGGTCCCTAAAATCTCCGATGATATGGCTTTATCGCATCTTTAGTCTTGGCCAGGAAAGGAGACGTGGGCAAACTTGTGTCTAATGATTCCTTTTATGTTAGGCAAATTTAAGACGTGGAATGTGCTTAGGTGTGCCATCGTCTGGGTGCTGTTGTGGCCTTCAATAGATCCACATTCTCAGGGACATGTGGCCACTCTCACTGTGAGAAATGTTTGAGCACACGTGATCAGATTAAGAAGTTTGCGGGTATAAATTGGCAGCAGCAAGCACAGGACAGGGTCAACTGGCGGAACAAGGGAGAGGCCTTTGTCCTGCAGTGGACGTAGTCAGGCTGACGATGATGATAATGATGATGATCATCCTCCAGTCGGTTGCAATGATGTGAACTTGCAGTGAAGTCAAGGTGGCAATAAAAGGTGCTACTTTTTAGTGCAGTGAAGTGTTGCATATTACGATTGATATGAAGCATTTGCTGCACTAGGAGACTATGAAACTATTCCAGTAAATGTTCCGGAACTAAATTGTTAATAAAAATATCATCACCTTTGCTCAGCTGCCAGCAAATATATAATGTGTGTAGCCAGAGAGCCTTTGCATTAACTTCAAAGAGCCATAGCCATAGAGTAAGTCATTTTTGTTTCAAGACTAATTTTTGGAAATTTGTGCATGATTTTTTGCACAAGTTCATGCAGCTTCATGAGTAATACAGAACAGGCTCGTTAATTTGACCTCAATGAATTATTAAGAAAATTGGATGACTCGGGAATCTTCCCTGGCCCCGGCCAGCATTTGTATAGTTTATTGCCATCAAACCTGTTGATTCGGTTACATTTGGTTCTAACGTGGGTAATATGAATGATCCGCGAATCCCACCAAGCACGAGGTGCCGCAGGGGTTGCTGCAGATACCAGGCACGAAAGTACGAAAACAACATTTGCAGGCGACCGAAATAAGCCAGTGCTGTCTGCATCGTTATCTTTGTCAGTTATTCATTCTGTCTACATGCAGACTCAGCACTCAGCAACATCATTTTAACTTAATGCAGCGCACATGCAATGTCACAAAAATAAAATATGGCAAAAGCTATTGAAGATGAGAAACTCAGCCATAGTCAGTCTGCTGGCATGAAACACATTTGCTACATCATTAAGAACTATCAGTTGCTGGTAATTTTACCTTTGAAACAACTAGTGTGATGTGCGCATGGTAATAATGGCTGTACGTAATAAGAAAGAGAGGAAGAGCGTTCTTCGGGCTAAATAAACTCGCAAGTCGCGCGTGATGATCGCATTACCCACAAAGTCATAAAATCACAAAAATCGTTACATATTTACCAGAACAACGAACACGTATTGATGTAATACCCCTGTCACACGTGGCAACTTAAGTGCACTTTGGGCGAGTGTACTTACGCTCACGAAGTGTCATTTTGGCAGTTCGCTGCTACATGAGGAAGTGAAGTGTACTTCATCTTCGTTTATGATTGCAGTAGCAATTGTTCGGTTTGTAGGCCAATATATATTTGTTACTTTTTCACCAGTGTCTCATCGTCGGACCACATTGTCTTCGTTGGAAGTAGCACCAGTGGCACACGCCATCGTGAAAGAGTAGAGAATGACTCGCCTACACATGTGCAAGTGTGTCTGGAAGTAAACAACGCGACGGACGCGCAGCATTGCACAGCATGTGCTATCACATCCCCGCAGCGGACATGGTCGCAAACTGCCTGAGGGAGAGAGTAGCGAGAGTTGTTGATTTATGACTTGTTTTAGTATATAGCGGAATTCCTTATAATGAAAACAATAGTTTAAAAATAGTATGAGGACAGCTTTAGGCAACAGCATATTTCTGTGCAAGCGACTGGGACCGAGGCTGCAAATTTGGTCAAAGCGAAGTGAGGTTAGGGAACGCGCTTGCCAGCAAGTGTATTTTGCGGCGAGTGACACTTAACTTGCTCGTGTGACAGCGCGCAAATGACACTCGCAGCTAAGTGTACTCACTCGAAGTGCACTTATATTGCCAGGTGTGATAGGGGTATAACAGGCATTTCTTCGTTTTCTCGATACGTTTGATAATTGAACATTAAATAACTAAAGCATTTTTTGATCCTGTGTTGTTTGACTTAACAAGCTTTTACTGTATCAGAAATCGGACATAATCAGCCAGTTAAAAAAAGGGGGGGGGTTGAAATGTATTGCATAAATTCGCATGACTCAGTTACTGATTGCCCTTTCAGAGTTGCCAGTTGATTCGCAGGAGCGCAGGGCTCAAAGTAGCACGTGCTCACCGTTGCCTGCTGCGACTCGCACTTCAACACCAGTGCGCCCTCGAGCCACTCCAATCAGACGTATGCCTGTAGGCAGTTGTAAGTGCACCAACACCGATTTTCAAAGCTGGGTTTACTCTATTATACAAATCTCCTGTGTACAGGCACGTCTCTGAGCGAATACAAAGGTCCGGAAGTGCTGTTAAGATTTCAATGATACATGCATGACGTCAAGCTACAGTATCGATTCTGGTGACTTCACACACCCAAACGAACACATACGATGTCAGATACCAAAGCATACAAAATTTCTGCTTGCATGTTGCTTTTTCTGTCACTTCTCCTCGCTGTTCGATTGCAGTAGTTCATCATACCTTTCAATCGAGCAAAGTAAAACATGGCTTCTGTCATTGTGTGTGCATTCCAACATCGTCGAAATTGATCAGAAGGCAAGGAAATAATTTTATTGTGATTTGTTGTTATGACAGCAACATTTTGCTCTGTATAAACTTTCAGTAGCAAAACAGGCCGCAATAGATACAAGTTCCATAGATTCGTGCACTATTGGGTGCTACAACAAGTGTGCAGCAACTGGATGCCAGCCAGAACAACACTTGGTCCTTCTTTGACCTACATGTGTATAGCAATAGATGATGGAACGTTCGTGTAATATCACCATATGACCATATCTAGCGTGAGGATGTCGCCAACTCATGTGGCTACAGTGTGTCGTGACGTCAGTTTACAGTATATGAAACAAAAAGAGCTTTTTTAAAAACGTGTTGCATTTGCTTTTTAAAGTGTAGTCATGTGTATAAGGGGATTTTCTTGGTTTTGAGGGCATGAACTCTCATTTGATGCATAGAAACAACTTATAAGATTTCTTCCAATACTCTTTTAAGTATTCGCAACATTTTGTTGCAAGCGATTTGTGTGTACAAAGGCAGCTTGACTATTATTGCAGTATTTACCTGCCTGTGTTTAATAAGTCTACTGTTTTGGAATAGTACTGTACAGTAGACTCTCGTTAAATGGAACGTGAAGAGCCTAGAAAATGTTTTCCAATAACAGTAGTTCCGAGATAAAAAAAGTGGAGAATCAAAGTACGAAGCAACCGTGTTGAATGAAGTTGTTTCATTTAAGCAACAATTCCCTTTAATAGATTTCAGTTTACTGAGAGTCTACTGTGTTAAAAAACCATGTGTGCTCAGTAGAATATCATGGTGCTTTGTAAACTGTTGCACTTGCTCATCCATTTGAACCTAAGACAGTTAACTCTTCCTTGTAAATTTGTCCAGGTCCTCAGCGGCACGCTGAGGCAACATATGCCCTCATTGAGGCCCGCTGTGATCGGGACACTGCAATCGAGAACCGCCACCTCCAACTTGAAGAGGACCGGCTGCGGTTCGAGATAAAGCGCCATGAGCAGGAAATGAAGCTGAAAGAAATGGAGCTTCAACAGAGGCAGGCGGAGCAGGAGGCAAAATTCAAGCTAAAGGAGCTTGAGCTCCAGCAAAGGCGGCAGGAGCCAGAGGCGCTAGCTGAGGAGCGCAGGCACAACAGAGGCTATTAACAAGCGCAGCTTGAAATCGTAAAGTCATTCATATATAAGTAGATGTACCCATTTAAACCTTTATGTAACTAAGTCCGACATAACTAAGTACTTATTCGGGGCCATGACAAGGTCACCCTCCGTACTGCTGTTCTCAGCTAAAAATTGTAGAGCGTTTATTGTGCCTGTAAATGTATGAAACACAGACATTAAAAAATAATATTTAATTGCTAAGTCAGCTATAGAAGTCTCCAGCTATAAACTCACTACCAGCTACCATTATGTTGCCATGGGGTGTGGGACGTCATGTGTTCCATGCAGCAGATCTGCCTTCTCCCGAACTTCAGCCAGTGCAAATTCTTCAATTTTGCAATTCCAAGGCATACAAATGTTGAAGTAGCTCCATTGTACCGAAACTGACCATGAAACAGTTGTTGGACGGAGTAGAGACGCTCACAAAGCAAGTGGCTTATTATGCCATGGTTCACAAGTACTGTTGTGAGGCTACCGGACAACATGCGTGTTTATAAAAATACTCATTATAAATTAAGTGTTCAACCAAATGTGCTGAAATTTCACCAGCTCATTTGTCAACAGCAAAGGACCAACTTTTATAATACAGATTATGAAAATTGCTTGTCATGGCTCGTTGGAATGAACAATAAAGAGACACAATGACTTGGTTTTAGGTTGACAAACTGCACTCTGAGAACTCTAACCCCATGTTTCACAGTTAGAAATTAATTATTCGTGGAGAAAATTAAGGTTGATGTTTCATTTTTATCTAGCACCTGAATGTCCATGCGCTCTATGAAAAAATCGATAAAGGAAGGCAATACACTAAAACATCTGCTAGTGCCAGTTGTCAAAACATGTAGTTTTAGCGTTTGTGAAGTCATCTTCCGTGCAACAGAGACCAGCCGCTACAGTTCAAGGGGAATACTATCTTTTAAATTTTGGAAAGAGTTGGAGTAGAAAAAATAGCAGTGTAGTAATCTAATGCAGAAGTCATAAAACCACTTGAATAGCACTGCAGAGGCAGGTAGGTGGGTGTAATGTAATAATATTTGTAGAGTTTTTATGTCCCAAAACCACAATATGATTGTGGGAGACGCCGTAGTTGAGAGCTCCGGAAATTTTCTCCATGTGGTGATTTTAAACATGCACCTAAATCTAAATACACGGGCATCTCGGGTTTCGCCATAAAAGTTCCAACTCTTATGCCAAGAACCTTCAAGGCGACGATTTGTATCGGTGATGTTTCGTACTTTGTTACATGGAGGTTTAGGTATATTTTATGAACAATCTTATGGTTGTACAAAACTGCAACAGTTGCTCTTGGTGATGCTTTGCTGTTAGCTGTTCAACAAGCTCTGCAGATAGCGCCTCCCGTTTGCCACTCGCTTTTGCCAATACATTGCCCCTCTGTCTCACATAAGGCCAGTGGAAAATGTACGAGGTGTGTTAGAAAAGGAGTCGACCCTTTTTTTGCAAGCACTTCATGTATTTGGAACAAGCGCACTTGCATTAGCCGATTTCGAATCTTCGTGTGCACGTGTGAATTTTTTTCACGCCTGGCGATTTTGTCAGTCGCTGGGATGCAGTGTTTGAGTGAGGTATGCACAGTGCTCTAATTGGTTTTTCATTGCAAGGAAATTGAGAGAGCGACTGTAGCAGTGCTAGAATGCTTCCAACAATGGCAGCACCTCAAAGAGCAGTCTCTAGAGTCCCAAGGGGACTACTTTGAGGGTGTTTAAGTTTACAATGCTCCAATAATGCCCGTTTTTGCTGTTCCACCAAAGGCCGGATATATTTCTAACAGACCTCATATGATGCCTGCAGGTGCATATATGCTTGTATTGAGTGACAGCCTCCTCTTCATTGTTGAATTTGTTGTTTCCCTAATTTTATTGCAGGCTGAAAAATTTTAGCTATGGGGCATAAGCTCGAGATTCAGATGTTGCCTCTTTCTCCCACTTTATGGTTCAAAGAATACAACTTTCAGAAGGGTTGACAGGCGGGTTAGTTGGTACAAATTCATAATGAAAAAATTGGAAGCGCAAACCAACGGGACAACGGGCTTTTTTGGCTGTTCTCTTGTATCCCGTTGGTTTGCGCTTCCAATTTTTTTCATTATGGATACAACTTTATCGAATTTCTATCAAGGCCTAATGCAATATCGGCTTGGTCTCACACGGGGAAACGCCAAAGCCTTGCCTCAAAGCCGCTTCGTGAGCTTGCTAGACTGCTCGCATTTAGACGCCAAAGTTTGAGATGTGCAGAGCAGTAGCCAACCTCAATGAAAGGGTCTCCAGAGTAATTGCAAGCATTCTGGCAACATAACTACAACCCTATAACATGTGTTAGAGTGTTGCACGTCCTTTCTGGTACGAATTTTACGTGTCGTCCTGATGGTTTCTCGAATATATCTATCTTAGACGGATTGGGTTAGGGAAGTTGTTCATCTAGAGCTGTCCCCAGAAAATGGCCTGTCTGTTGTTTAGTTTGGGACTAAGTGGTGGGAATATCCTTCTTGTGTTAACATATCCTTTTGTTTTTTTCATTATAGCTAGTGATTCTATCCTTATATTCATTATAGCTAGTGATCCTATCCTTATACATGAGGTACGCTCCTTATTGTACGAGAGGCATGTCCGTGTTCAGCGCAGCATGTCTCTGGCCATCAAGTGTGTAGTCTCGTTTTTATTCGGGAGGATATTACGTTCTGTGGTGATGTGAGTGGAGAACTACAGGATGGTCGAGCTCACGTTTGGGGATCAGCCCGCTTTTGTCAGAATGGCCAAGGCTTCCTTGGGAATCGTGCTTTTAGCGTAGTTTTTTTATTCCTGTTTCGGATTTGCATTAGACAACTTCGCATACCTGATTTTTTACGGCCAATGGAATATTGTTGCAATACAGAGAACGAAGAAGCTCGCTCAGATTGGAAGAAGATGACGCGACTCGTCACTCTCTGGATATTTGCTAAAATTACTGTCAATATACCAACTATGCACTCGTGTGCCTCTGCACTCTTCCCGCAACATTTTGTGGAAATGCTGGGTACCGCGATGGAGCTTTGCAGTAAACGTCATGTGCTTGCCGCCACCCTGGAAAACCAACAACCCATGTCTTAAATGTCTTAGTCAGCGACAATGGCAAACCAAGCGTCAATGGTTATGCCAATCGCAACCACCTGCTGCTCTATGATCATACCTTCTCGCCCTACATACCGAACCAGATCACTATCATCAACCAGATCAATTTCCCGCCAAAATATTACCACTCCCCGTCTTAGCCAGGTCATCGGACACGTTTGCCGCTCATGCCCCACTCTTTGCCACCGTCCGCAGGCCACTTCACTTCCGGAAACTAGGTAGCGCTTGAAGTGGTCAATGTGCCTGGGAAACCTGGCAGGTTTCCCAGGCGTCGCAGAGCAAGGTACGAACCGGTCCGCAGCCCTCCATTCATTGCTACCTCGGTACCCCAGCTTCGGCTACTTCTACCCCTGATCCGGTCGCAGAAACATCCACTCCTGCATCTGACCATGACCACAAGGTAGAAGACGCCCCCACTGCGACTTACCTCCCCTCCGAGAGGTACATTCCCTCAGAGCCCCCGTGCGCAGCTTCGTCGCACATGCCTGCCACATGCACGTCTTCCATGACATCGACGGCACACGACACCGTGGTCCTATCCGACTCTATGATGGCTACCTGGCCGCACGCCTCGGAGTCTGGCGTAGACATCCTTCCACCCGCCATTCACCTCCCGGTCGCGGAACCTTCACCATCCCCAATGTCCGAAGGGGACTATCTACCAGCCTCAACGCTATGGGCATCCTGCCAGCAACGACCAGAATCGCCCTCACAGTCTCTCGCAGCCGAAGTTAAAGCCACCAGCCATCGACCATGGTCAAACTTCCGAGGCGCTGCGAGTACGACCGACGCTCCTGAGGACGACGTGCCTGGTCCGCCTATGTCACAGCAGACCACACATCTCATGCCTGCCATACAGGCACCCGTCTCCATAGCGACCTGCGCAGGAACCCACGTGCACCGACTACTGAAGGTGCTTCGCCGTCAAGGTACGCCCACTGAGCCTCCTCCAGAATTCACATCTGCTGGATCAAATGACATGCCTCCTACTGAGTTCTTGATGAGAACCGTGGGCCAGCTGGCGAGTAACTGGAGTGTAGCCACACCCATTTACAAGCCACATACGTCGTTCACCTCTACCCAACGTGTAAAATGCTACTTACCCACTGCCAACGTAAGTGGTCAAGTTCACTCATATTCAAGTACCACTCAAGTCAGGACACCTGTGTACCGACATCGGCGCCAGTGCTGTGCACGCCCGGTAAAGCGCCATCAAAGACATTGCTTGTCGATGGGTGGTCGCCAAGACTTCATTACGCCACTTCTCATTGCTTCGCGCGCAGGTGCCAAATCGACTTTTGTACACCCGCCCTCATCTCACCCTGAACGCACCTCTACCTGCAATGCTCACTCGCGACACCCTGTGCGACACCCGTTACTTATTGTGAAAGGTCGACGATGGCCCTTTCTGCTTTTGAGCTTTTGAACACAAGATTGCTACCGCATACCACCGTCAAACGAAGGGGCTCACCGAGCGACTAAACCACACTCCTAACTGACATGCTGGTCATGTACGTTTCCGAAAATCACCATGACTTTGTCCACCGCTTTACTGTACAATCATTTTGCTTACAATTCATCATGTCAAAAAACCGCTGGATTTTCCCCATTTTATTTTTTGTATGGCTGCGGCCCTGTCTTGCCGTTCGACACATTCCTACCATCTGGTGTTATGTTCTCAACAACCAATTACGCCCACGATGCAATCACTTCGGCCGTCCATGCCCGAGAGGTCACTCGTCAAGACCTAGCAACGTCGCAACCTTCTCAAAAGCGACGCTATGACTATCAGCACCAAGACACAATTGCCTCTTGGTTCTCTTGTACTGCTCTGGACGCCCTCGCGCCGTGTTAGCTCGGCTAAAAAACTACTCTCTTGTTATTCTGGTCCGTACAAGACCTTATGCCAATATTGTGACGTGGTATACGAAATGGCACCAGCTGACGTGTTTTTTCTACGTCACGTCAACACTGACGTTCATGTCGCTAGGCTCAAACCATATATACTTCGCCTGAACTAATGCTCTCCTGTACCGGTATGGAGCTACGCTTGCCGGGAGGATGATGTTGCACTAAAAAGAACGAGAAAGCTAGCCTGCATTGGAGGAAATTGACCTGACTGATCATCACCTGCGCAATCACTACAAATACTGTCAAAACACTAACTCTGCACTCGTGTGCCTGTTTTCTTCCCGCAACAATATGGCTACTTCCTCTGCTATTTCCGAATGTTCCATGCGTATGCTGCATGTAATTTCAGCTTTGAAACCTGTCTATTATTACGGCAGTGCAATTGTGACCCTTGTCACAATTACAATACTCGGTCACGTCAACAAAGCATGCATTTCTCTCCCTGCCAAAAAAAACAAAGCAAAGCCTCCACTTTGTCCTTTCGTCGGCCTCTGTTGTAGTCGAGGTGCACGTGTCCATAAATATTAGCCACTGCAATGGTGTTTCCAATTTTTGTTGAGATATAAATTTTCTGACCATGCTGGTGGTAAATTGTGCCAAGTTTGTTCATAATTTGTTTTCTTATGGTAGTGGTTGACACGCATTCAAGCTGTGAAATGCATTCTGCTTTGACTATTTCTACCAAGGTGTTGTGCATACCCAGATTGGCCAAAAGCTAGATGAAATTTTTCGGCTGTGCAGAAAGTGTCTTCATTGTAGGGGCTATCATGACTTGTTATTGTGATACTACATGTACCTGAAATTTGTTACATGTACTTAGGATCTTGAATGTCGCCGAGCTATTTCTCAATAAATCTAGTCAGTTAATTATGTGATAGACAATAAACTCAAGTATATTTACATTGCTTAGCCGGCTCTTGATCAGATGTTGCCTCTTGCTTTCACTTTGTAGATAAAAGTTTCTGGCTGGGCTAAAATAGTTTTCATTTTGTGGTCTCATGTGATACATTCTGTGATGCTTTCTGTACCTGAAAATTTACAAAGATGCTTTGGAAACCTTGAGTTCCCCAGCGGAGTAGTGACGTTAGTAATGAATTATGTCAAGCGAAATAAAATCAAATATTTTTTCACCAGGTTTATGTCACAATTTCATGCACACTTTGCGACTTTGAGTGAGCAATGAGTCTTTACCCTAGGCCGTGATTTTTTCTACTCCAGACTACTGTATGCTACTCTAAAACACCGACACTGGGTGAGATACTGAACAATCCTTTATTTTCACACAGCTGCAGAAACCTGCATAAAGCCTACTCATCTTTCAGCACCAAACAGATATACATCTATGCAACTGCAAACATCCCATCAAATTATACATCAAAGCAACCACAAATCCTAAAAATGTATAACACATAAGAGGCACAAAGTATGTTAAGGGCCTTTTGATGTGTGTTGGGTATGGGTGAACAAGAAAGATATGCTGAAACAGACACAACAGAAGTCTTCAAAGTCGTGTACGAAGTCTAATCAGAAGCACTCAACAAGCATAATAAAGCGTGCCATCGGTGTGAAACTCTACGTGGTGCGTAATTTTGGTTGGGTGTATAATTTTTGGCACTCGCTATTTCGCAGACTTAGCACAAGCAACCTTTGCAAAATATTTGACAATTATTGCCCAGCCATGTGCATCAAAATGGATATATATCTACATATTTTGCAAAATGAGCATAAAAGTTTGCTCTAAATACATGTAAGGTGTAATGCAAATAAAATAAAAATGGGTTTAGAGCACGAGCATCAGCAGAGGGTGCTGCTACAGGCAGTTGCTTTCATTCCTTCGACATAGCAAGGTGTCTGGCTCTCATCCCTGTATTTTCAGTACATCGTGGTTTATAAAAAAAGTTGGAGATTTTTAGGTGTGGAGCGACCCGATAACACCACCATGATTACCTTCTCACACACACACACACACACACACACACACACACACACACACACACACACACACACACACACACACACACACACACACACACACACACACACACACACACACACACACACACACACACACACACACACACACACACACATGTAATTCACCAAACTTAATCGCGGCCTTCAACAGACCATCTTACAATAGACTAATGGGAAAATGCAGACATGGGTAGCTGTTAGGTTCTGTTGGCGCAACGAGCAAGTTTTGTTACTTTTTTAATATCAGGGGCGTCTTCTAAACACTCCTTGAAGAACTGACACCACTAGAGAACAACTGCACTTAAACCAGAACACATAACACCTAAAAAGACAGAAGATAACAGTGTAGAAATAATCACCCCTTCATCTGAAGAGAAGTCATGAAGAAAGGCATAAGCTACATGCCTAGTGTCAGACAGTTGTGCACTACTTTGTTTTTAAAATACTGTTATATTCAGAGAGAAGGGAGGACCTACGAGCTGATCTCATCAAGGTAAATTATGAAGAAGGTGCCTTAAGGCGAAGCACAGTAGCCAATAAAGGGTACCGTAGCCATTCATGTCATGCGGCTCAAGGATTTGTCATATCGGGCAGCCTCCCAGAGATCAAACTATAGGTGCCAGCACCACACCCACGCAAGTGTGGATAGGCGGGCGACGGCGCATATACAAATACTCGCAGCCGCGCTTCGTTCAGTGGCTCAGGGGCTGACACTATACTGCATTTACCACATGTACGCACATGTTCTCGCACCAGTAAACACATAAAAATTTTATATAAGAATTCAGCAGAAAGCTTTTATCGATTGATTACGTGCATGACAGTGCTACAACAAAAGCCTGAATAATGAGACAAGCATGTTTTTTTTCCGACAAAAGATACCACTGCCTTCAGTCAGTCACTAACAATGCCACATAAACGCTGAAGACAATGTAACAAAGATGAAATTTTCACTTAAGTTACACGACATTACATATAAGGCATGCCGTCTGAATTATTTTCAATGTCTGGCTTCTTTAAAGCGTTCTTAAATCTAAGCACTCGGTTGCACGCGGTAGCTCTGTTTTTAGTACAGTTTAAGTATCGATGTGTCACTTTTTATGTGGTAGTAATATTCCTATGTAGCGATTCCACGGCCAGATAAACACTCTAAGGCTCCTAGCACGATCAATAAGCTACAGTGATGTAGTTGTACATCTACCAACAGCACCCAAATGTATGGCCTAGAGCCTGTTTTTTTTTGCTACCGAGTCTCTATAATAAAACTCTGCATTTATACACTATTTATAGTCTTCATGTTTGGGAGGATGCCCAGAGCATTTTGTGATATGCTTGAAACAGAAAGCGGCACCCACACTGAAATTATTCTGGTGAATGGAGGGTACAACGACAATAAACGGCACTTTGGAAAGTTGCACTCGCTGATCTTATTACAACGCATAAGCATCCGAACGACAAAATGCTCTCGTACGTCGTTATAGGCATAGGTAAAACAGTTACACTCGCACTGACATGACTGGACAAACCACACTTTGAAAATGTGCAAGACGTACGCGCACATAGAAGCATGACGTGGCTAGCAGACGACGCATGGAGCCATCCACCAGGTGACGACTTTGCTCGATCTCGCGGCCAATAGGTTTCTGTTGGACTCCAGCGGAATCTGAGCTCTGGCAGAGAGCCCGACTGCTTACACTTGTCCAAGGGCACATGAACGTTTTCTCAGCAGCAGCAGCAGCACACCAGCAACCCACAGCCAAGAACAACAGGTGCTCAGGACTCTGGTAGACTAAAATAGATGCCTTGTCTCTTATCAAAAAAACCCAATGACTGAGATGCATGGCTTGTCACCTTGCTGCTTTCCTACCTCAAGTTCTTTTTTTCAGTTTAATTTGCTTCCTTCTCTTCTCATGCTTCAGAACTATAGCCGTGGTTTTCTCCAAGTGGGATTTCATTTATTAATTCTTTTTGCTTCTACACGCCAGTGCCAGTTTTTTCTTCACTGTCCTCCACTGTCATATCACGTCCCGCCGTGGTGGTCTAGAGGCTAAGGTACACGGCTGCTGAGCCGCAAATCGTGGATCGAAACCTGGCTACGGCGGCTGTATTTTTGATAGAGGCGGAAATGTTGTAGGCCTATGTGCTCAGATTTAGTTGCACGTTAAAGAACCCCGGGTGGTCGATATTTCCGGAGCCATCCACTGCGGTGTCTCTGATAATCATGTGGTGGTTTTGGGACGTGAAACCCCACATATTAATATATCAGTGTCATATCACAGCACACACTTGAATACAATACCATAACGTCATTCGACACTAGACTTTCTGCACAAATCAAATGTTCTTGTGTATAAAGAAAAAATATTAATATAGTAAATTGAAAAGAAATAAACTGAAAGCATAAGATTGCATCAGTTAAATGGAATTAAATAGTCACTGAGTGAAGGTGGCTCAAGGCCGTAGTACATAGACACCTGGCTGTCGTACAGGCAGGTGCGGCAGTTGGTGAGAAGTGTAGCGACCTTATACATCCTTCCCACTCTCTGACGCGTCACTTTCAAGTTATTGTGAAAGTCCACAAATGCGAAGCCTGCTGCCACTTCACCAAAGCCCCACTCAAAAGCCTGCCGTACAGTGCTCATGCACTTGCTGAAGTGCGCCTGGTAGGGCTGCAAGCAGGCTCCTCCATAAGGCTTCAGGAGCAGAGGCGTTAATGGTTTGGTCGGGTCTCCATAAATCACGTATTTGTTACCCCTGGCTACCTTGACAATATTTTCGTAGAGCCTGGTGCCCTTCAGGATGCCTGCAACAAAACAAAATGTGTCAGAAGTTTTCTTATACCAGAACTTGGCTGATGCATGAGTGTCAGTGCACAGCATTAACACAAGGTTCATTGTCGACAGTATTTTTTGTGTCCATTTGTTGCAACATGGTTGTAAAGAATGGCAGAGAATGCCATGATGGCTCTACACCGTGTCTTCTTCCCAGACATGCTGCATACCTGCATTTGACACTACATGCCATTTAGGCTAATCTAACAACTTTCCAGCAACATAGCTAATATTTCAGCTAAAACGTGAAAAGTTGGGAAGTTCATTGCACATGGCTGCAAGTGACAAAGTTTCCTTGAAGCCAGCTCCAAGAAAGGAGGTAATTTTTCACATTGTAGAATCTTGAAGCAATTTGGGCAAGTTGAATTTACGAGATCAATATTATTGCGTTTAGCTTGCATTTAAGGAACAGTATACAGTGCAATTGATTAGATTATTGTGTGACAGATGGGAAAATACCACGTGTGACTTTTTTGCGTGGCATGTAACAAAGAAATGTTTAGCTTGCACTGTAATCATCAGAATATTTAACTGCGCTACCATCAACCCCATAAGGAAATAATAATAAATAACTTTTTGAATGCCAAACAATGGTTTCCCAGTAATGAGCGCAAGTGGAGTGAACAATGCTGATGCAAACATAGTACCTATATGTGGCCTGTAATGTTGAGTTAATGTTGAAATCAGAACATTCACCTCCCGACTGTATTCCACAGTGGAGAAGTGTGGTTTCACGCTATTGCAAAGTTTGGTGTACTGTGAAACGAAAACTTTGGTAGCTGGAATGGCATCTTGGCTTACATTGTTGGTAGTCACTATATTTACAGATGAATTGGTTGAAAAAGATCTTGGTAGTCACTATATATACAGATGAATTGGTTGAAAAAGATTATGCAAGATCAAGTAGCTTTCTTTCTCAGCAATCTGTACTTCATGCAACTGTGTGCATGAACACTCTTTGGAATGTCACTGACCATGTGGCATCACATTTAAATGCATGAATGCAAATATTTTAAGCTGACTGTGAAGCAGTGGTCACACACACACACACAAAAATTTAGGAGTTGCACTCAGCCACACGGTCAAACATTAAGATGGCTTTTAGATGAGGAAACTTATTCATCGATATTGTTGAAAAAGATTTCTCAGAACTAAGTCAAGTGAGTGGTATATTATTAGTAATTTATTCTCAATGCAAGGGGGGTGGTGGCATTCGCAGCTACCTACCTACTGCGGTTGCTTCCTTCAGCGACTGTCCTAAAACTGTTCTATGTGTTCTAAGTGTTCTATGTGCTTGTGCCACAGAGACTTCCTCATGCACTAACAGTGATCTTAGCCATATCTATTTACAGGATAGCTGTCTGCCGTCTGCTAGTCAAAAATATGATCTCAGTATGCTGAAATTATACTGCCCTGGACAAATAACAATAACACTACACCAAAAGCTCACTGTTCAGCTAGGTTCTTAGCACATGAGTTATGACCTAGGTATGTTTGTGATATGACAATTTGCCATTTGACAGCTACAAGCAGAGTTTCTGCAAACGCAAAATCTTACTCGCAGCACTTACCAGAATCATGTGGCCATCCCCTGAATGGGCCATCTAGCTGGCAAATAATGCCATTGGCGCACATAACAGCCTGATATTTCTGGCAATGGAAGCGCTTGTACCCAGAGTAGTGCTCCTGGTGGAGCTTAGACGGCCGACAAATTCGTCGTGCCGTGCCATCCATGAAACCCCAGCAGTTCATCAGTGGAGCACCTTTCTGGTGCATGGCCTAAAAGGAATAACAAAAAAACAGATGAAGCAGCTACCACTAACATTTATGCCCAAGTACAGTTTTTAGATATAATCTTAGTAAAAAAACATTGTCCTTGCTCTTTTATTTGACATGGACCGCCGAGACACACGAACAAACAACAAGCATGACCAAATAAAATATTCTCACTTGCCTTCTAGATTTTCTTGTACTGGTTTTACACTACTGTCTCCACCACCCTCTGTGGAGGGCACTTTGCTTTTTACTCGTACCATAAGAGAAAGCAGAGTTACTCACTGTGTCTTTCAAAACTCTAAGGGGTATGAAAAGTTGAATCATTTCGTGTCAGACAGTGAATAAGATAACTCAAAATAACAAATGACGTTCTTAGCAGTCTAGGAGTGCACGTCACAGTGGCAGTTACAGTGACGGAGATTGATACTTAAACATTGACATTTCCCTTTTTGGACCAGGCTATATTCTAAAAAGGTGAACAGTGCCAAATAAAGCAATGATGTCTGTTTATTTTAGCAGTAACAATATGTGAGAAAGCAGTAGCAATTATTGCTTATGATGCTTGCTGCTTTTGTGAAGTACACTTATGAGTTTACTAGAAGCATTCATATTCATAGCTTACTCAATGATAAAAGCAGACACATCATGAGCTTGGTGCTCAAGAACAAGCTGTGCCCAGTGCGTCAGTGTTGAATTCATTACTGAAAAATATTTCACTTAACATTTCACAAAGACGCACTGCAATATGCAATATAATTGAAGGGTGAATTATGCTTGCCTCTCCAAACCTACAGTTAGACTTGTGCTCCTTGAACTAAAAGGACACTAAATGCAAATGATGTTTTATGTCACATTAGAAGGTCAACGATTAGGAGTACTTAAAGTATAAACATTATGGACAGCAGCAATTTAGGAACAAATATAAAGGTAAACGTAGAATGAGAAGCCAGCCAGAGTATTGGAGCTTGCTTAGACTCACTCGAAAGATATATTTTGCTCTGGGCACTTGCTCCGATTCAGACTCGCCAAAAATTTCCCCTTCGGACTCAAAGTGAGTAAGCTTTTTCTCCACTGCATTCACTTGAAATCAATCTCGCCAACTTATTGCTGAGACCAACTAACACAGATGCACAGCTTGACCAGAGTCTCGATGAGCCTCAGTGTGTTGCCACATGAGTCTGCTAGCACAATATTTCCTTTCTCAGTCATGGCGTCACAGCTGTTTGATGCCAATATCTGACATAATGGATGCTCTACTTTCAATCTTGTTCTTGAAATACGTGTTACCGGTTCGGCAATATTTGTATTACATACATGGTTCACACAAAATACCGTTACGGATGAATCCGAACAACTTTATCGAGGATTTCTGGTGAAAGAATTCGCACAAGAGGTCACTGCACCGCATTCTTGTGGTCTCATTGACCTGTTCTTTTGTTGTTTTTTCGTGTGTAATTGTCTTCTTGCACAGTAGAAACAGGGTTGCAAAAGAATAAACAGGCTGCAAAAACAAAACAAGCTGCCACATTTACATGTAATGTGATCGTTGGAGTGTGCCCATGTTTGTCTGAGCTCAAAATTGTAGTACAGATGTATTCTCTCAGCGTGTGCGAATATGTCCTTGAACTCGCTTCGACGTGAACTGGACATTTTAAACTTCGAAGAATGAACAGACGCATTTCATTGCGTTTAACCAGCCTGAACCAAGAATTTTACCACAGCGTCCTGCTGCTATGCCATAAAATTGCCAATTTAGTAGACTCGCAATGCAATGAAATTGAAATCAGTAATTGAATTAAACGTGGCGTATTTTGTCCTTGAAACTTTCACGCCAGCTACTATGGATATTCTGCCAGTTTGTGGACATGTTACAAGTTTGATTCGTACAAAAAAAGTGATATTCGCACAAAATTGATCGACTTTCATGCTTACCTGTGAAAACAGTTTCAGGTTCTGGAGGTTATTCCAGCCATGAACCGTGAGATCTGCAAGCAGATGTCCAAAGTAATATTCAATGTGAGACATTACTTTGGACACCACACTTGAGATCAAGGAGCTGTGGCAGTTGAATATCGTCTCTAGGTGACAAAGTCGATTTGGATAAGCGAGGCGCCGCAGTGTCATACAGAAAGCCTCGCGATCTGACACTCGGACGCGCTGCGCACTCATCACTTCGCCGGGAATGAGCAGGACAACAATCAGGTCGTCAAAATCGCCTTTGTGGAACCTGAAGTTGCAATAAAAGGTGGTTTCATCAATGGCGTCGATATCCAACACGCCATCCTCGTGAAGGTTCCTCGGCGGCTGCGGCTGCGGCTATAGCAGATCCATAATCGGTAGATCGTCGATGTACTTCCACGGAAAATTTTGAGCCAGGAATGGATCTTGGACCACACTCTTTCCCATATCGACGACCACTTCTTTGCGAATGCGGCTAGCCACTGACCGTTCAACCAAAGAGGCTTAACCAGAGAGGCTTAAAGAACTATGCGGTGGCTCCTTGTAGCCTTCTGCACGCAGCCAACTTTAATGGGTTAGGTGAATATATAGCACCAAAACACTTGATAGTTTTACATGTTAAAATTTATTATATTTGCGGCGCAGCGCTGATTAAGTTTTATTTAAAAGAAAACGTATATGTGTGCATCCATGATCATCGTCATCGGCGAACGTAAACTTTTACGTATGAACGTAAAGGTTCCCGTATGTGTAGCAAAACGCTGCTAAAACTCGGGCGCCAGTAACACGGTAAACGTAAACCGGTAACACGGTAACGTAAAGAAGTAAACGTACAAGCTAAAACTCCCTAATAGAGGAAAGGTTACCGCCATAGATCATCTGACACGCTACGCCGAGACAACTTCAGTAGTTACCGGTTCAGCATCGGAAGTTGCTGACTTCGTCCTTCAGTCCATAATTCTACGTCATGGTGCTCCTCGTGTACTTATAAGTAACCGTGGAAAAGTGTTCTTGTCACAGCTTTTAGGGGAAGTTCTTCGCATTTATGGTACTGCACACAACACAGCCTATAACTACCATTTTCAAACAAACAGTCTGACCGAGAGATTTCATCAAAGCCGTGCCGACATAATCGCTGTGTACATTCAACCGGATCACAAAAACTAGGATAAACTTCTACCGCTCCTGACTTTCACCTACAACACCACTGTTCAGCACACAACTAACTACTCACCGCTTTTTCTTGTTCACGGAAGTTCACCTACTTTCTTTATCGACGCTTCCTTCTTCACCAGCAATGGCCATCCATCGCCGTCTTCTTGCGAAGAATATACTTCTCGCCTTGGCAAGCATGAACACAGAACTTGGCTCGTACGAACACCGAAGCTACGCAACAAGCAAGGAAGGTCGTCGACGACACCTCTCATTGTGTGGTATCATTCCGACCAGGTGACGAGGTGCTGCTGTTGACACCAATTCGCACAACTGGTCTGTGCGACAAGTTCCAGCCTCGATTCATCGGCCCATATGTAGTTTTAGAGCAGACGTCACCTCTAAACTATCATGTGACAACTCTTGTCGTGCCAACTGACCGCCGTTACCGCAGCATCGAAATTGTGCACGTTTCCCGCATGAAGCTTTTAACGCGATGTTACTCGTCACCTTGACTACCCGCCCACAGCAGCCTGCCTGCCACTTTCACGAGGGGGGAATTATTGTAGGCATCTATTATGCGCTTCCTCCTCATCAATCATCATCACCTGTTATGGCTACCTGCCCTTCATCTTCGGGTCTGTTGCGCTTGTTCGTTCCCGAGTTCACGGCCAATGAACCTCGTACAACCAAATCGCCAGATATATATATATATATATATATATATATATATATATATATATATATATATATATATATATATATATATATATATATATATATATATATATATATATATATATATATATAAATATTATGACGAGGTTTATTAGTCGATAACGACAACGGCAAGACAGCGTGAAGAACCGTCCAGCAGAGACTAGCACAGGAGCGAGCCGAAGCACGAGCCGAGAGAGCCGGGCGTTGGCGATGCTGCTCGCCGCAGGCACATCTTCTTCACAATCGCCCCCGCTGAAAAAGGAGCCATCCTGGCGACTTAAGAAGTTTCAGGCAGAGTCTCATGGTATGGTTTCAGTCGGAAACATGGACGATGTCACGTGCGCGCCGGCACATGTCCGATCGGGAAACTGGCTCAATTAGGAAATTAACCGGAAAGGTTTTCTCCAAAACGGTGTAAGGCCCCTCGTACCGGGGGACAAGTTTCCAGGAGAGTCCCAGTGTTTGGTGTGGAATGGCGAGCCACACAAGAGACCCTGGGGCATAGCTCGAATCTGAAAGGGCGGTGCTACGGTGTTCTTTATGGCGTTGCTGCTCTTTCGAGGTGAACGCACGGGCGAGCTGGCGGCACTCTTCGGCTTCCGAGCACCATCGGAGACAGGTAGGCACTCGGAAGCATCAGGACGGTAGGGTAGTAGGGTGTCGATTGTATAAGAAGGCTCGCGTCCATAAAGAAGAAAGAAAGGTGAGAATCTCGTGGTGGTTTGTACTGCGGTGCTATATGTGAATGTGACGTATGGGAGAACACGGTCCCAGTTGCTATGATCAGATGCCACGTACATTGAGAGCATATCACCCAGCGTGTGGTGAAACCGTTCCGTTAGCCCGTTAGTCTGCGGGTGGTATGCTGTCGTTTTTCGATGAATGAGGTGGCATTCCGAAAAGAGATTTTCGACGACCTCGGAGAGGAAAGCGCAGCCTCTGTCACTAAGGAGCTCTCGAGGTGCACCATGTCGAAGGATAAAGCGAAGTGAAAGAAAAGAGGCGACATCCTGAGCTGTAGCACTCGGCAAAGCGGCTGTTTCGGCGTAGCGTGTCAGGGGGTCAACTGCCACTATAATCCACCGATTACCATCTGATGTCAATGGAAGGGGGCCGTAGAGGTCAACGCCGACGTGATCGAATGGCTTGGCAGGGCATGGAAGTGGCTGCAATGCGCCAGTCGCACGTGGCGCTGTTGATTTGCGTCTCTGGCAGTCAGGACAGCACTGCACAAATTTGCGTACAAAATTGTGCATGCCGCGCCAGTAATAGCGATGGCGAAGGCGTTCATATGTTTTGAACACCCCGGCGTGGCCACATTGCGGATCGTCGTGAAGAGAGGCACATACTTGTGATTGTTAAGTGTGTGGAATGACCAGTAGCCACCGGCGGCCATCGGGAGCGCAGTTGCATCGATTAAGAAGTTGATCGCGGATGGCGAAATGGAAAGCTTGACGTCGGAGGGATCGAGATACTGGAAGGTTGGGCGTGCCAGATAGATATTCGATAAGAGATGCGATCCACGAATCACGACGTTGTTCGGTGGCAATCGAGTCGAGATTTAGCGACGACAAGGTCTCGAGGCGAGTGTTTCCGGACGTCGGATCTGGTGGTAAAGGTAAGCGGGACAGGGCATCAGCGTCAGAGTGTTTGCGTCCGCAGCGGTATACGACGGGGATGTCGTACTCCTGGATTCGGAGTGCGCATCGCGCAATGCAGCCGGAAGGGTCTTTCAAAGTGGAGAGCCAGCAATTCGCGTGGTGATAAGTTACTAGATCGAACGGGCGGCCGTATAAGTATGGCCGGAATTTTCCAAGTGCCCACAGCAGAGCCAAACACTCTTTTTCTGTCACGCTGTAATTAGTTTCAACTTTCGTCAGAGTGCGGCTAGCGTAGGCTACAACGTATTCTGAATAGCCGGGCTTTCGTTGAGCGAGGACAGCGCCTAGCCCGACGCCGCTGGCGTCGGTGTGCACTTCGGTAGGAGCCGTCGGGTCGAAGTGACGAAGAATAGGTGGGTAGGTGAGCAGACCGTGTAGAGCAGTAAAGGCAACGTCACATGCAGGGGACCAGGAGGAGAGGTTAACGTCACCGCGAAGAAGCTGGGTTAATGGTGACATGATAGATGCAAAATTGCGAACGAAGCGCCAGAAATACGAGCATAGGCCTACAAAACTGCGAAGTTCTTTCATGGTCGTCGGCTTGGGAAATTCTGCGACTGCTCGAAGTTTTGCTGGGTCAGGTATAACGCCATGCTTGGAGACGATGTGGCCTAGTATGACGAGCTCGCGTGCAGCGAAGCGGCATTTTTTCAGGTTAAGCTGCAGGCCAGCGTTGGTCAGACAAGTCAAAACGTGCCTGAAGCGAAGGAGGTGCGTAGGAAAATCATGGGGGAAAACCACAACATCGTCGAGGTAACAGAGGCACATATTACACTTGAGGCCACGTAGCGTATTATCCATAAAACGTTCAAACGTGGCAGGCGCCTTAAAAAGCCCGAAGGGCATGACGTTAAACTCGTATAGTCCGTCTAGTATAATAAATGCCGTTTTTTGGCGATGGGCTTCAGCCATCGGGACTTGCCTGTAGCCGGAACGCAAATCTAGGGACGAGAAAAATTCCGCTACGTGAAGGGTGTCGATGGCGTCATCAATGCGCGGCTAAGGATAGACGTACTTGCGGGTTATCTTATTCAAATGACAATTGTCCCCGCAAAATCGGATAGATCCATCTTTCTTACGCACGAGGACGACAGGAGACGCCCAGGGACTGTGAGATGGTCGAATGACGCCTACAAAGCATATTTTGAACTTGATCGTTGATGACGTGGTGCTCTTCAGTGGAGACACGGTATGGTCTTTGACGCAGTGGCTGGTGTAGGCCGGTGTCAACATGATGTTTAAATTCTGATGTGCGGCCCAATTGAGGTTGCGACACATCGAAAGAACTCCTTAATTCATGCAGAAGATGCAGCCGGTCGGCATGTTCGGTGGGAGAGAGAGTGTCGGCGATGGCCCCGGAAAACGTATCATTGGACGACTCCCCGAGTGCCTACAGTGCTTTTGGGTGGTCGCAGTAGTCATCCGGGGCATCAACCATAGCCGAAGGGTCGAGATCCTGCACGCGGCCGAGACATTCTCCCGCAAGCAAAGTGACAGGTGTGGAAAGCGGATTGCTTACGAACATATTGCTTCTTCCGGCGGCAAGGTCAATTGTTGCGAAAGGCAGTGGCAGAGCTCGACGACTCTTGAAGATATCGGAAGGCATAAAAAGGCATGTAGCGTCAGTGTAGGCGTTGCATGAAACGGGAACAAGGGCGAAATTTCCAAGCGGAATATTGGTATCTTCACGAACGAGCAACTTCGGCGGCTGATGAAGGGCGTGAAAGGTGAAGAGGGTGAAAACTCAACTTCGGCGTGAGCGCAGTCGATGACGGCGTTATGGCGGTATAGGAAGTCCCACCCGAGGATGACGTCATGCGAACAGACAGCGTGAACAATAAATTCCACGATGTAAAGAATGCCTTCGATCTACACTCTTGCAGTGCAGCCTGCGAGAGGCGTTACTTGCTGTGCGCTTGCGGTGTGAAGCGACAGTCCCAAAAGCGGCGTCGTGACTTTGCGCAATAAACGGCAGAGATTAGCGGCCATAACAGAAACAGCTGCGCCGGTGTCCGCAAGGGCGAAAGTACAATAACCTTCAACAGTTACTGCGACCACGTTAGCAGGAGAGGGGCGAGGGCTTAGACAGTTCGAAAACGGCGCAGTTCTTGCCTCTTGAACTGCGGTGCTTAGTTTTCCTGTTCGAAGGGTCCGTGCCGGTGCCGCATGGGGGAGGGCGATCGCCGACGAGGAGGCGGTGCGCTCTGAGGCTGGAAGTCAAGGTGGTCAGTAGGGGCATAGAGAGGTGACGATACCGGCCCGTATTGGTTGAAGGGTTAGCTGCCGGGTGTGCGGGCTGTGAGCGCGTGGCGTAGGGCGGTTGCGGAAGCCTACGCACCGCGTCTGCATATGTGAGCGGGTTGGCTACGGGCTGCATTTCTTGCGAACAGTTGACTGGAGTTGCCACAGGCTGCGCTGCATACGTAAGGGGCGCGGCCACAGGCTGAATCGTTGGCGGATAGGCGACAGGTGCACCTACCGGCTGTGCGACACGCGGGCAGTGGACACGGCTAGATAGAGGGGGCTCGTAGTGCGCAAGGGGAACAGCTTGTGCAACCTCTTCCGATATAGTAGTACGAAGCGGGGCGGGTAGACGGGTGGTGGTCTCGTCACTAAAAGGCACTACAGAAAGTTGGCGGGCGACTTCCTCCCGAACGAAGGCTCGGACTTGCTGAAGCAATGATGAATTGTTAGGCATGGTGTCGAAAATGGACAGCGACTCACCACCATGCTGAGGTTGTCGAGTCAGAGAGCGTTGCTTCTTCAACTCTTCGTTGCTCTGGCACAAGCTGACGACTGCAGAAACTGTGCTCGGATTTCTAGCCAAGAGCATTTGAAATGTGCCATCGTCGATGCCATTCAGGATGTGTTTCACCTTGTTCGACTCGGGCATGGTGTCATTCGCGCGTCGACAAAGGTCGATGACATCCTCAATATAGCTGGTGAAATTTTCGCCAGTCTTCAGAGAGCGGACGCGCAAGCGCTGTTCTGCCCGCTGCTTGCGGACAGCTGGCCGACCAAACACCTCAGCACATGACGTCTTGAAGACGCTCCATGTGGGGATGTTGTATTTGTGGTTGTTAAACCACAATTCTTTGACGCCAGTGAGATATAATATGACGTGGCCGAGTTTGTCGACTTCATCCCACTTATTATTGGCGCTCACCAGCTCGTAGAGCTCAAGCCAGTCTTCCACGTCGGTTCCATCCGCACCGCTGAAGACCTTCGGGTCCCGTAGCCTAGGATGGCCAGGGCAGTTGAACTGGGGCAACGATGCCGATGGGTGGGCGTTGTCAGTCATGACGGGCGGTAGCGTGTGGCTTCGCAGCTCCAGGGTGTAGCGACGGGGATAAACAGCACCCTCCACCGAGTGTGACGAGGTTTATAGTCGATAACGACAACGGCAAGACAGCGTGAAGAACCGTCCAGCAGAGATCAGCACAGCAGAGAGCCGAAGCACGAGCTGAGAGAGCCGGGCGTTGGCAATGCTGCTCAGGCACATCTTCTTCTTCACTATATATATATATATATATATATATATATATATATATATATATATATATATATATATAAATATTTTAGAGGGGAAGAGGGAGAAAGATAGTATCTAGTCGGAGCACGTGGAAGACGACTACGACTAACAGCTGTGCTTGTGACAGTGACTGACGCCCGTTGAGCCAGGCAGTTCGTTTTAGTCAATAAACCCTCTTATAATTTGGTGGAAGTGCTGGGTATTCTTCGAAGCTGGAACTACGAAGTCGCACTTTACTTCAGTGCCAGCAATGCCGGAAGAAACCTCCAGCCAAGGTACCTCGCAAGTTCCCGCCTCTACATGTCGCGCCGTGTGGCCACTGCGTCACCCACCGATCTTCAGTGGCACTGATGGCCAAGACGTTGAGGAGTGGCTGGCTACTTACTACAAGGTCAGCGCAGCCAACAAGTGGGACGATGCGGCTATGCTGACCTATGTAAGCTTTTAATTGTGCGGCGTCGCTAGTGTCTGGTTGCGCAATCACGAAGCCGACATTGCCAGATGGGATTTATTCAAGGCCTCCTTTTTGCAAGTCTTCAACCACCCTGCTGTGCGAAAACTCCGCGCAGAACAGTGACTTCGTTAGCACGCTCAACTGCCGGGAGAGACCTTTACCAGCTACAATGAAGACGCTGTTGAATTGTGCAAGCGGGTAAACCCAGCGATGCTCGAAGCCGAGAAAATCAGACAAATCCTCAAGGGCATATGCGATGACGCATTTCAAATGTTGTTAGCCAAGGACCCACAAACCATAGCCGATCTCGTCAGCTTGTGCCTGAGTTTTGACGAATTGCGCAAGCAACGCGCCCAAACATGGCGCTGTCTGGAATAACGTGACTCGAACGCGGGCCCTGACTCTCGGAGACAAGAACGACATGTTGGCTATCATAAAGCAGTTCGTGCGTGAGGAGGTCACTCGGCAGCTCTTCGTTTTATCGAGATCACCCGAGCCAGCACAAACGCATTATTTGGCCCCAGATCATCTAGCCCCGGCCATAAGGCACGTCATACAAGAGGAGGTAGCGTCATACAAGAAGAGGTAGCCTTTCGCTCGTTCACCACCTCTGGAGGCCGCACCCTTGACGTATGCCCAAGTCGTTGTAGCCAGAGCACCTCGACAGCCCGCTTATGCTACCTCACCAGTCCCTTTTCGGTCATCCCCAGTTCCATTCAGCCGGCCGGTTGCGGCGTTTTTGAATCCGTGGCGCACCGCAGACAACCGCCCGAGATGCTATTCTTGCGGTTACGCAGGACATGTGCCTCGCTTGTGCCACCGCTGCCCTCTAGTTCAGAGCGACACCATGCTGAAATCGTTGCACGAATTTCGGCGTTTTAGCAACACGGCGCGTCAACAAGGATCCTCTTCACCCGACCACCCTCCCTCAGTCAGTCACCAAACTCAATCTCCCCGACGTCACTCCTTGTCACCTATGCGCCGTCGACCGTTGCCCTTCAGACGCGGAAAACTAGATCCCGCAGTTACGGAGCCACGAACTGCGTTGTCGTCGAAAGAATCAAGTTCTCGCATTTCTCCGACAAATCTAATCGACGTTTTTGTGGATGGTTACCGTACCCTTGCGCTTGTGGACAGTGGTGCTGCCGTTTCAGTAATTGATTTAAAACTTTGCTGGCTGCTTCGGAAGGTTACCACGACGCCAAACGGATCGTCCTTCCGTACTGCCAGTGCTCACCATATTCGACCATCAGCTGCCTGTACCGCCCGCGTTCTCATCCAAGATGTTTTGTAAACCGTTGGATTTCTTGTGCTACAGGCGTGTTTTCTTGATGTGATCCTCGGCTGGGATGGTCCGTCTCGTAATCATGCGGTTTGAAATCCCGGTGTCGCGCAGTTCCCAACCGGAGAAAAAAATCCGCGTGGTGATGGAACTGCATTAGGAGCCCGGGGGTGCGGCCTCACTGGTGACCACCGCCGGTAACGCACTCCCTGCCCAGAGAAAGATTGGCCACCCTGATGCAGTATCTAGCCACTACCTCCCACATGCATAAGTCAAATAACTCACGCCCCTCAGCCTCCAGTAGCTGCGAAGCAACTGACTACGGCAGCGGTCAGATCTGCAACGCAGCAGAGGGTGCTAAGATCCCTGGATCCAGACACGCCGCGATTGGAACCCGAACTTGGCAAAGTTTAACGCTAGAACCCTATCTAGTGAGGTAAGTCTAGCTGTACTATTCGAGGAGCTAAAGAGTGTTATATGGGATAGAATAGGGCTCAGTGAGGTTAGGAGGACACATGAGGCCTATACAGTGCTACAGAATGGGCACGTTCTTTGCTATCCAGGCTTGGCTGACAGAAGAGAACTGGGACTGGGGTTCCTAACTCACAGAAACATAGCTGGCAACGTGGGGGAATACTATAGCATTAATGAGAGGGTGGTAGGTATCGTAATTAAGCTGAAGAAAAGATACATGATGAAAGCGGTACAGGCTTACGCGCCAACATCCAGCCATGATGACGCTTCAGTTGAAATCTTCTATGAAGACATGGAATCGGCAATGAGTAAGGCAAAAACACAGTATACTATACTGATGGGAGACTTCAATGCAAAGGTAGGAAGAAGCAGGCTGGAGGCCAGGCAGTAGGAGATTATGTCATCGGTACTAGAAATGCTAGAGGAGAGCTACCAGTAGAATTCGCAGAACGCAATATTTTCGGATTTTGAATACCTTCTACCGAAAACGAGGAAACTGCAATTGGACATGGAGGAGCCTTAATGGCGAAAATAAGAACAAAATAGACTTTATAATGAGCGCACACCCAGGCATCGTGCAGGATGTGGAAGTGGTTGGCAATGTACGATGCAGCGACCATAGAATGATACGGTCTCGAATTCAGCGAGACCTGAAGAAGAAACGACAGAAACTGAAACGCAACAAGCCAATCAATGAGATAGCACTGAGAGGAAAAGTACAGGAATTCAGCGCTTCAAAACAGGTACTCGGCTCTTAGTGGGGAAACCAACCTTAGCGTAGATACAATGAATGGTGATCTGATGAGTATCATTAGGGAGCATGCAGTGGAAGTTGGAGGTACGGTACTTAGACAGGACACTGGCAATCTATCCCAGGAGACAAAGAACCTCATTAGGAAGTGTCGATGCATGACAGTCTCAAGTGCAACAGACAAAATAGAACTGGCAGTGCTTACGAAGTTAATTATTCAGCGTAAAGTATGCGATGTAAAAAGTTATAACACGAAGATAATTGAACACGCTCTGAAAAACAGAGGAAGCGTCGAAGCAGTGAAGAGGAAACTTGGGATAGGCGAAAATCGGATGTATGCACTAAGGGACAAAGAAAGCAAAATAACTACAAATAGGGATAGGATAGTTAAAATAGCAGAGGAGTTTTACAGAGATCTGTACAGTAGCCGGGACAACCACGACCTCAGTACTATAAGAACTAGCAGTAACCCAGATGACACCCCACCAGTAATGATAGAAGAAGTCAGAAAAGCTTTGGAGAGCATGCAAAGAGGCAAAGCTGCTGGTGAGGATCAGGTAACATCAGATCTGCTGAAAGATGGAGGACAGAATGTGTTAGAAAAACTAGCCACCCTGTTTACGAGATGTCTCCTGACGGGAAGAGCACCAGAGTCTCGGAAGAACGCTAACATCATCCTAATACATAAGAATGGAGATGACAAGGACTTAAAGAATTACAGAACGATCAGGTTGCTCTCTGTAGTATACAAGCTATTTACAAAGGTAATTGCTAACAGAATTAAGACAACATTAGAATTTAATCAGCCAAAGAAACAAGCAGGATTTCGAACAGGCTACTCAACAATCTACCACATTCATATTATCAATCAGGTAACAGAGAAATGCCCAGATTGTAACCAACCTTTCTACATAGTCTTCATAGATTACGAGAAGGCGTTTGGTTAAGTAGAAATACAAGCCGTCATGCAGACACTGTGGAATCAGGGCGTTGATAAAGTATACATAAACATCCTGGAAGAAATCTACAGGAGATCAACAGCTACCATAGTGCTTCATAAAAAAAGCAACAGAATACTAATCAAGAAGGGGGTAAGGCAGGGGGACACAGTCTCCCCAATGCTATTTACCGCGTTCTCACAGGAGGTTTTCACAAGCCTAGAATGAGAACAGTTAACAATAAGAGTTAATGGAGAGTACCTTAGTAACCTGCGCTTCGCCGATGATATTGCATCGCTCAGTAACTATGGAGACGAATTGCAGCTCATGACTACGGAGTTAGAAAAGGAGAGCTGAAAGGTGGGTCTTAAAATTAATTTGCAGAAAACGAAAGTAATGTACAACAACCTCGGAAAAGAACAGCGCTTCGAGATAGTGAATACTGCACTTTAAGTTGTAAATGAGTATGTCTACGTAGGGCAGGCAATAACCGTGGAGCCGAACAACGAGATTGAAGTAACTTGAAAAATATAAACGGGGTGGAGCACATTGGGCAAGCACTCTGAACTTATGACAGGTAGATTGCCACTATCCTTCCAGAGGAAGGAGTATAACAGCTGTATCTTGCTGGTACTTAGCTATGGAGCAAAATCCTGGAGACTTAAATAGAGGGTTCAGCTTAAATTGAGGACGACGCACCGAGCAATGAAAAGAAAAATGGTACGTGTAACCTTAAGAGACAAGAACAGAGCAGAGTGGATTAGGGAAGAAACGGGGTTTAAGGATATCATAGTTGAAATCAAGAAGAGGAAATGGACATGGGCGGGGCACGTAGCACGTAGACAGGATAACCGCTGGTCATTAAGGGTAACTAACTGGATTCTCAGAGAAGGCAAGCGGGTTAGGGGGAGACAGAAAGTTAGGTGGGCAGATGAGATTAAGAAGTTTGCGGGTATAAATTGGCAGCAGCGAGCACAGGACCGAGTTAACTGGCGGAACTTAGGAGAGGCCTTTTTTCTGCAGTGGACGTAGTCAGGCTGATGATAATGATGACGATGAATGATGCGGTTATCGACTGTGCTCATGGTGAAGTGGCCTTCTCTGCGTTGTGTGCCTCGTCTCCGGAATTTCCGTTGAACAAGCTGTATGTCACTGACGACATCGACATACCACCAACTGGCGCAGCCTTTGTTCCCGTGCCTTGTGCCGATGTTTCTAAGCCTGCAATGTTGTTTACGCCTTCCCAAATATTTCAAAGTCGCAAGAGCCTCGAGTTGCCGTTTGCTGTTCTAGATATATATTTCGGCGGGAGCTACCACACTGTTTGTCACAAATCTCGTGCCGTCTCTCACAACCTTGCGTCGCGGAGCATGTATTAGAACATTCCAAGACTTATACCTCGTCCATCTTCCTCCATCTCGACCTTGACGGTGAAAGCGATTTGCAGCTTAATGCACTGACGCCACCTGCCCGTTCACCTGTTCACAAAAAATTCATTTTTGGGCCCATCAAATGATGGCGAACTTGAAGAACCACACCGCGAAATGCTTCTAGAACTTCTTCACCTGTTTCGCGGCTTGTTCGATTGCCAGGAGACGTCCTTAGGCCGAACAAACACTGCTGTCCATCACATTAACACCGGCCCCCAAGCGCCTCTGCGACAGCGTTCCTACCGTGTATCTCCTGTTGAGCGTCGTGTGATCACCGAGCAAGTGGCCGACATGCTTCAACGTGGCGTCATTCGGCCGTCCAGCAGCCCCTGGTCTTCACCTGTGGTACTTGTGAGGAAAAAAGACGGCTCTATTCGCTTTTGCATCGATTACCGCCGTTTGAACCAAGTCACGCAAAGACGTATACCCTTTGCCGCGCATTGATCATGTCCTGAACTGCTTGCAAGGCGCTTAATTCTTCTCATCATTAGACCTACGGTCCGTTTATTGGCAGGTCTCCATGGCACCATCAGATCATCCAAAAACTGCTTTAGTGACGCCCGATGGGCTATACGAATTTGATGTAATGCCCTTCGGCCTTTGTAATGCGCCAGCCACATTCAAAAGGATGATGAATAGCGTCTTGCGTGGGCTAAAATGAAAGGCATATCTATGCTACTTGGATGATGTCGTTGTTTTCTCCCCCAATTTCTACAGCCACCTCCATCGTCTCAGCGAAGTCTTGAGCTGCCTCACGAGCACAGGCCTTCAACTAAACATAAAGAAAGCCACTTAAGAGCTTGCAAGCTCACAATACTTGGCCACGCTGTCTGAAAACATGGCGTCCTCCCTGACCCTGAGAAGCTTCGTGCTGTCGTTGAGTTCCCCAAGCCTACGACCGTGAAAGCGTTTCGCGGCTTTGTCGGACTGTGCTCGTACTTTCGCCGCTTTGTGAAGAACTTTGCTTCGATAATCGCACCACCGACACAGCTGATCACTGGCGATGAACACCTCCCTGATTGGTCGCCAGCATGCAATGATGCTTTTGCAACATTACGCCATCTCCTTACTTCCCCACCTATTTTACACCACTTCGACTCTACTGCTCCAACCTAGGTGCAAACGGATGCCAGTGGCATAGGACTGCGCTGTCCTTGCTCAACGCAAGCCTGGCTTCTCGGAGTATGTAGTTGCGTATGCCAGTCACACCCTAACCAAGGCACAGCACAAATACTCGGTTTCCGAAAAGGAATGTTTGGCCATTGTTTGGGCATTACAAAAATTTTTTCCTTACTTATATGGACTCCCTGTTGGACCTCTGAGCCTTTCTGCTGCGGCGAGACTCACATAAAGCAAAAACACGTCTTGCAAGATGAAAGGTTTTAATGGAACTAAAGAAGAAAGAAAAAGACAAGGGTGAGCCGGCGCTGCCACGAGGCCAAGCGTCAGCTCGTGAGGAAGCTCAATAATGATGATGACTGCTATTCTGCTGCGAGGGATAAATAAAGGAATTCACAACAGTCTCCCACGCCGACAGATGTTGCTAGGCGGCTTCCAATGGGTAGAGTAGCTGCACAGGACGCTTCACAACAGTGCCGTTGGGCAAGCATAGAAAGCAAGTCCTCACGATGTGTCACGTCCACCGATCAGTGCTTCTATAAGAACCAAGGTCCACAGTTGCCTGGGACAATGTTTTTCTCCCAGTAGAACTACATTGCCTTCCTTCAATATGTGATTTATTTTGTTTGATTGAATGTGTAATTCCCGAGTTCATTGAGGTACTCCTTTAACCAACGAGACCAGAAAGTTCGCAGATCCTCTTCTCTCTTGCTCCAAAGTTTCTTCAGTTGATCGTTGGTGGACTCGGTTTTGATTTTGAGGTCGTAAGGTGGTAGCGTTGTCAGTCTTCTTCCAACGAGAAAATCTGCTGGAGATAGGAGGCACGGCTCATCCACATCATTGTACACATACGTTAAAGGCCGAGAATTTATTACTACTTCCACTTTTGTTACAAAAGTGACCAACTCTGTCTGATTTACCAAACGTCGAGCGAGCATTTTCTTCAAGCAGGTCTTCACAGAACGTACGAGTCTCTCGTGAATTCCACCCCACCAAGGAGCATTCGGGTAAATGAATTTCCACTGATTCTTCGAGGAAGAGAAATATGCGAGTACATCGGGATGCCGAATTGTTCGCCAGAGCTTCTCTAGATATTTGGACGTTTTGACGAAGGTTCGGGCATTGTCGCTCTACCTTGTGTGACAGAGGCCTCGACGTGATACGAATTTCCGAAGTGCACAAAAGAAAGCCACCGTCATCAAATCTTCAACAAGTTCCAAGTGAACAGCTCTTGTTACAGCACAAGTAAAAAGAGCGATGTAAGAGTGCTGGTGAAGATGCCCTTTGATGTAAAGTGCACCCGCAAAATCTACTCCACTTACAAAAAACGGAGGCGTTTGTTTACAACAAGGTGAAAGTTGTTCAACTGGTGCAGACTGTAGGTGTTGGCAGATGACACACTGTCGTATTGTTTTTTACGAGCTGTTGTAATTGTGGAATCCATTATTGTTTTCGTATTTGTGTCAGTGTGTCTCGTACTCCTCCGTGGAAGACTTTTTTGTGAGCATGATTGATGATTAAAGTAACGAGGTGACAGTCTTTCGGTAGGAGGATTGGATGGCAAGAGCCGTACGAGTCGTCCGTAATCTGAACTTTTCCTTGTACCCGAAGCAGCCCATTGTTGTCGAGGAACAATCTTAATTGTCCAACTGGACTTTAGGAAGGAATCGGATTTTTGTTTGCGACGCAGTTGGCTTCGTTACCAAAGTGAGCTCTCTGTTCTACGCGAATCAAGTAGCACTCCACCTGTTTAATTTCTTCGGCAGACAGCTCCTCGAACCTACCGCTTTCCTTCCTCAACTTTTTAACATAACTGAAAACCCATGCCGTTACTCTTAGAAGTTTTGTGAGGCTGCTGAATCGTTCGTTGTCAATCAGCGTTGGCATCGATGTTCTCGTGTTAACAGCGTGGATATTGATTTTTGGCCCCGTCTCAGCTGCTTCGAGTTTTTGGTTTTCGAAGTCAAGGTTTCCCCTGAATTCAAGCCAAAATGTATGAGACATGGCAAGCCATCCGGGTCCATACCACCACAACTGTGATTTACTCAGTTTGTGTACAGTCAAGCATCGAGTGAGCAGATCTGCAGGGTTTTCTTTTCCGGGACGAAATCGCCATCAAGAATATTTTGTCAAATTTCTGATCTCCTGCGTCCTGTTCCGTACGAATGCCTTCCAAGAAACGGGGTCCTTGTAAATCCAGCAAAGGGTAGTCTGGGAATCTGACCAAAATGTTTCTTTACCAATGCCCAGGTCGCAGTTCTTGATGATGTAGGCATAGAAGCGGGCTGCAATCAAAGCTGACATTAATTCCAGCCTCGCCAAGGTAACCATCTTTAACGGTGCAACTTAATAGTATAGTGTGGATGGTACCACTTGAGTCGACGGTACGAAGGTAGGCTACAGCACCATATGCTGACTCACTAGCGTGGGAAAAGATGTGTAGTTCTGCATTTTGATAAGCGCCTTCGCTGCCCGCTGCGAGGAAGCTGGGAATACTGATCTCGTGTAGCATGGCTACCTCCTTGCTCCATTTTTTCCAGACAGCTGACAGCTTCATTGGCATGGTGTCATCCCAGCCGAGGTTTTCTCATTAGAGACCTTGTAGGAAGATCTTCGCCCTTACTATAAAGGGTGACAGAAACCCCAAAGGATCGTAGATCCTTGCAACAGCTTGGAGCACAAAGCGTTTGGTAATTCAATGCTCCTCCATAAACTGTAGAATATCTTGGGGCCTAAACGAAAATGTATCCGTCTGTTTGTTCCAATAAAGTGCCAGGACTTTCAGAGGCCCAGAAAGTGAGCAAAGTGATTTTTCGGAAGAAGTGATTCCTTGTACGAAGACGGCAGATACAACAGGGTCGTTGCTGCCCATTTACGAATGTTCATTGAAGCACCTTTGAAGATTTCAATTATCTCTTTATGCATTTGAATAGCTTGTTCAATGGTGTCAGCGCCAATAAGAAGATCATCCATATATATGGAGTCTTGCAATAGCCGGGCTGTCGAAGAAAAGCGACTTTCTTCGGACCTGAAGGGGCGCTTTAAGGTTGCAGTCAAAAGGAAAGGACTTGAAGTAGCTCCAAAGGGCACTCTCGTCATTCTCCAAACTTCTGTTTCCGGCAGTGCGCTGTCCACTTGAGGTGAAGTCTTGAACCACAAGAAGCGAAGTGCATCTCTGTCGTGCTCTTGCTGGCCAATTTGAAGGAACGCCTTCTTAACATCAGCATTCATTGCTATCTTCTAGCGTCAGAAACGAAGCAGTAGCATCACTACGTCGGGATTTAGATTTGGGCCGGCTTCTAGATTGTCGTTTAAGGACTTCATCCCGGATTCGTGAGACAAAGCGTCGAACACAATGCGTACCTTCGTAGTAGATCGGTCCTCTCGTATGACGGCTCGGTGTGGCATATAATACCGGGGTCCAATCGGATGGTCTTCTTTTGAAGGTATTTTTTCAGCATATCCCTCTTCGAGGTACATTCGAATAGTTGCTTTGGATTGTTTTAAGAGCTCACTGTCTTTGTTAAGCTTTTCCATCAAACTGTGCAGACGTTTGAGTGCAACTGCGTAGTTTTCACCCAGATCAACGCTTTCCTTCCACGGTAGTGCCACTTCATATCGATTGTTTTTCTTATTGATGTTGTTCTCAAAATTTGCCAGCACCGATTCAGCGACCATCGTTTCTTCATTTTCGGCCTGGATACTGGTGCTTTCTATATCCCAGAAACGAGTCAAAAGTTTCGAGATATCTTGCTCAGTCACTGTGAATCGTAGGACTGCAATACTGGCACTCTGTGTAACATCGGCTGCAGTAGACAATGGTCCTTGCACAGTCGATCCCAGTTTCGTCTTGACAGCTTTCAACTTTTCCAACACAGGCTTCACAGTACCCGTTACTATATCCCAATAATAGTCTGATCCAATAAGGACCGCAATCTGTTTGTCTTCTACTCCTTGTAAAGAGAGAGCTCTCGTATCCAAGTGCATCATTTTCATTTCTTTTATAACGTTTTCTTCTGGTACCGGAATGCATTCAGTGCATATCGTGTCCACCACCAGCGCATCTATTGAAATCGGAAGCTTCTGGTTCACAGGGAGAATCGATACACGTACCTTCTTCGTGGTTTTCCGTATGTTATTACCCCCGAACACACCAATGGCTAACGTTTCCTCTTCTATTAGTTCGCATCCAAGTCTTCCATAAGTTTTGGTTGTAATGAAGTTTCGCTGACTTCCGCAATCAAAAAGGACTCTGTAGCGACCGAATGATTTGGTGCCCAATACGGTGGCTGTCAGACACTGGAGCATTATGACTAGCCTTGCCTGCTTGGACACCAGATTGACCGATGCAGATATCACCTTCTTGTCGTTTTTGATGTCGTCGGATGCGCAAACAGATGTTGCGTGCCTTTTTGCGCACTTGCCGCATTTTAACCGGCTTCTGCAATCTTTTGCCATGTGGCCCTGTTTTAGGCAACGAAAGCATAGCCCAGCTTTGATGAGCATCTCACTTTTTTTTTGAGAAGTCGATATTTTTCGTATCACAGACTTCGGCAGGATGCTTTTCAGACCGGCAGAACACGCATTGTAGTGGACTTTTTGTTGAACTTTGTAGAGCAGCTGTCGTGGAAACGTCACGTGGATGACTGTGTTTTAGTCCTCCCTTATCTGGGGCTCGACGAGTTTCTGTTACATCTTGCTCAGCGACAGCTTCCTGACAATTGAGTTGAAGTTCGAAGAATTCCAGAAGCATTCGAAGATCGTTATCTTCTGGAACCGTCACACGGCTTGAATTGCCTTGCGTATTCATAGAGGATGCAGCCGACGAGGATGCCTTGTGCATCTCGTGAAAACGCAGCACCATGTCCGTCGGTAGAACTATTAGCAGGATTTCCCGAAGCATGGAGCAATAAGTTGTCGAGTTTGTGCCAAGCGCCTTGAGGCTTCGAATAAGAACCTGTACTTTATCGTAAAGTTGCCTCAGCTTAAGAACGTCTGCTGACGACGACACCGGCTTAAGATCCAGCAAACCTTGCAAATGGTTGTGCACTATGATCAGTTCATCTCCGAAACGCTTCTTTAAAATTTCAATAGCGTCTTTATAGCACTCTTCGGTAGCTTGTAATTCCGATATGGCCAACGCGGCCGCTCCGGTAAGCAAACTGTTCACATAGTTGAACGTGTCAGCTGTGTCTCGCTGTTGTTGTGGATTGCTGATGTAAACTGCGTCCAAACTCTCGGCCATAGTCTGCGGTTACCATCAAATTTTACGAGTTCTAGTTGGGAAAGCTTGCTTTTGCCAGATGATAACGGATGAACGTTCGTAAGTAGTGGGGCTGAAGGAGCCAGACATTCATTCAGCTTGACTCGTAGATTCGCTGTGAGAGTAACAACCTTGTCGCGGTATTCTCCAGCGTCTAACGTCTCCCTGTCCAACAGGTCGTCTGGCGTCTCCTCAAAAATTGCCTCATCCACTTTCTCTATCTGACCATAAAATGAGCTTATTCGGTCGAGAAATACACTTACTTCTGCTGTCGTGACGGCTTGATTTCCTCGCAAATGGTCTGCCGCCTTGGACAACAGGACATCCAGTTGGGACCGCAGGCTCTGGCGTCGTCTAAGGTGTCGTTACATTCTGCCGCCCGCAGTGAATGTATCTCGCCAAGATCGCAGGCGCCGTCTTCCGAGGTGTTGCGGCTCCTAACGTCGATGATGTTGACGTCGTCAAAGGTCCCCCTGGTTTTCGGCACCATGTGTTGGACCTCTGAGCCTTTCTGCTGCGGCGCGGCTCTCATAAAGCAAAAACACGTCTTGCCAGATGAAAGGCTTTAATAGAACTAAAGAAGAAAGAAAAAGGCAGTGTGAGCTGGCGCTGCCACGAGGCCAAGCGTCAGCTCGTGAGGAGGCTCAATAATGATGATGACTGCTATTCTGCTACGAGGGATGAATAAAGAAAGTCACAACACGCCCATTTGATGTAGTTACAGATCACCATTCACTCTGTTGGCTCGTGTCATTGAAGTATCCTTCGGGCTTGCTTGAACGTTGGGCGCTACGTTTACAGAAATTTGATATTCACATCATTTACCACTCAGGCTGCAAGCATACCGACGCAGATGCTCTTTCTCGTTCGCCCCTTCCTTCAGCCGTTGCACCTGTTTCCTTTGCCGAAGCTACCATCGACAGCATCATGCCACTGACATGCCTTCGGAACAACGCAAGCACCCTAGGACAGCCTCGCTCATCGACGTTCTCTCCTCGTCTTCGGTGACACCATGCCAGCGTCTACCTCATGCACTACGTCGGCAAATTACCCATTATGCGATACGGGATGCCATGTCGTACCGTCGGAACTTTCAGCCGGATGGTAGGAAATGACTTCTGATTATACCTCGCCATTTGCGCTACAACATGTGCGCGTACTTCCACGCAGACCCTCAAAATGCGCACACTGGCGTTTTGAAAACATACGACAGGTTTCGTCAGCTATTTTTCTGGCGTGGAATGTACTCGTACGTTCACAAGTACATAGCTCCTGCACTCAGTGTCAGCGACGGAAAACAACTTGTCATGCCTCTGGCGAATTACAACCATTGCCGTGTCTAGTTCGGCCGTTTGATAGAATCGGCATTGAGCTCTACAGCCCACTACCTTGTACTCCTGCTGGAAATCGCTGGATTATTGTGGCCGTTGACCACCTAACCAGTTATGCTGAAACCGCCGCTTTGCCAGCCGTTGCTGCTCATGATGTCGCCTTGTGCATCCTGCGTACCTTTGTCCTTCGCCATGGCGCGCCACGTGAGCTGCTTAGCGACCATGGGCGTGCGTTTCTATCGCAAGTCATCCAGGAGCTTCTCCGTGAGTGCAATAATTCATCGCACCACTACAAGCTATCACCCACAGACAAACGGTTTGACAGAGCGCTTTAACCGCACGCTCGGTGATACTGCCACAGGAAATTACCATTGCTCCGCGCAACGCGAACGTCGGGCACCAGATAAACGCTAACGGCATGACTACGAGCGATGAAGCCAGCCGCAATGCACGAGCTGGCCCTGCATGCGCCTGGTACTCCGCCGAACAGCCAACGCACGTGAAGAAGAAGAGAACGAGGGTGCTCGAGGCAGAGGCTCACGAGAACTACCGCCCTTGGATCTTCTTGATTGCGGTGCGTCGTTCATTTTTGGCACAACTTCGCCCGTAATAAACCGTGTGAATAGAACATCCTTGTCAAACTGCTACATAGGTTACATTTTCTGGTGAAGGTGCGGGGTAGATGATTCGAAACCCCACGAGAAGCGAAATCCAAGCCCTGACCATCCGCAAGCCGTGGAGCTTATGCTTGTGCACCAACGGGTCAGTCGCCGTATTTGAGGAGATTCACCAGAATTTGGACCACTTCCCCCTGTACCAAGGGCATCAGCGATGAAAACAAGAAACGCCACCACCATGACCAGCCAAGTTGCACCATCGCAGCTCATTCTCAGCCAACCCGTCATACCGAATATGTTCCATGGTGACCCGTTCGAGGACGCCGAAACTGGCTTGATAATTTCGAGAGGGTGGCGAACATAAACGAATGGAATGAAGCAGAGAAGTTGCGCAACGTATACGTCTCTTTGGAAGATGCAGCGCGAGTGTGGTACGAAAATCACGACGCATTTTTGACGTCCTGGAAAGAGTTCCGGCGGCAGCTACTGTGTACGTTTGGCAACAATGATCGCTGGGAAAAGGCAGAAGCAGCTCATCGTGCACGGAATCAACGCACAAATGAGACTGTCGCTATTTACATAGAAGACATGTCCCGCCTGTTCAAGCAAGTTGATCCCAACCTGACTGAAGACAAGAAGGTGCGTAATCTCATGCATGGGGTAAAACAAGAGCTGTTCGCGGGACTCGTTCGCAATCCACCGTGCACTGTTGCTGAGTTTCGGTCGGAAGCAACAACAATGGAAACGACGCTGCAGCAGAGAGCCAGGCAATACAATCGTGACGTTGCCTCTACATCAGCAGGGGTCTTCTCGGCAAACGTTGCCGATAATCTTGACACTCTGCGGGAGCTCGTCCGGTCAGTTGTCAGGGAGGAACTACACAAGCTGCAGCCACCCGCTTCACCGGAACTGTCTATTGCGGATGTTGTCCGAGGAAAAATTTGGCAGGCCATACGGGAGCCGCAAAGGGATGCACCACCGACACGACGTGCGGTAACTTATTCTGAGGTGCTCAGGTGGCCTGCTATCCACTGTGCGCCTATCGAGACACCTTGTACTTACGCACCGACAACACATAGCCCGCGCCATATTGTAGAGGCAACTCGCAGCGCACCTCTTTCGACAGAGACAAGACCTGGAAAAGCGATGTATGGCGAAAGGCGGAACGTAGGCCCCTGTGCTTCCACTTTGGAGAGGCTGGTCATCTGTACCGGTTTTGTCGATATCGTCTTCGAGGATTTGCGGTCAACGCACCGTGTCCGCGAAACGGCGAAAAGCCGTCCGACATCGAGGAATACCTGTGCTCACGTCAGAGCTTCGACCTGCATCGTCGCCATCAAACGCGGTCACCATCCGCTCTACGTCAGCGCTCGCCAAGCCCACGTTCCTTTCCAAAAGCACCTAGGCATCGTTCGCCTAGTCCAAACCCGGAAAACTGAAGTGGGCCACCTGTAGAGGCGAGGCCGCTGGTGATTCCAAATACGAAGAACCTCCACTGCGACACCAGCGTGAAGACGACGATGACTGTCTCCAGGTAAAGAAGTGCAGTAATGAGAAGATAACTTCAGACTTGCCGTTGGTAATTGACGGGCTTGGGCTCATGGCTTTAATCGATACCAGTGCGGATTACTCTGTGATAAGCTACGATTTAGCGAAGTGCCTCAGGAAAGTTCTGACTGAATGGAGTGGACCTCAAGTACGTACGGCAGGCGGTCACCTTATTACGCCTCTCGGCAGATGCGCCGCAAGAGTTGAGATACGAGGTTTCACTTACGTTGGTGACTTTGTTGTCCACCCCGTATGTTCGAGAAAAGTTGTACTCGGAATGGATTTTCCGCAAGCAAATGGTGCCATTATTAATTTGCAGAGGCCCAGCGTATCATTTTCGACGGAACAAGCTATAAAGGTAGCTCGAGCACACGAGCAATACACCACTCCACTGCGTATCGTCGATGATAATGTGACTGTACCACCGCAGAGCGGTGTAATGGTTCTAGTCAGAAATGATACGTTTGGTGACTACAAAGGTGTGGCAGACAGCAACATGGATGTTTTCCTGAAAATAGGTGTTTGTGTGGCACGAGGGATTATCAAGCTACGAAACAGGTACGCAGACATCCTCCTGACAAATTTCGGGAACGAATTCCAGCACATCGCAAAGGGGACAGCCATAGCCTTTCTTCATGAGGTTTGTCAAGCCACAGAAATATGCAGCCTTGAAACAACGTCAACGGATACGAAACAAACATCTGATGTCTGCGATGTATTATCCGTAAATCCTAATCTTTGAGTGATGCAACGTAGACAGCTATACGACCTTGTACGGGAATTTGGCAGCTGTTTCTCCAGTAGTTTAAAGGTGCGACGCACGACCATTGCAAAACACAGGATCGTAATAGACGAGACAACCAGGCCGGTACGCTAGCACTCATACCGCGTTTCACCAAAAGAAAGGCAAGTCATCAAGAATCAAGTACAGGAGATGCTTGAAGATGATGTTATTCAACCTTCTAGCAGTCCGTGGGCATCTCCTGTAGTACTTGTCAAGAAGAAGGATAACACGCTAAGGTTTTGCGTCGACTACCGGAAATAAATGCTGTGACTAAACGGGATGTATATCCCCTCCCGCGTATTGACGACACATTAGACAGACTTTGGTGTGCCAAGTTCTTCTCATCACTAGATCTGAAAAATGGATATTGGCAGATCGAAGTTTATGAACGTGATCGCGAGAAGACTAATTTTGTTACCCCTGATGGACTCTATGAGTTCAAGGCTCTCCCTTTTGGTCTCTGTTGTGCGTTGGCAACGTTCCAATGCATGATGGACACTGTACTTTCCGGTTTAAGGTGGCAGTGTTGCTTAGTGTACCTTGACGACGTGGTCATCTTCGCCGCTACATTCGAGGAGCATATCAAGCGCCTGCGGACAGTGTTAGAAGCAATCCATTCGGCAGATTTAACCATCAAGCCAAAGAAGTGCCAATTCGGTTTCGAAGAGCTTCAATTCTTTGGGCACGTTGTCAGCGCCCACGGTGCGTGCCCTGATCTCGAGATCCCGAAAAGACAGCCGCCGTTGCAAGGTTCCCGGTGCCAGCAGACAAAAAGTCAGTACGGATATTCTTAGGTCTCTGTGCTTAATATAGACGATTTGTCAGAAATTTCTCGCAGATTGCAGAAACCCTTGACGAAACTTACGAGAGAAGATGTACCTTTCTAGTAAGAAACCGAGCAACAAAGCGCCTTCAACGAAGTAAGAAAATGGTTGCAAGAGCCCCCGATCCTTTTTCATTTCGATGAAACAGCTGACATGGAGATACACACAGACGCCCGCAACATCGGCCTAGGATGCATCCTAATACAGTGGCAGAATGGCGAAGAAAAGGTGATAGCATACGCCAGCCGGACTCTAACAAAGGCGGAGACCAATTATTCGGCCACAGAGAAAGAATGCCTTGCCGTCGTCTGGACCATCAGTGAGTTTCAGCCTTACTTGTATGGTAGACCATTCAAGGCAGTCAGCGATCACCATGCCCTTTGCTGGCTCGCCAACATCAAGGACCCGTCCGGACGACTAGGAAGGTGGAGCCTCAGACTGCAAGAATTTGATATAACTGTGGTATACCGATCTGGCAGGAAACATACCGACGCCAACTGTTTGTCACGGGCACGTGCAGACACAGCACTATCAGATGAAGAGGACTTTCCATTCGCGGCTGTTGTCGCGACTTCTCAGATAGCCGAATTTCAACATGCGGACGAAGAATTGCCCTCACTCACCAAACACCTGAAAAGAGCTGACGTACAAGTACCTCGTATATTTTCTCGAAGCCTCACATCGTTCTGCCTCCGAGGAAATGTCCTCTACAAGAGAAACTTCAAGCCCAACCGTGAAAAGTTTCTGCTTGTCGTTTCCGCAACTATGCGGCAAGAAATATTACAAGCGTGCCATGATGACCCTACGTCTGGACATTTGGGGGTCACTCGAACGCTTGCACGAATCAGTCAGCACTATTATTGGCCCAAGCTATTGTCTTCAGTACAGAGCTATGTTAGAACATGCCGCGAGTGCCAAAGACGGAAAGTGCCTCGTGCTGAGCCAGCGGGCCTTCTGCACCCGATAGTCCCACCGAAAGCACCTTTCCAACAAGTTGGAATGGACCTCCTTGGACTATTCTCGCCATCTTTACTTGGCAAGAAGTGGATCATTGTAGCGACTGATTATTTAACGAGATACGCGGAAACAGACTCCTTGCATTGAGGAACGGCAGCTGAGGTTGCCAAATTCATTGTACAGAGCATAGTGCTACGGCATGGCGCTCCAACTGTTGAAATCACCGATCGCGGACCAGCTTTCACGGCAGAACTCATGGAATGCCTGCTGAACATGACCCACACTGTTCACAGGAAAACTACCGCATATCACCCTCAAAGCAACAGCCTGACTGAAAGCCTGAAGAAAACTCTAGCTGACATGATATCTATGTATGTGGACGTAGAACACAAAAAGTGGGACAAAATTTTACCGTACTTCACCTTCGCCTATAACACCGCTGTACGAGAGACTACCAAGATTACCCCGTTTCAACTAGTTTATAGTTGTGTAGATACCACAACACTGGACGCTTTGTTACCTATAGATCAAGATGATTACCCTTCTGATCTTGATGACTATATTGAGAGAGCGGAGGAGGCCCGCCAATTATCAAGGTACCGAATATGTCACCAACAACGAATCGATGCAGACCGCTACAACCGAGGAAGACGTGAAATACGGTATGAAGTTGGTGACAAAGTGTAGATATGGATCCCAGAACGACGACGAGGCCTGTCTGAAAAACTCATTTGTCGATATTTCGGTTCTTACGAGGTAGTACAACGACTTAGTGACCTCGTTTATGAAGTCAAGCCTACAGGACATGGGCATTCCAAACGACGCAACCCCGCCGAGCGTGTACACATTGTGTGCCTGAAACCGTACTACGACCGGCACGAAGACAAGCCACCCCACTTGCTTGCTGTATAACCATTTCACTCTTACAAACCTTCCGAGACGGAAACGCTGCATACAATATCATCGAAAGCATCGGGGCGATGCCTCTTGAGAGAGGGATATTGCCACAGGAAATTACCATTGCTCTGCGCAACGCGGACGTCGGGAACCAGAGAAACGCTAACGGCACGACTACGACCGACGAAGTCAGCCGCAATGCATGAGCCGGCCCTGCATGCGCACGGTACTCCGCCGAACAGCCAACGCGCGTGAAGAAGAAGAGAACGTGGGTGCTCGAGGCAGAGGCTCACGCACGAGGACTACCACCTTCAGATCTTCATGATTGCTGTGCGTCGTTCACTTTGGGCACAAGTTCGCCCTTTATAAACCGTGTAAATAGAACATCCTTGTTGTGAGGCTGCTACGTTCGTTACAATGTGCTTTCTATGTACATATCCTCTGACCATTCTAATTGGGACTTGGTGCTCCCTTTCGGGACGTATGCGTATATTACGGCCACACAAGCAACTACTGTGTTTTCACCTTGTTTTCTACTGCACGGACGTGAGCCCTCTTCTACGCTTGTCACGATACTTACTTACCGCCCAGATGCTTCAGAATACCGCCCAGCCTCCGAACTTGTTCAGTGTGCCGAAGCGTGCCGCTAATTAGCGCGTTCAGTTATGTCCGTCGCACAAGGTCTACAAAAAGAACGACTTGACCAAGACAAGCCTGCTCACAGCTTTCCCGTAGGCTCGTTTGTATGGTTTTCGGTTTCGTTCCAGTCCCCCGGCCTCTCTCAAAAGTTTGCATCCAAGTACAATGGTCCGTACGGCATCGTTCAATGTACGTCACGGGTCAACTACGTCGTCGTACCAGTGACACCTGCCGATGACAGACGATGCCTTGGTCATGAGACAGTCATCAGCCGCTTAAAGCCTTACTATGATCCCCTTGTGCTTGCTTCGCCGTGAGTCATCAGTAGGGCTTCTTTTCACCACTGGGGCAAATGCGATGGGGAAGAGGGAGAGAGACAGTGTCTAGTCGAAATCACCTGGAAGACGACTACGATGAAGAGCCGAATGCGTGACAGTGACTGACGCCCCTTGAACTTGAACAAGGCAGTTGTTTTTATTCAATAAACCCTCCTCTAATATATATATATATATATATATATATATATATATATATATTAGAGGAGGGTTTATTGATATATATATATATATATATATATATATATCATTTTTGTGACCAGGGTCATATGCGCGTGAGCTGACTTGGTGAGCAAACAACGGTTGGGGGGGGGTGCTTACGGTCACTGCAGTATCGCGACAACAATCAGCACACGACTTGTGCTCGCACAGCAGGCGGGAGCTTCTACGGGCTGTTGTCTCAATAGAAAAATATGCTGCAGAAAATCTACCTGAAGGGGCAGTGTTTTCTTACACAGCGTTTTGTAGAGTTACATATAGATTGAATATAACTATGTTAATATCCAGCCTCACTTCGTTTAACATTGCAGTTTGTCACTATGAAATTTATTGCTTCACCTTTCCGGTGAAACTGATTTTGTGCAATCATCTCTGCCAAGTCCCGAACTGCACTTGACAACATGCGCACGATTATACATGGTCTCCGAGAAACCTTTTTGAGGCACAGCAAGGTATCCAGTAACTATGCACGTTTACAGGATCTGGACCGTTTGTCGCAAGTTATTTAAGCCTGCATGATACGCACGACAAGGATCTGAAACGTGTTCTACCGCATTAAACCACATGCATGCCACGTAGTTCACTTTTGTGTGTTCTAACCGTCTCATGTATTTACGGACAGAGACAAACCAATACCGCAAACGGCTTTATGCCCATGTCTCCGTGACTTACCAACCATGCATGTTTTACTTCGCCCGCATACATCAACAAACACATTTTTGCGCATTTCAAAATTTCAGGCTACAGAAAACCAAGATATATGTATACTTATGTCCACTTACTCGTACGAGTGCTTGCACAGTCGCTCTTGTCTCTTGCTTCACAAAAAATTCGAATATCTTGATATCGCATTCATTGTTTCGCGTTTTTGGCGATATTGTGACCAATTTTAAGAGTGTACGCGGCCTTAGGCCTTCGTAAAGACAGGCGCAGCTCCATAGAGTTTTGAATTGAATGCGTTTTCGCCATCCATAAGACAAAGAGAGGTATTGAAGAAGGGACTGAGACAGCCCTGTGGCTTTTTCTGTCCGTATATAACGTGCGTTTTTCACATGAAAAAGTTTATCTGCAGTCTGTTGGATGTTTTTAAAAAAAGAGCTTACTCTGCTAAGCATCACGAAGTAGTGTTGCTAATGAGAGGCATATCTACTGTGAATGTGGCTGCAAGGAGCGTCATTGGCCAATTATCGATCTATGCGCATTTTATGAAGTTGCGACACGATTTCAACTATTCGAAAAAGCTTCACTCTTGAGTGTGTGTCGCTTTTCTACTGATGAGTTCTATCGCCAAGAGAATGTGTGATCACCCGCCACGGAGGTTTTGTGGCTTATACACTCTGCCGCTAAAGCACTCGGATGTGTATGCCGAAACGCCGACGTGAAGTCAGTGAAAAAATTCTGCAACGATATTTTGGACCGTGCAGGGTAGTTTGACGTATCGGTACGCTCGACGACGAGGTTCTGCCCGATGGCATCACGAACTCTCGACGGCGGCGAGTGCGGCATGAAGTCGTTCCTGCCATGCACCTCAAACCACTTCTCGGGCGTGAAGGAAACTAATAACCGTATTATTTCTTGTTGCTTCGCTATGATTGCGCTTTATTATTATGCTGTATTTTGTTGCTCCGGTGCATGAATTTTCTCCCCGTGTTCTACTTAAAGTATCGGGACGATGATTTTTCGGAGGGGGGGGGGAGGGGGCAATGCCACTCGCTGTCTTTCTCACTCTTGTTTCTTTCGGTTTTCGCCCACAAATCTTGTCAGCAGGGCTCAGCGCGAACTGAGCCTCAGGGTTCGAGAACATTCATGGTTATTTTAGATCCTTCTGTTAAGACTGTGGGCAAGACATGAACGCTCGAGATGATTTCAGAACTTGCGTGACGACCAGTGATGAAGCTGGAAGATTCTGCGGCACATGTATAAATGCCGACGCGGTTCGCCGCTTGTCAGTCGATCGAGGGCCCATGCTCTGTTCACCGCTATCAGTGCTAGTGCGTTGCTGTGATCTGATGTTTAGTTTACTGGCCACAAATTCGGCCGAATAAACAATATCATTTTCTACATACAGCCCACAGCCTGCAGTACAATGTGAACACTGGTGTACATGCCCACAATGCACGCCGCACAGTGTGCGAGGTTTAAAAGTAAGCTCCTAAATTGTCTGGTGCCGGGCCGCAAGGACATAACTAAATTTAATGTAACTAAAATTTTCACGAAAGCTTACAATAGCGCAATCACAAAAATAAGGAGGGCCAAGGGCTTGCACCAATAAAACAAACTTTATTGGAATGTTTTTTCTGAGTGAAGTCTCGCGTGTTGAACGGGTTCCTTCCTCCCGTCAAAGTGAATACGGTGACAACCTTCTTCAGGCAGAGGAGATCAACACTTCACGTTGCACAAAAAAAAATCCAGAGCAGTGTTCCCTGCGTTGACGGTCTAGCTGAAGGGGGCACTTGGCCGTGGGCTTCCAAGTCCTTTTCCAATTCCGGGCTGACGTTCGACCACTGGTGCTCTGCGCTTCCCCAAGCGAGCAAAATCTCTCTGCCGTGGCACGATGAGTGACAAACAGGTGTTTCAACAAGAGTGGACACACTTAGCTGTGTTTGTTTCTGCTGCGACGTCTACGAGGAGGTGGAGTAGGAGGAGTAGGTGCCGGGAAATCTTCACATTCCGCGCAAGCTCCTTTGTTGTCGTTGACTTCACGCAGCGCTAGGACCTTCTCGCGCGCATGAACAAGGGCCTGATGTAGCATCCTATTTTTGATCGTCAAAGCGGTGCACTTCGACTCGTACTCGTCGGCCTCCCGCCTAAGAGCTTTTTTCGCACGCCTCAGACGCCGCGTCATCGAGAGGATCTGACGTTCGAACTCGTCAATCAGCTCATCGTCATCGATCTCTCCGGCAGCGAGAGCCTGTTTCTTGAGATCAAAGTTGTCTAGCACTTCCTCCGCATAGCTCATGAGGGCCGGCAGCTCACTCAGCGAAAAAGGCTCGGCAGCTGCAGCCGCTGGTGGGGATCGGCTGCTGAAGTCGATGGTCCTTGTCGAAGCCGACGCAGAGGTTGCGGTATAGTGCCGAGAACGTACGCGGATTTGCAGCTGGGACGACATCGAGCGAAACTGTACCTTACGATTCTCCGGACCACTCATTGCGCCGAAGCTTTCATGGTGGTAATGATGCTGGTGATGCCTGAAACATGGCTGCTACCCACTGAAGGGGGTCGGCCGAGAATGGATTACATGAATAAGTGAGTCGTTTGTTAACTACAGTGGAACACTACACGTGCTAGAAGAAGAAAACGGTTAATCGCGCGTGACCTTAAGATATGGGTTCTTTTTTTTTCTGTGTGCGTGTCGCATGGTAGTGTTGAAACACGTTGGTGTATCTGCTCGAGCCTCTTAAGTACGAAGCATTTCTAAGCGAACTTCGGCTACTTTGTATGAATCTATCTATCTATCTATCTATCTATCTATCTATCTATCTATCTATCTATCTATCTATCTATCTATCTATCTATCTATCTATCTAGCCACCTACGACCTTTAGCTCTCCTGGCCGTTTCGATAATGGTATCGATACCAAACTTGGTATGGCATAACATGACAGTAAGAGGAACATTATTGACTAGTCATAACATGACTGCCATGATATCGATGTCATGAATGTCATGATTTACAATTCATAGTCTTGCTGCTCTTGCGGTGGTTTCGTTCACATGACATGTTGTGATATTGGCGTGGTTTAACATGACTGCGTGGCAAACACACGTTACAGACCCTAACATGAAAATCATAATATGCGTGTCATCTAACACCACTACACGCCAAGCTCATGATAAGCTCGCGGGCGTTTCGCGAGCGTCACATATACCAAATTTGGTATTATGGTACGTGAATAGATGACGGAAACATGTGACTGGTGCAAACATCATAATAATGACATACGTGTCCTGTTACAACATGACTACATGCCACGCTCACGACGCGCTGGCGTCCGTTTCGCTAGCTTCACTCATACCGAATTTGGTATTTTGAGACGTGAATGGATGACGAAGGTATGATACGGGTGCAAACTTGACAAACATGAAATGTGTGTCATGTAACAACATGACTACATGCTGCGCTCTTGATGTGCTCGCGGCCGTTTCGATAGCTCCACATGTCCCAAACTCGGTATTACATGACGCGAATGGACGACATAGGCAAATGACACATACAAGCAAGATAATCACGACATGCGTGTCATGTAACAACATGACTACATGCGACACTCATGATGCACTTGCGGCCGTTTCGCTAGCCTTCACATATGCCAAATTTGGTATTACGTGACGTCAATGGATGTGAAGGTATGTGACTGGTGCAAACATGACAATGATGACCCGCGTGTCATCTGAGGACATGACTACACACACGCCACAGTCAAAGCGCCAATACATTTCGACGTGACGTGGCGTGTGTGCTCGCCAGCGTTAATTTTTTGGCCTGACGCTGTAGTTGCCACGCCAGGCGCCAGACCTGCCAGGCACGCGCCGTGGTGCGTTGCTTCGACGCATGCGCATTTCAGCGCGTCTGGTGTCCTTCCGTCACGAAAAGAGGGAGACGCAGTGTTGTCTGGGCAACGCACCGGCACGAAATGCAGCATGTCGCTTTTCCCGCCGGTTGCCGTCGGGCCGCGCTGGTTGCGCCTGGCGTCAGACGATAGAGTGCTCGCGTTTTGCTAACGGATAGTGTCGCTGTGCCCAGCGTGCGCGCGTCAACGCTACATTGCAGTATATTGGGTTCTTCATGATGCGCTCGTGGTTGTTTTGCTAGCTCCACATATACAAAATTTGAAGTTACGTGACGTCAATGGATAATGAAAGTATATGACTGGTGCAAACATGATAATCCTGATACGCGTGTCATGTAAGAAAATCACAACATACGACGCTCATAGCGTGCTCACGTTCGTTTCGCTAGGTCCACACATACTAAATTTGGTATTACAGGACGTGAATAGGTGAAGAAGGTGAACGACACGTCCAGACATGTTAATCATGACACGGAAGTCATGTGCCCCATCATTTAGCTCCACCTCGTAACGTTGTGTTGATGTTAAAGCGACATACCAACCTTCCTCATTCGTGCTTCGCGTATCATCGATTCCCACTGTACGTGGGACCTGCCAATTTTTTTTGCTCAAAACTTGATTTATTTTTGAACGAAGTCCTTAAATTTCCTACCATTTTCAGTAGCCAATATCGATAACAAAAACAATAAAAGTGAAATAATTGTTTTTGTCACCAATTTAGAATGGACAGTAACGCTTTCTAGTCTCTAGAAAAGTGGCTCATACCCACGATGGAGACTGACGTAGTTGTTAATAATGAAGGGAAATGTGAACTACTTGCAACATTAAAAAGAAAGCAAAAAATATCAAGCGATAGAAATAATGAGTGAAAAAGGCAAAATGATTAGAAATTCAAAAAATACAAAAAAAGGAACGAAATTGAGTCTAGCCATTAACAGGCTTTTTCCATCAATATTGCGGTCTGTAGCACTAGCAGCGTATCCTTCATTTGCACTTGATTGAAGCAATTTCTGCGATAGCAAGAAATTTAAATGTACAATGTAGAGCTGGCAACCCTTTTAGATAGTATATAACGTAACTCTACAAACAATTGGTCGAAGAGGACATCCCCACACTGGGGAGAACCCGGCTTCCCTTCCTCTATTTCTTCTTGCGCATTAGGAGAGAAGGGGTGTTTTTTTTTCTGCTTGAGCAGCACGTGACGATAGCTCTATGCAGTCCCAATTGCGTGGGAATGATGACTGCCGTCAATCTTATTTGGGCGCTTTTACCCGTGGTAGAACGCATACGATGCACGTGGATCTGTTACCGATATGGAACATGACGGTGACAGCAAGGATCTGACGATAGCGTTTCTGTGATGTAGTAGCAGTAAGAAGAGTGCCTAGTGAACATTTCCAGTAGAAAACGCCCGTGAAAGACAGGGCGGAAAATAGGCACTGTTACATCTTGTAGCTCTAGACAATTTATTAAAGTAGCAGGAAACCTAAAGCTTAGAAGCGTAGCTCAGGCGTTGGAGTCACTCCTGGCCAACATTCGACACATGGCTCTTGCTCGTGCCACAGCGCTAGTACAGTCGCGTACAGTGCACTTCGTTGTTGTCGTCTTCTAAGGCGATACGTCAGACACAAATCACAGCACTGATTATTAGCCAAGCGTCTTTTTCGCATACAGCTCCCCCACAAGCTCAACTAAGTATAAAAGCATAAAAAATGTGGTAGATCTCTTTGATTTAGGAATTGGTATCACACGCAAAAGAAAAACGTGTCTTCACTGAAGGGCTTCACTGTTTATTACACATTGATATATAATGTCTAGTGGTGTTTAGTGACTACACAGACCTTAGTGATGCGCGCATGTTGATACTTGGTGGCACTTGACCCCAGCATGTACAGAAGATTAAAAATGAGATTTGAAAGTCTAAAAAGCGCTCTGGAGTCAATTAGAATGGACGTAGTTCCGTGAGTATAAAGTCACAACGCTTTACAGCAGGCTGCATGCAACAGTAATTAGTGCAATGAAAAAATTAAATGTTGTCCCGGTATCGCATCACATATACTCTTCTAGTCTTTTTGAGTTTGCTCTCGAGATCAACTTCATAGCTGGCTAGTATGTCACTGAGAACAGGGCCGGTAAACGTGCCTACACAGACTCCTTTTCGCTGAATAAACAGTTTATTGTCCAAATTGTCCAAGGCGGATCACACGTAAAACTTCAAATTGTCAATAAGCTTGTCGACAGCAATTCCACATGTGTTTTGAAACGTACCGTATCTGATATGCAACAACTAATTTCAAATGAAACGGGGTGTGCGAACATGGGCAAAAGAACGGGGTACAGACACTGCGAATGCCTTCTACACTTGCGGACAACTTTTCTTGGCAATCAAGGGAAAGCTACCTGAGGTGAATTACTGCACGTGCACTCCTTCGCCAAGTAGTCTGATTTGACTCATGCTTTGAATAACGGCCGTTTTGGAATATTACTCTACATTGAATTTACTACACCGGCTTAGACAGCCACTTGTGAGTGAAATTCGTCACCAGCTTCTACACCAGAACACAGCGAGCTCAGTGGTTGCTGCCATTTGAAAAGTGCGTGGCGCCATCTGTTGCAAATTTGGCTAAGCAACGCTCTCAACTGCCAGGCGAGCAGACGCTTTGCAAATCAAACGTGAAACTTCACAACTCGAGTCCAGCTGTAAGCATGTTTCGCGCTGTTGCTGTGCTGGAAGTGTATGCTGATTTCGTGTGAAACATCGAGGAGACCTTCCTCGACAGTTTAGAATGTCTGCAGCACGTGCATTGCAGACTACGAAAGAAGCTCCATCAGGTACGTACTATTGCTATTCAAAGAAGCGCGAACAGCGGAAAGTGTCGATTTCGACTCAGTCAAACTACGGCGTGCCTTGGCTGTGACAAGGCAGAACTTTCGCTGTAAGCCGGCGTCAACGTAGCACTAGAATCTGGTTCTAACTTACTCTCATACACCGCATGTGTATCAATTGCCAGTCCTGCCGGCCACTCGGAACACAGACGCGGTGCAAATGTGCCAGCCAGAACAAGATATTAAAATGCTACGGTAACGCCGGCTGAAAGCATCTGTAGATTCGCCTAGTGACAGTCAAGGCATGTCGCAGTTCGACTGAGTCGAAAGTCATGCTTTCTGCTCTGTTCATGCATCGCGATTGTAAACGTTGTTGATGTTGTAGTAAACGTGCGCGGTGCATGCATCCACGCGTCAGTCGTAATACGTATATTCGTATATTGACATGCGGCCTGCGAAAGAGTACGGCAAGTGTTTTGTGCCTCATACTACTGGCATACTGCACGCAAATTACTACTTTAAAGTGACACAGCTGGAGTCGCGCTTGAATAAACGCAATAAGTGTACTTACTTATAGACTTCAATGGGCTCGTAGTTTTTCCTGGTTATTGCGATTATAACCTAAGGCGGTGGAGCTCAACGTTTTTCGTTGTGGACGGAAATCTGTGCAATCGCAAAACACCCCACCGGCACGATTCCCGCGATGCGCTGTGAACTTCACAGGCAGTAGTGCTCAGCAACCTCTTCCTCTTGCGCTGGTCGTTATCGCATCAGATGACAGCGCAGTGGTACCCACATGACATTTTATAGGCGGGCGCATCGTGAACAGGCACTTTTTTGCATTTTAAACTTCAGAGACACTGCATTCAATGCTAGCGAGGCGCGCCTTGGCATTTGCAGACAAATTATGCCGTCTCTGGGAGTGAGGGTACGAAAAAATTTGTTAAAGCGCACAAGAAAATGAACGGACAGAAGACGCTGACAAGAACAGGGCTTCTGATTATGATTATGAAAATTATGAACGTAATCCAACTGGTCCAACTTGCCATCTTGCGGTGAGGGTATACCACTGAAGGCGCCTGGGTTCGAGATGCGTGTTCTTGTCTATAGTAGCTGAAGAAGCCCACAATGGTGGAAAATAAAGAAGGCATGAACACTTATGTGCCCATGACCATGCAGTATGCTAACCTGTTAATCTCACATGCAAGTGGTCTACGAGAAAGATGGGATAGGCGTTTAAGCATTTTATTTCGTCTTTACGGAAGTTATTTGACGGTTGTTAACTCCCGCGTGGGCTACCGCTATTATAGATATACCATGCCTCGGTGATCAGACGCGTTTCTTCATTCCTATACGCAGGTGCAAACTGCGTACTAATCGAACTTGCCGTGTACTTACACTCTAGATAACGTATAGAAAGTCAGGCTCTCGTAAATGATCTCTAACCTTCTAATATTCTCTGATTAGTGCATGCAGCAGCCCATCTGTCCTACTCGAATACGTAGAAGAGGCCACAGCTGTAATTTACCTTTTATACTACCCTTGTTCGGCAATGAGTATATTTTCTAGTGTGTTTAATGAAACAATTATTCATTCTCTCTTTTACTCGCTCGTTATTCCTCTGCACAGTGGCTCGAACCTATACAGCTTATTGAGAGCCGTAAAAACAGCGTTAGCACCGTTTTTGGCTACCACTGTTGTTAGCCTCAAGATAGGCACTGAATGCTCGGTATACCTACGACCCGCTTCTGCCTGTCACCTTATGAAACCATGCTCGGACTAGACAGACACTTTGAACGTTGAAGCACAGTGGCCATTGCAACAACCGCATAACCCGGAGTCACAACCGGAGTGATAAAGGCTTACCGTAAATTCATAGGGGTACTTCGAAAATATTTAGCCTACTTCACACAAATATTTACAGAAGAAAAAAAAAACCTAGCATTTCCTCAGTGTGATTGATGACGAATGGGCTACGTCAGGCTGTAAGGGCCTGAATGTGTACGTTGAAGTCGCTAGTATAAAGGAAGGACCGATGGGTGGATGGACAGACTGACGCACGCATGGACTAATGAAGGGAAGCTTGGGCTTGTGAATGGCGCAGTTTTATTTTTTTTACAGATGTGCCGCAGCCGTTGTGAGATACGAGTGTGCGCACCGATAAATTGTTGTGCAAGCCAAGCCCCTAAAAAAGAACAATGAGTTAAGGTTCGCAAGATATCCACGCAGCGTGCCCCTGAATGTCGACGCTTGTGTATTTTCTTTTCTTTTTTAACATGAAAGTGTGTTATGCAACGGTGGATTGTGGGTTGTCCGTAATGAATATCACGTAGGAAAATTCATATGCTAAGAGGCAGCAACGAATAACGTAAAAGAAGTGGCTTTGTCACTGGGAGTCGAATATACTACTTATCACTCTCGCGCGTTCCGATGGGTAGAGTGACGCCCTTGCGGCTGCTCTTATCCCACGCCTGGCGGTTTGTACTCAAGTAATGGGCTTTGCATCGAAAGTGAGCGTTGAATTTGCAGAGAGCACGACGGTCACTTCGCCCACTGCAGCGCTCATGCTTGCGACAATGCAAAACATAAACGTTTCGCATTGTCGCACTGGTTATTGCCATCAAGTGGCTCGAAATAATATTTCGCGCTTACTAAATGGTTATAAAAATAAGCGAAATGATACTCGCGATGTAAAATTATAATATTTGTATAACTCTTTTACTTAAGCTCTTCTCCTAGGATCACTCGGCTGGTGTATAAATGCACACTTCATATATAACTGCTAAGAGTTACAATGTCACAGTATAATTTTAGTGTTAATATGCGTGTTAAATTATCATAAAACTAAAAAAATGCCTAAAACTGATCTGATGTCTTTGTACGGGGGCGAAGGACTTCTTCAACTATTCAATAGCTTTTCCTTTCACCTCCTATCATATTATTTGAGACAAAACATTAAATTCAATGCAAGAGTTTGCTGCTCACACAAACGCAGCAATTTTGTAAGTTGTTCACGCTCGCCTTGTATGATTAGTTTCGTGTGCCCCCCCCCCCCCGGCGTCGAGTGGTGACGGTTGTTAGTTCCACGCTCGTCTTCTGTACCTTTGTTTCATGTGTCTTTTTTGCTCGAAGAACATGCTGCAAGTTTCCAGAGGCCTGTCGTTCTTCGCGTGAATTTACAATTTCTTGCTATAGTATTCGTCCCTTCAACTTTTTCGCTAAATAATGTGCCATAAACGCTCAAATACATATATGAAAACAAGTTTTGCTTTCGTGATATACCGATTTTTGTTACAGAGAGATCAGTCATGTGTTTAGTGGTAAGACAGTGCGGTAGAGCAGGGCTTAGACATTTTTTCTCTAGTCATAATCTTTTCATCCTACTGTAGAGCCCACAAGAGGTAGGCAGTACTGAATATCCATTCAGTACGGGAATCATGTGCTTGTTCACATATTCAAGCTAGCTTGGCGACCGAGTATTTACCTAATCATTTCCTCTTTTTCCTCCTCGTGCCTGGCTCTTGGTGAGGTGCAATCCGAAGTGCCCTTTGTGGCATTGCAGATGCTCCTGAACCATCGGCCCGGCAGATGACGTTCCCAACGCATCGTCACCGCTGATCTTCACCACTATAGCTATGGAGAACATTGTCGTCGGCAGAGTTAATTTTATATCACTGCATGCAAAGAACTGTTGTTCTGCCGTGTCTATATACCGTTATCGTACCACCGTCGTCGTTGCGCTGAGCGGCTAATCCACTCCTAAGAGTACGCAGAAAAGTTCTTCCTCCACAGGCTAGTCCACTTTTACATAAAGCGGACAGTGCTCAGTGTGGCTTTGCCTGTCGGAGCGAGCGCCAGTGTATCCGCCGCGGATGAGCATCAGCGGCGCAGCATCAGCGGCGCAGCATCAGCGGCGCAGGCGAACTGGCACGTGGTAGTGTAGTTGTATTTCAAAGAGCGTCGGGCTTCGGCACGGTAGCAGGTGCCAAGCACGCATGTGCGCTTTACCGCTTCGCTTCCATGCGCGGCCACGCCATATGCACTGGCAGTGCATGGAGCGTGGCCAATGCTGAGCCATGTTCTCCATATTAGTGTACGGGCCTTTGCATACTATAAGCGTTCAGGCTTGCCTTTATTCGGCATAATACATTGCGTTATATCCGAGCTGCGATTTGCGTAGTGAAGCATTGTTGAAGTATCTCATTAGGTTATGTGACGCTGCATAGGATGAAAACAAAACGATTACCTGCGTCACCACTCTGTGCATACTTAACGCTTTCCTCTTCCAATAGGGCGCAAAAAGTTGTCTTGTGTGCATAACTATCTATACGTTTGACGCTGATACGCGCACTTATTACCCGAAAAGTGTGGTTAGTGAAAGAAATATTTGACGCTATAATCAACTACACACTGCCACACTAGGTAGAACCATAGTATCTATGGGTGGCACTTGGAGTTCTGAAGCGTTATTATGTAAACCTTATGTTCCTCTTTTGCGAAGTGAGATTTTACTACATCTTGATGATACCGCTCTCATACACAGGTTCACAAAAAAAACTTTGCTTAAGACTGCCGTCATTGGCCACATCATCATGAATGCTTTTGGAAGACAAGATAGTTGCTTGGATGCCAATAATCAGGTTAAGCACTGTTCTTTCTTCCCATACTGGCCATTGCAGTGGTGTTAGCACATTCTCGCATCAGTTCTCGTTAACGCTCACGTCAGGTAGCTTCTTCACAAAGAAAAGTTGGGAGATCCTTTAGCTTCCCCTTCAAACTTTGAACGCAATAGGGATAGTTCTTAGGGCTTACTGAGTTCAAATTGGCTTGTGTCGGTGAAACTTTTGAACGCGGCTAGATTCTGTGTAATACGTAGCATTCTCTAAACCACTGGAATTGTGTGGTGAAATATTTTAGAAATTTTTATGGCCCCCAGTACGTGGTCTTAATGAAAATGCGCAGTAACGTGTGTGCCGTTTGAGATGGGTGGCCCACTTTAAACCATGAATTTATGATAATTGCATGTTTCCAAGTCAGATCCCTATGTACGCTTGTGTGACCCAATATTACTGCGTTTTACATTTTGGATTGTGAAGCATGTATACAGGAGACGTGTGTTTGTAAAACATGCCGATTTCTATCACTGAATTTCCAAGCAGAAGAAGACTACTTCCAAGCAGACGTGTTTTTCATGTTCTCCGCTTCAAAATATTTACCGGCAATAGACCGAGATGCTGCTCAGGCTTCAGCCAGCGGCAACGATTACCATGTTGTACTCCCTCGCCTTCACACCGATAAGCGGCTTGTGAATTCTGTTTTGTACATGAGGGCTTGACCTTAATCAGGTTCAAGATTTCAGAGGTGCTCTTCGGAACATTATCGACTTGAAGGAATAAGCTCTATAGGTTAGTTTCAAACGTCTCATGTTTAGAAGACCACATGCAAGTAAGCGCTGACAAAACAATGTTGGTTATAAGAGGTGAATTTTCTGTCAAAAGTCGTCGATAACTTCATATTGACGTGGAGCCCACGAAAATTAAAAGGAAGTTTTTGTGGCTTCCTGAGCACTTGGAGGACGCGTATGTTCACGAGGCATTGGTAGTTTTTGGGATCGTCAGTGTAATATTACAAGAAAGCTGAAATGTAGCGGACATGGAGCGTACAAAGCAGCTCTCGGCCTACCACTTGGAACGTCCACAGAACGTCTCGAAGCCCTGATTATACTCAATCATTATGAGGAGTTACGTGCAGCAGTGCTCATTTCTCAACGGGAGAGGCTGAACCTAGCCACTACTGGAAGAAAATTGCTACGCCGTGTAGGTTACCCAGCTCGTTCTCAGTATGCGGGAGAGGAACTGGAGTCCATGGCTACACAGCTACGTGAAAAGATTCCAGTATCCCCTATCCCAAAAAACATGAGCCCCCGATGTCACAAAGGTCGTAGGAGTGCACGAGCTCGCAAGAGACAGCGGCAATTCGGGAACAATCTAGACATGGTGTACACAGATGTCGCCCTATGTGGCACGAACAAGTACGCGCTCGCAGTCGTAAAAGTGGCCCCAGGTCAAGGTCTTTTGACTTGCGCCACGGCACGAGCCACGTCAGCGAATAACGCTGAGGCTTTAGCTATCGTGCTTGCTATTAAAGCTATGGATATTCTGGGACGATCGTTCCTTGTTCTCACTGATTCCATGGTCGCATGTAGACTCTTTCTCACGGGCAGACTACCACGCAACACAGTTCGCCTATTAGGACCGGACCTAACGCAGAACCATACTATCATCTAGTGCCCGGGTCACGCAGGACACGATGGCAATAAGAGAGCAAACGGCGCAGCTCGTGCTTTAACCAACCGAGCGGCCTACCACTCCGACGACAGCCCCTTTTTACAGCGAGATAACCTTGAAAACCAACGGCTTGAGCGACGAAGGTACAGTGTATCACACACAGCTTTACCCAGCGGGAGTTCTCATGACTGGCGCCGTATACAAAAAAAAAACACATATCCAAATCTCGTTGAAGCATGCCATTCACCCTGCGGTGTACAGTGATAGTTGTCCGTGGTGCGAAGGCAGGCTCACTCTCGCCCACCTAACGTGGGATTGTCGGAAAAGGCCAACCGAAATAAACTCGCCGCAAATAGCCGGCAAAATTTTCGCAAGGGAGCAGTGGGAGACTTGGCTCGCCAGCGAGGATCTGGGAGTGCAACTAGCGCTCCTCGACCAGGCGCGGCGGGCCGCTAAAGGCAGTGGAGCCCTGGAATAGGAGACCCACCCACATGATCCCCGTATCTTTTTTTCCTAGTTTTTTTTTCAAATAAACGTTTTGTTATATTTCTTTCTTCGCTGATGGAGTCCCCGTTGCCAATTTTTCCCACATTATTGTCGTCTGTGGAGTGCAAAGCCTCCTCCTGATACCTGGCCACCCAACACTTTGCCTTCGGTGTAATAAGGTTGGACACATCCATCAAAACAACAGGACCCCTCGTTGCGACGACTGTCAACGCTTCGGTCATCCAGCCGAGTATTGTGTTATGATATACGCTAACAAGTTGCGACAGCGCACACGAGTCAGATGATAGCCTCCAAAAGCTTATCATAGATTCCATTGATGTCTTAGATGGAACGGGAGACACTTCACCAGCTCCACGTTACGCGTGCTCTACCAAAAAGTACCCAGAAGAAGAAAGAAAGTCAGTCGCTATCGATACAGTTGAAACTTCTGCGTGCAAAGAACAAGATAATCATACAATCAGCTGGCCTAAATCATTCTACACAACCCCTAACACAAGGAAAGGCCCACACTCTAAGGCAAAATTTCCAGAAAAAAGTGTAACGGAGCCCAATCGGCACGCGTGATGAACAGATATACCGTTGAGGAGTAACCACAGAGGGATGTGTGCCGCGTTCAAACCACTTTGTCTCCAAAGGGATGAACCACCCGGGATACGCGGGCCGTGCGCAAAGCTTTGTCAAGGGCACTAGCCGTCCTGCTCTCTCCTCGCTCAGTCATCCCCGGCATTTTGCTGGCGATGGTTAGTTCGCGTTGCGTTCCGTTTTGAGAGCTCGACGATATATAGGAGTTACGTATGCTGTAGTGTTTTGTGTGTACGCTTGGACGAGCGTGCGCTGCTGCATTTACGTTTCGCCGCACCCATGAAGTCTGAAGCAGGTCCCGACACGTCGCCACGCCGCGCTGTATATCTCTGGCTTCATCATCATCATCATCATCATCATCATCATCATCATCATCATCATCATCATCAGCCTGACTACGTCCACTGCAGGACAAAGGCCTCTCCCATGTTCTGCCAGTTAACCCGGTGCTGTGCTTGCTGCTGCCAATTTTTACCCACAAACTTCTTAATCTCATCTGCCCACCTAATCTTCTGTCTCCCCCTAACCCGCTTCCCTTCTCTGGGAATCCACTCAGTTACCCTTAATGACCAGCGGTTATCCTGTCTACGCGCTACATGCCCTGCCCATGTCCATTTCTTCTTCTTGATTTTAGCTATGATATCCTTAACCCCCGTTTGTTCCCTAATACACTCTGCTCTCTTCTTGTCTCTTGAGGTTACACCTACCATTTTTCTTTCCATTGCTCGCTGCGTCGTCCTCAATTTAAGCTGAACCCTCTTTGTAAGTCTCCAGGTTTCTGCTCCGTAGCTAAGTACCGGCAAGATACAGCTGTTATATACCTTCCTCTTGAGGGATAGTGGCAATCTACCTGTCATAATTTGAGAGTGCTTGCCGAATGTCTCTGGCTTAGTCACGACCAACTCACGACACCAACGGTTGGGAATGAAGGCACACATGGCAGCCGCGAAGACAGCAGTCATATCAGATACAATATTTCAGTCTGACTCAGGTCCGAAATCAGCGCTGGATTTTTCACAAGTAGGTGATCATTCTCTATTCTGCCGTACTTGTCGGGCGTGTTGCACTTGCCGGCAACGGTCTCGTTCATTTTGTATATCGCACGCACGAAATGAGCCACGAATGACGGCTTCGGCGTCTGTAGTTAGCCTGTGCTGTTTGACCACCCGAAAATTGGCCGCCGTTCCCTCGGCCGCCCGGACGCTCACTCATCGAGTGCTCGCCTGTCTTCGCCGCTGTGATGAGCTCAGGGCTGACGGTATTCGGCGGAGACCTCGTCGCTGTTTTGCGTGTCGTCCAAAACCACGTTCCGGTTGCTCGTAGCAAGCTTGGTTTTAGTATGTCGCACGCTGTAAGTGCACCGGCACGGGCCGGTGGGGCTTTCGCTTGCGTCGGAACCGAGCCTGTAAAAATTGGCCGTCATTACAGTTGGCTTCCCCGTGAATCAGTCGCAAGCAGCTTGTCGCTGGTGGCTGACACGGCAGCGTACTCGGGTTTGCACGCTGCGCTCGGTCGACTTTGTGGAAAAGGGCCACATTGCGGTTGGTTTTTGAGGTGCTCGCTCCAAACCAACTCGGAGCAGTTCTTGGCGGCGGCTCATCGTACGGGTGCTCTACTGTTCGAGGCTCGCCGGCGGCAGACGCTTCGCGTGCAACGCCGTGTTTGGTCTCGCGTTCGCTTCCTCGAGCTGAACGGCGGCGCTCGCTTGGAAATCGCTGACGGCACGCTGGTTCACGGCGCCTCGGGGTTATGACTGAAGCTACCGCACTTAAGCTGCTGCGCTACTGGGATCGAAATGCCTCTTTGACGATGTGTGACATCACGATGAAATTATTTGCATGCCGTATTTTACACGTACGTTTTTATCTCACGTTGCACGTATTTGTCATACCCACGCATATTCACCCTCTGTCACGCGTGAATAACTATTCTTGCAATCTTATTGTGCAGCCGTGGGCCCACACCGTGCAGAAGGCTGTGGCTGTGTGCGCTGGCCTCTGCAGTTCTTGTCCTCTTTCGCTTTCGTCGGAACAGCCTAGGAGGACTGTAAGAAATGTGAAGGTAAAGTTATTTGCGTGTCATATTTTACACGTATGCTTCTACAGTAGCTTGCACGTACTTCTCATATGCGTGCATCCTGATCTTCTGAGATGTGTGACTAACTATTTTTACTATCTTATTGTACAGCCGTGGGCACACAACTTGCAGAAGGCTGTGTGCGCTGGCATCTGCGATGCCTGTCGTCTATAGCTTCCGTCGGAGGAGCTTCACAAGGACTGCACAAGATGTGAAACGATGCTGAACTTGAACGTTTCACAACAAAATCTCCTAAATAATGGAGAAACTTCACGTGTATAGGAAAAAATAAAAGATTTGAATGTCTCAGTTTCGTCTTTCGTTGTTGCAGTCATAGCGAAAGCAGTGACACGCAGGCGGCTAAATAATTTTTCGCGTGTTCATTTCCGCGACATTTGTTTCTCATTGCGCGGAAAAACAGGCAAAAAAAGTATTAGGCCCGGCAGAGAGTAAATAGAAAAAAATCACAGCATATCCACGAAGGGAATGATGATGAGTGGGCGAAGCTCCGGAGGTAAACCTGGTAAACCATGAATCCTCCGTACATTTTGCCCGCTTGATTTTATTGCAACGCTCCCCCTAGCGTACGTCGCCATACTATATCGAACGATGACACGCGCCATATGTGGCATCATTCGTATTTTATAACACCTCGCATCTTTCATAATCAACTACACGTACCGCCGTCTAGTTTATAACATCTTGCATCTTTTGGATGGATGGATGGATGAATGGATGGACGGACGGACGGACGGACGGACGGACGGACGGATGGATGGATGGATGGATGGATGGATGGACGGACGGATGGACGGATGGATATGGCTGTACCCTTTAGATCGGGCGGTGGCTAGCGTAATACTTAATGCCGTCAGCTACAAGTACCACCATTTAGTCAACACTGCAAGAACTGAACGAGAGGTGGCTACATACAGGGGACGCACAGCCCACGCCTTAAGGAGCTTCGCTCCTAAAACAATATTAAGTGTGAATACACTTTATAAGCGACCCCAAACCATCCACTGCCGTCGGCGGCGTCCGCAGTCTTCTCTCTATCTTTAAAAGAAAGAGGACTTGGCGGGCCGCAGCGCGACGCTCTACCGAATAAGCCACGGACGCGACGCTGATATCGGTGTCAGTAACGCGCCTTATATCTTTAACGCCGCTGCGCGCGTCCGCCTCCCCCTTCGCTCACTCCTCCGCTCTCCTCGCTCGCTGCAGCTGCGCGCGCACCCCTCTCTCTCGCGCGCCCGCCTTCTCTCTCAGTCTCCCGTCGAGAGCGGGTCGTGCGACGGATGTCCCGGAGGCAACGCTACCATCAACAACGAATGCAGTACAACCGAATGCCAGCACTGCACCCGTCGTTGGAGGTGACGGTACCGCGGTGGTTTCGCCGACGTTGGAAGACAAGGCGGCGCTGCGAAGGGCTCGTGAGACCGAACGTAAGCGGGGGAAGCGTGCAGCGGATGCCGAACTGCGTGCTCGTGAGGCCGAGTGCAAGCGGGGGAAGCGTGCAGCGGATGCCGCACTGCGCGCTCGCGAGGCCGAGGACAAGCGGGCGAAGCGTGCAGAGGATGCCGAACTTCGCGCTCGCGAGGCCGAGGACAAGTGGGCGAAGCGTGCAGCGGATGGTGAACTGCGCGCTCGCGAGGCCGAGATGAGGCGTCACCATCGAGCCGCGAAAGCGGCCCAAGAAGCGCAACGACAACGCAAGCGTCAGGCGGAGAAAGGCGATGAAGGCCGGCGTCAAGACGCCGCTCGCAATCGTCAACGGCGAGTGGACGTTCCCGAAGCCGTTCGAACCAGTGAACGTGCCGCGCGAGAGAGGGTGCGAGCCCTGGACTTTGCTCGTCCGGACGCGCGTTTCAAATGCGACTTTGTGGATCGCAGCTTCGGTCACAGCTGCGCCATGTGGGACCAGCTGTGGTTCCATAATAGCCTGAGCTGCATTTCCGGCGTGAGGAACGAGACCAACAGGTTGAACGCGTTGCGGGTTCCTTGGAACGAGTTCAGAAGACGGTCGGGCGAACACCGATGCGACGACATGGATGCGCAAGACCCGCGGCTGGCTCCCTCCGGTGCGTTCCGGGTGTGTGCGTCTTGCCGAGAGTCCCTGCTGGCCGGGCGGGTTCCGCCGTTGAGCAAGAGCCACCGCTACGCGTACCCGCCTCGTCCCGCGGACCTCCCTGATCTGAACCCGGTGGAAGAGCGCCTCATCTCGCCTCGACTCCCCTTCATGAACATCAGGCGGCTAACGCGGGGCAACGGTCAGTACGGCATTAAGGGACAGATCGTGAACGTGCCCATCGACGTTCCGAGCGTGGTGGAGTGTCTTCCGCGGCTGGTTACCGAGGACGTTGCGATAGACGTGCACGTGAAGCGGAGGCTGGTGAGTCCGGCTACGTACAGGCGCGAACCGGTGAAGCGCGGTAACATCTTGGCGTGGTTGAAGCCCCTGGAGCATGCGCCGTTGTATGTCGCTATTAGCGTGCGCATCGACTGAAGTCGGCTGGGTGTCTTCGATGACGATGATGCGGCAGTTTGTGAAGGTGAACGCGCCCAGGGGGGAGACGACACGGATGACATCGAGACGGTCCCCGAGAACATAGATTTTGACAACCCCGTGCAACTAGCCATTGCCCTCAATGCCATGTCAAAGACGATCTTCTTTAATGGGGAGGGTGAGCAACGACCGCGCGCTCTCTTGATGAGAGATGATGGGGAGCGAAGCGGTGAACTGGGCGATGCCGCTGCCGCTGACAAGCTGATCGATCAGTCGCATAGCCTGCACCTCGCTCCGGGTGAGAACCGCGTCCCACTGGCGCTCTTCATGGATGCGTATGCGGGAGAGCTCGCCTTCCCCACGATATACATGGGCGTGCCTCGCAAGATCAACGGTCCGCGTTCCACGCCATTCGCCATGGCCAGCAGCGAGATACGGCGCACCGACCGGCGTAGAGCAACGCCGGAGCACGTCTTGTACATGGCCGCGAAGGTGATGCGGTGCAACGTTGCGGAAAGCGACATGATGTTTCGCACCAACGAGACCACTGGTTTCATCACGCGCGAGCAGCTCGAGAGTGGCGGTAAGAAGTTCCTGGAGGAGGTGCTGGACCGCGACCTCGCATTCATGCGGGGCATTCCAAATACGGTCCAGTACTGGCAGGATCGCAGGAGTGAACTCTTCGCAATGATCCGCCAGTTGGGCAAGCCGCACGCGTTCCTGACCATGTCCGCGTCCGAGGTTCACTGGGAGCGCCTGCTCGAGACCCTGGAGCGGCTGCGGGTCGGGCCCGACGGCACGCCTCGGCCCGTGTCCGAGATGATGGCCTGGGAGCGCGTGGAGCTCGTGAACGAAGACCCCGTTGCCTGTTCGTATATATTGTATCTGTGTACAAATGCTTCATGACAAACAACACTTAAATTCATTAATTACACTTTAATCATCATCATCAGTAATAAAACTCCCAAGCATTTCCCCGAGGGTGAACATGGTTAAGTGCGAATGCACGGGGTGATGCTATGAGGGGGAGTAAAGTTAAAATCCGTTTGCATTCGCCAGTGAGTTAACGTAAACTCCCCCGTGTGATCAAATTGCGATTCCCAGGAACCATTACACCATAAAGGCACCATAGTGTGAATAATAAATATAATAGTGCGAATTAATAAATACCCCTCATAGCATCACCCCGTGCATTCGCACTAAACCATGTTCACCCTCGGGGAAATGCTTGAAAGTTTTTTGAACTGGGTATAAAAGTTGACGATTGGAGTATTTGAGTGGACCAACCGTTCGTCCAGCGAGGTGCAACCGTAAAGACTAACGGTTGTCGGTAAGGTTCAAATGTGGGGTCTAATGGTTGCTTGACAAGGTGTAAATGTGAGGACTAAATGTTAGTCCTCTGAGGTGATTTGTGGAACTAACGGGTACTCGCTAAAAGGTAAATGTGAGAACTAAGTGTTAGTCCCTTGAGCTAGTCTGTTTAGACCAACTGTTAGACCCAGTGCCGTTAGACCCTAAAAAAGATGAATGGTTGTGGCAGCCCCATTAGTCCCCAAAAGACGAACCCCAAACATTTTAACACCTTTTCGTTTTAAAGTGCATATGAAGAATGCCATTGTACTGATTCCTAATGGCGTCGTACAGCCTTTTGTACAAGACAGAGGCTCTGTGCAGGATCCCGCTATAAATTCTACACCTGCTTGCGCTGCAGCTTCGTAGCAGCTTTTTCATCAAGGTGCGGAACTAGAATATGATATGCGAGCCTTTATGGATGCAACGCTGTCCGTCGTACAGCTCGGATTCAAGCAAGGCGACTAACCAGTGACCGTTACTACGAAGTCATGCCATCTCCGAACGTCCATGCTCAGAGAAAAGTGTCGGCGATCCCGATCTAGTTGGTCTGATTGGGCTCACGGGAAGGCTTACCTTTACTCTTCAGGACTGATCAAGTGGGACAATAAGTGCAATAGAAGGTAGCCACCATGGCACAGTCGGAGCGACTTAACATTGCTACCTTGAATGTATACTTTCAAGGTAGCAAAGATAAGTCGCTCAGACTGCACTATGGACACTACCTTCTATTGCGATTTAACTTTTCTACACTGTATGTATACGTTCAAGGTATCAAAGCTAAGTCGCTCTGATTGCGCCATGGTGAATATCTTCTATTGAGCTTACTGTCGCACTTGATCAATTTGGAGGATTACAGGTGAGACTAGAGTATGTTTGTGGTCTACTACCTGCAGTTACTAGTTAGGTAGTGAATGTTGTGACAGGAATTTACTACCTCAAAAGCTAGCAAGTACCGCTACTTGTCCTTTAAGAGTGCACGTGGCCTTAGGTCTTCGCAAAAACAGGCGCAGCTCCATAGACTTTTCAATCGAAAGCATCTCGACTTTGTTGACATCCAGGAGGCAAAGATCTAGAGTGAAGGAGAGACTGAGAAGACCCTGCGGCCTTTTTCGTATGAGTATACCGTGTGTGTTTCGCATGGAAAAGGTTGATCTGTGGGCTGTTGGCTGTTTCTGAAAAAGAGCTTACCATATATTCAGCGTGATGCACTAGTGTTGATAAGGGGGGTAGATATATATGCTGTGTTTTTTTTTTGTTGAAAAGAGCGCCATTTGCGAAATATCAATCCATATACGTTTTAGGAGGTTACCAAAGTGACTCGAATATTCGAAAAAAGAGTCTAATTTAATTGACTCGAACAGAAAAACTATTTAGGGGAGACCTGCATATGTAATGCAGGTGGAGTCGTAACAATCCCAATGCCATGCAGACAGGAGTAGCTAACTTTTATCCGGTATTGTAGATGATGCAGGACTAATTGACATCGGTGTCTCAAATCAAGCATTCGTATTTACAAGAGATTGAAACTTTTTGTTGAAGCGAACTGAAAACAGACGGACAGAAGAGGCTGACAAGGTCAGCGCTTTCTCACAACTCAAGGTTTATTAAACAGAAAAAAGTATTTAAAGCGGATACATGGTCTATCGCGCATGTGCATCAAAACAGGGTGCAACAGAAACCATTGTTGTCAGGATTACAGAAATTGTACATATTATGTATCATATGTTATATTTTACAAGTCCTAGCTGTCGAGATGCGCGTACTCTTCATCATGCAGTCCAATCATAGCTTGGCTAACACAGTCATGTCCCCTCTTCCGGATGTGGTAAGATTCAACTAACTCACGTGTTAGCTGATCGTTGTGTCGAAATAATATTTCTGAAACACAGCGATCTGGAATATGTATAGGCTCACCAGTAGCGCCTATTCTTAGTGAAATATTTTTGAGTAAATTTGACAGGGAAATCGAGTAGCACTTTTCTGGAATTGTTAAACATGTCTTCAAGTATGTGGATGACTTCCTGATATTCACAGAAGGCATTGATCCTTCCCGGGAAGTAGTGAACGTTTTAAAAGTGTTTAAGGAAACTAGCATGGGCCTTGAGTTCACCACCGAGCAGCCTAAAAATAACGTGTTGCAGTTCTAGGATTTAAAATTTGAACTTGGTGGGGAACACATCTGCTGGTGCTATAAACCAAAAAGTGCCAAGCCAGTGCTAGATTACACGTCTGGGTACTCCAAGTTTGTAAAGAGGGGGATAGTGAAGTCTTGTTTTATGTAAGCTTTGCAGAAATCGTGTGGGCATCTAGTCAATGAAAGTTTCAGGAATCAGGTGAAAAAAAATTCCAGAAGGTGGGTTATTCGAAACAAGTAATTTTCTCAGTGTGCACGGTCCTAGCCAGAGAAATAAAGGGCAGACAACAAAGATGTAGTTCGGATACAGACCAGAAAAGGAAAATGGCTGTCATTCCATACGTGCACAAGTTGCCACACAACTCAAAGCACGTTAGAAATAGATACAGCGTAGACGTGAAATTTTCGGCAAAAACCAAACTAGCAAGCTTGTGTCCACGCGTTAATAAGCCCATAAGTTCGAAAGCTTGCTCCATAAAACACAGAAACATGTTCGTGAATTGTGTAAAGGAAGTAGTATACATGACGCCCTTTTCTTGTGGAAAAGTCTACATAGGCCAGTCAGGAAGATGCGTGAACGACCGCCTTAGAGAACATCGCGCATCTGTTAAGGCATCGGGCAACAGTCATCTTGCAAATCACTGTGGAAACTGCGGATGTTATCCTGTGTTTAAAGAAACAGAAATATTATTTCGACACAACCATCAGCTAACACGTGAGATAGTTGAATCTTACCACATCCGGAAGAGAGGACATGACTGTGTTAGCCAAGCTATGATTGGACTGCATGATGAAGAGTACGCGCATCTCGACAGCTAGGACTTGTAAAATATAACATATGATACATAATATGTACAATTTCTGTAATCCTGACAACAATGGTTTCTGTTGCACCCTGTTTTGATACACATGCGCGATAGACCATGTATCCGCTTTAAATACTTTTTCCTGTTTAATACACCTTCAGTTGTGAGAAAGCGCTGTCCTTGTAAGCCTCTTCTGTCCGTCTGTCTTCAGTGCGCTTGAACAAAAAGTTTCAATCATGAACGTTATCCAACTAGCCCAACTTGCCACCTTGCTGCAATATACAAGAGCTCAGGGTAGTTCTTATTCTCGCCTTGACCGGATTTACGTGTCCTCGCCACTCCTCTCTCGTAAAATGTCTTGCAGCATTGAAGCAGTGTCGCTTTCCGAACATTGCAATTCTATTGTGCAAATTGGTGAAAATCGTCACAAACAATTCCTACCCCACTGAGCCCTTGGAAGTGAACGAGAAGCTTCTCTGTAGTCAGGAATCCGTGAATCGCGTCCAGATGGCAATGAGGCAATCTTTTTTTTATTCAGTTTACATCTATTCGCTGCTTGGGAGCCTTTCGAACAAGACGTTCGAGCTAGCTATAAAAATTGTAGCTGTTAAGGCTTACTACAGAAAGAGTGAAGAAAAGACACACTTTAAATGTCTCTGCAATCTTTACGAGATGCATCGTGAATTGCAAGGAACGTACGTCAATGAAGCTAAATATAATAATTGTCAACTTCAAAGATGTTATAGGGCTCCCTAGGAAGGGGCATGTATTAGATCTCGGAACCGGCGCACTCTAAATTCTGATCAAACGATGCGAACAAACGCCATTCAATTTATAAAGTGATTTGAATTTTATGCTCTATTGGTGTGCCTATAACAGATACAGGAGACATTATTTAATGTTCAAAAAGGGCTACGAAAATTTATTTAGCTCTGTGTCTCTCTCTGATGATTCTCACGTTCACCTCAAGGCTAGTTTTGTTTGACTTTTTAACCCCTTGAAGGATGATGATTGTGGAAATATTAATGGAATCAGTACTGTACAGGAAATGGGGCAGGCAATTGACAATGTACCTTTATTAAAAACACCTGGCTCTGATGGTATCTCAGGTGAATTTTAGAAAGGTTTAAAAGCACGCTATTTCCATATTGTGGGTTGTTCTTCAATTTCGTTGTGACAAAGATACACTCTCACGATCTTTTATGAAAGCCACTCTCTAATAGTGCCGAAAACAACTAAAAAGACAATATTCACTTCGTCGAGAGCTATACAGACCAATCAATATGCACTGTTAAACGTAGGCTAAAAAGTTTTGTAAAAGTAGTGTTGTCACGTTTCTTCAGACAAACTTGGTATAATAAGTTCGTTGAGTCGACTAGCCAAGAAGCAGCTCAGATAGATCGTCTTTGTCTTCTTTCACTCCTGGATCTCACCCAAGCATATCATGTGGCAATGGTCCCCCCTTTGAAAGCATTGACTCGATGTTCGTAAAGAAAAAAATGAAGGCATACACACGCAGATATGGAGAACCAAAAGAGGGAGAGTGCCAGTACTCGCAGCGCATATTAGGAAGTTGCGCCAATGCTTGCGCCAAGCGCAAAAAGAAAAGGCATAAAAACACAGGAACACACAAACAGCAGCAGCAGCGCAATGTCACGGCATGTCGCAATACGTGAACCACAAGGGCTACGGCGTGAAGTAGGGCTTCAGCCTAATGATGTGCACGGTTTCGAGCCGAAGCTGTCGACGAGAAGACGCTGCGCTGTCCGACGTGGCTAGCATTCGTATGAATTTCTGTAGCAGCGTCCTCATCAAAATGGGTAAGAACAGGGGCTGTTTGCATTCTCTGTCGTAGCTTTGTGAACGCTGCATCTTGTTCTGCGCTCCAAGTAAAAGGCACGTCATCTCGGGTGAGTCGCGTAAGAGGTTCAGCTATCTTCGAGAAGTTGGCAATAAATCGGCGATAATACGCCCACAAGCCGAGGAAATGTCGTACTGCTCTTTTATCTGATGGAACAGAGAAGGCGGCGATAGCACCAGTTTTGTCTGGATCAGGTCGCACTCCATCCGCACTAATGACACGCCTCAGAAATTTGAGCTCTTCATAGCCGAAATGGCATTTTTGGGGTCTCAGCGTGAGTTTAGCTGTGCGAATGGCTCCCAGGAACCTTTCTCAGACGCTTCAGATGTTCTTCGAAGCTCTCGTAAAAGATTACCACATCATCGAGGTAGACAAGGCAGCTTTGCCACTTCAAGCCAGCGAAAACTGTGTCCATCGTTCTCTGAAAAGTGGCTGGGGCCGAACAGAGGCCGAAGGGAAGAACTCGGAATTCATAAAGATCGTCTGGAGTCACAAACGTGGTTTTTTCTCGCTATCGTTCATCCACTTCAATTCGCCAATAGCCACTCTTTAGATCGATGGACAAAAAATACTTCGCGCGTCGTAACCTGTCGAGAGAGTCGTCGACCCGTGAAAGCGGGTAAATGTCTTTTTTCGTGACGCTATTAAGCTTCCTGTAGTCAATACAAAATCGCAGCGTTCTGTCTTTTTTCTTCACTAGAACGACTGGCGAGGACCAAGGGCTGCTGGATGGTTGAATAATCCCGTCATCGAGCATATCTTTTACTTGTGTCTGAATTCTTTTACTTGTGTCTGAATAGCCGCACGTTCTTTGGAAGAAACGAGAAACGCGATAAGGCTGCTATCGGATGGGGCGGACGTCATCGTCGGTAATAGTTCGATGCTTGGCGAGGTGTGTTTGACGGACTTTAGAAGAAGAGGCGAAGCAAGACCGAAACTCCCTTAAAAGGTCATGAAGTGCAGCCTTTCTCTCGTCTGACAGCGTCGAATTAATGTCGATGTGGTCTAGAAATTCCTCATCCTCATGCGTTTCTTCGGACGCGAAGCACTCCATGACGTCGGCAACAGGGTCTCCATAGGCTACGGTGGTTCCGCGGAAAAGATGCCGGTGCTCGTAGTTGAAGTTCGTAACTAGTATTTGTGACTGTCCGTTACGGACATGCACAACACTTCAAACGGCACATACACCTTGGAGTAGCAGAAGTGATAGGTTGCTTTCAGCCACCACGTCACCATCGCGGAGGTCTTCACAAGTGACTTCGATGGGAACAGTCGCTCGAGGCGGCAGCGTCACACTGTCGTCAGCAACACGCAGCGCAGGTCTACGGCAGTTATCAGCGTCCCAATTTGTTGCACCTTGAGTGGAGAAGGTCACGATGCGCTCACGGAGATTTATGATGGCACCATATTCCCGAAGGAAGTCCATGCCGATAATCAGCTGACGTGAACAGTCGCGAAGAACGAGGCAGCTGAGCACAAACGTTGACGCACGATTTTTCACTCTTGCCGTACAGCGACCCAGTGGTGTTACAACGTGTCCTCCAGCAATTCGCATTCGCGTTTCATTCCATGGCGCAATCACTTTCCTGAGATCTTTTGCTAGCCTCCCGTTGATAATCGAATAGTCTGCAGCAGTGTTTATCGATGCATTGACCTGAATAATTAAATAAATAAAAACCATCAATCAGCACAGGTATGTCAAGTGACACGCAGCCACTGGGTTCAGATATGGATTTCGGCGTTTCTTCGGTACTGCGATTATTCTCTGATGAAATGTCTTCCGCGTTGCGTGCAAGCGTCGATGGGAGGTCTTCCGATGGGAGTCCCAGCGACCTTGCCCTCGAAGGCCGCTGCCTTCAGTTTTCCCGACGAGGGCTCGGAGAGCGTTTCAGTGCCGTAACCCTGAAACGTGACCCAGTGGCTGCGGGTCTCCTCGGGGATGGTGACCGCGATTGCTGTCATGTGGCTTACTCTGTGAACAGGAGTGTCCACGGGTGCAGGGCTTGTGTTCCGGCTGCTGGGCGGGGTCTTGGGCATCGGGTGGATCGTGAACGTTGTACGCAGCAACTCCACCAGTCTTGTCACGTTTCTTAAGACAAACTTGGTATAATGGGTTCGTTGAGTCGACCTGCCAAGCAGCAGCTCAGATAGATCGTCTTTGTCTTCTTTCACTCCTGGATCTCGCCCAAGCATATCATGTGGCAATATATAAAAGGTTGTAATTTGTGGAGTCAATCCTCATTGGGTATCATCATACATGTGGAAGTAGGGCACGATCCATACAAATCAGAATACATGTCACTCGTACAGTTCTTTCATACTGTTCTGGTTATCAAAAACAGCTTGAAAAATACTGGTAGACATTGCGAAAGCCTTTGATCGGGTTTGTCATTGGTTCTTTTTTTCTCTTCTTGAGCATACCAATGTTGTCAAAGTTGTTTTTAAAGGCGTTAAACTTTGTTATAATAAATGTTCAACTCGTCTGGTTGTTTATGGTCAGCTCTCGAAACCTGTTTCTATTTGCTCTTCTGTAAAACAGGGATGCCCTATCCCACCACTTCTGTTTGCCCTTTATCTAGACTCACTGTGCTTAAGCATAATACAGTGTAGCTGCATTCATGGCTTCAGTATATTAGGCAGTGAAGTTAAAGTAAAGCTTTTACACAAGATGTCCGTTTCTTTTGCACAGATGAGTCAAGTGTAGCAAATGTGGCATATAGGATCGAAAAGTTTGGCGTTGTATGAGGAGCTCGTTTAAATGCTTCCAAGCGTTCAGGACTGTGGTTTGGCTCGTGGGTGGCACACCTAATCAGTTCGCAAAAATTATTGCAAAAGAACACCTTCAACGTACTTCGGTGTACCATTAAGCTTGTATAGATTCAGTGCGCACTACTAGATGAAGTGGTCTGAAAGCTTGAAGTATAGGCTCAGTCATTTGTTCCCCATCGACTTTCAACATTCAGGAGGGCTGAAGCTTGCAATACTTTCCTCGCAACGAAGCTTTACTATGTATTGCAACTTATCCATTGCGCCAGAATTCGTATACAACGCTTTTATTGGCTTTTCGCTGGTTTCATGTGGTGTTCGATTTTTTAGGCCATATATATACTTACTTTGTGACAACATATACAGACCAGTTAGGGCGGGTGAGTAACGATTAAAACACATTTATCTATGGCAAAAGGTTTTGCGACTTTTTTTTCGAGACAATTCACATGACGTAATCCGCTCATTCTTGCAGCTGAGCTTGTTCACTGCTTACCAGCCTTGACTGTTTCATCCACCTTTTTCAAACGCCCCTGTTTATGGCAATTCATGCAGTAAATTTACTTCGCAGTTCAGTTCCTTAAAGCTAGATTTTCTGTAGAATACCTGCACACAATATCGCGCAAGGTACTGTATAAGGATCTACTATGTATGCTCTTCTGGCTTCCATTGCACCATTCATTGTACTCCAATATTTCGGGCCACGATGCGTTGAAACGAGTGCAAGAAATGTACATTCCACCAAATTCAAAAATATTCTTTCATAAACTCCGCTGTGATACATTGCGGTTAAACACGTGATTAAAAAGAAAAGAAAGGGTATTATTGTTTATTCTGTTACCTGCCATATATATAATGTACCAAAAACGATAGAACATTGTTTTATTTGTTGTAAGGTCGCTATTCTCTTTTAGGATATCCTTGAGCGAGCACTGAACAAAAATTTTGTCATTAGTTCTCATACCATACGTTGTTCTCTCACAACATCGCTTGATCAAGTGCCCTATATATTTTTCCTCGTGGGTATGGAGAGTATATGACAGACAGCTATGCAGGACCCCAATGCAGAATGCAGCACCTCTTCAAGCACACACTTCATTCAAATGGCTATTCACCTCTAAAACATTTATGACGACCTAGACTTTAGACCGGACTGGTACTCCATCTTGGTGAGGTGTTTGGTTAACATTGCTTTCGTGTGTGGCACGATGTGAAGAACTCTCGTTGTGAAGAACTCAGGCTGTGTAACCATAGAGTACTTTTAGTAACGCTTGAAGGCTTGTCGTCGCCATAACGCTTGAAGGCTTGTCGTCGATTGTATTTTTGCCTTATTTTTCTATTTATGAAAAAAATACTTTGATAATTATCATAAAAGAAAAAAGTACGCGTGACTCTATGGAAGGATACTTGCCAAGCAAACGACGTGGGATCGATCCTCCCTCAGACTCAAGTTTTTTTATTATTTCTTTTGTTTGCATATTTTCCCCTTTTTTTCGTTTCGTCACGCACAAGATCGTGACATTTCACTCACAACCAACAACGTCGAGGCAGGCACCGACAACAGAATTTCTGCCTACCGAGCTCTTTAACGCTGTCGCATTAAAACGTCCTGTCATTCATACTGGTAATCGAGGTTTGTTACCCATTCTCGCCTTAGTTCTCGTCGGCACTCACGTCAGGCAGCTTCTTCATACAGAAAACAAAGAAGCCTGGCCTTTCTGAAAGAATAAATGTCGCAAAAGCAAGTAGAGGCGGCTGCGGAAAATGAAAGCAAAGTCATTGTTTTCCTAGTACTCTGTTTATTACTACTGTGTGCGCCTTGGATTCCCGCCGTTTTCTTCTTCCTATTGTCCGATAGGAGCTTTGAACCTGCCAATATGGTTGATCGTGCGAGTTAGTACTACTTGATTGTTTGAAATGAAAGCTCACTACGTAGACGCGGACAGGATAGACAGGGACAAGCGCTTGTTCCTGTCTACCCTGTTTGCGACTACGTAGTGCGCTTTTGTTTCAAGCAAGCATTCAGCCCGCCACAATGTTTTTGCAGCGAAAGCTGTTTTGAGATTACAACAAGGGTTGTGTGCGTCGTAGTTGTCCGTCACCTCCGGTGTACTTAGTCACTATCGCACGAAATAAGCAAACAATTTTGTGAATAAGAACACCAATGGCACAACGTAATACTAAAATGGGTCTCGGCATACCAACCCAGCGTTCTACCACACAGCGGCGCCATTTTTTTTTCAATGCCGGTTTAACTTCACACATGGGGTGCTAAGATAAATAATACAATACACAATAAACATGACAGAACAATTACTACGGCTCCCAAGCACTGCTAAAGCACGTCACGCCTTAAAATATATTCGAGGTCAACAGAGCCTATACCTTTTCTAACCTTAAAGAGACACATCCAATTGTTCTTACTACCTCGAGAAACCGTGAGATACTTTCTTTAACTTATTGTCTTTCCTGTCACTCTTGTCAGGGTGACAGGAATTTCCAGCCATTCGAGAGCACCATATACTGAGCAAGGCAGTCATCATGAATAAATCAATAGGTAATCCATCATTACTCTCTACTGCTAAACACCTGAATCTATCAGGGTTTAACAGAAATTCACTTTTGCTTGTCCTCTGTAAAATATCCCCAAAGTATGCCTCTTCCAAAGAGTGAAGGAAAACGTAATAAATTGTTTCTGGTTTGTTAAAATTAGGCAGTAAGATTCTCGTGGCTAATAAAAACCATGTTTCTCTGGGAAGGTTATTATCGGAAGTGTTCCAGTGTGCATTGAAAAAAAAAAGAACGTTTTTGCATTAGGAGTTACCTGCATTTTTTACTCAATGAGTTACGTTCTTTAACACTGACTATGAAAGAAAAAAAATGTACTTTGAATGACCGTGCAAAAAATAATTGACTTGGAGTGTAAACATCTGGAAGGGTATAAAAATGAGACGCAATATTAGGCAGAAGCGTGAACTGCATGAGCAGAGCTACTCCGGTGCTTGAACAGCGTTGCAAACTTGCCTTAGGCAGGCTTGATGTCGGGAAAGGAATCACGTTAGTATGAAAATTAAAGCGTTTTAGAACAGGCAATGAACAACCAGGCGTCACACAAGGCGAATTGCGGGAAGAGTGGGTCATCCAGTGCTCTAACCCATTACAAAACTCGTTCTTGTTTACCTATGAACTGTGGTGCATACTCCCTTCAGTCATAATTCTTAATAGTCATCTTGCACTGCATTTTGTAAACAAAAATATGCATGTATTGTTTGGGATGCATATAATAAACCCAATATGAATAACCTCGAGAAAGTGCAGTGGAAGGCAAATAGGTTTATATTCAACGAATTCTTGAGACAGGATTCCCCTACAAATCTTATGAAAGCTAACTATATTGAACAATTCGAGAGGAGAATAGAGAAGCAGAGACTGGAATTTCTTAAACTTCCTTACACGAACAATTCACCACTAGACGCATCACTATATCCATCGCCTTTTTAAACCAAACCATGCATCACCGTAGACAAGATGCATTCACACACTATATATAGTACTTTGCGAGAACGAATACATTCAAGGATTCTTGTTTTCTTCGAACAAAATCTGAGCGGAATTGTGTAAGGAAATCTACACCATAATGCTGATTATTATTGATTTGTTTGTGTAGCATTTCAACAAACATAATGACTGTATTTTTTTAATGTAGTGCTCTTGTTTTTTTCTTTTTTAACACGTTCATTGTTGTACCATTTTACTGCCCTCCCTGCTAGTACTACGTCTCTGCAGTATTTTATGTATCAACAAATATATAAACAAATAAAACAAAAGAGTTATTTGGCTGTACGGCGAGTAGGTGTCATAGGATGTAAAAAGATGCAATTATACTGGGACTCACCTTGCGTTACGAATAAAAAGGGCCTATTTTCTTCCTGACGAGTCACATCCTTTCGTTGCGAAATCTGTGAAATGTTTTTATAATATTTTCATTTCTTCAAATACAACTTCATACTACATTTCTATAACTAGGCTCTTATTTTGTTTAACGCTATCTGAGTTTCTCCTCTCAAATCTTACTCACCCAACAAATTGCACAATCGATTGAGGTGTGTCACTGATTATCTGAAGAAAGAAAAAATGAAGAAATGTATATTGCACATAATGTTTCATTAGAAAGAGTCCTGTGTTTACTCACAAACTTGCACATATCGACGAGTTAGATACAATCTAATGTGGCGTTCTTGCCGTATAAAGTGTATGAGCATCAACACGGCAATGGCTAAATGGGTCCCGTCTGCATATGTATACGAGAGTGACAAGCGCAAATGGAAATTTCTCTAGCATTCTACTCAAGGCCCATCAAATTTCCAGGCCTTGGCGCGCCTATAGGATCGTGTCAGAAGAAAGCGCACAACCCTCCACTCGTGTACGTATCCTGGGCAACAACCATTTTATGTTGCGATCGAACTCATCGCATACTGCTTGAAGTGCAACTTTTCCAATCAAGGGGGAGCATTCGCGAAACGCTTGAGATGTTGCTTCGTTATAATTTTGTTCTCGCTTCTCGCTGAAGATCGTTTTCGGTGGTGCGACAGATGGTGAACGAAGCCCCAAGGTGTTTATTCGCATGATGGAATGCATCTCGTAGAAACATCGCCATGAACTTCGCCGTAATCTTTGTTGCAATAAAAAACAAAACAAAAACAAGAAATTTTGCAACAGCACGGCAACGCAACTTGCTTAAGAACCATAAGAAACAGCTTCATGAATACTTTCTAGCAGAGCATGAATTTCACATAAAGCTATTCCATTTTCGACAGTCCCAAGGGCTTGTTTTGTTGATGCAGCTGTTTTCATATATTTGCGTTATTACTGTTCCTGTTACTGCTCTTCTACTGCTTTTTGTTCTAAACGTAAAACGAAATGAAAGCCGTCTCTTTTACATGCTCTCTAGCCCGAATTGCGAAGTACATTTGTCGTCAAATCATCTTAAAGTCCTATACAGAGCGAAATTAATGTAGCTGATGTTGAAAATTTGATATTTGTAGTTGTTTTTTTGCGAGAATAACAATCCTTTTTCACAGTCTAAAAACTTTCGTGTCTATTTTCTCCCGTTGAGGATGCCATAGTTTACTTGCTGTTCCTTAACTGTCATGTGTGCAGAGTTTTCATTAATACCATTGAAATAATATTACCATTCTTGAGTCTGCGGCACCAAATGTCTGGAAATCCGGGCACGTCAAGTGCTTCATCAGCAACGTTACACCCTTCATTTGATGACATGCGGAAGCATGTTTTTTGATATATATATATATATTTAAAAGTTGTGGTTTTATTTGGATTTAGGCGAGACAAAAGCATACATGTATAAAAGTTAACCAGTACTGCCGCCGGAAGCATGTTGTGAGTTTATTGTTGTGAGTCTCTACTGCATGATTCTGAAGGGTGAGTTACTGGTGCACTCATGCAGGGACGTATGTCAGAATGACAAGAAAGAACGTAAATTTACTCGAGTGGAGAATGCGATGAGATCAGCTTAATATGATAAAGTAAAAAGGAAGCAGCAGCACTGATTGCACACTAGTTGGTTCATACTGAAAATATTGAAAATACGCATAGTTGCGCAAGCGGAAGGAACTGATTCCGTGATCTGTATCATCTTGCACCGGTACCATCTCTCGTTACCCTCTTGCACCGCATGTGCAGGACACCAAATGACAATGGCGTGTTGTTGCATGCGCGTTCCGAGGATTTCATCTCCAGATTTCGATAAAGATCAGGTGTGGTATTGATGGCATGTTGACTGTGAATCCGACATAACATGACGTCTTGGGTCTTGCAATCGGCATTTGATATGGCCAGTGCTGTAGAACTGCGGACTCTTCTATGCGGCCATAGATCGCTGAGATATTACTGTGTTGATTTGTGGCTACTACAAGGACTTCGTCTTCGGCTCTTCTGTGTGTGTCTGTGTAGTATAAGAGTCTTGACTGTCCGAACTGCTTTTGCAAAACTCCGCCCCCGGCACTTTGTCTGCCCGCATAATATTTTGCACTCATGTTTTAGAGAACAGGAAACTTTGTAATCTTATCGCCAATCTCATGAGGTAGAAGTGGTTGTTCTGCGCAAAACTGCGGTCACCTTTTTGAAAAAGTGGCCTCGAACCAACATCGGCGTTACCCTCCCTGGGGTTGTCGGCCCTGTGGCACTGCAACAGGGGCATATTTGATGCTGTATTTATTTGTACAAAAAAAAAACAAACTGAATGCCGCATTAGTATTACTGGTACACCTAAAATATATTAATTTAATAAATTTACCTGAATAATAAGTTATGCCAAATGTTTAACTATAATTTTGTAGCATTGCAGTAGAACACGCCAAAAATATCACTAATGTTTCTGCTCACCTACAGATTATTTTCTTCGCATATCTTTCTCTTATCTCTGTTGCCTCTCTTGATCTCTCTCTTTCTCTCTCTCTCTTATATTTATTAATATTTTTTCCACAAGTCTTGCTGTGACAACATTCGTGGCCAATCCCCCTTCGCGAGTTTTGCCACAGCTCCGAGAATCATCATCATAGATGTTACCCTAGCTTTTTCTGAAAGGCTCTTCTTTTCTCTATTGAGTCTTTCCTGTTGCGTGAGGACAACTGACGAATTCTTATAAAATGTTTCATAAATTCCGACGTCTTGATACGTTTTATTGCTTTTATCGTGTAATAGTCTCAGGAATCTGAATGGGTATGGCGTACGTAATCAACACAGAGACCTGGTGGGTCTCTTTGCTACTTTCTAAAACGGGAGGTCTCAAGGTACGCGGCTCATGACGAAAGCCTGCATTAGCCGTTCATTTCTTTTTCCGCGAAAACTTAATTTCTGGTTACTCACTAGACCATGCGCACTACGCTTGTCAGGGTTTTGTTCAGGTTGTCTAAGGTGTGGCTACCTTGCCTTTTTCCTGGATCTGCACACTTAATATGCACAGTTTTTTTTTGTTGCCTTACAGGCCAGCCCCTCAGGTCGCTGTAGCCATCTCGGCTCAGACACGTATTACCTAGGACTTTTCCTGTAAGCTTTGCATTCGTTCCTCCTCAGTGCACTTCACAATTTTCGAAATAACACAACATCACTCTGTAGTGAATCCTGTTTTTTTTTGTAATACGTTTATCTGCCCAGATTCTGACGTCACCGGCGTCTCTCGCGCGTGCTAGGTCTTTGTCCACTCTTAGCTTCATAAATAGCTCTCTGTAAACTTTATAAAGCACGCGTTATGAAATTAAAGTTATCAAATCGGCAAAACATATCTGGTGGATATTAGATATGGAGAACAAGCAGGCGCTGGATATAATTTACGTTAAACCAAGTCACAGCTTTCACAGATATTGAGGGCTAATAGTAAACACTGTAACAGCGGTAATGAATGCATAGAATATTGTGATGACAGTGCCATTTCTTACAACAATGTGGCTATTTAGCCTAACACTTTTATGCTTAGTCTACAGCGCTCGATCACGTCACTTTCTTTCTTACTTTTGTTGATATGTGCACCGAGAAAACGAAACCTTCTGTAGCTAAAGCTTCTGTGAGATCACAAGCGTCGCGCTTGCCGTAGTGGTCCGCCGCCGTTGTCGGTAACCAATATTGCACGAAATAAGCAAAAAATAGCTAAGTACTAAAACACCGAGGTGACAATGTGTTTCGAAGGTGCCTGCATTGCGTGCCAGCCCCGCCGCTTTTCACCACAGAGCCACACATTTGCTTGGAATAACGTTGAAGTGTGACGCCTTAGCAGTAGCTCACAAGAGAATGAGATAAGGAGGGATTATAAGGGATAGAGAGGGAAGTAAAGTGAGAGAAGACTAAAAGATTAAAAGAAGACTGGAAAATAATTAAATAATAACATTATAAAATGCATGATTACACAGTGTAGGTAACGCAAACGATAAAGCTTAGCACGGTTACGCATACACTAACGCCGCTTAGCGGTCAGCGAGAGACCCCTGTGTGGGCAACAACTTTCCACTAGGCGTATCACTGATCTCCACTAGGGTTGCTGGATGGCGCTTCGAGCTCTCCGGCGCGCGGCCGCCGGAAGTTCGAGCGCTTGTCCCGGAAGTCGGACAAATGGCCGCCGTTCCAGCATAGCGCGTGCTATGTATGGGCTGGTTTCGCGCGCATTCCGCTAAATATGCCTGCTTGTTGCGCCGTCAACTGCACCAGCAGACCAGAGAAGTCGTCTGGGAAGACGTTCCACTTGTAAGTATTACAATATTCTGCGCGACGTGCGTGATACGCAGCGAAACGCAAACGTGATATCAGTGTCGTTAAGCTGTGGCTCTTGTTACGCAGGTTCCCACGCTCTAAGCCGGATTTATATCGGCGTTGGGTGGTAAACTTAAGAAGGGACAAATGGACTCCATCCCCAGGTAGCAGACTCTGCAGTGACCACTTTACTGACAACTGTTTTGACAGAACGGGCGCACGAACTCGGCTACAGCCTGACGCCGTGCCCACCTTGTTTTCTTTCCCGAAGCACCTGGAAAAGGTATAGTACGACATCTCGGCATTTTGGTATAGCGGCCCGGAAAAAAAAAGCATACTGTTCGGCCATCGCAGTTCGCTCGTTTAGCGTTCGTATAACTAGTTGATGCTACGTTTATTAGACACTGAAATCGCATGAATGGGCGCTACCTTCTTTCGTAGTTCATCTGCTGAGTCACTTTAAAAATGACGCCCTACAAATTAGCTCGGAGCACAATAAAATCTACATGTAGCTGTGAGAAGCTGTGGTTGAGAAATTGTTTGGCACACTTACTCTGAAAACCATGTCCTGTAAGCAATGAAACGGAATTGGAAAAACATGTCCATTACGTTACAAAGCGCGAGGTCTTGAATTTTAAGTGCCCAATTTTTTCTTTCAATTTCTGAAATGCTCCTATCTGCGTTATATATCTCAGTGGTGCTATGATAGCTGTCTAAGATGCTAGTGGTATAATTCAGAAACTGCTAGACTGCTATAATATGCTTGACGCCAGCATATTTTTTTACTTACAGCATTTTGCACTCGCAGTAATAAATTAGCATAACTGTGAATGAAACACGGCTGTTTCAGAGGACTGCTGAGAGAAAGCCGCCTAAGCAGAGAACTGCCATTGTGGATGTGACCCCAGTGGAACAGCCAAACGACAACACTCCAACCACGGTACAAGAGAACTCAGCCCATGCAAGTTGCCTTTTTTTGTACTACGCTGCCCGAGTGCAGCTACTTGGTCCGTCCTCGGTTGAATGTAACTAGTCCGATGTTAGTCAGGCCACTTTCTTGTAATCTCGTGGTAACCAACACGATAACTTTGTATACATTACGCACACTAGGATAGCATCCAATTTGAATCAAGTTAGTAGTCCTGGTATGTTCTGTAGTCAATGCAGAACATTGGTTTTATTCATGGCTGCAGCACCAGTTTTTCTAATCCAGGGAAAATATTGAAATTCCTGTCTGATGTGGCATTTCTCGAGTGCACCGGTAAATAAAGGGGACAAAGTTAATTTCTAAACTCCCCTGTGCCCCTGGTTGCTTATTTTCTGCGTTAAACCACGTAAGCTACGAACAGATGCCTGCTTTACAAAGACTGTCATATGATGAGTGGTTTTTGTGAAAGGTGTCTTTTTCAACAGCTTTAACTTTCACTGTTTTGTTTTCAGGTCGCCGAGCACAGCTATGCAGTCCTTGACACGCCAAAAACACTGAAGAGGAAACTGGATGCTTGCACAGATTCAGCGGCGACAGTGAAAAGAAAGCTGAAGCTCAGCCTTGAACGAGAACGTCGGTTAAGAAGGAAGGTCAGCTCATTTAATGAAATAATTGATGACCTCAAGCACAAGCAGCTCATTTCAGAAGATGCCTCGGCAATGCTTGAAAGGTGCTTCATGGGGATCCCCTTGGAAGTTACGAAACGGTTGCTCAAGCAAACATCCAGTGAAGGCGACAAGTCGTCTGTTAAGTTAAGCCGAGACAAATATTCTCCTGCACTGCGTGCATTTGCACTCACGCTACAGTTTTACTCGACAAAGGCATATAACTATGTCAGAGAAACATTTCAATGTTCCTTGCCACATCCATCGACTATAACTAAATGGTATAGCTCCATTAACGGAGAACCTGGATTCACAAGCGAAGCAATCAACGCCATCCGAGCAAAAGCCAATGAGGCTAAGAAGAACAACAAACAGCTTCTCTGCAACCTTGTTGTTGATGAAATGGCCATTAGAAAGCACCTTGAATGGGACGGCAAAAAATTTCGAGGCTACGTGGATATTGGCAATGAAGTGGACGATGACAGTACCGCAGTTGCGTCTGAAGCCCTTGTTTTCATGCTCGTATCTCTGGACTCCCACTGGAAGGTACCATGTGGCTATTTTTTGATCAATGGTCTTTCAGGAAAAGAGCGTGCGAACATTGTGAAGCTCTGTCTGACAAAGTTGCATGAGACAGGAGTGCACGTGACATCATTGACATGTGATGGTCTCCGTTGTAACTTTACAATGTTCAAAGACCTGGGGGCTTCCGTTGAAGATGCATCAGCCATGGTCAAGTTAGTTAGAAATGCTCTTTCTGCTCTTGGGTGCCTCAGGGACGCATCAGGCGCATCGGTGAGCTGGGACTACATTGTCCAGCTACAAGAACTTCAAGAAAAATAAGGCCTGCATGCAGCAACAAAACTACGTGCTGCACACATTCAGTGGCAGAAACAGAAGATGAAAGTCAACCTTGCTGTCCAGACTTTAAGCACTAGTGTGGCTGACGCCATAGATTTTTGTCGTGAAGACTTGCAACTCCCACAGTTCAAAAATTCAGAAGGAACTGTGAAATTTATTCGAATGTTCGATAAACTGTTTGATTTCCTCAATTCACGCAACCCAGTGGCCAATGGTTTCAAAGCGCCGCTCCGACCTAGCAACAAGGGAACCTGGATGAACTTCTTCGAAGAAGCCAAGGAGTACATTAGGGGGCTGACTGACGGATCAGGTGTTCCCATTTTCAGGACGCCCAGAAGAACTCCATTTCAAGGATTTCTGGTGACCATTGAAAGTGTCATCGGTCTGGCATCCGCGCTCCTCCTCTCGGACAATGCTCCACTCCGTTACTTTCTTACTTACAAGCTTTCACAAGACCATATTGAACTGTTCTTTGCCGCTGTGCATTCTAAAGGGGGCTGGAATAACAATCCCACAGTCTCACAATTTGTGGCGGCATACAAGCGACTTGTCACACACAACCAGGTGAAGGGTGGGCGAGGGAACTGTGAGTCTCTTGACAATACGCGCATACTGTACGTGAGCAGTCAGTTTTGCTCCAACGATGAGCTCGACATGGCCACAGCAAAGCGAAGCGGCACACAAGACCTCATGCAAGGCATAGACCTACCCGACGAGAGCGAGCTGGATGTCATAGTTGAGGATCTCCCTGCACTGTCTCCGTACCTTGGAAACGTCGTTGGTTACATCGCAGGGTTCGTTTGCCGAATGGTCAAACGTAAAATACCTTGCGCAGTATGCTACTCGGCCACCATTGCCGAGACATGTGGTTCGGCACTCCTGAACAGAAAAAACCGTGGAGGTCTTTCCAAGCCGTCGTCATCGACAACGTACATCTGTCAGCTGACTGAAAAAGCTGTTCGACTGCAGGAGAAGGTTCACGACGGAGGCCTTCCCAAAAAGAATGCAGCTGACACTGTGACAGCCAAGGTTATGGCAGAACTTTCGGGAGTGCTGAGCACGAACAAGCTCTATCCGGAACTGCATGGCCATATGTTCGAATCAGCAGTTGACTCCAACCACTTTGTGCGTCTTGTTAAATGTGTCATCGGCTGCTACGTGAAGATCAGGATGCACCATGCCGCGAAGCAAGCTACTGCAAAGATAACAGGACCAAACATTCGCAAGCGACTTGCAAAGTTGATTATTTTCAGTCACCAGTGAAGTGATGTGACGTGGCATTTCTTAAGTGCTTCGAGTACAATAAACACGTGAAATCCATCTTTGTACATGTATGCCTGTTTTGTTTTCAATGGCGAGGCAGCAAGCATACTTAAATATTAACCTGCATGCACTATTGCCAACCATCTCCAGGCACTGCATTGTCAGTAACAAGGACACGTGCACAAACGTTCTGAGTAAATGAGTTTTTCGTACAATTGCAGGCCTCTCAATTCGAATGAAGCAGTTCCACGCGTCCTCCTTTATCATTCTTTAAGGGTTACACTAAAATGTCCAATTGAAGCCGTAACCACTAGGCAAATCTAAATCTGGACAGACCAGTTTGCATTAGGCACTGCGTGTGCGCAATGGGTGGGCGTCCCTGAAAACTAGCAATAAATGTGTTCATAAGCTAGAAATTTTCCTTCAAGAGAAAGGGCGATACTTTTTGTCAGGCAATGATGAGAAAGCGCGTTTTAAAAGAATTTACTTTGACCTGCTGGTTACACATATATGCTTGAATTCATATTGTAAAGGGTTCCGATGTACTAACCTTAAAAGGTAAAACAGGAGCAAGCTGCGCACAGCCAATTCAGGATTTTTTTTTTGGCCGGCACGTAGCAAACATCAAATCGGTTATACTGTTTCAGGTAGCTTCCTCCGCGTTGTTATCGAACTCGCTTAGCTAGTTGATTTTCTGATAATCCAAGGCCTTTCACGGCTGTTGATTTATTGTTTTCGACTAATACAAGCCCCTTCATGACTGTTAATTTATTGTAAGACGTGCATCCTAACACGAATCATAAAGTCCACTCGCCAGCATAAATCCCGTTCGAGCTGCGTCGTCTCCTCTCGAACCGATACCTAAGTGACATTTTTGTTCTCCTTCGCAATTATAAACTGCTTCATATTAACGTCGCATGTTTCGGTATAGCATAAGTTGTGATCTGAACGCGATGTGTATCACCAAAATGCAATTAAGTGAGAACAAAATGCAAAATGCGTCAATGGGAACGCTGATCAGCGGTTGAGAAGCGTAGCAGACGCTCAACTTCCGGGACGAGCCATTGAACTTCCGGTGGCCGTGCGCGCGCCAGGCCGCGACAGCGGCGAAGCGCCATCCAGCAACCCTAGTGGAGATCAGTGAGGCGTATCGCATTATCATTTTACTAACAGAAGGTCGACAAGTGACTACACTGCTGGTGCCATAATCAGGCACCGACAGATGAGTAAGCTATCATCGTCGGTCAGAAAAGACGCCGAAGAGGTTCCTCATTAGCGGGTATTGACCACCCCCGCAGACGCCTGCGAAATCGTCGTGCCAGAGGTTCCAGACGCCGAAGCAGCGCGCTCCGAACTGGTCGCGGAGGTAACGGGCCAACGGGGGCACCACGAACTCGGTGAGGTGCGACACCCAGTTGGCACCCTGCTTTGACACAACGCCAAACTCGAACACTTGACTTGAGTCCCACACCTGCGTCGATTTATAGAGAAAGTTTCTAAGGAAACCACCAAGCGTGCTTCTCTGACTGTGCTGATGCATCTCATAAATCACTACCACTTGCGAACATATTCTATTTCGCTTGACTCTGACCTCAGCACACGACATATATTCTGACCTCAGCACACGACAATTCATAGCCAATATAGCCAAGGAAGGCACTTCAGAGATGTTCTGTGAAAAATAATTGTCAACAATGTGGATGACCCATTCCAATAAAAAGAGTGCTTACGAGGTGGTCATGATTACAAGTCAGGTCATGCCATGTGGTTCCAAGCTAGGAATCATTGTACTGTTAAAATTGATGAATTTCAAATTGAGTAATCAATAATAGGCCTCCCGCAAAATTATATAGCTAACAAATGTGTGCCTTTCATTTAGGCGTTTTTATACGTTAAAGGTTATATTGTCACGCAGCAAAGGAAGACGCAGTTGTCTATAAGGAAAACAAGTTTATTGGAGCGAGTTTGTGCTCCCCTAACCACTGAAAGAATACACAGGCGGCGAAGCAGCGGTCGGCAAAACGACGTGCACGCTAGCGAGCGTCGGCGATCGAATGTCGATCGAATGTCGCGGCGTTCTCTGGGGTAAACCTGTCCTGGGGTAAACCGTTCTCTGGGTTAAGCATTTCCTGCTTAAGTGCCACTTTATAACAAAATTACTTGACTCCGGCCACCCCCTTTCTCGAGCCATTTTGTATTACTTCACGTAGGAGGGTACCGAGAAGTGTTTTAGGAGTAAAGGTTTGATCGTACTTTATGTATGTCCCAGTGTGCGTTTCTATTATACATGCAGAATTGAAAATCGTTAAACAGCCTTAAACGTACCCAACACCACTCCCATACCCCGAAGTCTGTGCTAGTGCTTTAGTGCTTTCAGGACGGCATCGTCCTCTAAATTTCTACATGCTTTCATTGTGTACCACAAGTTTATCACTTTACTACTCAATAAAGCCACTATTTAATAATTATCAAAATATTACTGAATTTGCGCCCCTTTTTGAATTTGTCTAATCTCTCAATGAAATCGTTATGAACTTGTAAATTCTGTGTTTCCTGATTCACACAAATAAACACTCCATTTTTGGTGGTGCACAAAAACTACCTGAAGAGCTGCGCCAACCGTTAATTTAAAGACCAACTCTCTGCCCAAACATTCCGTTAAAGTTGTTGAACCAATGCCAATCTGAGAAGCTGCTTGGCAGCTCCACTTTGGCAGAACAATGTGTTCTAAGGAGCAACACACACACGCGCACGCAGACACGCACAAACATAGATTGTAAAAATATTAGCCACATTTACACTAAGTCACGCTTGCTAGGGCCACAGCAGGCACATAACTGGTCCTGGCTTGGCTGGCTTTTGCCCTCTCACCTCTCTCTTTCTGTCTCTCCAAGGTTTTGCTATACAGTTGTATTCATGGCCGTACTTGCTATCACCAAGATATTTCTAACCAAGAATTTCTCTTTCCATTTTTATCTCTCTCTCTCTGTACTCACTCTCAAATAATTCATTTCAATTTATTTTATGCAAGGTGAAATTGTTACAATTTACAGTGGGCGAATACGACTAACGCTTAATAAACGCCTTACTAGGTATTGCAACCATGGCAGCAAAAACAAACACATAACAAGCATTTGTCTTACAGAACGCACTGCTACATAATCATCCGGAATAGTTACAGGATTAGGAAAACTTATGATATAAGTGTACACTGATATAGATACAGCTGTCTTAAAGTGGTATTGATGCAACGAACGTGTACTCATAATGACCTTCAAACAAAAAGAAAGATAATAATATAGCCCCTCACCACGATTGCAAATGAGCTGAACAAAAATAAAATCAACATTCACTAGGATGCTTGGAAAACTAACAATGAGTGTTGGCAAGGTGAACTCATCAAAAAAAGCCAACATGTCTGGGAACGCTTAAGCACAGCAGGTGAAAGCTACAAATAATGTACAGAAAAGAAATTAAAAAAAGAAACCATGACAGCTATTACAAGACAGTAAGCAGTTGCATGGTTCAAAATTTTTAATGAAGAAATAACTGCCTTCTTGTACAATATAAACACGATGCTACAAGAGCATTGCGAATAAATGCGGTAACAACAAAGTTAAGGGTTTAGAACGAACCACTTTGGCTGGTTTAAGTTTATCGTCTTTCTCACCTTATAGATATCAGGCTCTGCCCAGGCGGCGCTACAAGAAATGCTGTCACGAGTGCCCCCATCGCTGGGCTGGCCATAAATGGGCAGTGCAAAGAGAGGCGTTCACAAGCGAATGTGCATGACACCTCCTCTTTCGTCGCTGTTGAGGAGCGGCTTTTTGAAAATCAAGAAACTGGAAAGCCTCTTCCTTCAATCCAAGCTCGCTTCAGAAAAGTAGGAAGCTCATCAAAACGAACGGCGAGTACAATAAAAAAGCTGTTTCTTATTTCGGTGTGCTGCAAGCTAGCTTCACATGGCACTGAGTTCGAGGCCTCTTACGTGCGTTCTGTAACTCCTAATCGCGTTAAACTTGGGCATACACATGATGCCAAGGCGTTGGAGTGCATATACGAGTAATCTAATGATCTGTTGTACGGAGCTCGATTTATCCGACACGAATGGCCCAGGCGAAGTTTGCCTTTGGAGTAGCATTCTCCATCAGTTTCTCGCTTGCTGTGCTTTAAACTATTTTATTACGCATGCTAGAATGTTCAGTTGACGGTTGTCTTTTATATGAATGCACTGCAACTGGAGAGACATGCGTCTCCGCTTTATCGGTATACAATACACGGTAAAAACGAGGCCTCCAAGATAACTGCGGCAATCGCGGAGACTCACGGCAAAAAAAAACCTGATTGTTGTCGTGATAATTTTGCTATTTACCTGTATGAAGTCCGTGTTCGCATTTCCTAGATAAAGCCGGAACTTAGAGCCTTCAAAGCCCTACGTGCGTATTCCCGCGTAATGGCGACAACTTCAGATTATCGGTTGTCGCGGCTTGTGCAACGTTTATCGCTCGCGTCACCTGTCCTGTCGCATGGCCCGCACCGTGGTCAGATGTTCTGTTAAGCTTCACGATCTCTGTTATCACACTTCTCGGTCAAGGCTACTCAAAACAATAAGTAAGGACCTACAACATCACGCTGTCTTATGCGACCGGCTGTGAAGACCACGAGTAATTTGCTTACCCAACGCGTTCGCAACGGCCCGCATACAGCGCTCTTGCCGTTGTGCTTCGCGAAAGCTGCGGAAATCGGCACAACTGAAGTCGTTTACGACTGTGGCAATTAACAAAGCAACAGTAGTGTCGAGTGGAGCGCGGAGCTGTTGCGTCTGCACTTTTTTCTCCGTCGTTCTAGCGAGTGAACCAACAAGCACTTCACGATGGTTCGATGACGTGTCTGACGAGTAGAGAGAAATTCGTAGATGTTTTAGGAGCGAAGCTTCTTATACCGGCACCCGTTCGTCCCTCGTAGCCGTTGTAGTATGTAACAAGTATAACATTTTGACATCCAATGTGTTGCCGGTGAGAAATTTCTTCTGTGCGTCGTTGAACAATAACAAATAGTACTTGATGTACTATTTCTCTCATTCCCCATTGCCCTGTCTCCCCATTCCCCTGTCTCCTCATTCATCGCCCTGTCTCCCCATTCCCCATTCCCCTGTCTCTCATTCCCCATTGGCTGCCAATGGGGAATGAGAGACAGGAGCATTCGGCTTTTATTTAACGTGCACGCTGGGATCCCTATCAGCAGCCATTGACACGTACATTGAGCACTACCTGACAAGGAAGGTTTGCAAGATTGATTGGGTGATTAGAACTTTATTTTGGTCCTGAGAAGACGCAGGGCAGACCCCGCGCCACCCGGCTAATCTCACGTAGGGACCGTCAAGCCGAGCTTTGCGGCCCGTCCGCGGGCACTCTGGACGGCCAGGGTTTGATCCTTGAGTTCAGGGCTGCGTAAGAGCGCAGCCCACCTGCCCTTGCTGAGGGCGGGGCCGATGGCCTCACATTCCCACATCACATGGTTAAATGTTGCTATCAGTCCACAAGCGGGGCAATCCGCCCTTGAATACCGTTCAGGGTAGATGGCATGAAGAACCGCTGGGTTATGATACGCATTTTATACTCGCTGGGTGTAACCTCCTTAGTTTTAGAAAGGTTTAGCGAGCGTTGGGTCGCAGTGCCATGAATACAGTGAACTAGTATATACCATGAACTCGCGGTGGTTAAAGGTGGGAAGTACACACGAAGCGCAAGCCGCAAGAAAGTGTGCGTGTGCCTCCTCTCGTTCAGTCCTTGGAATGTCCGCTGGATGACGGTGGTTCTATATGAGGAATACATGATGGAAAGATGCGAGATGGTGGTACTTGGAGGGTTGAATAGTAGGGCGAACGGACACACAGACAGATGCATGGATGGACGCACTGATGGCTGCACGTACAGATGGACGCATGGAGGGACGCAGGAGCAGATGCATGGACGAAAGCAGGGACGGACGCACATATGAACGTGCGGACGCACGGACAGATGCACGCACGGACGGGCGGATGGACACACGGGCTGCCACACAGACGCACGCGTGGATGGACGGAAGCAAGAACGAATTCACAGACGGATGCTTCGCCCCATTATCCATCATTGACTCCGTGGATATGCTGCCACTTTTTTCCACCTATTACACGGTAATATTGACATATACGCGTTCGTTCACTATCGTCTTCAGCCACTCTGTTACGCCGACGCTGACAACATTCAACACAGGACTGGACGCTGAAGAGGCACGCTCTAAAAAAATTGCCCGCAGCTTCCCTCGGGGGAACACTGGGGAGGATGCGGAGCATATAATTGGTTAACGGGGTGTTAAAGTGCGACTTACTTGGGTCGATGGCTAAATTGGTTAACGTGGTTGTGAAATGGGGTGTTAAATTGCGACTTACTTGGGTCGATGGCTAAATTGGTTAACGTGGTTGTAGGAGGGGGTGTTAAATGAGTGAACACGTACACACGTATGCGAAAGGGCGGCGCTGGTCGAAGGGACGTCGATCATTGTGTTTGTGGATTCGTTGGAATTCATTTCACCGCGACCTTGGACGTCGACGCGCCGTACAAACCAACCGACGAGCGGCAACTGAGCGAGCGAGCGCCGACCTTGAGTATATATACAGCTCGACGGCGCATGCACTGTCAGCTGTTGAATGTTCTCGAAGCGCGACGCCACATGCGCGTCCACTGGAGAATCAGGAGAATTGTAGATGTCGAACGCGGTGTGTAGAGGAGGAAGGGTGCACAGATGGTGGAGGAGTGAAGCGCGCGCGGTGTGTAGAGGAGGAAGGGATGCACAGATGGTGGAAGAGTGGGCGACGGCGCGACGGCGCATGCGCGCGCGTCAGCTGTCGAATGTTCGAGAAGCGGTGCGGACGGCGCGGACGGCGCGGACGGCGCACTACAAGGCGCGAGTATAAGATGCTTCCGCATCTAAAAAACTATATAAATGTCGGTTAGGGGAAGGAATATTCTTAACGCATGTAATATTGCGTAGCAGAAGTGCAGAAACGCACGAGAAGTAAAATTATTTGAATTGCGAAACGGGCGGTTGTTTTATTGCTCCATGCATTAGGAAGTGCTCCGACATTTATACATGATCATCCGCAAAGGGATCAACAAGACTAGCCTCTACGCCTGCTCGAGAGTTGTCTTACGGACGTGTAGTGAGGCCTTCGGTGATTCACACACAAAAAAGGAACTGCGAAGTAGGGGGAAGATCGCAACTGTACTTGCAGTAGACACAGTAGGAATTCATGGGATAGCTTGAAATGACTTATGCTACGCGGACAGACGCGATTTTTTTGCGGCACAGTAGCGGCATTCAAATAGACCCGAAAAGGGCTGGCGATTGATAAGTTTGTGTGCACGAGTATGCAATCAGCGCGCAGTTCAGGCTTTTTAGGAATAAGATGCTTAGGGTGGAAAAGTATGGGAGCATTCCACAAGCAACCGCGACCAATTTCGCACGTGTCTTGTCTCGCTACATTCGACAACTCACAGATCCCTGGTAAAATGGCGCTCCTGATTATTCACTGGCCCCGGCAATTGGTTCCGGAAGTTGAAAACATAGCTCTGCCGTGCTGGTCAAGTGGATAAAGTACTAGGCTGCTCACCCGCAGGTCGCGGCATCAAAACCCTGCGGCGGCAGCTGCATTTTTGATGGAGCCAAAAATGCTGTAGGCCTGTGTGCTTAGCTTTGGGTGCACGTTGAAAAAACCCAGGTAGTCGAAATTTAAGGAGCCTTCCACTACGGCATCTTTCATATTATTTTGTGGCTTTGGAATGTTAAAGCCCCCATATCAATCATCATGTTGAAAACACAGCTGTTCTAAGAATTTTAGATCACTTCTTGATTATCAAGTTTGGCGATTCCCGCTGCGTTCTTTCTTACACTTAACTAATGATGAATTCCATTGGCAGATCTAGATTAAGCTTTTCTGCTCTGAGCGGAGCAATCACATTCAATGGCGGATTGGGAGCGTGAATTGTGCGTTCCATGGAACAAAAATTCTTGCTCCGTCGAAATAGGCGTATTTGACCGAAAGTTCAAGTGACGTATTCTGTGTGCCCGTCTTTCACCCAATCACCGATGGATGTCCGGAAAACACTTTGCACTCCTTCGCACCCTCTCGTTCTCCCCAGCTAGATTTCCGCTCATCAACAGCCTCCGTCGAGACGCGCGTCTCTTAATCGCAGATTTGACGAGAGCAATCCCGCTCGCATCTGCGCGCTCCATTCGTAAGGCGACCCAGCGCTCCCGATCTGCCATTGGAACTCAACATAAACATATATTTCCCGCAGCGATATGGCGTGCCGAGCACGGTCATCCTATCTCAACAATCTCAAACTATGTGCCTTTACAAGATGAACTATTGAAAGCGTGCCTCGTTGCATATCTCGTAGTAGGCGAGCTCTCCGGGTGTCTTTGTGATGGGGCCTGGATCTCCTGGTCCATACACCACCTCTTGGACACCGGTCACGTTGCTGTCCCAGAACTTGTACGTGACGCCGGAGAAAGAGATCACGTAGCACAGCTTGCTCGCGGCCGACTGACTGACGCCCGCTGGACGACCGCTGTGACCAGAGCCTCCCAGTGAAGGCGACAGTGGCTCCGGATCCTATTTGATGGCAAAAGGTGTTGATTGTTTCAATTATTGAAAGAGTCTCATTTCACGGAACGCGCAGCATTTTCAAGCAAGCAGTACAGGGTGCAACATGCACAAGCTTTCGGAGTCTCGTTGTCAACTATTTGAGGGAGCTTACTGGAAGTATTTCCGTATATCGAAGTACTGTTCTCTATTATTTTAGATCAAAGTAGTACAACATAATATCAAATTTGGTACTCCGTACAGACTATTTTATGGTAGACCGCAGCAAGACCATGGCAAACAAAAGGAATGAGAGTCTGCTCAGTGCTATTAAGCCACAGAGATGAATGCGCCACGTATACTGCGCATTCTGTCGGAGATCTACCGAAGCAAGGAGCCTTTTTACTTTAGTATCGATGTTTTAACAACACATAGTGGCGTCGCATTAAATCGTATAGTCCATGTATATGAAAATCTATGACGTTACAATGAGCTCGCGCGGAAAGTTCCATTCAGTGTCATTATTTACTTGATTCTTTCTCTGTTTGTGAATCATTTCTAACAATAAACAATTTCAGCTCTTGCTATTTGTGCCCTGTAGCAATCATGAGAGAAAATCCTGAACTGTTGTCCGGCTCAATGACACATCCGAGAAAACAGTCAAAGGATTTTTGCGACGCCCATTTTACCGTCTCTTTGTGAAGCGGAGCCACGCTGCATGCGTCATGTCAGTCTAGATTCCGGTCTTTCAGGCCTGCGTTGCTTTGTAGATGCGTAAGCTAGAAAAGACCAATATTACACTCCACACAACCACAAGAAACAATGAATTCCATACGGACCAGTGATGGTACGTGTTACCAGTATGCCGTGGAGTGGTTTGCGGAGGTGTGCTGCTGTTAGGTGTGTAGAAACGCAGAACTATCGATGGTACTATCTATGCTATCAATGGGCAAGTAACTGTCAAATTTTGGATGGTATAAGAAGGATCAAAAGCGCTATCGGCAGTAAGTATCATGGCACTGTCGATACTGTAGAATCAGCGACGCGAAGTCATTGCAGCATAAAGTTGATTCAATGAAGGTGGTACTATATTGTGGAACACGAGAAGCAGGCTAAAAGGCAAAAAGTTGACATGCTGGTGCTCCTTCAGTAGAATAACTGTTTACACAATAGCTGAACTACTCATGGAAGACATTACTTCTGTGTGAACTGCGTGGATTCAAACTTATAATGCATTGTGTGATTTCAAAATAAAACTATCAAAAGCTAGCTTTAATTGTAAAGTAAAATTAGTTACTTTTAAAGGTCAATTTATTTATAGAAATATGTTGGCATTTTGATATTATAAATTATTTTGTGCTTTTGCCAAATGTTTGTTAATAAATTGAGTGAAGTGAGCACAACAGACTACCACGAATTATTTGGAAGCATCACCACCCAACAGCAGAACTTTTCAACGCACTATTGATAACACTATCAGCAGCAATACTCCTGACGGTACTCTTGATTGCACTATCAATAAGTTTTTTTAATTTATTGTAGTACTATCGATGGTGTTATACTATCGATATCATCGATAGCTCATAATGGATAATCGTGAATTCCTGGTGGTGTGGCCCTAACATGTATGCTACTCATCTTGAAATTACAACTAGTGCATTTGATCTGCTTGCACCACCCATTTCGATTTCATGCTTACCTCTACTGACGATTACGGGAGAGCCATTCAGATTGTAACATGCCATAGAAGTTCACAAATGGCAAAAAAGGATTGCTTGCCTGCTTTCCTTAGAAACTCAGCGTTGCATAGAGAACGCGACATTCGTTCCATGGTGGTGCCGTTGTCATGGTAAGAATGCAAGTACACCCGTCCACTTAAATCGTGAGCTATGAGAGCCATGGTAATCAAAGTAAATCCGTTATTTTCCACTGAAGCACGCGCCTTGTTTTGAAATCGTGGTTATGCCTTTCTAGACCAACAATTTGGATATTTGTACTTCAAAACAGATCACTCTTGTGCATGAATAACTTGCTTGTATGGGATGAAATCGACTTCATTCATCCTATCTGGAATACTTAGGCGTGATTCGGCGAAACGTGCCTGCGTAAGTGTCGACTGAAGTTGTTTGAGCGCCTCGCGGAGCCTGCTCTTCTCGTAGAGGACAGCAGATCGCGAGTCCTGGACGCCTTGGCTGAGGGCCACAGGTGGCTCACTCACTATCGGATACAGCATGATGGAGGCCGTCGAGTGGAGGTTGCTGGACGGCAACGCAGCATCCAGCTCACCCAGGTTGAGCCGCTGGTTCAAGCTGTCCCCAGTGTCCACGAGCACGCTGAAGACAAAACCTTCGCGGCTGAACCGGCGGGATACGCGCTCCAGGAGCTCGCTGTAGCCACGCCGCGCCGCCAGCGTTTCCAGCGAGACCTTCCACAGGAGCACGGCGCCTTGGTACTCTCGGGGCTGCCAGAAAAAAAAGACATATATAACGAGTGCCCGCATTCGCCCTTGATCTATGTAGTAGTATGTTCTACATGCAAGGCCACCCGTCCACCTGATATTGCTTTAGGGCAAATTGTGGTCGCAAATATTGATCGTGTATTAAGTTCCAAGGTGACTGACACTACCTTCTTTCGGTATTCTGGCAAAGTGAGGAGTTTTTATTTTATTTAACTAATAGAGCTGAGGCAGGGTAGGAGGTGTTAAGCGCATAAATGAGGAATTCGATAATATTTTGCGTAACATTGTCACGTGATTACTTTTTATAACGAGTAGGTCTGATTCGGGTATTACTCTTGCATCGTGATCAGCTGATTACCCGAGCTGCAGATGGGAACCAGTGTATGTTGAGACATTTGATGAAGGTTCGATGCTATAACTAGCCCCGCCGTGGTGGTCTATGGGCTAAGGTACCCGGCCGTTGACCCGCAGGTTGCGGGATTGAATCACGACTGTGGCAGCTGCATTCCCAGTAGAGGCGGAAATGTTTTAGGCCCGTGTGCTCAGATTTGGGTGGACGTTAAAGAGCCCCAGCTGATCGAAATTTCCAGAGCCCTCCACTACAGCGTCTCTCATATTCATATGGTGGCTTTGGGACGTTAAAGCTCACATATCAATCAATCAATCGATGCTATAACTTCTCTCTTTTCTTCTCTTTTTATTGCTTTTTTTCCCATTTTACCCTTCTCCCGTGTAGGGTAGCCAAGGGGTGGAACATGGTTAACTTCCCTGCCTTGCCCTTGCTTTCTTTCTCTCTCTCTCTCTCTCTCTCTCTCTCTCTATATATATATATATATATATATATATATATAGTGTGTAGAAGTTTTCGCAATACGTACTTATGAATACTGTAAAAAACGCCTATTTCTTTTCACAATTTAAGAAAGTATCAATTCTGACTAGCTCAGACAAATCTGTCATGCTCCTGCTATGCGCAATTTCAAGCTAGGGTAAGAATAAACGGTGGGGAATGAACCAAGGGGGTTCTTAACAGTAGTGCTGAATAAATACCAACCTAAATAAATTAATGTGGACGAAAAAAAAACACCCTTTCTGGCGATGGGACCAGATCTCATGACTTTCCGATCATTCACTAAACGACATGTTCGTTTCATCAGGGATAAGGAAAGATAAAGACACAGCGTTCATGTTTTAAAACTAAGGCATTAAAGAGGCCCTGCAACACTTTTTGAGCATGGTCGGAAAACTCTGCCGATCGGTAGTAGAGGCTCCCGACAACACGCGAGACAAATATTATAGCATGCCCCACCGCAGTGGTCTAGTGGCTAATCTACTCGGCTGCTGGTCCGCGGGTCGCGGGACCGAATCCCGGCTGCGGCGGCTGCATTTCTGATGGAGGCGGAAATGTTGTAGGCTCGTGTTCTGAGATTTGTGCGAACGTTAAAGAACTCCAGGTGGTCCGACATTCTGGAGTATTCCACTTCGGCGTCTCTCATAATCATATGGTGGTTTTGGGACGTTAAACTTCACATATCAATCAATCAAATATATAGCACAGCACGCAGCCTAGGATGCACAATAGGTTATCAAAGTCACCTAAAAATTGCTTTCTCTTTTCTCGACAAATACTTAATATACCCGAAAATCCCGCGTAAATGGCCCTTCTATTAGCCATTGGCTGATTTGAACATGGCACACTCGCTCGTTACAAAGATCACCGTGGAAGGCTGCTGCTTTTCCATGCGTGCATGCGCGATCACACTGAAAAGCTGCGCATTCGAAGAAAAAAAAACGAAAGTGCTCAAGGTCACAAAGCGCACGTGACATTTTTCCGTGGCCCTACCATTCCTTCCTGCTTCGATTGCAGTGCTTTCGTCGGGACGAGATAAAAGAAAATGCAATTGCAGCATATGACAAACCTTTGCAACTCCTCTCACACTGTACATATTCTGAAAATCTTTGCGGTGTTGAATTCGTGAGGGAATAAGCTCTTCCGGCGAATTCATTCCATGGTTACTTGAAGAAGTGTTTCAGGGCCCTTTTAAAGATCACCTTGTCTCTTGTCTAATGAGTGCATCGTTTGAGCTGGTGGGTGCATTCACCCACCGTTAGCCAGACTATAGAGCTCTCGAGAAATATCCAGTCAGAGCCGCTCATCATAGCGGCGGGCATTCTGCCGCTAAGTCCCAGCACCGGGCGCAGGTGTGGGTTCAGACCACGCAGGTATCGCGGGAATCCGTGTGCATCGCTGGGCGCCTCAATCTGCAGTGATGACTCGTTGAGGTGCGCGCAGCAGAATACCGCGTGAGTGCACAGGTGGTACGGGAAGAGTGGCAGGCCGAACAGAAGACCAGCCGACTCGGGACGCTCGGCCCGCGCCTGCACAGTCAGACGAAGCAAGACATGGCGTGACATTAGGCATATTTGGGGAAATATGGAAGTTTGCGGGTGTAAAGTGGCAGCAGCAAGCACAAAACCAAGTTGAATAGCGGAACATGCTAGGGGCCTTTCTCCTGCAATAGCCGTAGTCAGGCTGATGATAATAATGAAGCACATTTGCTATGTTTACGTGACATCACCACGGCATTACTCTGCTGCATGAGGTAAAGGGAGATGACGTTTCTTGCGACATATTAAAACTAGTAAATTATGGACTCAGAGCAGCCTTATTACTAATACGTGAAATTTTAGTATAGAATTTTCTAGGTTCCTGAAGAACGCATTAGATATGCCAAACACAAACGAATAAACTCAAAACAGAAATTTTTGTACAGTATGTATAAATGTTAACAGTGTTGTTTTATTGAAGAAATTTGATAAATCAGCTGAAATTTTCAAAACCTGTTCCAACTTATCTTTTGCTTAGCACCATTACACCCGCTACTGCACCTAATGTTATGTTTGCATTATTTCTTTGTGTTGTGTGCTTTGTCTCAGTCGTGGAGGCCACATTTTCGATGAAAGCAAGAATCATTGACGAGTTTGTACTTATCTTTAGGTGCAAGGTTATGAACCCAAAGAGGTCGAAATCGCTTGAGCCCTCCACTACAGCGTCTCTCATAATCATATCATGGATTCGGGACGTAAAACTACTGATATTGTTATTATTATTATTATTATTATTATTATTATTATTATTATTATTATTATTATTATTATTATTATTATTTCACCCATTTATTTTGATTTCAGACTGTACGCTCGAGCCGGGGTACTCGTCATGCTTTTCGCCATTAGCTCCAGCTTCCTTATTCGTAAAGATCATTACAGCCTCACTAGGAAACAACTTTGTCAAGATGTATTTCTTCAATGAGCACGTAATCTAAATACACCGGCTGTCACTCTCATCAAATTTCGATAAGATTACCTTGAAATTTAGGCCACGTATCTAAGCTTAGCAGAACAACAGCTCATGAACCTACCTCCCACAAGAGTTCAAGTTTAATAATGGAAGCCTTTATACTTCAAAACGAGTGCAAACTTGAAACAACCCGCGAGAATACACCGGCTTGCAAACGGAGCTGATTTGAGGGAAGAAGTTGGTGTTGCATGTTTTAAAGTCAAAGAGTTATCAGATCACATTGACAGTGAGGTAGTATTCTGCTACTGCGGACGTCCGTACGCGCTATTGGGCGAAATGAAAAAAAAAACTTGATATGAAGAAATTCTAGAAACGTAGGCTTGTCTTACTACGATCATCAACCAAGCAATAAAATCTCTGAGAGCGTGTAAGGTTCCATGTCGTCAACCTCGCTAATCGATATGAAACGATGCTGTAATCCTGGACGACAGATACCACCGCTGGGAGAGGGGGGTGGCTCTTATGAACGCCGAATAAATTTCAAGGCCGAAAGGCTGCCGCAGTGACGTCAGAGGGTGGGGGCCCAGTTACGCCAAGGACGCGGCGGAAAGCCTGTGTTTCGTTCACGTTTTAGGAGAACCAGTGCTCCCGCTGTCGCAGCTGCTGCGGCTTGATTGGGCCGAATAAAAGATGTGGAAAAAAAAGTCGTACTGAGCATGCTCAGTTGGGCAACTGGGCCCCCAACCTCTGGCGTCACTGCGGCAGCCTTTCGGCCTTGAAAATTAGTCGGCGTTGCTCTTATTCTTTGCTTTCAGCCAACACATTCCTAGGCATTGGTAAACAGCCCCTCTGTGCTGACAGCCATTCCTCTGGTGAATGTGGCGTTGTTTGAGGCCCTTACATATTAATCAGATAGCGTTAAAGAGCTCGTTTCTAAGAAATTCTGGCATCGGCGTCCTTGTCGGTGTCGGCGTCAGCGTTTTTGGTTGTGAACAAAAAATCGTCACACTAGGCGTGATCCAAATATCGAGAACGACGCAAATAAAATATATGAATGATAAAAACACCTAGCTCTGAGTGGGGACTGAACCAGGGTTGTTTGGGTTGAAGCTGGGAACAAACCCGGGTTGTTTGCGTGGCAAGCGGATATTCTACTACACAGCCATGCCTCTACTTGTGAAAGCAGTGAAAATAACTTCGTCCGCTTGAAAGTGGAGTGAAAGTAGCTTTCATGCTTCACAAACACACGTGTCGTGTAAACATGCTTCCCAATGCAACATGAAATATTGAAGTAACAATGCGTGGTAAAATTGTTCAATGCCAACGGGCGTCAGAATATGTGGTTATCATAATGGTTTTGTGGTTGAAAGCCTGTCACCAACTACAAAAGGGACACATGCTACCGCACGTACTTCCTTGAGGCCATGTAGTGGGTGCATAGCAAATTCGTAAAGGTTCATGCACTAACTGTTCGAAGAACACACTAGGAAACGGATGTCGCTGTCGCGTTCAACTCCTAAAGGCGAAGTTTTAAGGTCGCGAAATTTTTTATCCCGCAACCTTCTTCCTCACTATCTTTTGTGTTAGCAACCGACTGCATGTGTAAGCCACGCCATCAAGTTTTCGGAGAAGACGAAGAAATTGAGCCTGAGCTTACCGCGAAAGCAGACGCCCGCAAAAACGACGGTGTCTGTGGTTGTCCATGGCGGATCATCATCATCATCATGAGCCTGAATACGTCCTCTGCAGAACAAAGGCATCTCTCATGATCCGCAAGTGCCCCGCAGCGGTGGTCTAGTGGCTAAGGTACTCGGCTGCTGACACACAGGTAGCGGGTTCGAATCCCGGCTGCGGTGGCTGCATTTCCGATGGAGGCGGAAATGTTGTAGGCCCGTGTGCTCAGATTGGGGCGCACGTTTAAGAACCCCAGGTGGTCAAAATTTCCGGAGCCCTCCACAACGGCGTCTCTCATAATCATATGTTGGCTTTAGGACGTTAAACCCCGCATATCAATCAATCATGATCCGCAAGTCAACTCGGTCCTGTCCTTTCAGCTGCCACTTTGTACCCGCAAACTTCCTAATCTCCGGCCATGTAGCGCGTAGGCAGGATAACCGCTAGTCATTTAGGATAACTCTGACAGGATTCCCAGAGGAGGCAAGCGGGTTACGGAGAGACAGAAAGTTAGATGGGCAGATGAGATAATGGAGAAAGCATTAAAATCTTTAGAAAAGACAACTCGTCATGTTTTCTCACACGTATATACTGCCTTGTGCAAGCCGTGCCAGAATGTCTTGGAGCATTTCAGGTTATTTCCGGATCGTCTGTATGGCTTAAAAGCCCAGAGGATGAGTTCATTCTCGCAAAAGAGCAGCCTCTAGTGATATCGTTCGAATAAACTAAGGTGTTCGCCTTTGCACGCTCAAGCCTAACATATGATGTAATGCCCGTGACACACGGGAAAAAGTAAAGTACATCGAAGCCAACCCTTTTGTCTCCAAAGAAAGACCATTTACAGAAAGAAGTTGCGGCGAAGACACACGACAACAGACACACCAACTGCCGCTCCCAACATGGTGCTAGCGACGCCATACGGGCGTTTGAGAGTACGCCTTTCCGGGCCGTAAAGTAGATGCAGGATCTGCTTTACCGAAAAGGGTCTTTGCCGAAAAGGAGTTACTTCTTTGTCGTGTGCCAATGCACCCGAACACTTTTCCGGAAGATGCCTCCTTGTCTAAAAAACTTTAGGGCACCCGTGTGTCACGGGTATAAGTCTGAAATGCTCTGCAATGCGGCTGTATATACACGTGAAATGGGCCTTTAACACAAAACACCCAAAGTTAAAAGCGCTGTGGCAGTATTACACCAATGAATGTTATCAAATTACAGCAAGAACAAAATTTGGCGGCATAACTATACCCCGCAGATAGTGCCTGCAAGTTGTGTAGCAAGAAATAGAAAAAAATCAAACAGGGAAAATTTTTAAAGGAAACAGTGATATTTGTACCCGCGCCCTCTGCGTGGCTATCAAGTATTTTATCCCAGAGCAACGATGGCGCTTGAAACTCCTTCGCAGAGTCACCCTACACTGTTGTCATGCATGGTGAGGAATCATGTTGACATACATAATATAGCATCGTAGAGAGTAAAATGGGAACAATGGGGCTCACAATTTGAATTACATTGTTGAATGTTTCCAAAGTACTACGAAATATAAGCTATAATCGTCATCAGCTGCAGCTAGAGTTACCATTCCCCAAGGATTTAGCCGCGCTGTGCAGATTTTTCATGCAGAATATTGAGTGCCGCGTCATTCTTGTTGGGACAGCGGCATGTCCCCGATTCCCTTCGGGTCATCCAGTTATAAATTTTCATGTGGTACAATGCACGCCCAACAACGAACCTCACACAAAGGAAAACAAAGTTCGTAAAAATTGCACACACAAAAGAGTGGTGAGCTGGCTAGGAGAGGCCACTTCAGCTGGACTTCCGGAAAAAGAAATAAGCCTCAAACCTCAAGTACGACAACTTTTTTAGTACATTATCTAGAAAGAGAAAGTGATAAGAAAATCACGTAGCCACTTGAAGTGCTTCGACAGGGCAAAAATATGAAGAAACAGTGATTGGCCTGGAAGATATCACAATGAAAAAAAAAACGATTTTGCTGGCTTGCTATGTTATTGTACACCCCCCTCCCCGTTCCGTCTTCTTTCGTTGAAAAATTGGTAGTCCCAGCTGCAGCACAAACAAAAGCATATAATGCATGCAAGATGTGTTGCTGGAACCTCACTAATATGCGGAATTGCGATTAATGGAATAGCTGGTGCATCTGTACTTCATGAAAGTTACCGTGTATTACGTTTTAATGAGCACCTGCATGTTTACTTGCATCAGTTGCCTTAAGAAAGTTTATAACGGGTCTTGAAAAGGTCGCTCTTCTGTTTTTCACTGTGACTGTGCTGCGTGTCCTGCAAAGGCGAGGCTATTTTTTTTTCGATACGAAATTCGCGATACGAGTAACGAATGCAGGGAATGCTCATGGCTCTGAAGTTCGCCAAATGATTGATTGACAGCGTCAAAATGGAGCAAATCTTCTCTATAAATGTACACAGTTACGTCCGGACATAGGGAACGCCCACGACCAATGACCCCTAGCTGCTGCAAGCCGTGAGTACTCACGCCCTTAAGAAATCGGCCTTTTCAGCTTACACCTAAAAAGAGAGTGACCGCATTTACAACCCATTGAAGCCGCAGCCGTACGAGTGTCAAGATATAGTGTAAGTAGTGATTCGGAGGAAGAAAGGAAGAGATGCGAGTTTTGGCCACTCATGAGACAGAATGACTAAGCACCTGTAAGCACCAATTCTGGGCCTGTTTGGTTTCATTCACTTTCCCTAACTTTCAAACTAGAAGGCTGACCTTGACAAGCGCCGAGCTTAGAGGAACTCGTTAAATGGGAACAGCACGAACATGTATGTCCTGTCCGAGCACGGTGCTTTTAATACCAACAAGACCAAGTATCCGCTATTTTTTTTTACTTTCTATGAATATCCTTTCACCACCAAAGAACTATCACTAATTTTTCTAGACACAAGAAGAGAATAGGGCCAAGTTTGTTGTAGGTAGTTGAAGTTTCGCAGCACGCCAACCATAAGCACGCACAAATGACACAGGAAGAAGGCACTTGCGTTCTGGACGCTTGTGTGCTTTTCTACGTTGTCTACAGTCTTTTCACTGTATGTATCACCACTCGTCGGCGAGTTTACAGGAGTTCTTGTCAGGTACTCTAGCACCCAAAGTGCCACTTAGCTTACCTGGTAGAAACAGAAGTACTGGTGGCTGGCGTTCGTGTACAGCTCGGCGGGGAGCAGAGGAAACCGTCCGCGGTGGGGGCTGTGAGGCACCGCCGCCCCCCGGTGGTCGACGGGGGTCACCTGGTTGGTGAAACTGTCCTCCGGAGTGACGAGGTCCTGGATTTGGGCGGCGACCCCGTGAGCCTTGGCGGCCGAGTGTACACCCGCGTGGTCACTGCTCCTAGAAAATGTGCCCAGCTTGACCAGGGCCAGCGTGGACAGGAATAGCATGATAACCACGAGGAGACTGCAACTGGCGAACGCCACGAAAACACTTTTCGAGCCGGCAGCAGGCACTGTCACACTGGTGTCCATGATAAGCGCGTTTCGCTCGTGTCAGTCGCTTCTTCTTTCTAATCTGCAAGAAAGCAAGATTTGATGGCGATGGTGATTCATTCCTACTAATCGCATGCACCCACTACAGCGAATTATTCTATTAACCTCTTCTTAATTAGAATAGTTTATAATTAGACAATGAAATTTGTAATAAGGCCTTCCTTTCCTTTTTAGACACAATAATAATGGAACTAACTGCCAATCATGCCAAAGAAAGCATGGTTGATGTGAGTGGTAGATAATATAGGTGAAGAAAAAAACTTGGATGAACGAATAACTTGCCGCTGGCATGACCGAACCACCCCACCGCGATGTTCTAGTGGCTAAGGTACTCGGCTGCTGACCCGCAGGTCGTGGGATCAAATCCCGGCTGCGGCAGCTGCATTTCCGATGAAGGCGGTAATGTTGTAGGCCCGTGGGCTCCGATTTGGGTGCACGTTAAAGAACCCCAAGTGGACGAAATTTCCCGAGCCCTCCACTACGGCATCTCTCATAATCATATGAAGATTTTGGGACGTTAAACACCACATATCAATCAATCAATGACCGAACCTGTGACTTTCGAATAAAGCGCTCGATACACTGACAACTGAGCTAACGCGGAGGCCACCCGTCCGTCCACTAGATAGGGGATACAAGTGCCATAAACGTCTTGGTGTTGGACAGCGTCACCAGTAGTCATTACAGCGAATGTGGAACGTTCTTTTTTGCCTGTCAGCGCCTTGTAGAACGTAGTCTTACTACGAGATGGTAGTGGGCCAAGACTCCCTCGCATACAGGCGCCCACGCCGCACACACACACATCCCTTGATATATATATATAAATATATATAAATATAAATATATATATATATATATATATATATATATATATATATATATATATATATATATATATATATATATTTATTTATATATTTGAGTTTCAACGTGGGAGTGTCAGTCAGCGCCACCAGTACCCACGGTGGTGAGAGTGGCACACTCTTTATTATCCTGTAGGGCTTCACGTAGCACGTGAATTTATAACGAGCTGGCAGCTGACCACTAGTCCCTCGTATACAACCCAAAGGTACCAAGTCTGCCAGTGTCGTACTGGCAATTACGGAAACAAGTGTATACTTAAGGGCTCGTTTTTCCGTGGTTTTCACAATAACTATGAGATATAACAGACAATAATGCCAAGGAAAGCATTGGGGAGGTATTAGACCGAATTTCAATGTAAATGTGAAGAAAGGAAAGTAGGTGAAAAGATAACTTGTGGGCAGGAACCGAAAGAAGTACTTCTTTTTTCAGAAAGAAGTTCACTTCTTTCCCTTATCCATTAACGAGGGTCTCGTACTGGCAGACTTTGTGCCGTTAGCTTGTATACGAAACACTATTGGTCAGCTGCGAGCTCGTAATAAGTTCACGTGCTACGTGATGCCCTACAGGCTAATAAAGAGTGTGCCATACTCGCCGCCATGTATACTGGTGGCACTGACTGACACTCCCACGTTTAAATTCTTATATATATTCAATAAAGTAGCTAAAGGGACAGCCGCCGTGGTAGCTCAATGGTAGAGCTTCGAACACGTTATTTGAAGGACGCTGGATTGTTTACTCCTCCGGGAAGTTGTTTTTCCACCCACTTTCCACACGATTCCTTCTTGCAGGGTGGTAACTACTATGTCGCCGTAGTGAAGGATTTTTCTTTTTGAACCATTAGGACAACATAAGGGACCACCATAGCTATACTGTTTGCATCATTATGGCCGCGGCGCTGACATAAGGTGTCGCCATTTGTGTGTAGAAACGCTTCTATTGAAGATCCTTAGTTTCAAAAGCCGCCGCCTCACCCGTTCTTGGCCGGAGCTTGGAAACGCGCCTCGACATTTCTTTTGACGTACAGGACGTAGTTTACTGTGCTCGCGCGCCTATCACTTGAGGGTTGCTGTTTGTACTTCTGCTCTCATTGCAAAGTTTTGGTTGAAGCTAAGGACTAACCGCAACCGCTGCGTCTGCAGAAGGAGTGCGCTAGTATGTAGCAAATCCAGAAAGTTAGCTAGTTGATGTAACGACTATAATAGTTGTTAGTCCGACCTGGTTGTGTGTACCTGTGCGTTTTTTAGGGCGTCCTATTTTGTGTCTGAGCAGCGCACTGCAAGTATCGAGATGTGACACTTGTTAGTTCCCGCTCTTTGGCTATGTGTTCTTTTTGGGCACTCTTAGTGCTTGCGCAGTTCGCTGCAAGCTTCGAGCTGTTGGCTGTTCTTCATGCGATATTTCCATTTGTTCTGATCGCATTCATTGCTTCACCCGTGCGGCAAAACCATGACATTTAATTTGTGTGAGCGTGCTGGAGCATGTATGAATGGCTCACTGAGCGCTTTTCCAGATGGTTCTTCGTGGAATTCATTGTAACGGGCCTCTGGATGCTCGCATTTTGCCTCCGGTTTTGGATACGTTATCTTATGCTTAGCTATTGTTTCAATTGTTGGGTCGCAGATTGGAAGCACACCTTCGGCTATAGTCGGCTTCAGGTTACAACTGCGTAAAACCAGAAATAAAAAAGTTAGAGCAAATAAATATAAGTAATCAATTCTGCAAAATTCCACAATGTGGAGCAAGGGCTGGAAAAGAAGGATTCACAAGCACTAGTTCATAGTACAAAGCTAAAAGGAAGTCAGTATAATCTTGTGCACTAGGAAAGGTTCGTAGTTTAAGAAAAAACATTTCATCGAGCGATAAATAGGCAAATATCACAAACAACAGTAAGAAAAGTGCGCTCTCACCTCCAACTTACAAGCATCGCGAAGGCCCGCGTTGCGCGGTCCAGAGGCCACGCAGTCGCTGCCGTGGCAAACAATGCTCCTCCCAATTTAAGAGTGGCGAGAGCATGCACGCGTACTCGCTCGAGAAATGCAGGGAGGCAGACAGGGTGCAATTAAGTCGATCGGATGGCGGGAAAGTGACCGCCGGATGGGGCCAGGGCGGTACGGTGCAGCCTGGGCGCCCAGCTCCATGTTTATATAGGCGTACACTCCGAACCCTTCCCGCATCCTTCGTTTCCCTTTTTTGTTTTCCCCATTACCTCGGGAAGGGGCTCATCTTTTTCGTTTGCCCGCAAGCATTGCACGTGCCACTTTTCTCACAGGGTTAAAAGGAAGCCGGGGCAGAAAGGGGCTGTTGCGGAGCTCTTCTCCGGGTAAGAGGCGGGCACAATGCGAGCGAAGGCGTCACGTAAAAGGCGTAAGCAAACACTGGAACACGCGAGGATGCAGCGTTCAGGAGGAAATTACTGTTTTGTGCGGAGGGGAAAAATGTTAGCTTGGTTCGCACTCACGCGCAATGGTGTGGGGAGCGTGGCATGGGATGAAAGGGCAACACGCGGATGTAGCTAAGGAGGCTGATGCGAAAACGATATCCAGAGCCAACGCAGACTTGTAGAGGGAAACGACGCGAGTTTTACTGCATTTAGTTGTACACATGTGCTGTTACAGAAAATGACACGAGAGCAGGCTTCTCGGCTATACATTTTTGTGTGTGTTACGTTCTCTGTTGCGGTGATGAAAGTAGTATCCACTTTGAGACGCCACTGTTTGCGTGTGTCGTAGCACGCTTCATGGACAATATGGATTAGTAGGAGTATTCTAACAAATAAAATCACAAGACAATCGCGAAATGACATTTTCGTTTCGCAATAGTTCATGCGCGCTCAGATATTCAGAATACTGGCGCAACAATGATACTAGTGTGAAAACAATAAGCCCCATAAAAATGGCTTATTTAACAGTGTCGTCACACCTGAACGTTGCAGAACACTTGATGTAAAGATGTAAAATATTATGCGCATCACATCAATAATAACATATCGTAAATAATGCAATTTCAAACAACACGACAAGAAATTACAAATGCGGTTTGAAACAGTATTCAGTTGCAACTAGCAATGGTTCGAGAGCCAAATTACGATCTCTGAGCTATGCAAGATGAGCTGAGCTTCTCAGAGAGACAAGTTTGCTCGAAGCTCGCTCTGCGGCCGGCGATGGCGGGAAGACAGTGCTGAGCGCATGATAGCAGAGCTGATAAGTGTGGCTACAAGAATGCGCGTGGCGTTGGAAACGCAAGTGCAACCTTTGCGGTGGTTAGCAAAGAAACATTGCGTAAGAACACATGAGTGCCACCAACGTTTTAACAGTTCTATGACGTCAGCGTGATTGCCGCCCTATCTTTTTAGCAACTCAATACATGCCTCCCCCCCCCCCCCCGCGTGTTTGTGGGCGTTTGTCCTCTTTCGGACAGGTTCTATCGTTCTACAGGCAGCATAGAAATTACCACTCTAAAAGGCAGCAAGGGTGCACACGCAGCACTCTCGCGCATCTCGTTTCGCTTCTATCAAATATTGTAGATAAATATAAGGACATCTGCTCACCAGGGGCGCTCGAATCATGGCACCAACGCAGCTGTGATTGGATACGCGGTGCAATTGAATTCGAAACAACTTGGTCGCGTGATGATATCACTTTTAGAGCTGAATGCGTGTGTGCATAATCTGCGTGATATAGACCATTTTACACATTGGCGAATGGGTGCTGCCACGTTTGAACATGTGAGCTACTGGCCTTCTCCTTTTCACTGTCACCGAAATCCGGCCGATTCGCCACTACCACTCCTTGGTTGAAGGCCAGCAAAGCGGGCGCAGTGGTTATAGGGTTAGGTGTTGACATGGCAGACAGTGCGGTGAATGCTGGTGTTTCACACACGTTAACATCGTCGCCTGGAAGCACAGCGGGCTCGGCAACTGCTAACGAGTAGGCGCTTAGCCGTGTCCCTGATGTGGGAGACAGAAAGAAGCGTCTTCTCTTACCTCTTTTTTTTCATCTTCTAACGAGGAGCCACTTATATAAGGAGACAGATTTTGTTGCTACGCTCACTCGCGCCCGCATAGTCTGTGCCACCCGTTCCTCTCCGCAGGCTGCAAGACGACGTCCGCCACGCGCCACATCGCGGCCGCACCGCCGAGCAGCAGGCCATGGTGGATGGATGGATGGATGCTATGAGCGTCCCCTTTATAACGGGGTGGTGACAAGTATGCCACCAGGCTCGACAAAAAAAAAAAAACTTTTTTTTTGTTTATGTTGGCCTAATGCCTCTACTTCGATAAATTCTATTTTAATGGAAAAAAAGGTAAATTTTCAGCTTAAGTTCTCTGCCATTTACGGCACACTGTCCATATTTTATTTTTCCAATATTTATTTTTGTCCTTTCTCTCTAATTTTCTGCCACCAATACTCTAACCATCTCTTACTTATTTCAATCGCGGGTGTGTTCAGCTTTCCATTGTTGTCCCTAAAACCCAAGGCTTCCTGTAGGCTCGTGCCCAAACGTACACCTGGGTGGATATCTCCACATTCAATCAGAACATGCTCCGCCGTTTCCTTATCTTTCCCGCAGCATGTGCATTGTTCTTCTTCTTTACTGAATCTTGCTTTATAACTACGCGTTCTAAGGCAACCCGATCTCGCTTCAAACAGTAAAGCGCTTCCCCTTGAATTATCGTAAAAAGCCTCCCTCCTTATTTCATTTTTGCCCTTTCGGTAGTTACTCAGAGCCGGTTTTTTCTCCATAGCTGCCATCCAGTAAATCCTCTCCGCCTCCCTGACTTTTCCCTTAACGCTCTTTGTTGACATATGGCTCACAATACCAGCCGTATATTTACTAGTGAGTCTTCTAGTTCTTTTTCTCCATTGTGTGTCCACGCTCTTCCTATACAAATAACGGAACACCTTCTCTGCCCATCTACTCTCCTTCATATTTCTTAGCCTTTCTTCGAACCTTATTTTGCTCTGCGCTTCCCTCGCCTCAAAACCTGCCCACCCCATATCGCCCTTTACAGCCTCGTTTGTCGTCTTCCCGTGAGCACCCAACGCGAGGCGTCCCACAGTCCTTTGATTTACATCCATTCCCGATTGCACCTCTGCCCTCATGCACACCACTGAGTTCCCAAAAGTAAGCCCTGGAACCATTACACCCTTCCACAGACCTCGAAGCACCTCATACCTATTGTATCCCCACAACGCTCTGTGCTTCATTATTGCCGCATTCCTCTTTCCTTTTGCTGCCGAGGCTTTTTCCTGTACCTCCATGTATCTATCACTCTCATTTACCCATACTCCAAGGTACTTGTATTCACTTACCCTCGGTATTTCTTGGCCTTGTATGGACACCGTCTGATCACAGGGATCATTGAATACCATCAATCCACACTTCGTTACACTGAATCCTAGTCCAAGAGCTTCACCTTCCCTTCCGCATATATTCGCCAGCTGCTGTATATCATCTCGACTGTCCGCAAATAAGACGATATCGTCCGCATAAAATAAACCTGGAAGCTTCTGCTCAATCATCATGCCGCCCTGTTTGTGTGACAGATTAAAACCAATGTTGCTACCTTCTAGCGCTTTTTCCATACTCACCATGTACAGCATGAATAACAGTGGGGACAAATGACATCCCTGTCTCAGACCCCTGCTAACCTCAACGTTCTCTTTGCTACGCATTCCTTCCCACTCTATGCAAACTGTATTTTCTCGGTATATCTCCCTCAAAAGCTGTATACAGTCGTCGCCCATGCCCATTCCTTTCAATATATCCCACAAAATTTCCTGATTAACGTTGTCGTATGCCCCAGTGATGTCTAGAAAAGCCACGTACAAGGGCCTATTCTCTATTTTAGATATTTCTATACACTGAGTGAGAACAAACCGGTTATCGTCTGACCGCCTGTCGACTCGAAATCCGTTCTGAAGTTCTCCCAAAATATCGTTATGTTCGGCCCATGTTTCTATTTTCATTTTTACTGCTTGCATCGCCAACCTGTATAGTACCGATGTAATGGTTAGTGGTCTATACGAGCGAATCTTGTCCTTTTCTCCCTTGCCTTTATAGATTAAGTTCATTCTACTTTGTCGCGAACTGTCCGGTATTTGTCCGTCCTTTAAGCTTTTTTCTACTGTTTTTAACAATGCTTCTTTAGTGTTATGTCCTAGTTCGTTAATGAGGCTAACGGGAATCCCATCTAAACCCGCGGCAGTGCGCTTTGGAATTTTTCCTTCGGCCTTTTTCCAGTTGAAATTATCAAGTACTAGCTCTTCCTCTGTTGCTTTCTCCGCCACACTTTTACTCACCGGGGAGATCCCCTGGACGCTCTTTTGAAACGAATCGGCTGTTACCTTTTGGATGTAACCTAGCGCTTCGTACCCTTCCAATTGATTTCCTCCTTCATCTAGAATATGTTGTTGCGTTGTGACAGACTTCCTACCTAGCGCCTTTATGTAGCTCCAAAAAATCCTAGGCGCGGCCTCCTTTTTTTCGTGTATCTCTGTCATCCAGCGTTAACTTTCACCTTTAATTTTTGCCTCTACCAATTTCTGTACAAGGGATTTTTTCTCCAAATATATTTCCCATATTTTTTTGACTTCGTCCTGCGGCCGCTTCTCCTTTTTTGCCTTTCTATGCTCCCGTGATGCTTCGCGTCGCTTCTCGATCGCCTCCCGGATTTCCTTGTTCCACCAACTTTTTGGCTTCCTTTTTCCTTTCCAGCAAACAGTTTTCTTCTCTTTCCCTATCTCCTTCGTCATTAGATGTAACAGCTCACTATACTCCCAGTCCTTGCCTGGTATTTCGCCTACTTCTTTCTCGACTCTTGCGGCTATATTTATTATTTGTTTGTCATTTAAATACGAGCTGCCAGACTTTGATTCCATGCTCATATTTTTAGTTTCGTATTCCATTTGTAATGTTATTCGTTTATGATCACTACCCAAGCTGTTAATGCCTTCCTCGTCTATCCTCATTTCTGTCAGTTTGTGGTAAATTCCTTCAGTCATGAGACAATAATCAATACTTGGTTGCTTGTTTCCGACTTCCCATGTGATCTGGCCGTCACATTTAGGCCCCGTGTTAACTATCTCCAGACTATGTTGCTCGCAAAGATCTAGTAATAACTTCCCATTGGTGTCTGAATATCCGTCAAGGTCATGTATGTGGGCATTCACGTCCCCTAGAAGGATGATTTCGGCCCCATTACCAAATTCCTTAATATCCGCACTCATGCAATCCACTATCTCCTGATTCTTTTCTCTGCAGTTATTCCCCGTCCACAAGTAGGCTACCCCTAGCCACGTTTCCTTTCCACCTACTGTGCCCAGAACCCAGAGGTGCTCTGAACACGTCTGTTTCACTCTAACCCATTTGGCTCCGCGGTGAATTAGCATTCCTACACCCCCACCTTTCCTTTCCGATATGGTCCTGTTACACCCTTCCCAAACATAATTTTTAATATGTGGTGGCTCTTCCAAGTCTCTAAGGTGTGTTTCTGTAACCGCATACACGCCTATCTGTTCTTTGTTTAACTGCTTCTCAATCTCTAACCATTTTGCCTTCTTTCTGCCACCCTGCATGTTTATGTAACTAATTGCAACACGCGCCTTTTTCCTTTTTCTTTTACCTTTTTTCTGGTTTTTCGCAATTCTACCTGTCAAAGCGTCCTCCTGGTTGTTTTCCCTGTTACGAGCTACCCCGGACTCCGAAGGGCCCGTGAGCCCCCCAAAAAAGCTACTGCGCGTCCTGCCAGTCGCCAGCCCACCTCGTGTCCAAGCCTCTTATCGAAATGAATCTTGTCTCTTTGGAATCCACCCCACCTGTGCACTTCCCTGTTTAAATCCACTACCTCGAAACCCTTCTCTCGACTAATTCGCCATATCTCTTTGTTTGCGTCGACAACCGCTCTTTGCAGGTTGACGTTGCGTACTGGTACTTCCGGTACTGTGCATACTACAATTTGCACCTGGGGGGACACGGTGCGCATGTCATCCACCCCTTTCGCCAAGGTCGTCGCTAGTCCTGACGATTCTTTTTTCAGGACGTCATTTAACCCTCCCGCAATTACAACGAGGTTACGATTGCCAGCCTTAGCTGCGAGTTGTTCACCCGCTTGACTCATTACTGTCCCCAGCGTTTGTCCTGGGAACGTCCCTATCGCAACTCTCTTGTCGCCTTTCACCCTTTCTTTGATTGCCGCTGCGCATCGGACTAAATTTGAGTCACCGGCGATGATGACCTGTTCAGACATTCCTTCTGAAACCTGCACCTGGCTGCTGACTAGGTGACTAGCGTGAGTCACGGCTGCTGGTTTGCTCCCTCCCTCCCTCAAAACTACTTCCCGGTAGCTGGGCCCTGTGGCCAATGTATCTGCCTTTGTCATGCCTGTTTGCCTCATCTCTCCCGCACGGGGGGTCGTCGCCATAATGCTTCCGCCGTCACCTGCGTCTTCGTTCCCCTTCACGACCTTCGATAGGCCCTTCTCGGCTGCCCGGAGCCTTTCCTCCATGGCTGAAGTTTTCTCTCGCTCCTTCGCCAATGCATTCTCCAGCTCTGCGATTTTCTCCATGAGCCCACTCTGGACCGCCATCATATTTTTCATTTTCTCCTCGAACTCGCACTGTCTACACTTGGCGTCATCTTCTGCTTTCTCTTCCGCACTAATTTCCACCTTCCACCCTACCCCGCACTCTGAACACTTTACGGTCTTTTTGACCATGGCTAGCTCAGTTTACCGATGCCCACGTGTTAGAAAACTGTACTAAAATACACTGGTCTAAGCCAAAAAGAGCCACAATAATACATAAATACGCTACACTTCACAGCACCTGCGCATGCACGTGGTCGGTCTACGCGCAGGCCTCAGCCACGTGGTGGCTGGAGCAAAAAAAGACACAGTACAGAATACTAAAAAAAAACGTACACCGTACTAGACCTAATCAAGCTTTACGCTAGCGCCTTACGTTCTCATAACGCTACATACAGAGGCAAGCTGGAAACATGCAAAAACACTTATCTGTAGCTGTCATTCCGGCACAGCATGTCCAGTCGCCTACATACAGGAGACGGTACCGCTTCGATGCGGTGGCGCCATCTAGTTTTGCTTAGAAAACTAGCTGCGCAAAAGCGTCTATAGGTGATAGATTGATTGAGCCACTCGACGTGAGTACTGCTTTTAGGCAAACGCAAACGTGGCGGTCGTGGCACCGTCTTTGTCACGGCCATCTGCCATTCAAACTGATTGACACGCCCCGCCGTGGTGGTCTAGTGGCTAAGGTACTCGGCTGCTGACCCGCAGGTCGCGGGTTCGAATCCCAGCTGCGGCGGCTGCATTTCTGATGGAGGCAGAAATGTTGTAGGCCCGTGTGCTCAGATTTGGGTGCACGTTAAAGCACCCCAGGTGGTCGAAATTTCCGGAGTCCTCCACTACGGCGTCTCTCATAATTATATGGTGGTTTTGGGACGTTAAACCCCACATATCAATCAACTGATTGACACGTGCACTCGGATACAAACTCATTGATTTTGAGAAGGCCGTAGTTCAACTCGTGACTGCCGTCGTACCGGTAGTACTGTCGAGCGTTTGATGCAGTAAACGCCAAGTGGCAGCTTCTTTGATTATAAAATAATTTGGTGAGCTTGCACTACATGTGCTAGGCTAGAGCTACGGCTTGGCATAACCTAGCTTCTTCCAGCTTTTTAAATTAGTCATCTACTTATGTGCTTGGTCGGCATCTAATTGAAGACTGCCTCAACTGTCTTAATCTTGATTGTACTAAGAAAATAAAGCTGTTTCGTCTTAATTGAATAGGTTTTAAATCAGGGCAATTACTTTGGGTGCAATCATCAAGGCCATGATCAGTACGAAGCTATAACTTAATCGTAATTAGCACGATATCAATTGTAATCACACTATTATTTATTTATTTATTTATTTATTTATTTCAAGGCACCATACAGGCCCCAGGGGTAGGGGCAATAAGTAAGGGGGCGATGCACTAGATACATGTACATACACATACAGAGTTGACAAAAATGCATGAGTAAAAATACAATGGCAATATAGTAAACGCATAACATTAAAAATAGATACTATAATAAAGAGCTTAGACAGTCAAAACTGTTATTCGAGACCAGGTAAGAGCGTAGGCCTAGCTAGCGAAATCGGCGACAGTCAGGGCCGAGCGTCTCGTGCTTAGCACTGACAATGTGTCTGCCGAGTTTTGCATGACCCACTACATTCATCATTACATATTTTCCCTCACTGAAGATGGTGCCAAGTAAGTGTTCTAAGGTGTCGTGAGCACAGGTGGTTCGTGATATGGTTTGAGGCGATCCACATGTACGATTTCGCGGCCTCGGCGACGCAGGTCCACTGTGGCCGTGAGGGGTTCGATGAGGTAGTTAACAGCGGAAGTTTGTTCTATGACGCGATAAGGTCCATGGTACCTGCTGACAAACTTTGTAGAGGTACCAGGAGCAGCACTGGGGGGCACCCAAAGCCAAACAAGAGAGTTGGGTGAAAACTGGTAGTTGGACCGTCCATCGTCGTGACGAAATTTCTGAGGCCCTTGTTCTTGTGTTGTAAGGGTGCGAGCTAATTGCCGACATTCTTCCGCCTACCGCGCGGCTTCGGAAACTGGTGTGGCTTCGGATGAGTCGGGTCGGTAGGGGAGAATAGTGTCAATTGGAGACGATGGCTCTCGACCATAGAGTAAAAAGAAGGGTGAAAAGCCTGCGTCGCTTGAGGTGCCGTGTTGTAAGCGTACGTTACGTAGGGAAGGATAAGATCTCAGTTGGTGTGGTCTGAGGCGACATACATAGAAAGCATGTCACCAAGAGTTCGGTTGAAACGCTCGGTCAAGCCATTTGTTTGTGGGCGATATGCGGTAGTACAGCGGTGAATCGCATGGCATTCTGCAAGAAGTTCTTGAATAACATCCGCGAGAAAGACGCGGCCTCGGTCGCTCAAAAGTTCACGTGGAGCGCCGTGACGCAGAACAAAACGTTGCAGCAGAAAAGACGCAACGTCACGTGCCGTCGCGGCTGGTAGAGCGGCCGTTTCTGCATATCTCGTGAGATGGTCGATCGCTACAATAATCCAGCGATTCCCAGCTGATGTATATGAAGAGGACCATAAAGGTCTATTCCAACCCAAGCGAATGGTCGCACTGGGCACGGTAACGGCGGCATTGGTGCAGTATAGGACGGCTAGGATCATGCTTGCGGCGTTGGAACTCTGTGCACGATCGAATGTACTTTTGAACGAATGTGTACATGCCGCGCCGACGAAACCGAAAACGTAGCCTGGCATAGGTTTTAAAAAAACCGGCGTGCGCACACTGCGAATCGGCATGAAAAGCAGCACATATGCTGGCATGGAGATGCCTGGGTATGAAGAGTGGCTATTTGTGACCGTCAGGGTGGTAGTTGCGGCGATAAAGTATTCCATCACGGATGGTGAAGTGAGAGGCTTGTCGGTGTAGCGCTCGAGATGGCCGGTGGGCGAGCGTTTGAGATAGGTAATCCATCAGCGACGCAATCCACGAATCTTTGCGCTGCTCCGCAGCCATGTTGATGGGTCCTGATAGTGGAAGGGAGTTGTCTTGAATGGAGACACTCGCAATATTCGTAGAAACAGGCAAACGCGAAAGAGCGTCGGCATCGGCGTGCTTCTGGCCTGAGCGATAAATGACACGGATGTCGTACTCTTGGAGCCGTAAAGCCCATCGTGTCAAGCGTCCTGAGGGATCTTTGAGGGAGGATAACCAGCAGAGCGCGTGGTGGTCGGTAACAACATCGAAAGGGCGGCCGTACAGATAAGGCCAAAATTTTGTAATGGCCCAGATAATCGCTAGGCATTCTTTCTCAGTTACCGAATAGTTTGCTTCTGTTCTTGTAAGAGTGCGGCTCGCGTACGCAACAACATATTCTTGGTAACCAGGCTTTCGTTGGGCGAGTAAAGCGCCAAGACCGACACCACTAGCATCTGTGTGGATTTCTGTGGGAGCGCTTGAATCGACAAGACGCAGTATGGGTGGTGTTGTAAGCACTTCACGGAGCTTCGCAAAGGCACTGTCGCCGGCTGGAAACCACGCAGATAGATTGCGGTCTCCCTGAAGTAGGTCTGTCAGATGCGCCGTGATCGAGGCGAAATCCCGAATGAAGTGGCGGAAGTATGAGCAAAGCCCAATGAATCTACGCAGCTGCTTGAGAGACGCGGGCCTCGGGAACTCGCGAACAGCACGTAGCTTAGCGGGGTCAGGAAGAACGCCATCCTTCGACGCGACGTGTCCGAGAATGGTCAGCTTGCGCGCTCCAAAGCGACACTTGTTCAAGTTGAGTTGAAGGCCTGCTGCAGAGAGGCAGCGTAGAACCTGTTTCAAGCGACGAAGGTGCGTGGGAAACTCGGGCGAGAATTCTACTACATCGTCTAAGTAGCACAAACACGTGTTCCATTTAAGGCCTCATAGGATAGTGTCCATCATGCGCTCAAATGTTGCCGGCGCATTGCATAGGCCGAATGGAATCACGTTAAATTCGTTTAAGCCGTCTGGTGTATCAAAGGCAGTTTTTGGCCTATCATCCGGATTTATGGGCACCCAGAGCGTAGATCAAGGGAGTAAAAGAATTCTGCGCCTTGCAAAGAGTCTAGGGCGTCATCGATTCGAGGCAAAGGATAAACATCCTTTCGTGTTATTTTGTTTAGGCGACGATAATCTACGCAAAAGCGTATGTTGCCATCCTTCTTTTTAACTAAAACAACGGGCGACACCCAAGGACTGTTCGATAGTTGAAGAACGCGTCGCTTTAGCATGTCACCTACTTGTTCATCGATGACATGGCGTTCAGTCGGCGAAACACGGTATGGTCGCTGCCGTAGTGGTGGGTGATTACCTGTGTCGATCTGGTGGTATACGGTAGATGTTCGACATAAAGTAGCGCTGTTACTGTCAAACGATGGCCAAAACTTGTCAAGGAGGCTCAAAAGCTCACACCTCTGTTGCGGGCTTAGGCCTTCGTCGATAACACGGTTGAAAATGTCGGCAGTGGAAGGGTCATCCACGGAACTACAGGAGAGGACGCTGACTTCTGATGGTTCAACGGGAACCCCAAGCGTAGCGATGGTTTCAAATGATTTTATCGAACTGATACATTCGCCTCGAAGCAGCGTGATCGTGAATGGGAACGGATTCTCCACAGGCACGTTGGTCGCGCCACCTTGAAGAGTAAGGAGAGCGGTTGGGAGCGGTGATAAGTGGCGATGAACGAAAGCAGCGGAAGGCGTGAAGAATGTGGTAGCGTCGACGACGGCGGAACACGACACAGGTGCGAAGACAGCAGCGCGTGGAGGGATCTGGGTGGTCATCACTAATGACCAACTTCGCGTAGGAAGGGCGATCATGCACTGGTAGCGCATCACCAAGGGGACAAAAGGCGACTTCGGCACGGCGGCAATCAATGACGGCTTGGTGATGGGAGAGAAAATCCCAACCTAAAATGATGTCATGAGAACAATGTGGGAGTACTACAAACTTCACTGTGTAGGGCACTTCTTGAATTACAAGTATGGCAGTACACGCGGCCACAGGCTGCACAGGCTGTGCAGTGGCAGTACGAAGACATGAACCCAAGTAAGGCGTTGTCACTTTTCGAAATGCACGACAAACTTTTTCGGCGATGACAGAAATTGCGGCACCAGTATCAATAAGGGCAAGTACGGGTACACCTTCAAGAACGGCATTAATTACAATCGGCGGCGAACGAAGAGGGCTTGTGCTTTGCGACGAGGATGCAGTTTTTGCCTCGGGAACTGCGTCATTTAGTTTTCCGCGTCAATTGTAGGGGGGCGTCGGCGCATCGGGGAGGGCGAGCGTCGACGTGGAGAATGCGATCGGCGATCAGGAGCTGGTCAGTGGCTTGGTCGAGGAGCGTACAATTCGGGGTCTGGAGTGTATTGAGTGTACGTGTAATCGTTCTCATATGGACGTGGGTTTTCATGAGAGTGGAGTGGGCGGTGGCGGCACACGCGTGCGACGTGCCCAGGTAGACCACACGAAAAGCAGATTGGTCGGTTGTCGGCAGTGCGCCATGGATTAGGGACTCGGCGAACTGGAGGTCGTGGCTGCTGGGCGGCAAAAACAGGAGCAGGCAGTGGAGGTGGCGCCTGGAACGTCTGTGGTTGTGGTCATGCTGCTGCTTCGGCATACGTCAATGGTGCATTTACTGGTGGCACCAGCTGCGGAGGAAGGACCTCAGACACTTGATCTCGTATAATAGTCCGTAGAGTATGGCTAAGCTGCCCACTGTGCTCCGGTAGGCCAGAGATGAGCGAGAGTTGGCGGGCAACTTCTTCGCGCACAAAATCTTTGATCTGCGAGAGGAGGACGGGATCTTGCGAGGGAGTCAAGGCGGACATCGATTCGCGATGTGGGACAGCACGGCGGCTGACGAGACGTTGCCGGCGGAGCTCATCATAGCTTTGGCAGAGCTCAGTAACTTGGGCGACAGTAGCAGGGCTTTTTGAAATGAGCATCTGGAAGGCGTCCTCGTCAATAGCCTTAAAAATATGTTTGATGCGGTCCACTTCTGTCATGTTCACATCGATGCGTTTGCACAAGTCAAGGACGTCTTCTATGTAAGTGGTAAAGTTCTCACCAGGCAGTTGAGATCTCGACTGAAGGCGCTGCTCCGCACGAAGTTTGCGGACAGAAGGAAGACCGAAGACTTCGCTGAACTTTGCCTTGAATGCTGTCCAGGTGGGAACGTCGGTCTCATGGTTCTGAAGCCATAATTGGGCAATGCCACTGAAGTAAATGCAACAGTGGCCAGTCTAGTGGCTTCGTCCCATTTGTGTAAGACACTCACGTGTTCCTAAGTAGCCAGCCAGTCGTCGACGTCGTGATCGTCAGTGCCGCTGAATATGGGAGGATCCCACTGACGGACCGCGCCGGAGCACGCGATGGCCTGGGAAGCCATAGGAGAAGGGCTTGTGGCAGATGCAGTGGTCATGACAGGAGGTAGAGTCCAGCTTCGCAACTCCAGGATTGCAAGAAGACCCCGCACCTCCACCAATTATAATAAAGAACTGAGACAGTCAAAACTGTTATTCGAGACCAGGTAAGAGTGTAGGCCTAGCTAGCGAAATCAGCGACAGTCCGGGCTGAGCGTCTCGTGCTTAGCACTGACAATGTGTCTGCCGAGATTTGCATGACTCACTACATTCATCATTAGAGTATATACAAGTAAAGATGACGCACGCATGCAAACAATAAGCGAAAGTGTTTGTTTATTGAGCACAAGAAGGCAGTAGTTACATGTCACAGCTTCAACAATCTTAAAACAAGTTCATGTCTTACAAAATAAAAACTAATGCGATGCGCGATGAAGAAACAAAAACCACACACTTCATAACTGCAATACAGCGGGGTGAATTTACTGCGCGCGGAAAAAAAGGCGATAGGCGGATAACTGCCAGTCAGAAATAGCATATCTGACGTAACATACGAGAGATTTGCTTTGATGATGTTGTACGGTGAAAAAGTTTCCAAAATTCATCCTTGCGCTGCGGAAAGGCATCTACTCGGTGAAGTTTGTGAAGTGGATTGATAACATATGAAGGAATGTTTCATGATTTGTGTTGGCAGCTATATAATCAGGCAAACTATTCCAGAGAGAATAATGGCACGTGTGGGTGCCGCCCTGTTGAACGCGTTTGTAGAGCCGTATATACGGAAATAGCTGAGATGATTGTGTAATCTACGTGAGGTGAGATATGGTTTGGGCAGACCAGTAACGGTGCTTCGGCAGGAGTTGGTGATTTTATGAAAGAATGGAATCAAGGCAATGTCACGACGGATGTTGTAGATTGGAAGTGAAAGTTGTCGTTTTATAGACGATATACTGGAATGGCGATTGTAGTTATTGGCGATGAAGCGGGTTGCCCTATTCTCAATTTTTTCCAACGTGTCAAATAAGTGTTTTTGATGGGGAGACCAGTTAGAACAGGCATATTTTTTTTGAGGGCGAACCAGGGTTAAGTATGATAATTTGCAAATGCTTGAAGGTGCAACCTTCAAATTACGTCTTAAAAAACCAAGTGACCTGGAGGCGTTGGCAGAGATTGCTTTAATGCGGTCAAACCACAATAGAGTATGTGTAAGTAAAATGCCCAAGTACCAATATTGCGTTGCAATCGAGGTAATGAACTGATTAATGCTGTATGAAAATTTTGATCTGCTAGATTTACGGGTGAATGACATCACTTTGCATTTCGAGACATTCAGAGTCATCAGCCATGTACTACGCCCACCATTATTTCCACAGAGGTCATTTTGAAGCGACAGGTGATCCTTAAAGTTTTTGATTTGACGGTAAATAATGCAGTCGTCGGCGAATACCCTGATGCAAGAAGAGACATGTTGCGGAAGATCATTTATGAATATAAGGAAAAGTAATCGTACGAGTACGCTGCCTTGTGGTACACCTGAAGAAACATCAGTTAGTGAAGAAGAGAAATTGTTGACTGTTGTATACTGCTGCCAATTAGATAGGAAATTGCGAAGCCATGATAGTGTACGGGAGTCTAACTTCAAGACGGATAATTTCGATATCAGTTGATAGTTTGCAACCCGGTCAAAAGCCTTCGAATAGTCCAAGAACACGCAGCCAGTTTGATAATTATTGTCCATATTTGCATGAAGATCTGTGGTTAGTTCGAACAGCTGAATCTCACACGAAAAACGCTTTCGAAAACCGTGTTGATTTTTGAAAAAGAAACTTTCGGATTGCAGATGTCTGTAAATATGCGAAGCGATGATGTGTTCTAGCGTTTTACAACAAATGCATATAAGCGAAATAGGACATTAATTTTCACATGAGGTTTTAATTCCACTTTTGAATATTGGTATTTCTTTTGCAAAGTTCCAGTCAGACGGTATAATGCTAGTTTCTAGATACTGCCGGAATATATAGAGTAGACTTTTGCTTGAGACCATTACTGTATTTCTAGCACCTTAGAATTGATTCCATCTGTATGCACGACGAAGATAACCTGAGATTGTTTATGGCTCTAACTATGCCGTCTAGCTCAATGTCTATTGGTTTCATGAATTGGTTGTCAAGCTCGGCTACGTAGGGTATGTTTGTGCTGATCTCTTTCGTGAATGCAGAAGTGAAAAAGAAATTAAGTGGTGCTGGGCAATGGCTATTTGAAAAAGAGACGTTGTTGCAATCGTGTAATGAGATGTCCTGGTTTTAGCTGGTGGGATTGATGACTTTCCGAAATTTATCTGGGTTCTTTTTCAGTAGTGTGGGCAGATCAATAGAACAATACTTCGCCTTAGCCTAATTTAAAGCAGCACAATATGCTTTTATGCAGGTTTTATGTTTGAGCCAACAAGATGAACTGCCCGAGCACTTTGTATTATTATATAGCTGCTTTTTCTTATTCCGCATTTTCTGAAGATTTTTAGTTAACCATGGATTTGATTTATTGTTGCTAATTTTAACCAGGGGTACATATTTGTCTACTAACGTACACGAAATTTGCTTGAAAAGCAGCCAGTTCTCTTGGACAGATCGATTGTAGAAGCAAGGTAGGAAAGTATTTAAAAAAACAATCCTAGTTGATAAATTATCTCCTGATAATTGCCTTAATTATTTTATTGAATTTGTTATTTGTTTTAATATAGTCCGGAATTGTAGTCTCCAACTAGGGGTAATTAGCATGGTTTTACTTAGCATACTCATGATTAACGTCGCATAATCAGAGAGGTTTAGTTAGTTCATCACATAACGCGGTTTAGTTTGCCCGGTTCTAGTTCTACTCAGCTTCATTAGCACAGTCTGCTTAGGATTTGGCGTCATTACCTCAGCCTAGGCACGGGCTTGATTTGCCACTTCCTGGCTATGCCCCTGCTTCGGCCTTACCCTGACTAAGCTTAATTAGCCTGGTCCTAGCATGTCCTGTCCTAACTGGCCAAGTATACCGTCTAGCCAAATAGCTAATTAGCCCGCCACGCGTGCTCGGGTTTAAGGCGATGATGACAACGAAGACGACGCGCAATGGCCGAGCAGTGCGCCATAATATACAGGCTGACCATGATGATTTACACGTGGGCTCAGGTTTGATTGTGGTTACGATGTTTTAAGACGCTCAGCTGGTACTAATCTGCGAAACCACCGGGCTGATTATTTTAAAACAGACCTAGCACAGGCATTATAATCTTTCATATAAGCTTAAACACCCTGTACCATTAAACAAATATTATCACGAAAAGTTTCTGACATGTTTGCTGAATGTTTGCTCTTATGCACTCAGTTGAACGACAAGCACATGAAAGAAGATGCCTCTTATTTGAAACCATCGCCAACTTAGTCGGCCGTCCTTGACGTGATGACTGGTTCTATCGAAACCACTGAAACGCAGCGCGTTGGGGAGTGGATCTGACTTTTTTGTACCATTGGCTGATTCAAAAAGGGGTGTCGCTAGAGCTCGAAATGATCCTGAGAAACTCGGACGAAACTCGGCCGATCCTGCATAGCACATCCAAAGCTACTCGCGCTTCAACAAAATGTTGCTTTGGCTGCACGAAAATCTAAAACCTAAGCAGGTTGTGAGAGAATTACACGCATCATCCCGAAGTCAATCATGACGAGTGAGCGAAAATGGGCCCTAAGTGTTGTATTGCCGCCGGATACATCGTCCGGCGGAGAATTTGAGCGTGCTAGCGCTGGAGCACTGTAAGGAGTGTCACGCTAGGTCGACTACGGGGAGGGCACTGCTCTTTCTTCAGAGATAGCACGTAATGAAGGTTACAGGGCAATGCCGTTGCGTATGCACTATGCGACACATCAAGCGAAACTGATACGAGACCAGTATTTAGAACATGAAATACCCGACACCACATCATAAGCCTCTAGAAAGGAAAGTAAATGCGAAGTGTTTGGTACTTGTACAAGAGAATGCGATTTAATTATACAGAACTAGCACGACAGTTGGCAATCACAGTTGCTTTGTGTATAGAACGATATACACTGGCAAGCACTGAAACTTGGGCATACAGTAACACACGTAAGATCGACTAGTAATAATGCAATAAATTTTTCGGTGCTCATAATTTGGCACCACCGTTGTAAAATAACTTTTACATAATCGCAAAAGAAAAGATTATATAGTATTTATATAAATAAATGCATTTATTAGGATGATTTTATGTGACCGAAGTTTAGGAGTTTGATCCAGACATTGTTTAATGAATTACTGTTAATACATGGGCCCATATGACCCATATGGGCCCATGGGTCATATGGGTCATATGGGTCATATGGGTCATGTGGGTCATATGGGTCATATGGGTCATAGTATTATGGAAGGTTGGACCTTCCATAATACTTAGGAATTTAGTGTGGGCCATGTTCCCGAAAGCCATTATCATGCAGTTAACGAGATAAGCAAAACTATATTATCAGTTGTGTATGAAAACTTGGAGAAATATAGGAAGGAAATGAGTGTGTTCAAGGAGCCTAATCGTTGTAACGCGCGGTTTTTTATGGCATTGCTTGAAACGAAAGCATGCAGGAGAATGAGGTGAAGGATTCAACGGTGTGCCCTAATTCATCTTAGAATAATTTGAGGCTTGGGACTCACCTACATGCTTATCGTCGAAAAGCAGCAGTGTTCGGGCATATCCGTGCTTACGACATCTTTACCCCCTTAGATAGTATCTGCACTGGGGCTTCGAACTTCTGCCGCAAGCTGTGGAGGTGCCGAAAGGTGGTTAGTGGAAGAGTCACCAACTATGGCACAGTCCAAGAACATAGAGAGTGGGAGTAAATGTGTTGCATAAATGAAGAATTCGGTGGAAGACGGGAATTCTGCTGCGGAGTTGAGTTTTGCTCGGCATTAACCATTACGAGATCTGATGCATTCCAGACGTTGCCATCAGTAAGGCGGAATGAATTCAGTCCAAGTTGACTCGTTATAGCGTATAGACTTTTGTACTTATTCTGCTTTTCTGGGAGACGAACTTAAACCCTGTGGCCTACGTCTAGCTTAGGAGGCTTTGCTCCACGCTTTGATTCAATGAGTTTCTCAGTGGCCTGTTGCCTTTGAAATAGAATTGTTTTCACAGGCTCCAACTTTGGCGAAGCAGAAAAATATTTTGGGTGTAATCCTACAATGTCGGTTCTAAAAGACGGTTGGCAAATATGCAAATGTTATGGAGGCGAAAAGCTTGTAGTAGCGTGAGGCGTAACGTGATACGTGCGCAATTACTCTGTCACAACTTGTTTCAGTGGGCGGCATTCAAGTTGAGCGAACTGAAGGAGCTCTTTCAGAAGTCGGTTTAAACGCTCAACTTGGCCATTGGCTTGTCAATAGTTTGATTAGCGAACTGAATTAGCTCTTTCGGCACTCGGTGTAAACTCTCAACTTGGCCATTGGCTTGTCAATGATTTGATCAGCGAAGATGCTGAATGCTTCGGTCAGAAAGTTTCAAATCTTTGCCACTTGAACTGAGCACCGACTTGAGCAGACTGATTAAGTAAAACCATCTTCAGGTCTCTTAGAGTGGTAGTCAAAGCATGTAATTGCAAAACTGAAGCCGTAAGGAGGACGTTCCAGGGGACTGACAATGTCCATGCAAGCATTTACCAAGCTTTACATGATTGTGGGACAGGTTGTAGGAATGCAATAACTGGTTTAGCAGATTCATCTGCTGTTTGACATACAAAGCAGTTGCGAACAGCACGTTCAACTTGACTATCTTAGTCAGGCAACCAGTGTATTTCTATAAGTCTTTGCTTAGTCGTGACTGACAATTCCTGGATGGCTTTCATGAGCTAACTCCACAGCGAAGTAGGAAGGGTGACTCTATCTGCTCGGATATCTAAGTTGTACACACAGAATAGGCCTATTCTGACTGGAAAGTAGGACAGTCGTTCTGTTGGCAGAGATTTATCATGTAGCCAGCCTTCAGAAACATGGGGAAGCAGTTCTTCTATTTAGCATCTTTAGCGTTTGCTGTCTGTAGGTCAGCCTTACTTATGCAAGGAGTGATGAGAAAGATTCCAGTTCAAGAGAGACTAGAAGCTGTAAAGGTAAACGCGTAAGTGCGCTTGTACAACATTTTGTGAATCCCACATTTCTTGATCGCGAGCGTGCTCTCCGGCGTTGAGGACTCGTTGCAGAGCCGTCCCTGTCCTCACTGTCCTCGAGGTTTCCTTCGGAGCTTCCCGAGGCCTGAGCGTCCGGTTTCAATTTGGGATCTACCTCCGCGGCTACTTCAAGGGCACCTTCGTGCTTCCTCCTGTGGGGGTGTGCCCGGATCAGGCGGTGCTGTTAAGCCCATCAATCTGATGTCTCTCTCCTCTCCCAGCCAGGCATATTCTGCCTGGTCGACTTCCCTTCTTAACAGTGATTTGCCAATCGATCTGTTTTTGCGCAGTGGTCCGAAGAGCGTTCCTGTAGTCCTGGTTCCAACCAGCGGCAAGTTCATTCGCATGAAAAATCCGAAAATGATTCAGGAAGAACTCCGGAAGATTTCCGACTATTACCAAATGATTACTAAGGTGCGTCAATTTGGACGTGGAGGCATCCTGTGCTGCTCACCGGACCAGGCCTGCATCACAGATCTCCTAAAATGCACAACGTTTGCCTCATATCCGGTGAGCTGTTTCATGCTTGTCTATTTGGCCTGTGTTAATGGACTAGTTCAAGGAGTGGACTTGAGCCTTACACCACCTGAAGTACTTGAAATGTTTGCGGCTACAGGAGCAGTCTCTTTATTTCGATGCTCGCGAAACGTTGAGAACAAAAAGGTCCCCACAGAATCAGTGATCGTGACTTTTGCCGGCACGGTTCGACCAACCGAAATTAAGGCTTGGCCACTAGTTTATTGTGTAGATGCAGTATCCCCTCGCCCACTGCAGTGGAAAAAAATGCTGGAGGCATGGGCATATCCTCAATTAAGTGATGTAGATCGGATGTGAGGTGTCGCACATGTACTGACCGACATAAACCCGATAAATGTTCAAGCCAAGAGGTGAGATGCTATATATGCAGAGAAAATCACGCAGCTGACGGTGAAAGTTGCCCCATGAGGACATATGAGTTTCATCTTCTAAAGATCATCGAACAACAACGATGCTCCTGGCATGAGGCCCGATCTATTCTCTCTGAGCGCTCACGTGGCTATGCCACCGTTGCAAACAGGGCAAACCAGATGCTTGAGTCGTCGTTGCCTTATCTAATAACACTAACGTTGGAAAGAGCCATGACGAAGTTTATGGATTCTCTATTCGTGAGCCTAACGGAGTCATTGACACAAATAGTGAACACTCAGTTGCCTCAAATCTTGCAGGGAGGTAACCAACCTACCGTGCTCCCTTCTCTACCTTCACCAGTTAAGGTTACTGGTATTCCATCGGAACCAGGCCCTTCAAAGTCAAAGCCAGACACGCCGAATTCTCTCCGTATAATAATTATGCCTCTTGTGCTGAACTAAGATTGAAGCTCGGTCTCCGATTCTCATGTCACACAACCAGAACAAATGGCCTCTGACTCAAAAAGTATGAAACGACATGCTTATCCGGAAGCACAACGCTCCTCAGTTAGCCCTAAATGAAGAAATAAGAAATATCAGAAGAAAAATCTACCAAAAAAGAATTTTTTAAAGGATAGAATCTTAGAAAAATCTGTGAGTACTGCTGGTATCTCTTCAATATAGGCAATTTAAAAGTACTACAGTGGAATGGCCACTCCATTTTTTCAGCAGCCACATACTTAATTCATCTTTGCGATAATTATGCCCCGGATATTGTTGCTCTACAAGAAACTTGTTTTGCAGAAAATAAGTATTTTAGAATTAAAAATTATAACACATTTCGTCTAGACCACCCAACTCGGGGTGGAGGTTTGGTTATATTTATCTCATCTAAAATCGCCCATAAAGCTAAAATTATCTATCAGTCAATGAATTCAGAAAGTGAGATCTCAGCATTAGGCATTACTATTCCTGGGGTCCTCCCATTCTCATTTAATAATGCTTATTTTCCTGTGGGTGTTATAAATTCTTCCGTTCCAGATACTGCAGTTTGGTATTGCCAAAAAGATATAGTATTAGTAAATGACTTCATATCTCATCCTATTTTGTGGGGTTTTAAAACTGATTTGAATGGCAAACGTTTTTAGGATTGGGTTAACAAGAATAACTTTATATGCATAACCACAAAAACTCCTACTTTTGTGTGTAATCAATCCTCCTCGGTGCTTGATATAACTTTTTCTAACGCTAACCTGCCCATATTATCATGGTATGCGATTAACTCGGGGACAAGTAGTGACCATATGCCAATATTGTTCGAGGTGGTGCGTCCATTAACCTCCAAAAATAGACAATTGGTTGCGCATGTAAACTTTAATTCATTCGAGAAATCATTACGAGGCGCTTTATCTAACCGAACGAATGATGCGGAATCAGGCGCCATTAGAATAGGCGACATTTTAAAAGAGTCGTTGAATAATTCGAAATTCGCCACTTAAAGCTCTAAACCTTCTACCAACAAACACTTGGTGGAATGCAGTCTGTTCGCGGGGTTATAAACGAAAAAAAAAAAGCTGCATGGAAAAAAATTATTTTCAACCGGTGTCCCAGGAACCGGAGTGATTATAAGTATGCGGCCGCTATTTTTTAGAGAACCATCGCTAATGCGAAGGACAATTTTAACAACAACCGATGTGAGTTCCTTTCAAAGCCGGTCAATAGTAAAGCACTTTTTCTCTTTCTAAGAAAGTTCTTCCGGTACAAAGGAATATAGAATCTGTAGTATCATCACCAGTTGAACTGCAGGCCTTTCTAGAAGATATAGCTCAGGGTCTAAAAAGCCGCTTTACGACAATTTTCTCATACCAAGCCCAGTCCCCCTATAGGGATGAGGATTTTGAATAGGCCACACCTGCACAACTACCAAACGTAGTCAGAACACTACCCCATTCTGTTCCTGGTCCTGATGGCATGACGACGTCGGTGATATAATCAGTACATGAAATATACCCTCTTGGCCTATTCGAAATTATTAATCACTCACTTAGAAGCTCTTGGATTCCATCCAATTGGAGAATGGCAAAAGTGATTCCATTAAAAAAACGAGGCACTGGGCTTACATTAGATAATATCAGGCCCATTGCACTTACATCGAACCTAGTAAAACTCGTTGAAAGAATTATTTTATATAGATGTATAGATCGATGGATGTCAGAAAAATTGGCAATGAGCCCATGTCGAATCGGATTCAGACGTGGTTACTCCATTTGGTGTGCGCACGTGGATCTTGAAAGCAGAATTCAACTTGCTTGATATCAGAAACAATACTCCACTTTGGTACCCTTGGATGTCACAAAAACCTATGATAGCGTGGGGCATGTGAAACTGCTAGATTCGCACCAGAACTTAGGACTTCCTCAATACTTTGTGAGCTGGATCCATGCTTTCTTAGGTGATAAAGAATTTTACTGCTCGCAATCTGGTGTCAACTCGTCAATATATAGGGAAACGAGAGGTCTACCGCAGGGGTCAGTACTATCGCCCTTATTATTTAATGCACTATTATGTACCATTACCATACAGAAAGATGTACAGGTCTATGTGTAGGCTGATGATATAGCATTTTTGCTGCGTCGGCGGACATTCACACACTGTATCTGATTCTGAAGACATACATGAATAGACTGGAAATGTGGCTGGAGGATATCAGCCTACGCCTCAACATAAACAATAGCACAATCATACTTTTCGCACAAAATACCCCTGTGCGAATTCCACTATTGTACCGACAAGATGCCATACCTCGGGTCGAGTCAGTTAGGTACTTGGGGGTAACCTACAACGAAACACTTAACTGGAGTCCCCACATAAAAAACATGGCTACTAAAGGAGCGCGTGCCTTAGAGATGCTGCGCAGGCTCAGTTATTACCGTGCCGGTTTGCGTAGAGACGTGCTCGTCATGATATATTGCATGTACATTCGACCGATATTAGAATTCGGCTGTGTTTTGTTTTCTAGCGCTCCGGCTTACAAAGGTGGACCACTGATTCTGTTTGAACACGAATCTTTACACTTATGCCTAGGACTGCCTAAATATGCTCCGAACAATATCCTATACGAAGAATCTCGCCTGCCTTCGCTTATCAAAATATTTCATATTCTAACAGTACGAACATTCCTTAAAATCTATGCATCACCTCAGAAGTGTTCACAGTATGCGTTCCTTAACGAGCAGACCTCATTTTCAACCACCATTGGTGTAAATGACGGCGCCCTCAAGTAATATTTACACAGAAACTTTTGGACCCTTTAGAAGTTAACCTTTGAGAAATACTTGTACACAACACTGTATATGCAATTAAGATTGAATTTGGTGATATATATCCCAAAAATGAAAAAAAAAACATTACCATATCAGTATATAAATGGCATTTTGGAAGATCATTTGGCCAATCTAGAAACATCCATTGTGATAGCGACTGACGCTTCTGTTTATGAAGAGAATGCTGGCATAGGAATCGTATCATCCTCTCTATATTGGGCTTTCTCAATTCGATTACCCGACTTTACCCCTATTTACCAAGCTGAGCTACTGACAATAGTCCTAGCATTGGGTAAAGTGTCCAAAGATCTATCAGCGGTGATTGTTCTAACAGGCTGTCTTTCGGTCTGTACTGCTTTAGTCTCACGAACTTTTTCGCGTACCTTAGAAACTTTCTGCTCGCTCATTCCTAGACATGTGCGACTCGTTCGACTAGTTTGAGTACCAGGCCATAGAGGTTTAGCTCTCAATGAGCATGAATATGCACTAGCTGTATCTTCGCTTGAGGATTCTGTTTTACCTATTTTGCCTACTTCGGAATATATTACAGCAGCACGCTTTGACAAAGGCACAACGGCCAATAACTTCGAAAAATCTCCTTTCTTTTTATCAGACTATCCACAGCTAAAGTTTTCTTGGAAGAACAAGTGGTGTTGATCAAGAACGGAAGAAATAGTAATACAAGGCTGCGTTGTCAATTTATTTCATTGAACTTTTACTTTCACAGGTCGGGTCTGGCACAGTCGCCTTTGTGCCTTCATTGTAATGAGAGTGAATCTTTGGAGCACTTCTTTTTGTCATGCCGAAAATTCAAAAGTAAAAAAAAACTACTAGAAGAACCCCTACGCATGTTGGACTTATACTTGACACTTCCGGTGATTCTTTCATTCGGCGCAGTCGCATATGGTTTCAACCACAGGAGCGTTCTTACCGCTGTTACAAATTTCTTACTAGAATCTAAAAGAATGGAATGCTAAAAATAGATAACTTCAGTTGTTTTATGTAGAGATTTCTTTTGCATTTTTGTGTGTTTATTATGTTTTACTTTTCAAGTTTTTTTTGTATAGGAGTCTAACACCTTTAAAAAATTACCCATTTTACCTGATAAGTCCAACCCTTCCTTTAAAGCAGTGAATTCATCTAAAAAGCAAGGCACCGTCCCATTCATGAGCTATCCCCCCAGGTAGGTTGCGCCAAGGTGTTGAGGAACCAACCAACCTACCAACCCTGCAGTACTGTACAGTGAAGCTGTACTACAACAACCGGAAATACCAGCATGGAATGCGTAAGGGGTGTCGGCCTTCTGATCCAGCATAAATTAAAGTAACGAAAGCTTGTTCGTGAGGTTAATTTTTACCTCCTAAGGATGCATGGCATTCCTCGCAACTAAAGCGGAAGCCACTAGGGCTTCATGCTGACCAGCAGAGTATCTGCGTTCAGCAAAAGACAAAGTTCTCGAAGCGAAAGCAATTGTGACTAACTACCTTTGTGTTATTGAAGCACTGCCCCCAAACCTATGTTAGAAGCATCTGTCACAATGACTATTCGATATATTTCGTCGAGAAGTTGAATTTCTGGTTTTGCAGCTAGTACTTCTGTGATATTGTTGAAGGCAAAACTTTTCTTCATTGCACTTATTGAACCATCGGTGTTTACGCAACATGGAATGCAGTGGTTCAATAACATCAGCGTAACGTCGATTGAACTTTGAGTAATAGCCAGCAAGACCGAGCAACGAATGTCAGGATGAAGTCGGCAGGTGAAGGTGCATTAACAACAGCATGCGCTTTGAAATAAAGAGAGGACAATCGTCTGGTACTGGGAATGTGTCCCAAAATTGAATCTGCTTGACCAAAAAGACACGTTTGTCATCCATTTTTATTTCTGTGTTGCTTATGCGATGTAGTACTACTTGTAAATTAACATATTCAGCACGCGTTTATGCTATGCCAAAAGGTCATTTAAGTAGCACACTACTCTAGAGCAGTCTTGTGTCTGACATCCTTTTCCTAAATACAGCCTGGGAAATGCAAGCCCAAAAGAAAACTCTATAGAACCCGAATAAACCATCATGTGTTACAAAAGTAGTAAAATCTCTGCTTGATTCTGACAAATGAAGTGGACGGTACGCTCATGCAAGACATAGCTTCGAAAAGTAAACAGAACCTGCAAGTTGCTGAAGAAGTTCTTTGATGTGGAATAAGGGAGGCCGATCAACCACGGTAGCTTTGTTTGGTTCACGCTATTTCACACAGAATCTTAAGGAACCGTTTTCTTTCTTCACCACGACTAGGGGGGAGGCCCATTCTGATGCTGAAACTGGTTCGATGAAACCTGATTTTGCAATACGAGAAAGTTTATCGGAGACGTGTTTTCAAAGCAGCAATGACAATCTGGGAAGTTCGGCGGCAATTGCCTGTACACTTGGGCGACGTTTCACTTGGTGTATGTAGCCTTTTATCAGTCGAAGTTCCTGGGTGAAGAAGTGAAAAAATTTGAAAGTAGCATTGCCAGTAATTCTTGGGGTTTCCGTAACTAAAACCATGGTCTTTTATTACTTTTTTTTCTGGTCATGAAACTCCCGTGAAAGTTTCAAATGGGGACAAAAGTGGCCACCAGAAGTGCCACCGTAAGCAGGAGGGCATCGATCAGCCGGGCTTGGCAGAACTGTAGCGCCTTCACAGAATCGTTTCCCATAAAATACAATTCTTCCGATATTTTAATTCTCTGTGTTCTCGCAAACAAATCATAGCAGCTATTAGTGTTGTCAAAGTGGCCCATGATGCGCTTTGTCAAATTGTCTAAGTCCTTGATTGCTGGCAATGTTCTAACTGCCAAGTGACGCGCCAAGTCTGCTGCCATGTGACGCGCATTTGTAGCGTTTCTAAATTTCTCAGTTCCTGCACAGTCGCTTTCGGGTTAAAACCAAGCAGTGTGACTGGTTTTGGATGACTGAAAGGTTAACCTACTTTGCGCTGGAGATTGTGGAGCAGCCGTGCTCTGGCTGTACGCGACGTTCATTTTTGGAATAATTGTCACTTTGTTCTATAGGGCATCGCGAAGCAGCCAATAGACGTTCGCGTGCCAATGAAAAAATCTGTATATCAGGGTCACTTGGCATTAATAGCCTTGAAGTACCTCTTGAGGAATATTGTTAGGAATAAAGCCGAAAAATTAGAAGCTCAGAATGAAACCCCATAAGACGGAGAGGGATACTCAAGTTCTGTTGTTTTCTTTTCCAATTTGGTGCCATAATTTGCGCTCTTGATTTTAATTATTAAAAAATGACATGAAACTGTGTTGAGCTGCTAGATGTTGGCACTACGTGCTATTTCGAAATGAAAGCTTTTCATTTTACGCATGCAGATTTGGTAACGCAGCCGAGTTTTGATATACATGGCTTTTTTTCTTATCTATTCTCATGTACTCTCACAATGACTACGACTTTTGAGTCCACAATCTAATTAGCCACCCTGTTTCTGCTACGTGCACATAGAAATAAACCAAGATCTCCTTTCAGCCCAGTTGTTCAGTTTAAACTAATCAGTTGTACATGAAACTACATTGCTCTTTTTTGAATATTTCAAGAGATTTTCTTCATGCTCTTAGATACCTCTTTCAATCCAACTTCAGCTGTTTGCGTGCGAGACATTTTTGCCTAACGGAAACAAATGTGCGCAACACTTACCTAACAGTGGGTAAAATTTCAATTTGGCAACTATGCTACGTCTTGCAAGCAAATGTAGACAAATACGTTGGCATATTTTTTTTTGCTGAAATCACTGGCAGTTGTCAAGAATTACAAACTGCCATGAACACAGGTCATAGCTTATTCAAATCTGCATTTCGTAAACTGTGGCTTAAAGTTGGGAGATTGAGTAAACAACACAACTAAAATCACTCAAAAAATAAATGCCCCTGTTTCCTTCCCTCCTTTGGCCGGCACGATAAACGACGTCCGCCAGCAGGAAACAGTTTGTTTTGCTCGCGCGTAAAAAAATGCACACGGAACTTAATAAAAAATTCACAATTTTTGTCGTAGTACTCACAAAATATGCTTCACAGCCAGTACTGGCCAGGCCATTTTGTCCATGGTGCACATTTCCACAAGTTCTTCCACAATTTGCGAGAGTCACAATAATTTCCTCGATGCCACTTGCAAAAATCCTCTTGACTTGATTTCAGTCACTGCATTTGGCTCTCGGGAGTTGCTTGTGAGGGTTTGGAGGCAGTCCTTGCGGCTTAGTTTAGCAAATGTTTTCTACATAGCCACCGAGGTAATACGAAATCCCGTCCTTGGTTGACTCAGGATGAATCATGCCTTGTATGCATTCAGCAAGCTGCAGCAGTATGTCGTCAAAAAGAACTGCCAAGGTATCAGCCTGCAACGTATTTCGCAATATCACGATGGCCACAGTGAGATTTTTGAAAAATAAAATAATATAAAAAGCAAAATGAAAGTTTCTTCTATATCATACGACCAGACGTGCATGTCAACAGCATCAAAAGGATAAGTGAGTTTCAGCACGTTTACGATGCACAAACACCCTAACGCAACGTTGGTGGGTGCTATTCAAATGTTTACCGGATTAACAGTGGGTTTGTTTATGTTCAAAGAGATTGTGCAGTTTCAAAAGGAGACGCGGTCCATCCCCTTCAACCGAGGCTCTCTGTGGAGTACGGATCAAGAGGCGGGCGCTTCGTTCCACGTGAACGCTGCTTTAGTTTGGAGAGAGGTAAGAAGGCAAACCTTTGAAAATTCTTGGTACGGCGTCTTCCACCAGCCTCGGTCGTTCTCGGGGCAGCGAAAAGATGACTCCGTTCACTGTGTACACGTCCACACGCACAATGGTCACTGGCGTCGTAATGTTTTTCGCACACGCGAGCGTTCTTTGAGTCGAACAAGAATCCGGCAGTCTCTTGTCACGGGATCGCAGGTTTTCACCTGTAATGTTGTTCTGCGTTGGCAGAGAAACACGACAGGGAAACTTTTTCGACGTTGCCCTTGTACCCAGAGTAACAGTCCGGCACGCAGCAGGTTTTGAGCATCACTGCCAACACGATGCAACCCCGAAAATAAAAAAAAAGTGAGCGTGATCTGCTCGACCACTTCCATCCCGCGCCAGCATTCCGCTAATGGCGGCCAGCGAAGCAGTCGGCTGAGCCAGCTTCCTTTTCCCTCTATCTACGCCAGCACTGCGGCGCGGAAAGTGCGAGCGGCGTATGAAGCTCTCCTATTAAGTGACGTGGCTGTTTCATGACCAGAAAAAAGTAATAAAGGACCATGCTAACACTTATAAGCAGGACAAGTAAGTACATGTGGAGGCTTTGAATCGCATCTATACAATCAAGTAAAGAACCATCTCCCATCACGTGAAATGTGACAGCAGCAGCGGTATCGTTGTACCGGATGTTTGTGAAGAATTATTCGACGCTGGGAATGCGTTCGTTTGAATAGTCCAGCAGAACAACGTATAAGTCAAGCAGTTTTGTCCCCGAAAGGTACTATCTCTAAACCTTGTAAGTTGAGCAATGATACGGTTTGGCTGGTGTGAACCAGAGTAACCTTCATTGGCGAAGGATGGCTTGATCGTTCATCAATGTTTAGGATTGTAACTGTATTTGTTAAAACGGTATCTTGTACTTCAGTTACATTGTGCTGAGACTTGCTGACATTTGATGAGTGGCATGCAGCTCGGCATTGACCTAGTTTCTCGCAGGCAGAGCAAATGCGGTCGCGGGCTGGACAGTTAGGAAAATTGGCATAGTGTTTATGGGATTCTCATTTGTAGCAAACACGCGATTCAGATTGGAGTGGTGGATTGCAAAAATTGATGAAGTAGAACGGGTGTCATGATGTCTGCGGCCATGCAGGCTTCCTCCCGAGTTCTGTCGGGGATGCCATCAACCATTCTCTTGTTGACGATGAGTGGAAGCTGAAGGGTTTTGACGGACATCTTGTGGCCCTGAATGTAATCTGATCTCCTTAACCTGCGTGTTCGTGAACTCCTGCATTTCCAGTTCGGTGTGATGGTCTTACTTGGCAATTTGAATTGCTTGCTATAAATTAAGGCAAAGACCCACTTGCAAGACTCGCTTTCACACATGTGTGGTAATTCCGGTGAACAGCTGTTCGCGTACTGACGGCAATTGGTGGCATTTGGAATACTTGGCGTCAACGGTACCCCCTCTCCACGCAAGAAGTGCATTCGCGTTTCCTCGCGCTTCACTTCGGGGAGGTAGGGGCTATTTTTGGTGTCTAACATCACCGTAAGTGACGCAGACACTGCCTCATATTATGTAGCTATGACGAGAAAACACCGGACAGCCTCACCACTAAGGTGCTTCACCCCTAAAAGAAAAGGAAATACCATGGCTATAAAAAATTGGGAAATTGTACTCAACAGGCTTAACAATGCGTATTGTTGGTAAATCAGCTTGAAAGTTTTTATGTAGCGCCAAACGGCACATGGACAAAAGAAGGCACACAACTATACAACACAGCGCTAAGTGCTGTCTGTGTTTATGGTGTCTGTGTCTCGTTTGACGCTACGTCAGACTGTAGGAACGATGCCAGGAATATGGGTAGCCTGCGGTAAAAAAGCTACCTCTACCATCGATTTTACGCAATTGTAATTTGCGCTGCACAGATATATGCACGTGAATTTCGTAGCGCTCATTACACATTTTGTTTGCAGTACCTCAAACAGCACCTTCTTTAACTGCACTTGATTTATGATGTTCGAAGTTGTGTGCGAGTTGTCATTTAAGATTATAGAAACTCATTTCTTCCTAAAGAATACATGTATTTGCAAACACAAGCATAAAAATAATCAAAGGCAGACTATTGCACTAGCATTAAGGCTTGTCAAATTATTTAGGTTTTCGAGATTTTGAAAGGTGTTTTCTTTGTCAAGAGTGAAGCATTCTGACCGAGAGAAACGGCTGAGAGTTGGGCGCACTAATGGGAGATGTGCTCTCATTCCAACACTACAGCCCGCCTGTCCTAATGGAACGTGCGCGGCCATGGCGGAAAATTAATGACCAACCCAAGCACTGGTCCGGCTGTCATTAGGTAGCCTTTCCGACCGTAATTAGGACAATCGGTTAGAACATCCCTGTTGCCGGCGAGTTATTGGTGCGACGGGGACTAGTTCTCTGACTCTACTCGGCGCTGCCATTCGCTGACCTGCCAGCGCTCGTGGCATCATCATTAGCGATAGAAATTGCCTACGTTCCACCCGCTGTGCTGCTGTCTTCCAGAATATCGCCTTACTATGTAGAGGAACGAAGTTTGTAGGCTATAGTTGCCTCGAACATTTTTTTGCTCAGCCTATTGAAGGCTTGCACGTGATAACATGGGCGCAGGTTTTTAATGAGCAAACACTGCTACATGGCCCCTTCAGTGAGGTCGGGACAGCCTATGCTCGTCGCGGGTGACGTGGTTCGGTGTTATAACCAGAGCTCTTTTTGCAACTCTTTTTGCAATTGGTGTAGTGATAGCATTAACGTGACATCGTTGATATCGCGTCCCACCATGTTGGTTTTCCAATACGGTGGGTTCAATGGAATAGGTACGTGTCGTCTAAAGTGTGTGCGTAGCGTAATGCGTGTACATTCATTGTAGCTGCAGCCGTTGAACTGCAGTGGTGCATCGGCATCTTTCAACCTTGCTCGACTTTTCCAACAAAAAAAAAATATTGTTTACTCACTTTTTGTTCTTTCTTATTGCCCCGCCGCGGTGGTCTAGTGGCTAAGGTACTCGGCTGCTGACCCGCAGGTCGCGGGTTCAAATCCCGGCTGCGGCGGCTGCATTTCCGATGGAGGCGGAAATGTTGTAGGCCCGTGTGCTCAGATTTGGGTGCACGTTAAAGAACCCCAGGTGGTCGAAATTTCCGGAGCCCTCCACTACGGCGTCTCTCATAATCATATGGTGGTTTTGGGACGTTAAACCCCACATATCAATCAATTGTTCTTTCTTATTTCAAACGCTGATGCGGCACAGGGCTTACCAGAGCCGCATACGTTATACGCTCTATAATAAAAATAGGTGTTTTTGGCCACTGGCATGGTACAAACCTCCTTGGCCTTAACACTGCAAATATAGAATCGCCCAGTAGGTCTTACCATTAACGCTAGCGGTGCACTTATCACACTCTGTAATTATTAAGTAAGCCTTCACCCCTACCTCCATACCCCATTTTCATTCCTACATGTGCGCACGATGACGTGCAAGCTGAAGGCAACAGAGTGCATATTTGATGCTACAGCCCAACAAGAAAGGCCAAAAATAAAACACACTGAAAAGAGTTGGTTCAGCTTATTTGTTAAAAGCATTATATACAAAATGAAAATGAGTGACTTCAAATATAATCTCGGAATGTCATTTTAACCATTGAAAAACCACTAAGTTTATAGATTGAAACACAAAGACCTGTTAAAATAGTGTAACCTTCGTTAGATGCCATAATATGCATTATGGGGCAAGGATTGAACGCTGTCCGCTAACACCGCAGGGTTAATTATGCTGACTCCGCGAATGAGTGAGGTGAGTAACACATCGCGAATGTATAAGCACAATAGGAGGAAATATGATCGCGCACACATGCACGCACACTCGCCCGCACACGGAAAAACACACGCGCATGCACAAACACACACACGCAAACAGGCACAGCGGCCGCCCGATATTCGGGCATCTAGCCGAAGAAGCAACAAAGAAAGCAGGTATGCATGTTTCTCCTGTACAGTAACTATGTAAAATTACACTCTTCCTCTAATAGAGGGCTTGGGCTACAGTGTCTGCAGCCTTTGTCCACTTCCGGCTACAGTGGCTGCATTTGGATTGGTGTGGATCGTAAACGTTGCCTTAACTTTGTCAAGTGTGGTGCAGGTTCAAGAACCCCATGCAATCACTCCGGAGTCCGCCTATATGAGGTGTTTGATAATGATAACGTGGATTTGGCTCCAGAATATCAAAATGTAACTGTTTAGCCAGTATATCACACATATTAACTGCTTTCCGCATGTATTCCGCAATGTATTCACGCTTTTTCCGCGGCAACTTTGTCGTAAGAAAGAAATGTCAAGGATGTACACGCTTGCTTCTTCAATAAAAGCCACCATTTATGAAAGGCTTATTATGATGCAGCTAAGTTCCCACAGCTGGTTTCTGGATTACGTGAGACGTTCAAACATAACCCAAGAATTTAAGGATGAGATTTAAGTTTGAACTTGCTCTTCGTTGGCAAGGGAGAGCGCATGATTCTCAGTGACCTACTTTGCATTTTCTTTAGGCTCTCTTCAAACAAGAACGTAACGGAAGGTCTTGCCGCTGCACAGTGTCACTGGTTTCTTTACTTTGCGTCCTATATGGAGCTCTTTCATCGCGCACTGTCAAGCAATGTCCCTTTCAGTGAATGTGGGCGGCACAACGGCGAGTGGCGTGACAAAAACGGTGCATTCGGGGAGACTGCGTGAAAGAAGGGGTGGCGTCCAGAGGGATGGCGTGACCACTCCGAAACAGGCACGTCATGCGCGAGCAAGGAGGTGGCGATGAAGCCCAGGACGTGTACGAGTGCCATAGTGTTTGACACTTCCGGGCGCTACGATTATTGACAGCTGTATCGCGCAGCGGCGGAAACCTCCCGAGAGCACTGTATTCAAGTGAAGACAGAGGGGAAGGTATTTTACAGGAAAGTGTACAAGTGGTCTTCAGGATGGTGGAAGCCTTTCCCTGAAGCCATTTGCTTTTTACTGCGAAGGGGCACGGGCCTAGGAGACAAAAAGAAATTGTTAATGCTGCGTGTGCAAGAGGTGTCTAAGTGCATGAGATATTGTGCAAGTGCTTCCGCTCACCTTTCTTTCATTAAAATGGAAGAAAACGCGTGGACGGCAAACACGAATTAACATTTCAGAACGTATGTTATCCATAATTCATGATGGCATCGAAGAACTCTCGGGAGTTCACGGGTCATAAACGCAAGGTCGCACGCTACAGCTTCGCTGATAAGCGATTTGTACGAAGCGCTTGTACACTGACATTGATTTGATTTGTGGAGTTTAACGTCCCAAAAGCACGATATGATTCTGATAGACGCCGTAGTGGAGGTCTCCGCAAATTTCAACTACCTGTGGTTCTCTTACGTACGCCCAAATCTGAGCACACGAGCCTACCACATTTCCGCCTTCATCGGAAATGCAGCCGCTGCAGCCGGGATTTGAACCCGCGACCTGCGGGTCAGCAGCCGAGTTTCTTAGTCACTAGACCACCGCGGCGGGGCTTGTACACTAACATTACTGAAACTTAGTTGACGAGCAGCTTTGGAGATATCGAACGCAGAAAAACAGAAGCAGATCGTGCACGTTGACCACCGTGCATAGGCGCCCAAAACACTGGCTGGGCCGACGAAGCAAAAAATAAATGAAACGATAACTACGGCGAGCGGCACATCGCTTAAAACACTTGAACGGCTATACACAGATACGTGCGCAGCCACATGATCTCCTTTGCTTTAGTATTGCACTTGTTTACCATTATGAATAGAGATGCTTTCTGCTACAGGAAGCTACCAATTCCACAATTACCGCTGCCACTGAGATCATACGGGTTGTGTTATTGCTTCTAGTGGAGATGAAGACGCAATTATTAAGTGAATGCGCTTAACTACACGTCCTGCAATGCTGACTAAGTTGATCCGCTGCTGTATTCCGAGAACTAATAAAATGCTCATAAAATATCTTAGTAAGATACTTTTCGGTTTGTCTGATATATTTCTTTCAACGTAAGAATTGGAAAAAAATTCACGACACCTTTACAACACTAAAGAAACAGGTTTCTCTGTTTTGTGACACAAAAATTGGACCAATTTGTAGTTTGTTTTACAAAGATTTACAAGTTTGTTCGGTGGAAAGAAAATAAAACACTAAGATGGTGTCATATATCATTTATCAAGACATGAGAAATATGCTTTGTTGGCTTACGTGATCGCTGGTACCATCTGAGGATTTGTGCCTGTTGCATTCAGCTATCCTCAAAAGTCTTTTTGCTACTGACATGATGGCACGCTGAGGGTAGCATGATTTTATAAAACGGTTTGTATAGACGGGAAATCTGGCTTCACATGCGTGCAAACAGCATTTATTTAAGCATTTTTTAGGCTAAGTCCGGTGATCTCTAATTGACGAGCTGGCAATGGTCTGATCAGAAAGACAGATGAGCTTTTCTACCACGTGGTTTGTAATGCCAGCGAAATTCCTCAAATCTGACTGTGGACTTGAAGTGAAAACAGAATAAAATGAAAATTCGGCGGATACCACGTACCTTTGTAACTTAGCAATCAACTTTATGTGAGCCATGCGGAGGGAAAGTGAGTGTTTTTGAATTAGCGAAGCGTTACCAAATGACGCTAAATATATCTACACATGTTGTACGCACGCACACGTCTTCGACACTCACATACGCTTTATATAACCAGTTGTTTACACTTACGGAATGATGTCAACAGCAACATGAGTGTTAGCAACATCGGAAGCGGTAAGCTGATATGTAGCGCCTGTTCTCACGAAGATGGTAGCCCTGGACTCTGCTAGATAAATTAACTTGAGTGAATATTGCATAGCTACAATATTCATTTACGCCAAGTTACGACTGTAATATATAAGAGTGCGTATGCAAGGTTAATAAAATTGGATAGTCAGCATTGCACGCACAGTTTACGTTTCACTTGCATTTCGCCTGAATAGTGTCCGTTTTCGGCGCAGTATTGAGACCTGATGAATTCACACACTTAATTGGCCCGCATGATGCATGCCTAAGTTTGTTCCTGCTGGTGTTCTGATATCCCTTTATTGCATTTATTCGCTCAGTGCTGCTGACGTCAACTATTTTTCTTAATGTTTTCACGTTGAAAATACCAACGTCTGTTCTTGCCGTTCTTACGTAGACAAACTTTTAATCACTTGTGGCACATACCCGCGTACCTGTAGCACATACCCGCCCGTGGTAAACAGGTGTCTGCCAAACGTGTATGACGGAAAAGGTTTATCGACGTACGCGACGGCATTGTCACATTCTTCTTGCCGTGACCAGTTAGTCATGCTCGTGAGACCATCTTGCGCTCCCATACCATTTTTGTTTCACCCCAAGTTAAAGGGGTGCTATGATAGATAGATAGATAGATACATAGATAGATAGATAGATAGATAGATAGATAGATAGATAGATAGATAGATAGATAGATAGATAGATAGATAGATAGATAGATAGATAGAAAGATAGATAGATAGATAGATAGAGAGATAGAAAGATAGATAGATAGATAGATAGATAGATAGATAGATAGATAGATAGATAGATAGATAGATATATAGATAGATAGATAGATAGATAGATAGATAGATAGATAGATAGATAGATAGATAGATAGATAGATAGATAGATAGATAGATAGATAGATAGATAGATAGATAGATTTGCTCCTGTAAACAATAGGCGGTTTGCCCCACGTGTACACGGCCGCATGGCACGGCTGTTGGTTAGATGTTCTTTTACAGGAGCATAACACAGCAGTTGTCACAAGGGAAGGTGCTCACTTGGCCCAGAATTCCGCCATGTGCGGCTGCTTACCCTTTTTGTTTGCGAGAAGATTCTATCTTGGCATAGAAACAAAACCACCCGCGAATTATTCAAAGCTTTTCACATGCGGGGAATTAAGTGACACTGGCTCGTCTGTTGCCCTTCGAAAGAAAAAAGTACTTATATTTAGTTGAAACGCTGCACTAATCTTTTGGTTTTCTTCATCCGCCTACATTTATTATTTTTTAATTTTTTTTCTGTTTAGGCGCATGCGCCTGGACGATTTCCCGTGGAACGGCCATAGTTTTTCAGCTTTTTTTTTTCTTAGGCGAGAGAATTTGTACCATGTGAAATTTTTGTAAGCCCCATATGTGTTGCCTCGTTAATAAACTTTGATTGCGCGTGTGCGCTTTCGTTACTTTTGTCTTGTTCAATCCCTTGTACGTACTGCACGCCAATTTTTGAGTTTACAATTAGTAGGGGTCTTGTAAGTTGATTGAAAAAGCTTTCAGGTTAATATTCTTGCGTACAATCCAAATGGTGTACGAATAACTGTTTATTTGGGCGAACTTGTGCCCGAAAAGTAGCGGCGTCTGTAACAGGCAATCAGCAAAAAGGGATCAATCTCCGAGAGAAAAAAACCCTCGAGTGGTGGTCCACTTCTTTTTCATCAAACTCCCGTGCTGAGGAAGCGCGCGCCGTCACGGCCTTTTCTTGTTTGATCATAAAGCCGCTGATCTCTTGGGGGGGGGGGGGGCGCACGAACTAGCGCGCGTAGTTTGAATACTGCGTTCGCCTTGCGTCATTATCCCTCCTCCGAAAACGCATCGTCCCGATGCGTAAAAGCAGTGTTGCTGAGATGGTCTGAATGCGTGATTTCCAATGAAGAAATAGGTATTCCTCATAATCGGGTGTGTATAATGCGATGTTCATTGCCTGTCATAGTATGGCTTCAATCTGACTACATGCACGATTTCTGTGCTCCTTCGGCATCTTGATGAGCTCACTTGTCCTTCCGGTGACACCTCGTAGTTCAAGGAGCTGACGCGACGAAGGACTCAGTAAGTGCCGAAATAGCGGCGCATGAGCTTTTCGGAAAGGCCAGGCGTCCGCACAGGAGTCCAAACCCAAACTAGGTCGCCTGGTGCGTAGTCGACTCCTCCCCGACGAAGGTTGTAACGATTCGCATCCACGCGTTGTTGTTGTTTTATGCGATGTCGCGCCAACTGCCGTGCTTCTTCGGCTCGCTGAATGAATTCGCTGATGTCAGGCTTGTGCTCTGTATTGTCGCCTACAGGCAGCATTGCATCTAATGGTGTGGTAACTACTCGACCATAGACTAGCTGGAATGGCGTCACTTTCGTAGTCTCCTGCACAGCAGTATTGTAAGCGAAAGTGGCGTACGGCAGTATCTTGTCCCACGCACAGTGCTCCAAGTCAACGTAAATGGACAACATATCGGTTAGACTTCTGTTGAGTCGCTCGGTTAGCCCATTAGTTTGGGGGTGGTAAGCCGTTGTTTTCCTATGACTTGTGTGGGTAAGTTTCATAATGGACTGCGTCAGATTGGCTGTGATTGCAGTTCCTCGATCCGTGATAACCACCTTTGGGGCACCATGCCGTAGTACAATGTTAGTGACGAAAAATTCAGCTACTTCTATAGCCGTGCCCCTGGTGAGAGAGGCTGTCTCGGCATACCGGGTTAAGTAGTCTGTCGCCACTACTATCCATCGGTTGCTCATTGATGACGTGGGAAATGGACCAAGTAGATCCATTCCTACTTGTTCGAACGGAGACTCAGGTGGTTCAATTGGTTGGAGAAATCCTGCAGGTTTCAATGGAGGTGTTTTGCGTCTCTGGCAATCTCTACATGTCCTTACATAATGCTGTACAGCATCCAGTAACTTTGGCCAGTAGTATTTTGTGCGGATGCGAGCCAATGTTCTACTCACTCCGAGGTGTCCTGCTGCTGGGTCATCGTGGCAGGCTTCCAGGATTTCGGGTCGCAAGGCCGAAGGAACGACGAGTAGGAATTTCTCCTTGCTGTGCTCGAAGTTTCTTTTGTATAAAACGTTGTTTCTCATGAGGTACGAGGACAATCCCCGGACGAAAACTCGAGGAACACGCACGGGTTGCCCTTCCAGATGCTTGATCAGTTTAAGCAACTCCGCGACAGATCGCTGATATTCAGTCATGTCTGTGGTGCTCACGGCCCCAAGAAACGGAAAGTCGTCTCCATCTTCCCCAGGTGCAGATTCCATTGGTGCGCATGATAGGCAACCAGCATCGCTGTGCTTGCGACCCGACTTGTATACGACTGTTATGTCGTATTCTTGCAACCTGAGGCTCCATCTAGCAAGTCGCCCAAAAAGGTCCTTTAGGCCTGCGAGCCAGCACAACGAGTGATGGTCGCTCACTGCTCGAAATGGTCTACCATATAAGTACGGTCGGAATTTCTGTATGGCCCATATTACCGCCAGACATTTTTTTTCCGTCGCCGAATAATTTATTTCAGCTCTCGAAAGAGTGCGACTAGCATATGCGACCACTCTTTCCTCTCCGTTTTGCAGCTGCACAAGGACGGCGCCTAGTCCCAAATTGCTTGCGTCCGTGTGAATCTCTGTTTCGGCTTCTTCGTGGAAATGTGCCAGGACAGGGTGGTGTAGGAGTCGCTGTCGTAGCTCATTGAACGCCTCTTCTTGCTCGCTTGTCCAGGTGAAAGGCATGTCTTCTTTCGTCAGTCGGGTTAGTGGCTCCGCAATCTTCGAAAAATCTTTAACGAATCTTCCGTAATAGGCACAAAGTCCTAAGAATCGTCTCACAGCCCTTTTATCTGTCGGTCTAGGAAACATTTCTACAGCTGCTGTCGTTTCGGGGTCAGGTCGAATGCCTTCAGAGCTAACCACATGACCGAGGAAAAGCAGTTCATGAAAACCAAAATGGCACTTTTGGGGTTTTATCGTCAGCCCTGCTGAATTCATCGCTTCGAGCACAGTACGTAGTCGTTCAACATGCTCATCGAAGGTGGCCGAAAAGATCACGACGTCATCGAGATAAACAAGGCAGGACTGCCATTTTAACCCGGACAACACAGTATCCATCATCCGCTGAAATGTGGCGGGTGCGGAACACAGGCCAAATGGGAGTACCTTGAACTCGTATAACCCATCTGGGGTCACGAAAGCAGTTTTCTCGCGATCTCGTTCGTCCACCTCTATCTGCCAGTATCCGCTCTTGAGGTCTAGAGAGGAGAAAATTTCGCGTCTCGTAGTCTGTCAAGGGTGTCATCGATCCTTGGAAGGGGATAGACATCCCGCTTTGTGACGACGTTCAATTTTCGGTAGTCAACGCAGAAGCGCAAGGTCTGGTCCTTTTTCTTTACCAGTACTACAGGTGAGGCCCATGGGCTGGCCGACGGTTGAATTACGTCGTCCCTGAGCATTTCTTCAACTTGGCCTCTGATGACTTCTCTCTCTTTTGGTGACACTCGGTACGGGTGCTGGCAAATAGGTCTAACAGATTGATCGACTATGATGCGGTGTTTGATGATAGATGTTCTTTGCACTTTCGATGACGTGGAAAAACATGAGGCGTACTCCCGTATAAGGCTCTCGATTTTTTGTTTCTGGTTCGGTGATAGCGCTGCTTCGATGTGGATAGATGCGAGTATGGAATCTATACCGTCAGGGTGCAGTGGTGCAGTCTCGGAAGAATTCAAATCCGTAATCGGAACGTAATCATGCAAGTGACCAACCACAGTTCCCTTCGCAAGGTGCTGCACCTCATTTTGGAAATTTGTCAGGAAGACACTCGTACACCCATCACGCAGTCGTACAATACCTCTTGCTGCACAGATCCCTTTCTCGAGTAATAGCCCAGTATTGCTTTCTGCCATTCCTTCATAGTCGTTGTACACGTTGCTTTTTACGGTGACAACGATGATGGATCTTGCAGGTACTGTTACATCATCACCTGCAATCTGGAGCGCATTGAATCGTTTTTCACTCTCGAAAGTCGCGATGGCGTGTTTCGTCGAGAACGAGACGCACGTTTTCTGCAAGTTTATCACTGCGCCATTGGCCTGCAAAAAGTCCATTCCGATAATTACATCTCTTGAACACTCCGACAGGACAATGAAGCTGGCGACGTAGGTGAAGCCGCGTATCCCAACTCTAGAGGTACACATGCCTGCCGGATCGATAAGGTGTCCCCCGGCGGTTCGCACTTGTGGTCCTATCCAAGGGGTCAGCACTTTTTTCAGCGTTCTGGCAAGTCCCCTGCTCATGACGGAATAGTCTGCGCCTGTGTCTACTAAAGCATTCGTTTCGTAGCCGTCTATAATTACCGACAAATCAGAAGCGACGTTACCATTTCCGCACGTAGTCTCGTGTCCGTCATCACATTTTGAAATCGGCACTGGAAGTTTTCTTGCGTCGGCAGCGGCCTTACCTCCCCAGGTCGCCGATTCTAGTTTTCCCGAAGCGGGCTTTGGGGAAGTCGCCTCGGAGAGTTTGAAGATGGGCGCGGACTTGGTGACCGATACCTCAGTGGCGCTGTCGACCGAGACTGATGCTGCTGCGAGGAGTGAGCCCCTTGACGCGTTGACAAGTACTCCTCGATTTCAAAAGGTCGCTCCCCATTCCGTGGACAGGCAGCGTTTACGGGAAAACCCCGAAGTCCAGCTCGGCGATATGCACACATCCGGTAAAGATGGCCAGCTTCGCCGCAGTGATAACAAAGCGGAATTCGATCAGGAGTGCGCCATATATCAGCTTTTCGGATCCTAGTCTCAGCTGGGGACGGCGTAAATCGAGGTTTCGGCAGATGCGTGCTTGCTGCGGCGAAATAAGGTCCAGGGGCGGCGAAAGGAGGTCCAGGGGCGGCGAAATGAGGTACAGGGGTGTTTCTCAGTACCTCGGCGTACGAGACTGCGGGCTGCATTGGAACTGACGCTTGAACAAGCTGGGCTTGTGGCTGCTGCTCACGGACTGCCTGTCTCACCTCCTCCCGAACAACTTCCCCTAAAGACGAGACCGTTGAGGTGTTGCCGTTTAGCTTCTGGAGCTCTTCTCGAACCACCGACCGAATGAGCTCTCGTAATACGTCGATGCCATTCCCGAAGGCTGCTGACACCGCGTCTACGGATGCCACGTTAACATCTCGATTGTAGTGCCTCGCTCGCTGTTGCAGAGTCTTTTCAACCGCTGTCGCCTCGGTGCGAAATTCAGCCACGTTCCGTGGGGGACATCGGTGCAAACCGGCAAAAATCTCCTGCTTCACCCCACGCATCAGGTGCCGCAGTTTCTTGTCCTCGCTCATATTTTGATCAGACCGGCGGAATAACCGGCACATGTCTTCCACATACATTGCGACGCTTTCATTGTTGCGCTGGTTTCTTGCCTGCAAGGCAGCTTCAGCTCTTTCCTTGCGGTCTGTACTCGGGTATGTGGCCAGTAGCTCCCGTCGGAAATCATCCCACGATCGAATGGTACCTTCATGGTTTTCAAACCACGTTCGTGCGCTGTCTTGCAATGCGAAATAAACTCGGCGGAGCTTCCGTTCTTCGGTCCATCCATTGCAGTTGGCGACGCGCTCAAAACCCTCCAGCCAATCCTCGGCGTCTTCATGAGGATCGCCATGAGAAGGGTCCGGCGTCCATGGCTCATCGACAACGACGTGCGTGGCAGCGACTGGAGACGAAACCACGTGTGCTGCAGCGGTTGGAGACGACATTTCGGTACTCTCACCGGAGACAGCTGGAGGCACTCTGGGCTCTAGTGGCAGGGGAAATTCCGGCGGCTCACCACGTAGACGACGGCTGGAGCGCTGATGAACTGGCGTGAGCTCAGTTGGTTAGACTGCTCGTGGTTCCGGGCTGCTTCCTCGAAGTCCAACTGGGTTAGGGATCATTACCCAGCACCTCCACCAGAATTGTTACGTACAATCCAAATGGTGTACGAATAACTGTTTATTGGGGCGAACTTGTGCCCGAAAAGTAGCGGCGTCTGTAACAGGCGATCAGCAAAAAGGGATCAATCTCCGAGAGAAAAAAACCCTCGAGCGGTGGTCCACTTCTTTTTCATTAAAATCCCGTGCTGAGGAAGCGCGCGCCGTCACGGCCTTTTCTTGTTTGATCATCGAGCCGCTGATCTCTTGGGGGGGCGCACGAACTAGCGCGCGTAGTTTGAATACTGCGTTCACCTTGCGTCAATATTAGGTGGTTCTTGGTGAAACGCAATTAGATTCAATTACTTGTTCCTAAAATTTACCTACAGAGACAGGATTTCAGTCATAAACAATGTTTAACTTCTCTCGCACAAACGATGCCACGGGTTTATGTCTCTCATACGATGACTTAGAAAGGCGTTCTCGGCTTGCGTGTTTTTGGGCGAGATAGTATCTAAGACTAATGATTAGATGGTGTGAATAATTTGGTTAGTTTAGTGAGGGGGAGCTTTCGTGGCACAAGATTCACCATGTCGCACCATCAACGATGTGTGGTATAATATAGCATTTACCAATACAGTTCTTTTAACGCCCAGTGTAATTTCAGACTTACTAAACTTATCCTCTACTATATCGCGTATTGTGAAAAAAAAAAGAAACCTGGAGACACTGCGGACCGTTATTACCATTGAGCCCTGCAGCATGCATGCATTGACGCTATATGCCACTCTTTCTCAACTGTATACTCTTGGCTGTCACAATAGAACCGAAAATTTAGATGTTCAATGGCTTTCCGCTTGAATATCAATATATTTGCCGCAGTGGATGTCTGCCACGTTTACTTGGCAAATCAGTATCTTCAAGACAACACTTCATCGAATGTCTGTACTTAAAAGAGAACTGCATTTACTGTTGCACAACTAATCAAAGCCCTCGCAAAAATCTTTCATGTCCTCTCACACGCAGGGAAACAACTATTTCCACGCATTGGTAGGCACAGTTGGGTCTTGACAAAACTTTGAGACTAACTCACGGTAACGAGACGTGTATCGCATCCAGCCGTGCGTAACACTAAAGACGAGTAAGCAGTGCTGCTGAGACGAAACACTCAACCAAAGGTACGGGAAACGCAAATAGGTTCTGTTCAATACATGTATACCCATAACGACGCAACGAAGTGATCGCAGGACCAAGCTACAAGGAACTCGAGAATAAATCAGCCTTCGCTATGTCTTGATACGAACGGATTTGTTGTCTCAAAATTATATTAAAGGCCAATTTCTATGGAAGCATGCTCACAATGTGTCGGGAAAACTTGCCGCACTATGGTAAGATGCCCATTAATGAGCATGCGGGCGCCTTAGAAGATGGAGCACTAATATGCAAGGCCTTCGCGGATACTAGGCATATTGGGAATTTCCTTAAAGTAAACACCCGAGGTGACCTGTCAACATGAAGGAAGCAGGCTGCGCCAACGAATCACCGTCGCAAAGGTTCAAAGCCTGTTCTATGTACCGCTGGACTTAAAACAAAAGTGGGACATGAAGAGTCACACAAGCGCCCCCGAAACAGAAAAAGAATGAACAAAAAAATGAAGATGTGAGGCCCGTATCTCTGGGCCCACATATTAAGCGAAGCTGAAAATAAAGTTCGTATTCATGCAGAATAAACAGAGGTCTGAAAAGGAACCAGAAACGAAATGAAAAAAAAAAACAGCCATGTTTTGATGGGCCTTGTCTTTAGGTTACTCAGCAAGCTATGTTCCAAATATATAAAAAAGAAAATACAAGCAAAATGATAGTATGGTGAGAGGAAGAACACCGTTCCAGGATTTACCTTTTCCTTCAAAGACAAACAGTCGCAAAGAAAGCACAAAGGGAAACGTACTCTTTGATGCACAATGCGGGCATATGCTTAGCGGACTTATTCATGGAATGGCGATGAACGAACTGAACTTGTAGAATTAATTTGACAGGAGTCTCAAGTCAGCCGCATCAATGAACTCCAAGATTATGTGTAAGCACTAATAGGAAAGCGAATGCAGCGTTTACTTGGAGCCCACTTGTTTAATATGATTGGCCATGGCATCACTCCTCCTGATATGAAAGCTGCCATTGGTGTATTTGTAGTGAGAGGGCCGTAGATTCCTATTCTCATTACAGAGAATAGCCATTGTATAATATGAGTTTCTCCTGTACATGTGTGGCGCAAATATTGCAAAGCATTTTACTCGTAAGTACTCCGTGGGGTTAACAAGCTCCATTAGTTGACAATATTCTCTGAATCCGCATGAGCTGAACATGTTCATTGATAATAATACTAGCATAAAACTTCTAAATATTTACTTTTGGAGTATAACAAAGCATCTGTATCTGAAAGACTTAAAAAAACATAGAAATGCGATAGTCTTACAAAGGCAAGGCCACAGCTTAGCTATTTCATCAGTGTCGGTGAAGCGAAGCTACTTGAAATTTCGGCGCTTATAGCTAATGCTGCTGCTCACAGAAGCTGGTATTCAAAGGTACCTGATCACTAAAAATGATCTATAGACAACACACCATTGTCGCATGTATCCAACTCACCACATATTCAGTGCCGGTATTTACAAATAATTTTTTTCGCTACAACCACACCATTCGTCGAAGCAGACGAGTAATGATGGGTAGCACTTTCGAACATGGCTAGATCCCGGAGGGAGAGAGGTGGGCGAAGTAGTAGACTGCATGTTTTTACCACGCCCAAAAATTTGTATGAATTGACCAAACTGACTTACTTGTGTTCTAAAATGCACTTACACTAGAAATTCGTAACCATGAGTAGGGTGCTGGAGCCGATGTTTTGAGCAGTTAACTTGTATTCTTCAAGCTTGGAGCCACTTTCCCGAGGGATTGTGTGTATATGCTTCGTACAATTATACGAAGCCTTTCTTACACTTAAGCACAAAAGATCTGTAGAATAGCCGGGCTGACATATAGCTAGATGTTGCCCTTCGATGGAACCTTAGGCCTGTGCAGCTTTCTTGATCAGGGGAAAATGGGATGAGGGGAGGGCCAACTATTACCGCAGTGATTTGAAAAATGATTCCTTACATCGCAAGGCAATAAACTGTACAGAGTAATTAACGTAGATGAGCGCTGATTTCCAACTAATGTTTCATCGTGAAGAAGAAGCAGTTTTTTAAAGAGACAGCATAAAGTACTAAAAAAACTAGCCCGTACTCACACTTTGCCGCAGCCTACCCCCCCCCCCCCCACGCACAAACGTATGGGAACGTTTCAGAACAAATGCAAAACTGAAAAATTTTTGCAAATTGCAAACTTTTAGCAAAAAGGAAAATTGCACACTCTCCACTTTTTACGAAGTGGAGAGTGCACAATTTCTCAAATGGATCATCACGGTTCCTTGGCTCCACTCACCGTAGGGCAGCACACATGTTGGTAAGCCTTCATTGCAAATAATAACGGGGCATGTCCGCTTAAACGTATGCGCAGACATAACTGTCCTCAGGAATGTACAGTTTACTCCTGTGCGCACAGCTACAGTTGCAATGCAAGTGGCCAGACGCGTTGCGCGCTTGGTGCTTTATCTCGTCCCGCCTTTCGTGTTTCCGACCTTTAGTGACATTTTACCGGCTGGCGTCCGCAGTGTTCATGTCCTTTTGAAGTCCGAAACAACGAAGAGTGTACGGCAAACCATGAAATGTTGTGAGAGCACAGCCAGCTCACCTCAGCTGCTACAGCCATCCCTCCCATGTTCTCCCATTTTACACATGCGTTCGGGGCACGCATTCACGCTCCGCTTACTGCCTGCCCCACCGGGTAAATCGTTAGGCACTGGGAATGACGTGTTTAGAAACTATTGTGGTTCCGTGGCTCCTCATACTCTCCGGCTTGATGAGGTCTTTTTTATTTTGTTACCACATTTTCTCAACTACGCTTCTTAAAGCACTCTCGTATGCGGCCCCACCACGCCCTTTTTATTGACCTGCGGCCCAACTTCTATCCACTGCTATGAAAATCTGTGCTTTGGGGTGGAGCTTGTCTTTCACACTTTTTTGTTAAATTAAGGCTTACTTGAAATAATTCACTCATTTTTGTGCGAAATTTCGTGGCCAATAAGGTGTCATTAGCGAACGTTAGCAATACTTCCAATAGAAGGTCTTCAATGAGAATAAATTGAAGTAAAGTAAAGAGAATATTTGTAGATATTTGACAGACAGTTTTCCCACTTATGAGCGAAAGCTCACTGTTCGTCTAAATATTTGCATTGCATCTCTTTGAAAAGGCACATTTACAAAGAACCATAAAGCAAAGAGGAAAGGACCCCGCCGACAACTGCAGGCTGGAAGAGCGTGACTCCTGCGTACACTTTAGATTGAGGTAATGAGCGAACCCTTCAGGATTTAAGGATATTGTATTTCAGTGGTTGCCGAGTCATTGCGGAATCGTCGGCAATGACCGCGCGGATGAAGCTGCTCGATCGGCTCATGACCAAAACCAGCGCACGCCCATACCACTCTTGAGAACGGACGCTGCAAGGCTACAACAATCACTTGCTCGCCGTATTTCTCTCCTACAATGGAATACGCAGGGTTTATCGAAGACGCACCTGTATTCGATCGACCCAAACTTGCAACTTCGTTTGCCATCCGGGCTCCCACGATGCGCTGAAACTTCACTGTGTCGCATGAGCTTGGGCGCGGCATTTACGAATTCGTACTCTCGTCTCCTTGGAATGGCGAGCACTTCGGCATGCAACATCTGCGCCTGCGAGGAAACGCTTGAGCACATTCTATGTCATTGCCCAGCATACCAGACCGAACGACGTATTATGGAAGCCAAGCTCTGTCAGCTGGATTCACGGCCGCTTACAGAAGAGAAGATCCTGGAACTTTGGCCGACGGCTTCCCATACGCGCAAAGCCACGAAAGCCCTCTTGTACTTTTTAAGGACCACCAAACTTCACGACCGCTTGTGAATGAACTGTGCGAGGCCGTGCTGTGTAGTCTCGAGCTGACTATTTATGCTTCTCTTTCTTACTCCTCTTCTTTTTTGTCTCTTTCCGTTCTATTATTTCCCTTTTCCCCCACCCCAAGTGTAGGGTAGCCAACCGAGCCAAGCTTGGTTAACCTCCCTGCCTTTCCTCTCTATTTATCTCTCTCTCTCAGGATTTAAGAACAACATATACTACCGCACAACACGTGGACCGCAATTCTGAAGCGCTTGTAAAGTGTGAAAATAATTATTTCTTCCCCCTTCGGTAAATTAATTCGTGTTTCAGCTTACCGCAACCTGGTCATATATATCAGGTCATTGTTCGCCACTGAATTGAAAGTCGTATCTTGTTTTCTGGCTTTCGAATACAAACCGTATCATTCTGCCTAACTATTATGCTCCAGGTTAGAGCAATATTATTTTCTTTTGTCGACAACATTGGCCTACTCATTCGCCACCAGACGTTGAGAAATTTTGAGCCTTGTGTCTGCAAACCCCAAGTAAATTCACAGATAAACATATGCGGATGGTTCATAGTTAGACACTGTATATATGGTACATATCATGCCTAAGTATAAATTCAGTGCATATTAGCACACACTGACAATCGGAATCGATAAAAATATTTCATAGGGCTTATTAAAAGCGTATACTGTTTTGGACTGCTGGCGTCAAAGCTGCACCAGGCGAAGGAAGGAAGGAACAAGAGGGGGAAAAAGCCAGGATGATAATTAGTCTAGAAGTACTTTTATGCTACCCCACATCGGATAAAGGGTTGGAAGCGATTGAAATATGGAGGAAGAGAGAGATAAGAAAGCAGGCACCCGTGAATTTCATGTCACAGTCATTATTACAGCATAAGTCCATAAGCACCGGTACAAGTCTGGTGCCTCCAAAAAGTTAAACACCGCCTTCATTATATTCGCCCGCAATGACCTCTCAGGTTGACATAAAATTTCAACTGATAGGGGACGCAAAAGTGATCGCGAATAAAGAACGCACGCAAATGCAAACGAACTTAAGCACAATTTCATCGAAAGGAAAGTTGGTGTTTATGTAGCGCTGCTTTGAAGCAGCAATGCTCAACTATGTCGCTCTCAATAAGAATTGCTCATACTAGGAACAATTAGCGATAATGAATGGCTTCCTTTTTTTGCGACTAATAATAACAGGGTTTTTATGCGTGTCATTTTTACTCATATGATTTTGCAGAACGGGCCTTTTAAAAAAAGTATGAGTAGGATAAGGAAGAAGACGAGGAAAATAGGGACACAGAGGTTATCTATTCTATAATGAGCTGGCGTGAGTGTTGCGTAAATGGGTATGATTTGGGAATGCGGATTGTTATTTCGTCTTTATTATTCTTATTTATTCAATGAAGGGGAAGCACTGACTTTAATGAGTGGTGGGACGCTGATGTTTGGTTGTGCCCCAATACTGATTGAGGGTACTGTTGCTTTCATCGCATCTACTCGAGTCAAGCGAAATGCCAAGTCAAGTGAAGGCCAAGTAAAGACCCCCTCGGCTTGCTGAACGTTCAGTAATGCTTTATACTTTAATGGCTCCTGGAGCAACAGTGTTGCGGGTGTCTTCCTGGGCTTACGCCACCCCTCAAATGATTCATTCGTAGATCAGTAAAGTTGCTTACCTACCTACCTACCTACCTACCTACCTACCTACCTACCTACCTACCTACCTACCTACCTACCTACCTACCTACCTACCTACCTACCTACCTACCTACCTACCTACCTGGGCTGACACGAGACGCGAGCATGCACAGTGGGGGTGTGGACGGTGCCGCCAACTCCGAAGAGCAACATCGTTGGACAACGAAATGCTCTGCATTTAAAACGAATAGGCGGTGCTGTGAAACACTGTAGCATGTTTGTGTGACAAATTTACGCACTGCTTACTGCCGTCGTGTTCTGCAGAATGCACATCTTGAATAGACTAGAACGTAAAAAACAGTAAATGACCACGCAAGATGAGCTTTATTTTTCCGATTAACTCATACGACAGGTGGATAACGAAAGACGATGCGAAAAGGGAGGTCTTTACCTTTGGGTTCGAGTAAGGCTTGAAGAAGTAGAGACATCGTTCAAGGGATTTGTAATACTCTGCGCCAGTGTTACCTATCCTCACAAACAAAACCTTACACACACAGAAAGGCTATAAACATGACTGCAGAAGCGTTCATGCCAAACAACTTCGCGCCCAATAGGTAAGGACGTGAACACGCGGATCTTCGTGTCGGAGTTAGGGATGCTGAGGGGCGTGACCAAGGAGTTCGGGCTTTACGTGACAGCCGCTTTCATTTTTTCACAATAGCCACCGCGAAGAAGTGTTACTTCCTCCACGCCGATCCGGCCGCTTACTGTAGATGGTTGAGGTGAAGACCAACAAAAAAAGTCCATAACATCGTCGATCTCTCACAAACGCACGCACCCACATTCTATACGAGAACGGGCCGCCCGTCTGACGTGTTCACATCGATGCCAACAAGGTGGCGTTTATCCCCGGAATGATCATGCAGCCACTGGCACAGAAACAAAAGAAAAGAAGGCTCAAAAGGACGAAAGCCAGCAAACAACACTCTGGCTTGGTGGGAGACTGGCCGAGCACACAAGATGTATAAGCCGCAAAAAGAATAGCAAAAACGAAAAAGACGAATACGATGCAAATGGAGTGTGTGGGAGTGTAGGAGATGGCTGGCCCAGCCAGGGCTGAAATGATCGGTCTACCGAACGGTGATAACCCTCGACCTCGTATGTAGTCAGACGATGCTCATGCCAGCAGCCGGCAATACACCCGTTTGCCCGGCTGTCTGAAATGACTATACTCGGGCGGGTATACGCGAACGGACCGAAGGGCATGACTGTTGCACCTGTGGTTTTCTCACAAGATGATCTATCAAACCCACCCAGACGCATGAAAATTGCCCCCCAAAAAAATGGAGCAAAGTAACGTTCTGCTTTTTTTTTCTGTTCACTTCGTTGAGTTTTAGTGCATTTGTATGTCTCTCTTGTTTTCTTGTTTATTTTTTTGTTGTGCATCTCTTGCCTCTGGGCCCTGCCCTTTGCGTCCACACGGCCGCAGAACACCCAAAGCTACCCGTAATTCACGCCTTTTGTGCGAACGTCCTCCGTAAGGCGTCTCTATTGAGGAACCACGCTTCGATTGTGTTTCTCAGCAGGTGATCTCTCTAGACATATATACATTCCTTATAGCAGAACAAGCCCCCTTCATTCGAGCAGACGTCATTTTAGATCCCGGGGCTCATGCGAAGAGCTTCGCTTGAATTGCCTCGGGTGATCCCCGTCGTACGGTACCCGGCGGTGTTTCTACTTTAACTACAAAGACGATCAGCCCATGGACGTTCTTTTGTCCGCCATTGTGGCACGAGCACCATATATCCACCAACTACCAAACCGTAATTCATCAGGCTCCAGGCGTGCATCGCGATTCAATTAATCACTGCTTCGCCCGGATGCGAATCACCGCGGAAATGTTTCTATCCTCGCGCTCTTTGCTTTGCTTTATAATTTCTTTGCTGCTGAATGTCTTCACAGGATACACAAAGCTACTGAATAAAAAAAGAACTTGTCGAAAAATGCGGCGACGTTGTTCTTCTAGAAGGTGTCAGGCGCGTAGGTGTAATTCATGAGGGGTCATTTTTCAGTGTCGCTAGGCAGGGCAGGATCTTCACACACATCTCGCATTCTGGGGTTCCCTTCCGTGGCAATCCATAGCATCCATTCTTCACGTATCATCGGCTTAGCGCACCTCCAAGCATCACTTTTACACTGTAGCGGTTTTCTTTCTTAAGTTGAGGTGCCTATAGTCTCAAAGTAAAAGTTCATCCTTCTTTTGGGTCACCTAGTAGATACAACTTTTATATGTAAAATACAATAAAATGTTTTGGTTCAACTTGATTTGATGCAAAAATACTGCTCAGAAAACGCCGATACTTAGAAGGTGAGCTTGACCCAGATATTCTGATCGATGAACGATATTGGTCGATTTTTCACTGCAGAATTTCTCGCACCCATGAGTCCATACAAAGTTCAGGTTCAGCAAATGCAAAGGATGAGAATCACCTAAGTTGCCTGGTGTCCTTGAACAACCTTCCCAATCTCTGACTTTACAGTGCGCCTCAGTCTGATCAAGTTGTTTTGTCTATGTGTTTCAAACTTTTAGTGTCTTGTTCGATTCGCCACCTTATTGCGGTGTGTATCTGGTGAGGTTTCCCGTAATCGTTGTTCCTGTATTAGTGAATTACAAAAAACGACAAGAGTCGTTGTTTTATTACCCTCAAATGAAGGGAAAGGAAACTTTGGAGTGAATAGACGACAAAAGTAGTCGAGGCTTCGCGCACAAGAGTACAAGAAAGAGAAAGAAAAAGAAATACGGCAATGTTGACTTACACAATAGGGTGGCAAAACAAACGAGGGGCGCCTAATTGTCGTTTGACGATGTACGTAAACAACAACTGAGAAGCTGTTTGCTCAGCAGATCAACGATGCATATAGTAATTGTTCTCTCTCGACTCCATACCCGCGGCTAAACTATGAAGAAAGTATGAATGAGTGCCCCTAAAAGTTAAGTGAAATGCGACGTCATTGTTTATTTTGCCTCCAGCTCAGGAGGCAAAGTGCCATCGCTGCTCCTCAGTTCTGTTGAAGCCCTCGTGCTTACATAGAAGGCCATATCTCATGTATCTTTATTAGGAAAACTCTTAAAGAGCCACTCACCACCCAGCGTTCAAAGACGAGAGGGGGGTTTTCTCTTCTCCTTCGCTATGGCTCACAAACACGATGCATGTTCCTCGTTTCTTAGTTCTTACAAAAGAACAGTGTCTGCAGTAAGCGTTAGAGCCTGCATATTTTCGCGCTTCTCGGCTGCACCCTATTATGGCCACCTGAGTAGTTGTAAACACACCAAATGAAGTCTGATTGGTTGATTGTGCAAGATATTTATGCGAGACGAGGGATAATAAATGGGCTGCGTAGCGAATCACTGCGGGAGACAAATAACATTTGATGTTTTGCGTGTATGAACCAATCACGAGCTTATGTAAACCGTTGACATCACAGGAACTACTGTCTGCATCACAGAAGTGTGCAAGAAGAACAAGGAATGTCAGGAGAGGATATTGCGCTTGTTTGTTTGTATTCTGACAGCCTGGTGAGTGGCCCTTGAAGCTTCTTTTTGTCCTGTATATGTAAAGCTGTCTTCATTATCAGTGCAGGCCACAGCTGTTTTCTTTCTCGACCACCTCGGTGGAACAGTGGCCACGGTGCACGGTTGCTGCCCCGAAGGTCGCGTGTTCGATCCCGACCACGGCGGTCGATGGCACCAAAATGGTAGAGACCCGTGTACTGTGCGATGTCGGGGCACGGTAAAGAATACCAGGTGGTAGAAACTTCCGATACCCTCCACGATGGCGTCTCTCATATATCTCGTCGTTTTGGGACGTAGACCTCCTGTTTAGATTCAAGTATGTTGTTCTTTTTTTCTGTCTACAAGTTCGTGTCTATGTATGTATGTATGTATGTATGTATGTATGTATGTATGTATGTATGTATGTATGTATGTATGTATGTATGTATGTATGTATGTATGTATGTATGTATGTATGTATGTATGTATGTATGTATGTATGTATGTATGTATGTATGTATGTATGTATGTATGTGTGTGTGTGTGTGTATGTGTGTATGTATGTATGTATGTATGTACACTCTGTCTCCCACTTAGGGGAAATTTCGTTCCGCGTGGCCTCGCGATGCGGCCATGATTCGGCGAGCGTGCCAGTCGCATGCCGCCAGCAGCTCGCGCGTGCGCGCACGTTTGAGGGGAACTGTGTTCGCTGGTTCAACCGCGTCGTCGGCTACGGCGGTGCGCTGACTGCCGAATTTCATCGTTGCTACGAGAAGTGGGCCGATATTTCTTATCTTGTCACTGTACGCCTCACTGCAGGGCATTCAAAATGAGTGCCGTCATCGCTGCCGACGGGGACATGACGGGGTTGGAAGCCTCACGAGTGCATTTCAGCGCCGGTGAGTGAGTGCTGATTTAAGTAATGAAATGCTCACTCGCTCGGTTTATAATTGTCGGTTCGTTTGAAAATTAAGGATCAGCTTGAAGTAGTGCTCTGTCCGTGTCAGTTCTTTTCTGCGTCCTTGTATTCGTGCTTACTTACAATTTGTGGATGGCAACCAACTTGCCCACCAACGTGTTTTATCTAGTAGATGCTACCGAGAAGAAGGTCGTTATCTTAACATAGAGCAACGCTGAACTCGTTTTCGATCGTTTTATTGTGTTCAACACACATAGCAACATCACGTGGTCGTGGAGTGCTAAGTTTTAGTTTTTAGCCTGAAATATATAACATTTATGGTAAGAGGTCATTATGGTATTCCCCATTGCACCATACTGCGCTTCACACGATAAGAAAAATATACGTGAGCGCACTCAGTACCACAGCGTTTCGAAAGAACAAACAATTATTACTGTCAAACTCTTTGTAGAACGCAATTATCGCCAACGAAGGCTGAGAGGTTGGCATCGCATATTGTTTAGCACAGAATATCGGCCCTTAGTTTTCCCACAGCACTGACTAAATCAACGAGCTGCCCGGCAATGTGGCCAGCACGCACCGCCGTCGCAGAAGATGCGGTTCAACAGCACACTCCTCGAGCGTCTGCACGTGCGCGAGCTGCTACCAGCGCACGACTGCAGCGCTAGCCACATCGCGATGTCATACTATCTGACACTTCCCTTAAGTGTGAAACAGACTGTATACACGCATAGCCCTCCGCTATCCCTCCCTGTGCAGCTTCCAGACTGCCACGCCTTTTCACTCCGCTCGTATTTGACTGATTTCAGAAGCTTTTTGAAGCAATCGATTCATAATCTAATAAGCTCCCGCACTCTAGGTCATTCGATGCAAAGTCGCAGAAGTGGTTCATGACGCTTTTAAAAGAAGTTATGAAACTGATGAAGACGGGCGTTGTTACTTCGGTCAAAAAGTCCTTGGAGATCTAAAAGTTTATTCTAATTCAGATCCCAAAATTATTAGCAATAATTGACAACTAGCAAGATAATTAGCAACAATTATTCGAATCAACGATTTAGGAGGCCTTTACACTTGTAAATTAGTGAGGACCCCGCATTAAAGAGGCGCACTGTAGTTGAGCTGTTGTTAACACTTCGTTTTACATGTTTTAAGAAAATAGAAGCCAAAGTAAAGTTATGACGAAACAAACCAAAAGAGTGGTTCACGTTGTTAGTCCCATCACATAATTATTATTAAGAATATTTATGCATGCTTACTATCATGAAGACTCATAATGTATTGTAGTCTGTGCTCATAATACTTCGGCCACTATTCTTATCTTACCGAGCAGGTAAGTGTATCTACAGCAGGGCTCACAAAACGCGGCCCGCACACCTCTGACCAGCGGCCAGTGGCTTCGCAAGTGATAGCGTCATGTGACTATGTCAAATCATGTCCGCATTGTTTTCTTGCCTGCCATGGTTTTTTAACGCTTTGTTCGGGATGCTAAAGAGCCGAGGCTGATCTTTAGTATTTTTTTTCCTGACGTACCCATGCAGTCACAATGTGTTCAGGCATCACCGTAGAACGAAAACTCTATTGAAGAATTGTAGGAAAGAAGTTTGTATTGAAGGGTTCGCGTTTGTTTGTTAAGGCTGATTCACACCCGTGACTACCAGATGTCGCGCGACCATTTCTTACTGACCACCAAAAAGCGGTTGATCACGGCGGAGGAATTGCTTGCGATCGCAAACCCGGAAAGTCACGTCCATATATCGTTATCAGCGAGAACATTGGAGACCGGCGGTGATCAACAGATCGCTGCCAGCTGAGTGAGCGGAGCCAGCTGATCGTGCCGTATTTATTGCTCTCGGCGGCCGATTTGACTCACCGTTTTAAGCAGCGTCATGGACTTCGATTTGATTAAATAGATTGTCCTGGTGCTGACACGACTGCTCAGGCCGTAAATGACGCGTTCTGTAGTTGCACATCACAGGTTCAATATCGAAGTTGTTATTAGAAGTACCTGCTGCACCGCAAATGAGAACAATTGGCCCTTGGAGCGCAAATCTTTCGTAGAGTCGGTTTCAATACTCTCCATGAATGCTGCCCGTTTGACCCACATAAACTTAAAAGTGTCACTGACCTCACAAAGTGGGAAGCAATCAGCGAGCATATTCCATGGGCTGACATATCGGCTTCCCAAAATGCACCACAAAAGCACGTGCCACCTAAATAAAAGTCTCTTTAGTCCGCCAACAACGCCGGTTGCGGTCCAAGGATTGAGTCAAAGGAAAGAGTAAAGAACACTAACAAAATTTATTTTCAGTTGGGGCAGTACAAGCACAAGCATCACACAAACTTGCACACTCGACAGGTGTAAATTACAACTCGCAAAATCTCTTATAAAGTATATAATATCACTGCAGTAAACTTAACGTGCTAGAAATACAATCACATGCATTATAATCTCTACTAGAACACTTGAAATCATTGAATATTCACACACGTTTGTAGTTCACAATTGTTCAAACGTTTCTCAGATATTTCTCGCCAGGAAACACTGCAACTGTAGCGCTGATTGTCGTACCAGTGACACTCTTCAAAACAGTGCACACACGGCGTGCCCACTCGATTCTTCAAGATCGGCTGACCACCACATGACTCGCTCGAACCGCTCAAAACACACAACTTCTTCGCCGACTTCGCTACCCCGTCCTACTCTCCGTCACTGCTCGTTTAGATTCTTCGTACATTCGCGAACATTCCAAGTCATAGTTCGGCGCATAGCGCATACCATACGGAGAGGTAAGGCAAAGGGTTTTGTCTCATTGGTTTGTCTATGGAAAGCAAAGAAGGCCCCAATAACCACGTCTCCAATTCTGCCGATCAGCGCGGAAGTTAGGCTGACTAGAGGATAAGGGCACGCCCCGGACGACTTTTAATATATTTTTTTAGATGTAAAGCATTTATTGCTCGGGTTTATGTCCCGCGGCGTCAGCGGCGTCAGCAGTCGCAATACGCAGGCGCACCTCTCTTTCTTACCTCTCTCAACAGCTGCGCGTTACTCCCACCACTTAACTCCTACTACTTTCTTGCTGTCGCTCCCGCTCTCTCTCTCTTCTAGGCACCGCCTCCAGCGGCGTTAACAGGCTCGCTGCACATGTGAGTTTCCTTCATTCTCTCTTTTCTTCTTTGCTCCTCCTCTCTCGCTACGCAACGCCGACGCAGAGAGCATCAAGTTTCTGTGTTTACAACAAGTTTATTTCGACGTAGTAAGTAAGACGGGCTATTTACCGCGCGCTTACAGGAGGTTTTCAGAGGCATAGAATTGGAAGAGTTAGGAATAAGAGTCAATGGAGAGTACCTCAGTAACCTGCGCTTCGCCGATGGCATTGCATTGCTGAGTAACTCAGAAGACGAATTGCAACTCATGATTACGGAGTTAGACAAAGAGAGCAGAAAGGTGGGTCCTAAAATTAATCTTCAGCAAACGAAAGTAATGTAGAACAACCTCGGAAGAGAGCAGCGCTTTGAGATAAATAATAGTGCACTTTCAGTTGTGAAAGACTATGTCTACTTAGGACAAGTAATAACCGCGTAGCCAAACCACGAGATTGAAGAAACTTGAAGAATAAGAATGAGGTGGAGCACATTTTGGCAAGCACTCTCAAATTATGACAGGTAGATTGCCACTATCCCTCAAGAGGAAGGTATAAAACAGCTTTATCTTGCCGGTACTTAGCTACCTGGAGACTTACAAAGAGGGTTCAGCTTAAATTGAGGACGACGCAGCAAGCGATGAGAAGAAAAATGGTAGGTGTAACCTTAAGAGACAAGAACAGAGCTGAGTGGATTAGGGAACAAACGGGGGTTAAGGATATCATCGTTAAAATCAAGAAGATGAAATGGACGAGGGTCGGGCATGTAGCGCGTAGACGGGATAACTGCTCATTAAGGGTAACTCCTCATTAACTGGTCATTAAGGGTAACTAACTGGATTCCCAGAGAAGGCAAGCGGGTTAGGGGGAGACAGAAGGTTAGGTGGGCAGATGAAATTAAGAAGTTTGCGGGTATAAAACATTAAGAAATTTGCGGGTATAACAAAACTTCGCGTCTTGCGAGTTGACTAAAAACGGACTAATCGTATCTGTGTCCAATCCGAGTGTTCTTTCTCTCACTCTCCATTAGCAGCGATTGGCATGTTCCAGTAGAAAACACCGGCTCATCACTGCGTGCTTTGCACCTCCACAGGTTTCTCTTCTGGGCAACACCGCTATGAGCAGCAGCATCAACGTCACTGCTACCGTAAACCTTAACGCCTGCTACTACACATCTATGCGTGCTTCCCTTTAGCTTGAGATGGCGCAATTTTTCTTCGTGCTCGCCTGTTCGGAGGGAACTGGGGGCGCCGTGGCTTGATCCTGTCCTATGAATCATAGCAGCGCGCGCCTGTTTTTGCGCTAGTTTGTGATAAAAGCCTCTGTGACGAATAATACACTTACCGACACTGCAGATCACTGAAGATTACGTTCTATTTCACAGTAGCACCTCTTCTTGCATTTCAGTGGCACCACAGCAATAAACAGCAGCTTTGTGGCATCAGACACACTGGAAAAAACCGCCTGCAACTCACGCGCGCACGAAATAACCGTAATGAAGCACAGGAGACATGAAGCAAGCCACCTCTTTCCCGCCCCCTCCCCCCTCGACACACGCGATCGTACAAGAAAAAGGCACTCGGTAGCACACGAAAAAGCGCACGGCAAGGCATAAATATTGAGGCGGTCACATTGTAACACGAGGTGTCGTCTGCTTTGATGACTGGGCTATCAGCGCCTTCTCTGAAAAAGCAGCCGCACCTGTCAACTCTGTTACGCCCTGCCATCTCCAACTCCGTGGTGGTCATGGTGGCCCAAAGGAACGCACTCGCTTCTATATGGCAGCAGGGGGCCAGCACAATGAAAAAAAAATGAGCCCGGATCTAAACAAATTGTGACGTCACTACTGGTCCTCGCTGATTGGTTCCACACGTTTTGCGACTGTAGTCACGTGACTGAAAATTTGGAGAGCAGACTACTAGGAAAATCAGTCGCTTTGCGACCAGTGCGACCGTTCACGACCGGTCGCAAAGCCACTATCCTGTTTCTGCGACCGGTGCTAGTAGTTGGTGTGAACCAGCCTTTAGACACAACATTAATGAGATCTAGCACACAATAACCTAGTAAAGTATAGCGGACGTTATTAGAAGCTATTGTTGTGTAAAACTGAAGAAATGGATGTGGATGAAAAGATAACTTGCCGTGAGCAGGGCCCGAACCTGCGAACTTCATTCAAATAATGTGTCTGATGTTATACCAACTGAGCTACCGCGGCGGCTATCCCTACGACCATGTTATGGGGTATATGTGTGCATTAAACGTTGGAGCGTCATCCAGCGCTGCCCGTATAGCAATGACGATGAGTGTGGAATACTCTTTATCTGCCTGTTTGGCATCACATAGCACATGAACTATTACCGAGCTGGCAGCTGACCAATAATACCACGTATACTACCCGAAGGCACCAAGCCTGCCAAAACAGGAGCTCGCCTTAAGATTTACATTACAATTACTTCTAATAACTTCCCTTATACTTTTCTTGGCATGAATAATATTGTGTCTAACAATAAAAAACGAGCCTTTGAATATACACTTTTTTCCCTTTAACTCAAAGCTAGGGTCTCGTTTTGGCAGACTTGGTACCTTCGGGTCATAATGCGTGCGCCATCATGCCAATACGTAGTAACTCAAAAAGACAAACCTACTAATTTTCACTGTTAATTACTCTCTGTGTCACTGCCTGGCTTCTGTTTATGTTTTTGTACAATGTTTTGTAGAAATAATCAGTTTTATAGAACACGAGCCCAAACAATTATAGGTGAGTGTTTCAGGAAGCTGTTGTGCAGACACAAATGCCTTCTCTTGAATGCGTTCATTCCTTTTTGCCTCGGTATTGTTTTTTCCGACTTTTCTTAGAGGTGAAGATTCTTACGCCATGGGCAGTATGTCGTCGTCGTAGTAACCACCTTTCATTTAGTCCTTAGAATGTCCGCTGGATGGCGGTACATGCATATGATGAATATATGATGAAAAGATGCGAGATGGTGGTACTTGGAGTGTTCACTAGATGGACAGACGCATGAACGCCCATGCAGAAGTTCGGACGCACGGACAGACGCATGAACGAACGGATGTACGGATGAATTAATGGACGAATGGACGCACAAACGTACGCACGGAAGCATGGACGCACGAACGCACGCATGGACGGACAAATGGATGCTTCGCCCCACTCATCATCATTTTCACTCCGTGGATATTCCGTGATATTTTTACCAAAAACGTGTGCCAAGTGGAACCACCTTCCCCCTACCATCATCTGCATCGAGGACTCATCATCATTCCAGGCTGCACTAACTGATTACGTCTTCGGCCTATATTACCCTACTGTTTATGGAATACATATTTGCATAATTCGTTGTATTTCTGAGTTACACTTTTTGCAGTTTTTTGTTTTTGTATCCCCAACCTCTCTCTGTAACGTCTTTGTGCACCCAGAGTGTAACATAAATACAATAGGTGAATGGAGAGTGTCCCTGTCATGGACGATCTTGTAGGAAAACAGGTGGGCCAATGAATTTTGCTGCTGTGCCAGACGTGTCTTCCTGAAAAGGATATCGAATGAAGAATTTCATTTGGGAGTCAGCAATTATCGGATTGAATGTTTTACTGAATCTTTTGGCTCGACTTATTTTTCTGCAAACTTTGCTTTCAAAAACACAAAATAAAATGAAAAACTGAGATGTTGCTTATTGAGATTTCATACGGAGCTTAGCACTCCGTGAGCAAGGTGATGAGTACTCGGCCATTTTTGTAACGTGTAGAAAAGGCTGGCGAAAAATTGTGCTGTTTCAATCCATGGTACTGTACTACATACCATACTTGAATTTTGTGGATACATACTTAATTCTTATGTACGAATGCCGTGATTGGTCTTGACATGAGCTATGTGCTAAAAAGTACCTGCACCGCAAAGAGTAAAAGCGCAAGTGTTCTTCGTGTTCCATATTGCGACAGGGAACCATAGCCCCGAACAGGTCACTACACCTGGTGCTCAAAAGAAGGAAAGTAGAATTCATTCATTTAGTTGATTTCGTGTAAAATTCTCCACAGCAAACTTTATATCTCTTCATACCATTACTATTTCCAAGAAATCGCTGACAAACACATCAATGCAGTCTAACGGCTGTCCGACAACTCACGTTTCACCCAGTGCCCAGGGCAAGATGTTGAGAAACAAGTGAAATAACTTCGGTTTTAGCCTAAATGTTCCGTGCCATATGAGTGTGATTGCATGCAACAAATTCAATGAATAGGGGTGTTCCGTATTTGTTCTTGATATTCTACCAACTGGGTGAAAATACTTCGTACACCTCTCTGATACTGACGAATATGCTACGTTATGACATTGTTTATGTCTGCCATTATGAAAATAGCAATTATCCCGATTCAAAAGATTTTGTAAACACTGCATAAAAGCTTGTTCCGCAATTAATTGACTCACCAATACTTGGAATAATAAACACGTGGTGATTAGAACGTCATGTTTTTGTCTTCACAGCTCGTCCACTACCTGAATGTATTGCGCGTTTATGAAAAGCAGGAGCTTACGTTGATATTGCAGTGATACTGAGGGGACGCGTGGTATAAGAGGAGAACGGAGGCATCTCACCGTAACGATATGGTAGTGAAACTTCGGGGTTGTTCAAAGATAAGCGCATTCGAAGACCACAGAGAAGAATAGGTGTGGGAGCGACTCTACACAAGCAAGTGATGAGAAGCCAGCACGATGATTTCAGGAAGCCGTCGGTGGAGATTTACTTATCGAGTGCAGCTTGAGCGTACATAACTTACTGGACAGCAAATACAAAGCATAGAAAAGGGTGGCCTACCCCCTCGACTTGCATGGCTGGTGGCTGGTTTCTAGCGCGCTTTGGACCCCGAGTCTGTTTACCCAAAAAAAAGGCCCTAGTCGCTGCCTAAATGTTCACACATTTCACAGGTACACCGACTACGGGGACAACCACTGTTTTCCACTAATTGGCAATCGGCTTCTATGAAAAAACCAGGGAAGCCGAAGGAATTGCTCGTAACACGTGTTTACATGGTCACGTGAATGCTCCTTCGCATCAAAATAATATTATTTCTGTAAACAGCACAATTCAAAAAACGGCCTCAAAGCGAAAAGGCGTGTTTCAATTTCAGCCTCTCGTCGTCCCGGAGACCCCCTGCATAGTACCCAAAAGTTCGGGACTCGGGGCGCATAGAGACCGACCAGAGGCAACTTCCCCTCGTCAGCTCGGTTTGTTCTTCGGGGATCCTTCTCCGAGAGCGGTCGTGAAAGACCGTGTCTAGCAGCATTTTACAATGAAAAGGCCACTAACAATAGTTGAAAAAGAAAAAAGAAGCCTTGTGCATCACATTGCCTTTACGACAGCATATTAACATGAGCCCCACCAGGATTCGGAAATATTCACCTTAAGCCTTACAATATTATTCGTTACGATAATATAAAATGAAAACACAACACACGAACTGAAATCATACACATTTTTATTCAATATGCTCCACACGTGCTGTCAAAAACAATCAGATAATGCAACGTGCTACGAGATCATGGTATATTCCAACTCTTGCATCATTGCAAAACATGCCTCCGTCGTGAAGGTACTCCTTAACTATAAGCTCAGTTCACCTGGTATCTCTTGATTTTAACAAAAGATTTAATGACACTTAACGCGAATGTGCCCTGCCGCCGAGACAGTCCTCCACAATCACGTTTTAGCGCCCTGCTGCAATGACTCCATTTATAAGGCTCGTATATGCGAGGCCGGAACGTTCCACTCGACTTCAGAAGCTCAGTCGTTTTAGTCGACATTCTACAAGAAATGGCTATCTCGTGATCAACGCACGTGCTACGGATTATGATGCTGCGAATGAGCTTATGAATCTTTAGTGCTTTCCGTTCATTTCCTTACTTCTCCGCGCACTCTGTGTATTCTGCGACAACGCAGTGCACTTTCAGCATCCACTTTACTCATACGGAGCAATAACACCGCATCGAATGATCCCATCACGCTCGAGTCACACCGACTGTGGATCTCGATCTCTCTTGCCTGTAAGTGTTGAGGTAAATGTATAGAGGAACGCGTACTTGGGTGCGCCCTGGCGCGTGCTCAAGTAGACGGGTGGGTGTAGCTAAGAGGGCACGTGAACGGTGTAATCCGATGGAACAGATTTGTTTTCTCAGCTGCTCTCTCCTGACCTCCCTTTCTTCTGCTTCGAATTCTGACGCCAGCTCGCGTGTCTACTGTACCTGACGCATGTTGCTGTGGTGGTTGCGAATTTATTATGAAATACCCCAACAATGGAGCGTTGCTAAGATTATTTGGCATGCAACTGTACCACGACTGGCAGGTTAACTTCAGCCTCTTCACAAAGAGCGAACTTACCCTCAGAAAATGCTGTAGTTTTCTTTTGATTACTGGCACTTGGTATTAGTAAACAGGTAAATAATGTTGCCATGAAATATGTCCAGTGTAAAAAAATCAATGGTTTATTGTAACCATGGTATTCTAGAAGGCATAGTGTCGGCTCTGCAAACGCAGATTCAATTCGTGGTCATGGCAGTTATATGCTTCGATGGGGGCAAAATGTAAAATAAATCACGTAGTTAAGTTTGACTACCCATTTAACAGCTTCACGTCAAAATAAAAACGGAGTGAAGCCCTATATTTATATTGTGGTTTTCTAGCACTAAGCCCTGGAATTACAAGCATCAGGCAAAAAACTGGCAAGCGCTGTCATATACCACTTGTCTGTGTTGTTTCTTTCTGCGTCATTTTTTCCTTGGTGCTGCTAAAGTGGGTAACCATGAATACACCCCAATTTTCACTCATACGATTCTGACCAAGATTCTATTCTTCTTTTTTAAACTCGCTTGCTAACTTTGCCGTTTCTTTCGGAACGCTCATTTTTTCCTAGTTATTAAAGTGATTGATTTGTGGGGTTTAACGTCCCAAAACCACCATTTGTTTATGAGAGACGCCGTAGTGAAGGGCTCCGGAAATTTTGACCACCTGAGGTTCTTTAACGTGCACCCAAATCTGAGTACACGGGCCTACAACATTTCCGCCTCCATCGGAAATGCAGCCGCCGCAGCCGGGAATCGAACCCGCGACCTGCGGGTCAGCAGTCGAGTACCTTAGCCACTAGACCACCGCGGCGGGGCTAGTTATTAAAGTGTGGAGGGGCTCAGGGGGTTCTCGACTCCCCTTCATTCTCCACTAAACACAAGAAATATGAGACCCTGCTCAGTAGAGTGCAGAGTTTTGTTTTGGCGAGAAGTATCACATTTCGGTTATTGCACAGGTAGCCGTGCTATACAGGCACTGGCAATTATTGGACAGCTATCGGCTATAACCGGTGTTTTATTAGCCTGTCCACGCCTACGAAAGCTGACGTGTGCTATGCAGGATGGCCCGAGCTTCCTGGGCCGATGAATGATTTAAGAAGAGTTTGTTTCGAGCTCTTTCTATGGCGGCCCTGGCAAGAAGGCAGTGTGGATACCGTGATGTAGCGTAGCATCATTGATAAAAATGGCTACAAGATCGCACGTGGCACCGCAAACACATGTGAGACCTTTGCGACGGCTGTCAAAGGCACATTGCGTGCGAACATGTAAGCGCCGTTACTTAGTCACTGTGCAGCGAATTCAGTGTGACTGTAGCCTTATATTTTTTTCCATCTCGAAATGCGCCTCCCACATGTGTGTTCATGGGGGTTTGCCCACTTTCGGGCACGTTTTTCCGTTCACCTGCTGCATAGGAATTTGCACTCTTGAAGGCAGTAAGGGTGCACACACAGCCCTCTCGTGCTCCTTGTTTCGCTTCTATCAAATATTGCAGATAAATATATGAACAGGTTTTCACCAGGGGCGCTCGCATCATGGCAGAAACGCAGCTGTGAGTAAATAGGTCGGGAGCATGGCGAAGTCGATTGCGAGACATCGCAACCACGTGCTGGTATAACTTAGACATGCGTGTGTGCGTTGGAATGTACAGGCCAACCTTGACGTTTACCACGTGGCCTCCGTCTTAGCTGCGGTCGCGATGTTGTAAGGCGCTCGGCCGGAACTAATTCCAGAGGCCATCATGCTGATTATTCTAAAGCAGACTTTCTGCATTTATTAAAAGCTTCAAAATGAATTGGAAGAGCTCGTACCTTTAAAAAATAACTCCAGGAAACGTTTCTGGCACATTTATTGCATGGGTGCACTTCTGTACTCAGTGGAACGACAAACAAATGAAAGAAGATGCCTCTGGTTTGAAAATACCACGCAACTTGAAGCGACGTCGCGTTTCATCGTAACCATTGAAACGCCGGGCGCTGAGCCGTGGTTTTACCTTTTTCGTGCTGTTGCCTCATTAAAAAAAACGGTGTCGCCAGAGCTCCGAAAGATTCCAAATTGTCTCAAGCTTGGGCCATTCTGCATAGTGCCCGATACTTTTTTTTGTACAAAGTATAAAGCACAAATGTGGAAAACATTTTATTTTGATTTACTTAATATATAAAGTTCACATTGCACGAGATTATCGAGGCTGTATCGAACCAATACTTTTCTCCTTGATGCTTTCCTTCACTGTGAGTGGTGTTACGTCGCATGCAGCCCGTCACAATATTATCAAATGCGGATCACATATGCGCCATAAATTTAGAACACAAGGTACTCTTAAAGGTATGTACTCTGTTTTCTTGAAACTGCAAAGCAAGCAACCGGTCTTACACGCCATGGTGGTCTAGTGGTTATAATACTCGACCGCTGTTCGCAAATGGCGGGATCGAATCACGGTCGCTGTGGTTCGGTTCTCTATCGAGGCGAAAATGCTTGAGCACCGTGCACTTATATTTTATGTGCATGTTCAAAAAACCAGATGTGGTCGAAATTTCTGGAACCCTCAACTAAGGCGTCCCTGATAAGCTTACTGCAGTTTTAGGATGTTAAACCTTAACAATTAGTATTATAAGCTATGAGCCACGTTTTGTCTTCACCTTAGATTGAATTACTCGATGGAATTATTGGATTCGATGGAGTCAGACTTTGCGCAGTGTTTCTATTTCACTTCATGCTAAACTGGGCGCAATATCTTCTGGCCGTCCTCTTCATCCCTGTGTATCTGTATGTTTGACAAGTCATTGCTTATTGAATAATTAATCTTGCCACAACTGAATGTATTTGATACCTAGTTTTTCTACGTCTTTTCTATTTTATTCTTCGTCTTTTTGATATTAGCAAATGAGAAAGACGACAACTAAATAATGAAGCGGTTTCGTGGAGCTGGATGGATAGATGGATGGATATGGCTGTACCCTTTAGATCGGGCGGCGGCTAGCGCCACCAAGCCGCAATACCTAATGAACCAAAAACAATAATTATTTTTTTCCTTAAAAAGTGAGTTTGAGGATTCGTACTTTGCAGTGAAGAGTTTAATTTTCACTCGTGGCTTGACTTTAGCCACCAATCAGATAACCTCCTTCTAGTTAAGTCTACCCGCTTAAAGTTTATTTTGCCCTCCCGGTCCCTAAACCCCAGTGCTTTGAAAAACTCTGCGCCATCATCCTGAACTATAGGGTGAAGCCCTTTACAGAACATTATCAAGTGTTCGGCAGTTTCTTCTTCCTCTCCACACGCACTGCATACTGTGTCTACCCCTTCGTATTTGGCCCGATATGTCTTGGTTCGCAGTGCTCCCGTCCTGGCCTCAAACAGTAGAGAACTACCCCGAGTATTATCATAGATCCTTTCCTTGGCAATTTCCTGCTTAAAAGTTCGATAGATCTCTAGTGCGGACTTCTTAATCATGCCCATTTTCCACACGTCGGTCTCCGTTTCCTTCACTTTCTTCTTAACCGATACTTCTTTCTGGTTTGGCCACCTGCTGTTTTCGAAGTATTTACCAGTCAACTTCCTGGTTCGCTTCCTCCATCTTGTATCGACATTCTTCATGTACAAGTAGCTGAAAACCTTCCTAGCCCAACGCTCTTCCCCCATTTCTCTCAATCGCTTCTCAAATTTTATCTTGCTGCTAGCTTCCCTGCCCTCAATTGATGTCCATCCCATACCACCTTGTACTCCCTGATTTGGTGTATTCCCGTGAGCTCCTAAAGCAAGCCTACCTATTCCACGTTGCTTAATTTCTAATCTTGCTTGAACTTCTGATCTCAGGCACAAGACCGCATTGCCGAACGTCAGCCCAGGAATCATGACCCCTTTCCATATTCCTCTCACAACATCATACCTATTGTAATTCCACAGTGCCCTATTTTTCATGACTGCTGCATTCCTGTTACCTTTAGTCGTCACGTATATTTCGTGTTCCCTCAGATACTCGGTCCCATTGCTTATCCATACGCCCAGATATTTGTATTTATCTGTTATCTCTAGCGTGACCTCTTGTATCCTAAGCTCACTACCTTCATTGTCATTGAAAATCATGACTGCTGATTTTTCCTTACTGATTCTAAAATCTAACCTATCTCCCTCATTACCGCAGATGTCCATCAATCTCTGCTAATCTTCCTTGTTGTTGGCCATTAGTATTATATCATCTGCGTACATTAATGCTGGTAGTGCCTGATCAATAAGTTTTTCTTGTTTGACTAAAGAGAGGTTGAAGCCCAGTCCACTTCCCTCTAATTTTGCCTCTAATCCTTGTAGGTACATCATGAATAATAAGGGTGACAGGGGGCACCCCTGCCTAAGCCCCCGTTTTACCTCTGCAGGCTTGGATACCTGTTTTTCCCACTTTATAACTACCTTGTTACCTTTATAGATACCCTTTAAAATATTAGTGACTACATGTTCCACGCCTAGTGTGTCCAGTATTCCCCAGAATTCCTCTTGAACCACGCTATCGTACGCTCCCTTGATATCCAAAAATGCTAGCCACAGGGGCCTGTATTCTTTTTCGGCTATTTCGATGCACTGCGTCAGTGAGAACAGATTGTCTTCCAACCTCCTGTGTTTCCGAAACCCATTCTGCAGTTCCCCCAGCACCCCCTCATCCTCTATCCACGCCTGCAGTCTTTCCTTTATAATCTGCATCGCCAGCCTGTAGACCACTGATGTCACTGTTATAGGACGGTAGTTGTTTATGTCAGCTTTGTCCCCCTTTCCTTTATAGATCATGCTCATCCTGCTAAGTTTCCATCCATCGGGAACTTCACCATCGATTATTATTGTGCTCACTGCCTCTCTCAAAGCCTGCTTAGACTTTGGACCTAATGTCTTTATCAGCCTAATTGGAATGCCATCTGGGCCTGTTGATCACCCTTGTTCTTATATATTCAATAGCTTCGTCTTCGTCCCCTTCTAGCCTAGCACCTTGGGCTGTGCACGAGGTGCACGAGGCAATTAAAGTGCACGAGGTGAAACGCCACATACGAGTACTGCGGCAAAATCGTGCGCATAAGCTACACCACATAAAGAGTCATGATGCAGTGAAACCTTTTTCAACAATTCAGAGTTCGGATGGTTGCACTCGAAAAAATCATGCGCACGACTTCTTTTCTAATCGGCTAACTTGCTTGAGAACAAGAAGTCTTCACAGTACTAAAAACTAAAGCACTGGGCTCCAGAGCTTCCAGGCAGAAGAGCAAGAAAACAAGGTACGATTAGGTTACATCACAGGGCCCAGTGGAAGCAAGCAATGGGACTAGACGAATCTGTAGAAAACAAGTTTTTGAAATCTTCTTTTCTTGCTCGCCACATAAGCATACTGGCTTTCCCAAGAAATAACGTGTGGTCAAGTATTTACTAAAGAAGAAAACTGCATTCCCACCAGTTAACTAAGATAAAAAACGTATAGGATTTCGCGAATCAATACCGATGCTTGTTCAGATCTGTCTATCTTTTGTTCCTCATTACCAAAATCATGTAGTAACAATTGTGATCTTTTTTACCTCAATGTTTTTTTATAAGGGCTCGTAGTTTATATAGAACTGTTAGGCCTAACATTGCGTTTTTGAGTGCATGCGTCTGGCGCCATTCTAAGATTGGAAGCAGTTTTGATTTGCATCGTGTAACTTTTCTTACTCGTAAATTTTATTTTCTCAAAGAATTTTGCGAAACTATATTTACAAACACTTTACTAAAGGCTGCCTGATATGATACTCCGCAGAACATTTAGTTTGTCCTATTAGACGCTGAATTCGAACATTTGATGGTGGCACTGTGGTGGGAATGGTCGTTCGTGTGTTTACCTGCGTTATGCTGCATTTTGATGAGGTGACATTAGGTGAGCAAGATTTACTCAATAGCTTGTGCTCAGCAATACGCACGGGGCTGTGTGGAAATTCGTATCACTTACGAAAAACTAGAACCGATTCCCCGTCTGGGTATTGCATGAGTAAACAGCGGAGCTGGCACGCAAGTATCTCCGATTGGTGAGCGCCGATCGTTGGTGGAATTAACTGTTGGACAAGCGATGAGCTATTTCAATTGAAGTTTTTGGAACTGGCGCTTACAGCGTGGGTACAGAACTCTAAGTCAACTGTTGTAGCGGGTGAAACAGCGGAGTTAGGCAGAGAAAGAATATGAGTGGAAAGATACGAGTAGCCGAAAGATCGAGCTATGACCAAGAGCGTCGCGGAAACTGAAGAGAAATAAAACAAGAAATACTTTCGAGTTTGTTCCAAGCACTGCTCATAGTAATTACTCGGCTGTGCTAAACCATTATTGCCGGTGATTTCAGCGTCTTATTTTTCTCTGAAACATATTTGGGGCGTCGTGCCATTCCTACATTCTTTCTGTGTTTTTTAGTCCAATAACGTTGAATACTAATACACTTTGTTTCACGCTTGTATCAGTATCAGTGTGCCGTCAGAGTGTGGAGTAAAGCCGGATTCCTTCAGCGTAATCTTTAATGCTTCCCTAATGTGTTTGACACGGCTCAACTGGTGGCTTACCACATCTCATTTTCGTATTCTAATTTTATGAAATGAGGCGAAGTCAAACATTTTTCATACTAAAGTGCTGCCTGACATGAGCAAAAACCACATCGAATATGCAGCATACATGCATGGCAACAACAACTAAGTTATTTCAGCTATATTATATATACAGCAAAAGATTATGCCTTTAGCATTCGTTATGAAATAGGCACAACACTGCTCACTACACTGTAAAAACTGGATGACATCCGTCAGGATAAAATCAAATACACTTCCATATCTCTTGGACACGTGGACGAGAATTACGATTCTTGGCTAGGTTAACTCATGGTGAAATATATCTAACACACGGAAGGCAGAAAACTCCTTCTGAAAGCTGTTGACCACGGTGTCTTACATGTATAAACATATCTACTGAGACGTATTGTATGTTCTCCAATGATTCTGTTTTTTTCTATGCGGAATCTTGAATATATTTGCCATCGATTTATGTGAGGAGTACACGAGAACACGCGGATTTTTTTACATGTGATTAAGATCGTTTTAGTGGAGACAATCCTAACTACCTCGACCATTATCTTGTAAAAAAAAACATGAGCTAATAGACTGAAATGTGCTTGCTAGAACTCTGATCTTTTAATAACGGTTGATGTTCAAAGATACAGTTGCGGAGCGACTTCTTTGTTTACGCGTACTGCTGAAACATTTTCATCATTATACGTCAAGCTTAGCGTTTCTGGCGAGCGCATTTCGCTTTGCGCCGCAAGAACGTGGCGCTCTCTAAATTGCGCTCCTTGATGCGTTATAAGTTATAACGCAGCACCTCTCCAGCTACGAGGAAAAAGGGGGAGAGGGTGTACGGTTATGGAGGCTCCTAGCGGCGGCGCGTGTTCACATTAAAGCTGGCCGCGCGCTCAAGTTGCGGCTTCGTGCTTCAGACTTTCATCGCTGCGTCGAGGTCGGGCGCGCCGCGCTTGGCTCCAACTGTTGGAGGTCGATAGGTTCTCATGGTGCCTGGCCTCGCGCTCCGCACGCTGGACGCCGCAGCTGTAAAGAGCGAGCCGACGGGAAAGAGATGGGGGAGAGAGAAGGAAATGCCGGCCGGTGTATGAGCTCTCTAGCTATAAAGCAGCCCTCGCGCCGCTTTGATCATCTCTGCCATTCTCTGTGAATTCGACTCTCGTCGACAACGGCTCCTCCCTGCATTTAGTCTGCAAGCAATGTGTGCACTTACAAAGCGCCTTGATATGGCGCTCTTTATCAATAGGGTGATGGCATCTCTTTCCTAATACCGCGCGTAGCCAATATTTGGGACACATTGCAACGCGAAATGGGAAGCATTGAATCTGGTAGTGGGAAGGGCCGTATATGGGACAAAAACATTGAGAGATACGGCTCGAGTGCATTCACCTATTCTCCGGAGACAATTCACGCAGAAATGTATTTGTCAATTTCAAATAAAGAAAGAGCTATAAAAATGAAAATGTGGAATAAGCATGTTGCTATATAAACAATGCCTTTGTCAAGAAAAAAACTCAACTTTGAAAAGCACAAATTTACGGCAATATTAGTTATTTTTCATTTCGAAGGATTGTGCTAAGTGACGAAAACAAATTAAAGGTACATAAAAAACCTATGAAAAAAACAGGGCAAACAACCAAAAAGTAAAGTTTCTGAAAGCTCTAGAAGCTCCTCACGCACCAAATTATCTTTTTACCTTAACGCATGTCGAAATCTAGATAAAACAAACTTAAATAAAATATTTCTAAATATATTCACACAAAATGAACTCAAATCTAAGTAAAATAACCTTAAATAGAATATATACATAAAACACCAGGCCTGCACGGAAAGCGCAGCACAATCATGGCGTAAGCTGGAGTAGCGGCATTTCAAGAAACCGTCGTAAAGACTAGTTTTTTGTTTGTGTGTGTGTGCGTGTGTTTTCAGACCTGTACACCATATCAACCACTCAACGCGTTGTGGCTTCTTGAAAAGCATGCGCAAACATCAAGTTCCTGCTCGGAAGGCAGCGTTCGGTCAGCCCATCGAAGAGGCGTTCTAACAACGGACTCAGAGATTGGGAGGGGAGATGGTGGGAAAACGCCGCCTGACGAAATTGAATCTGTTCGCCCCGCATCGGTGTGGTACACTCATCTCGTAACAACTGAGTGAGCTGCATTTACATCCAGCTTTTGCGTCTTTGCTCTGTCTGTCGACCCACGTTGATTTCGGTACTACTCAGCGGGAGGGAATAGAAGAAAATGTGGGGTTGGGCTTCGGGGACAGTCACAACGCATTAGAGCAACGAATGAAATGTGGCCAGCGTTTAACGCTGGACAAACTAAGAAATGGTGTACCTGAAGCACTAGATTTATGTTCCGTTATTTGTATACCTCGCGCGAAAATACTTATCACATGAGGCACTCATACAGCGCCTCTTTGTCTGTTACTTTTGATATAATTCTAAACAGTGGGTCATTTGCCTTGATTCCGGTGAAGCGTTGTTCGTGTTACAACCCTGACCTATTTTTTTCCAGACATGAAGCCCAACTTAGGCATAAACGAGGTGTCTGTTTTTATTAACATATCACGCAATTTTAGCATTTAAGAGCTGACCTCTCAGCGCTTGCAATTAAAGCAGTGAAGGTATTCGTAACGGTAGTACCTTATTTATTTATTTATTTATTATTTATATAACTAATTTATTTATTTACTTTTTTATTCAAGTACATTACTGGTTCCCATTTGTAACATTATGGGAGAGAGTCATACACCATAATTTAAACAGCACAGATCGTGAGCAGGAACAGGTAGTTGTACAAAGTGAATACTAAATACAAATCTTTCAATACACTGAAAAATTTGTTAGTAATAAGGATGAACGCGACAGACAAACTGCGCGAAAATAGCACCTATCCACGGGGTGAATGATGGAGAGTGGGGTGGAGCATCCGTCCGTCCATTCGTTCTGGCTTCCGTCAGTCCATTCGTCCGTCTGTGTGACCGTCCATGCGTCCATCCGCTCGTCCGTGCGTGCGTCTGTTCCTGCGTCCGCACGTCCAACCTTGCGTCCATCCCTGCGTTCGTCCATGCAACCTCCCTGCGTCCGTTCATGCGTCCATCCGTCCGTGCAGCCAATCATGCGTCCGTGCATGCACCTGTCTGTGTGTCCATTCGTTCATCTAGTCAGCACTCTAAGTACCACCATGTCGCATCTTTTCATCATATATTCCGCATATAGAAGCACCGTCAAACAAAGGACATTCCAAGGACTAAACGAGAGGTGTCACACGCACGCTTTCTTACGGCTTGCGCTTCGTGTCTACTTCCCACCTTTACCCACCTCGAGTTCATGGTATATAGTAGTTCACTGTATTCATGGCACTGCGGCCCAACGCTCGCTAAACCTTTCTAAAACCAACGAGGTTACGCCCAGCGAGTATAACGTAGCAACCCTTTCTTGCCAGATAGTGCTCAATGTACAGGCCAATGGCTGCTAAGGGGGCATGAGAGACAGGAGAATTCGGCGTTTAATTAACGCGCACGCTGCGAATTCTTTATTTTTCAACAACGCACTGAAGAAATCTCCCACCGGCACCACCTTGGAGGTCAAAATGTAAGACTGATTACACACTAAAACTACGACTACGAGGGACGAACGGGTTCTGCTATAAGGAGCTTCGCCCCTAAAAGAAACGTGCACATCCTATATGTATGGCTGCCCTTCTGTGGGACAACTGCACTCGGGACCACCGATATAAAGCGCGAGCCGTCATCAGGACACCCAGAATCCATCGGCAAGTTCGCGAGTTGTTTTCAGTGGGCCGCTTAAGTACACGCCATATGTCAGCAACGAGCGGACGCAGCTCGCGCCTAGGCTCAAGTTTCCGACATCGCTTAGCGACAGATATCGTTTGGCGACACGTGCAACGATGCTTAGTCACGTCACCCCTTTGGGCAGAGTCAACAGTCAACCAAAACCAGTTTGGACAGTATAATAGCAAAGTAAAAAAAGTAAAAAGAAAAGCTCATCCATCCCCTCAATTCTAACGCCTCTCCTCACCCTTACTGAAGTTGACGCCTGCGCTCCCCCATTCACTCTATGCTTTATTTTTTCAGTAGGATGGGTAAACAAGTGGGTTAAACAAAATGCGAATCATCGTGTACATGCCAATGTACATGCCAATGGCTGCTATTGGGGAATGAGAGACAGGAGAAGTCGGTTTTTAGTTAACGGGCATGCTGCGAAGTTTTTATTGTTCAACAACGCACGGGAGAGATCTTCCACCGGCACCACCTTGCAGGTCAAAGCGTAAGACATGCTACGCACTACTACGAGGGACGAACGGGTGCCGCTTGAAGGAGCTTCACCCCTAAAAATTACTTGATTCGCCCATATCAATTAAACAAGAGCAAGCATCTTTTGCACAAGCTGAAAGTCGGTACTCTTTCTCGCTGCAACATACCCCAAACACAATTGTCACTTATCACCAGTCACATGCGAAGTCTGTAGCATTCAAAAATTTCAAAAGAAGTCGCGACACCTGTTTCTTGAAGTTCCAGCGACCACGCGGAAACACAATATCAGTCACGCTGTCAGATGGCGAGCCTAAACTTTGAAGTTTCTCACGATACTGCATGTGTAATAGCAGAGAGGCCGCCGTCTTATGCAGGCTTACGTCGCACTATGCAAGCATTTTATTTTAAGAGCCTGCTCGTGCTTAGTTAAAAAACAAACAAAATATATTAGCTACAACTAGCAAAGAATAAACTGGGTGGGGCGATTGCCTGCAAATTATGCAAGGGTAGATCCGCCAGCTACCTACAACATTCTAACTTAACCTGACCTAGCTGAAAATCGAGGCTGTGCGAGAAAAAAACACAAACATTAAAAAAACATATTATGTAGTTCTTTTTGAGCGTTTCAGGGTCCCGTATACTAACAATTTTATCTGGAAGATTGTTCCAGTCTTTTAAGCCATGAGGTAACGCCGATGAATTGAAAGTCTTTGTTCGACCGAACGGGCATTCCCAGCTTCGATGACTGTGAAGACGACGAGATATACGATGCGCACGGGTAAGCGGTAGTGTATAGATGGGTGTTGACTGCAGATGGCCTTATGAAAGAGACCAATAAGTGCGACGTTCCTACGAGACTTTAGCGATGAAAATGATAGCTTCAATTTGATATCAGACATGCTTTCTGCGCGCCTGTAATCACTGACAATGAAGTGAGCTCCACGATTTTGTATAGATTCGAGTAAATGAATCAGGTATGCAGGTATCAGACCACACGGATGATGCAAATTCCAGCTGAGGATAGACTAATGATAATTAGGTCAGTTTTTGAGTCCTTCATGGACCTTCCTGATTTTGTTTTAGATAACCAAGTGTACGAGATGCCCCTGTGGTTATTTTTTATATGGTTTGAACGAAAACAAGCCTGATGTTAGATGAATACCTTTGTATTTGTACGTAAATGCCTGGCTTACGGAATGATTGCTAAGCGAATAATCAAATACCGAATTGATGCGTCTACGACTGAAAGTAAGTAACTTGCATTTGTTCGTGTTAAGGGTCATTTGCCAGGATGAACACCAGGTGCTGTATTTATCAAGATCCTGCTGTAAGGCGATGTGGTCAGTACTAGAGGAAATCTTACGGTAAACAACACAGTCATACATGAATAACCTCATGCTAGATGCAATTGCGTTCCGGAGGCTATTGACGAAAATAAAAAAAAACAATAAAGGGCCAAAAACACTTCCCCGTGGGAATCCAAATGTGACGTCAAATAACTTGCAGGAATGATTGCCTGCGACTGTGAATTGCTTGCGAGATGATAAAAATTTCGTATCCACGATGTTGTTAACGAATCAAAATGTAAAGAAAAGAGTTTAGCTGGGAGGTGGGTATACGGGCTACGCCATCGAAGGTTTTGGATAAGACAATGAATATACAAGCTCTTTGAAGCCATCATCATTATTCTGGTGTAGTTCATGGGTGAATTCGATTAGCTTGGTTTTACAAGACAGTCTGTGATGAGTGAAGAAAACGACAACGACGGAAGTGCGGGGCAAGGCGCGTGTAATGTGCGCGTGAGTGTCAGCGAATCAGCTGATGACCTGTGGTGGCCCATAGAGGTGGCGTGCCACGATTGGGCCACATGCGACCATTACGTGGCAGTAGGCTGTGTGGCTGGGGACGAGCCGGAGCAGCGGGAGACGGGAGACAGCGGGCCGAAGCGTCGGACGCAGGCGATCCAGGTTCCGGCCAGGGAACGCGGCCGTCCACGCTGCTGCCGTCCAACCACCAGCTGGGGCGGCATTGCCGGCACGAGTACTGCATCTGGGGGCGCGGCCTGGCCTGCTGTTCTCTTCCTTGCCGAGGGCATCGCGGATCTCGGCGAGGCGTCTCCACGATCAGCCGCTCGACACAGCGATGAACGTGGCCTGGCTAATGGTCACGGTTGCGTCGAGCATCGCGTCTCGGCGCACGCTCTTCGCTGGACGGGCTGGCCATGCCCCGCATGGAGCATCGCGTCTCCGATGCGGGTTGACTGCTCCGTGGCCGCACTCATGCCATCAAGCGCCGGTGTCACCAGAGCGTCGCACATCGGCAAGGGACGAGCGAGACGTTCTGTCGGGCGAGACGCGGGAGTGCGCACAGAGGAGCACGGAACCGGGCGAGGTCCAGGGTGGCCGAGGATCCAGGTGCCAGGGAAGTTGCTGGCTGAATCTAGGATCGCCGAGCGGTGCCGAGTGATGCGCCAGACTCGGACGTGGGCCACGAGCTCATGAGCTGCAGTGTGCACCCGAGTGTACCTGGCGGTGCCCTGGCAGAGAAGAAGGAACGTGCAGAAAGAGAGCTCGAGGGTTGAGGCCACGAAGGCAGAGGAAGCGGTGCGCCGCTCGAGAGGACGAGTTCCTGGCAGCGTTCCTGAGCCGGACGTGAGGCCCGTACGTGTCGGCCAGGTCGAGCTCCGGTGTGTCTGTTCAAGGTCCAAGGCCGAGACCTGCTGAACGGCTCCTGCCTGGGTGCAGTGGCCGGGAGCAGGTTCGTGGGCGAGGCCTACCGGGTGTGGTCCTCGTGAGCCGTGGCCTGATCCTGGACCTCCGGAGTTGCGACCTTGACTGCCGGGCTGGCCGCGACGTCCGACTCAATGGCGCTGCACACTGTAGCGTATCCGTGCGCCGTCAGCCGTTCCACCCATGCCATGAAATAAAAAGTTCATGTTAATCCTTTCTCGTCCGCTATCAACAAACATAGTGACGAACGTTCCGTAACCATCACAATAAATGGAGATGCAGTACTGGTGCCGGCAATGCCGCCCCAGCTGGTGGTTGGACGGCCGCGTTCCCTGGCCGGAACCTGGCTTGCCTGCGACCGACGCTTCGGCCCGCTGTCTCCCGTCTCCCGCTGCTCCGGCTCGTCCCCAGCCACAAAGCCTACTGCCACGTAATGATCACACGTGGCCCAATCGTGGCACGCCACCTCTATGGGCCACCAAAGGTCATCAGCTGATTCGCTGACACTCACGCGCACATTACACGCGCCTTCCCCGCAGTTCCGTCGTGTCGTTTTCTTCACTCATCACAATAACCCCCCACACAAGAAAGTTGTTTCAGTCAAACAACTTTTCTACAGTGATGAGGAATGAAAAGAGGCGTCCTTTTTCCTCAGCGCTCACCCATGCCAGCAAAGTCTCTCCACTCAGCCCCATCTCCTTCCCTAGCTCAACTAGCTTTCTCTTGTCGTCTATTCTCGTCCGCCACACAAACAACGTGAGGCTCTCAGGTGTAACGCGAGAGCTTAGTCCTGTCACGCGGACGCCATTTATTGTGATGGTTACAGAACGTTCGTCACTATGTTTGTTGATAGCGGGCGAGAAAGGATTAACATGAACTTTTCATTTCATGGCATGGGTGGAACGGCTGACGGCGCACGGATACGCTACAGTGTGCAGCGCCATTGAGTCGGACGTCGCGGCCAGCCCAGCAGTCAGGGTCGCAACTCCGGAGGTCCAGGATCAGGCCACGGCTCACGAAGACCACACCCGGTAGGCCTCGCCCACGAACCTGCTCCCGGCCACTGCACCCAGGCAGGAGCCGTTCAGCAGGTCTCGGCCTTGGACCTTGAACAGACACACCGGAGCTCGACCTGGCCGACACGTACGGGTCTCACGTCCGGCTCAGGAAGGCCGCCAGGAACTCGTCCTCTCGAGCGGCGCACCGCTTCCTCTGCCTTCGTGGCCTCAACCCTCGAGCTCTCTTTTCCGCACGTTCCTTCTTCTTGGCCAGGGCACCGCCAGGTACCCTCGGGTGTACACTGCAGCTCATGAGCTCGTGGCCCACGTCCGAGTCTGGCGCATCACTCGGCACCGCTCGGCGATCCTAGATTCAGCCAGCAACTTCCCTGGCACCTGGATCCTCGGCCACCCTGGACCTCGCCCGGTTCCGTGCTCCTCTGCGCACACTCCCGCGTCTCGCCCGACAAAACGTCTCGCTCGTGCCTTGCCGATGTGTGACGCTCTGGTGACACCGGCGCTTGATGGCATGGGTGCGACTATGGAGCAGTCGACCCGCATCGGAGACGCGATGCTCCATCCGGGGAATGGCCAGCCCGTCCAGCGAACAGCTTGCGTCGAGACGCGATGCTCGGCGCAACCGTGACCTTTAGCCAGGCCAGGTTCATCGCTGTGCCGAACGGCTGACCGTGGAGACGCCTCGCTGAGATCCGTGATGCCCTCGGCAGGGAAGAGAACAGCAGGCCAGGCCGTGCCGCGGGATGCAGTACTCGTGCCGGCAATGCCGCCCCAGCTGGTGGTTGGACGGCAGCAGCGTGGACGGCCGCGTTCCCTGGCCGGAACCTGGATCGCCTGCGTCCGACGCTTTCGCCCGCTGTCTTCCGTCTGCCGCAGCTCCGGCTCGTCCCCAGCCACAAAGCTTACTGCCACGTAATGGTCACACGTGGCCCAATCGTGGCACGCCACCTCTATGGGCCACCACAGGTCATCAGCTGATTCGCTGACACTCACGCGCACATTACACGCGCCATGCCCCGCACTTCCGTCGTTGTCGTTTTCTTCACTCATCACACAGTCCTTCCCTGAAACCTTGCTGATTTGCAAAAAAGAAGTCATTTTTCTCTAAATATTGTTGATTTGATTTAATGATATGGGAGGTTTAACGTCCCAAAACCACCATATGATTATGAGAGACGCCGTAGCGGAGGGCTCCGGAAATTCGGACCACCTGGGGTTCTTTAATACGCACCCAAATCTGAGCACACGGGCTTACAACATTCCCGCCTCCGTCGAAAATGCAGCCGCCGCCGCCGGGATTCGATCCCGCGACATGCCCGTCAGCTTCTTAAATATTGTGCGGAGTTGAAAGCGATAATATGTTCGAGCATTTTTGATGGTATAATTGTTAGTGATAAGGGTCTGTAGTTGGTAATGCATCGTTTATCACCGGTCCTAAATAATTTTTCCCGCCTTCCACTCATCGGGGATCTCACCTGTTGATAGTGATTGTTCAAATATTTAGGACAAGATAGCGCTGGAGATTCTGAATGTGTTTTTTTAGAATTTGGAGTTTATGCCAGCTATGCCAGAACTACACAATAATTTAAGTTTGTTGATCAACGATGATATACCTTGAAAGGTAATGAGTATTGGTGCCATTTACTGATAGCTCACTTCAGAAGACTGTGCACAAAGGAGTAGTTTTTTTTTGGTAAACACAGCCTTGAAGTAACTATTATGCACACTTGAGCAGTCCTCTTGTGCAACAGGAATCCCACAACTGTCCAATAACGCTATGTTATCATTGGTACTTGGAGAAGCGATCATCTGCCAAACTTTCTGGCATTTCTTTTAATGAGAGAGGAAAGGTTGTTTGAATGAAATTGTTTTTTAGCGACACGAATGGCATTACAGCATTTCATTTCCAACGCGCTGTGTTTTTTTTTTCGTGATGCGTCAGTGCATGCGTGTTCTCTTGGCAATTCTGAAAAGGCGCATCTTATTTTAAATGCGAAACATTTCATAGCGAACTTCGGCGACATTAAGCGTATATCTATCTACCTAGCCGCCTACGACTTTTAGCTCTCCTAGCCGCTTCGATAATTGTATCGATACCAAACTCGGTATGGCATGACATGACTGTATGAAGAACATATTTGATTAGTCATAATATAAAAATGATGAGATGTATGTCATGAATGTCATCATTTACTTTTCATGGCCCTGCAGCTCTTGCGGTGATATTGATCACATGGAATGTTGCAAAACTGGCATAGTATGGCATGATTTCATGGCGAACACAAGAGTCAGACCCTAACATGAAAATTATGACATTCGTGTCATGTAAAAACCTGACTACATGCAACGCTTATGATGCACTCGCGGCCGTTTCGCTAGCGTCACATACACCAAATTTGGTATTACGGCACGTGAATGGATGACGAAGGTATGTGACTGGTGCAAACATGATAATCATGAGATGTGTGTCATGTAACATGACTACATGCCACGCTCATGATGCACTAGCAGCCTCTTCACTAGCTTCACTTACACCGAATTCGGTATTATGGGACGTGAATGGATGACGAAGGTATGATACTGATGTATACTTGATAAACATGAGGTGCTTGTCATGCAACAACATGACTACCTCCTACGCTCATGATGCGCTCACAGCCGTTTCACTAGCTTCACACGTATCAAACTCCGTATCACGCGACGCGATCAGACGACATAGATAAATGACACATCCAAACATGATAATCACAACATGGGTGTCGTGTAACAACAAAACACACTCATTATGCGCTCACGGCCGTTTCACTAGCTTCACATGTGCCAAATTTCGTATTACGTGACGCCAGTGGCTGACGAATATATGTGACAATTGCAAACATGATAATCATAAGATGCGCGTCATGAAAAAACATGACTACATGACACAGTCAAGGAGCCAATACGTTTCCACATGACGCGGTGCGCGTGCTTTCCGGCGTTCATTTCGTCATGTCACGCCGGCGTTGCCACGCCTGGCGCTGGTCCTGCCATGAACTCGCAGGCGCGTGCCGCGCTGCGTTGCTTTCACGCATGCGCGTTTCAGCGCATCCGGCGTCCCTCCATCATGAAAAGAGGGAGACATTGTGTTGCCTGGGTAACGCATTGGCGCGAAATGCAGCATGTCGCATTCCGCGCCGACGGACGCTGGTCGCGCTTGACGTGGTGGTGGTGGTAAAAACATTATTTGAGCAAGGGATTCGAACACGTATGGTCCAGGGTCCCCGCACGACCCGCACTGCGCTATGAGTTCATGAGTTCATGCAGTTGCATACGTCAGACTATAGAGTGCTCGCGTTTTGCTAACGTAGCGTCGCTGTGGCCAGCGTGCGCGCGTCAACGCTACATTGGAGTATATTGGGCCCTTCATGATTGGCTTGCGGCCGTTTTGCTTGCTCCGAATTTGGTGTTACATGACGTCAATGGATGACGAAATATATGACTGGTGCAAACATGATAATCCTGACATGCGTGTCATGTAAGAACAAGACAACTCACCACGCTCATAGCGTGCTCGTGGCCGTTTGGCTAGCTCCACATATGCTAAATTTGGTATCTCGTGACGCTAATAGATGACGAAGGTAAACGACACATCCAAACATGATAATCATGACACGGAAATCATGTATGGCAATATTTACCTCCACCTCGTACCGTTGTGCTGATTTTAAAGTGACATATCGACATTTCTCATTCATGCTACGCATATCACCGATTCCCACTGTACGTGGGATCTGCCAATTTTTTTTCAGCGTAAGAAGGGACCTGTGGAACCAAGTTTTTTTATGTTTGCATGTAGCTTCAACGATATATCAATAGTATTCAGAACTGTAGTGACTCATTTGCTATATAGGTGACTGTCCGTGCCATAATTCACTGAACAATGTACAGCCTCACACATTAAAAAGTCCAATTTTATTTTCAGTACAAAGGCGGCAATGAGTATTTTCCAATGACAACCACGCCAGGCCGCTACAACACCAGTCTCTAAACGTATTGTTGGTTATTATTAATGTGTTCAAGTGAAAATTATGCCTAAGTGCACCAACTGCCCTCGTTGGAAGAGAAAGTATGTGTATTGCATGCCCCTGTGATTTTCGTGTTTTGATTTTCGTATAATGCATCTGAAATTCTTTACTGTCGTAAAATAGGATGGTAAATATTAAGGGCCCGTTTTCTTCGGTGCACACAATATTAAGAAGTAACAGTTCCTATTTAAATAGAACATGAGTGACAATCGTTATCTGCATATTTATTTTTTTATTTATTTTTATTTTATTTTTTACATACTGCTAACCTCTTTACCAGGTCTTAAGCAGGAATGAGCATACAGAAATGTTTACTGAAAAAACATAATTGACATCACACAGCGTACTGACAGTGGTTACAATTCAACACTTTTGTATTAATTTACGAAAAAGTAAAGAAAAACATTGCAACAATGGCATAGCTTTGCTGACTGAAACGTACTAAAGAAATGGAAGCATTACGTAACTCTAGGCTGCATGACTATACAAAAAAGCTGTTATTGGTTATTGAGAGCATGTAGAAATAAATCAACTATTGGACACTGTACAGTGTCAGATGGTAGGCAATTCCACTCACGGGTAGTTCTTGGAAAAAATGAAAACCTGAATGTGTCTGTGCGGTTTACGTAATCTAAAACTTTCTTTGAATGATGTGAGCGCACAGCATATTCACTTGTTTGTCTAATGTGCACTGTTTTGTTGATACCAATTTTGTTGTGGAAAATGAGGTAAAAAAGCTTCAGCCTCTCCATTCGTCTTCTCTCCTGTAGTTTTTCGAGATCCGCTTTAATTAGTATAATTGAAGGGGAAGTACGCCAACTATAACAATTAAAAACAAATCGGACAGATTTTCGTTGGACCATTTCTAATTCTTTAATATTGGACTCAGTAAAGGGATCCCACAATGTAGCTCCATATTCTAATACTGGTCTAATGAAAGTTTTGTACGCGAGAAGTTTGATGTGTGGTGTGGCATTCACAAGCCTTCTTCGCAAATAGCCAAACTTTTTCATTGCCTTTCCTTCAATATATTCTATGTGTTCATTCGATTTTAAGTCTAATGTGAGTATGAGTCCTAAATATTTGTGTTTAGTGACTTCGGATAACGCATGACCCTTGACAGATAGGTGAACAGAAGCGGCTGCTTCTTAGCGTAACTCGCATTGCTACTGTTCCTTTATAATTAATTGTCATCTGCCAGCACACGAGCCTACAACATTTCTGCCTCCATCGGAAATGCAGCCGCCGCAGCCGGAATTCGAACCCGCACCCTGCGGATCAGCAGCCGAGTACCTTAGCCACTAGACCACCGCGGTGGGGCCAGCATATTTACTTGTTCTTATGAAGCTGCCATTACCATTATTTTGGTCGTTGTCATGATCCCGTGCGTATCAACTGCAGTACGAAGGACGGTAACAGCGATTTACGTAGTAGCCATCTTGTGTCACCTGACCCATCATTTCGCCAGAAATGGGCACTGTGGTGACTGCTCTAGTGCCATCTATTCTAAAAGATGCTTGAGTGTAGCCCATTTGATCTATCCATGCATGATTTTGAAATAACTTGTTTGTGTTCAGGACAGGCTTGTCCCACTCGTGCATGCTTGCTCTCAGGTGGACGCGCGCAAGTGTTTATGTGCACACATGCGTGTGTGTTTTGTGGGCATGACAACGCAAGACTTTATGTTATTTATCACCTTCCTCTATTTCCTCTTCGTCTTATGCATCATAAAATTCACTCGCCCCGCCGCGGGGGTCTAGGGGCTGAGGTACTTGGCTGTAGACCAGCATGTTGCGGGATCAAATCCCGGCTGCGGCGGCTGCATTTCCGAGGAGGAGGAAATGTTGTAGGCCCACGTGCTCAGATTTGGGTGCATGTTAAAGAACCCCAGGTTGTCGAAATTTCCGGAGCGCTCCACTAAGGCGTCTCTCATAATCACATGGTGGTTTTGGGACGTTAAACCCCACACATCAATCAAATCAATAAAGTTATTTGAATATAAAACCTAACCTTCCACCCGTCGCATCACTGGCCCAAGCAAACAGACACATATGCAGAGAAGGAGCTTTACCGAGGTCCTGAAGAGCTAGTCAGCGCAGTCCTTCAGAGGACCCGTGTTGCTTGCTGTTAGCTAATCTTATGTTGGGGGTGGGAAGCCATCAAGCCTACTGCCTACTACTGCTCTCGATCAAGCCTATGCTTTGGACTGATCTCTAAATGTGGAGGTTCTTATGGCGTTTCCTAGTCTTCACTGTTTAAGGCTTGTAACAAAGGCCACTGCCAAAGCATGTGGGCTAAAACACAGAAATCTTTCCCGCAATCCAGGCAAATCAAAAGAAATATTTTTTACGTGCATTGTTAACTAGGTGTGCGCCAAATGATGGGGGAATTTAGCGGACACCAGGTAGTGGGCCTCTGGCTTGCCCACTTCGACGAAAAAGCCCCGATGATGCTTTATACAGACGCTAGCAATGTAGGTCTTGGGGCTGTGCTTGTGCAACGGCAAGATGACACAGAAAGAGTGATTGCCTGCGCAAGCCGAACGCTAACACGCGCAGAGGCTAACTATTCAACAACAGAGAAAGAATGCCTCGCCGTAGTATGGGTAGTAATGAAATTTCACCCATACTTGTATGGCCCGCACTTCAAAGTTTTTAGTGACCATCACTCCCTTCGCTCGTTAACTAATCTAAACGATCACACCAGTCGATTTGCGCGTTGTAGCTTAAAACTGCAAGAGTTTGACATGACGACCGTGCATAAGTCAGGCAAGCGACATATGGACGCTGACTGTCTGTCCCGTTCACCCATTGAGTTGGCAACCCTACCTGAGGAGGATTGGATTGGATTGGATAAACTTTTATTGATTGGATTGGATAAACTTTTATTTACCTGAGGAGGAGGAAACGGCATTTTTCGGTGTCCTTGACATGACCGCCATTCCTCAGCAACAACGTGAAGTCACTGAGTTGCTTGGCTTAATTACATATTGGAAGGCAGATCTCAGAATTCGCCAAGAGTTTTCGCAAGATTGTTGTCATCGTTTTGTTTGCGGGGCGGAGTACTCTACAAAAGAAACTTTTCGTCGACAGGATCCGCCTATCTGCTCGTCATACCAGCAGCCCTTCGTGCCGAAGTACTCAAAGCATGCCACAACGAGGTGACCTCTGGCCATTTGGGTTACATGCATGAGAACGTTGGCCAGAGTACAGCAAAGGTATTACTGCCCGAGACTAACCACAGCCGTGAAGCACCACGTTCGTACCTGTCTCGACTGCCAGCGACGCAAGTCACCACCGAATAAACCAGCTGGCCTCCTGCAACCCGTGCAGGTCCCAACAGCTCCATTCTACCAGATCGGCATGGGCATTTTGGGCCCACTACCTATTTCTACTGCAGGGAACCACCGGGTTATCGTCGCGACAGATTATCTGACCCGTTATGCCGAGACAAAGGCTATCCAGAGAGAAACGTCAGCGGAGGTGGCAAGATTTTTCATCGAGTACATTGTACTGAGGCATGGTGCACCAAACGTCGTGATCACAGACAGAGGAGCCGCATTTACGGCAGCTCTTGTGGATCACGTCCTCATGCTGAGTGAAACAGCGCATCGTATAAGACCACCGCCAACCACCTACAAACGAACGGGCTGACGGAGCGTCTGAACAAAACCGTTGAAGACATGCTTTCGATGTACGTAGATTTTGAACACAAAAATTGGGATGAAATCTTCCCATACATAACGTTTGCGTACAACACGGCCAAGCAAGAAATGACCCGCATGACCACATTCAGCCTCGTTCATGGAAGAGACGTACGAACTATGTTAGATGCGATGCTACCGCACGAAAGTGATGACATCGACCCAGACGCCAACACGTTTACGGAACGCGCGGAAGAAGCTAGACGACTGGCACGTTTATGGATCCGCCAGCAGCAAGAGTACGATGCACGCCGCTACAATGCTCACCGCAGAGCAGTTGTCTATCAAACTGGCGACAAAGTATAGGTTTGGACACCTATACGGAAACGAGGACTTTCAGAAAAGCTCTTAAGAAGATACTTTGGGCCATACCGAGCGCTGCGACAACTGAGTCACGTCACTTACGAAGTCGTTCCCGACAATTCGCGTAGTACCAAGCGTCGCCAGCACCATCCTGAACTCGTTCACGTAGTGCGCATGAAGCCTTACGTCAGCGAGTGATTGCGTGAGACTTATCTTTTAACAAAAACTGCACTATTGACTTCGCATCGGGTTGATGCTCTTTGAGAGGGAGGCAAATAACCCGTGTTTACATGTGGACAAAAACGATGATGGGGGGATTTAGCGGACACCAGGTAGTGGGCCTTTGTCTTGACTCGAGAACGAAGAAAAAAAATCTTGCGGCTCAGCTGTTGACGCTGCTTTCGCGGCCTCAAGGCGTACTTGTGCTTTGTTCGCGTTGTACTGCGACAATACGCATTGCCAAACAAATGCTTGTGTCACGCTCCATTTAGTGTGAATGTTCAGCAGTGGTTCGTCAGTTGCCACCAAATGTGCAGCCGTAGGTACGCAAACGGCTATGACGCCAACGACTACGCGCCTGATCTCGCTGTTTGCTTGCATCAAGGCGGTAGGGTGGAGAGCGTTTTTTTCCGCTCGGTGGCGGGAACGACTGAGTGAGTGAGCGTACGGCGCACAGCGCGAGCCAGCCCATGCAATGAACCAACGGTGGAGTGTAACCGCAAAAATGTCACGTGGTTGAGCACGATATGGCAAAGTGATGGTGTCACTCGCTCGCCGGCGTGAAGGTAGAAGGCAAGAACATAGGAAGTATGATAAAGAGACAGGTAGGAGAGGGGTGCTGGTGGCGATGCGGCGGGGAGCTTCGACGGTGACGATATATAGGGTGTGGTGCTAGAATGCTTTGCGTCTAAAAACGCCAGAAGACAGCATTGAATGCCGTATTCTGTCTGCTCTTGTCTTTTCCCCTTTCCCCGTTAGCATTTGCTTTACCTGTGTTGTTTAAGTCGCGAAATTGTGGCAAAACTGCGAGTGCCACGGTGATATAACAATATTAATAATTTCTTTATTTTCATCAATGATGAAGGAGACTGCGGGTAAACGTTGCTTGAGACAGAAGCAACTTCACAGAAGGCCCGCAGCCACCTCTACAAAGCAGCAGCGAAAGCACACATGACGACACAGAAACCAAAAAACATTACTGTGATTCTTAAATAAACAGTTACATGAGCATTACTCTTCACTACGTGAGCATAAATTAAGGAAATGGTCACGCAGTGTTCTTACAGATGAAAACGGTATTTCAATGTTTGATTTATGACATGAGTTTAAAAGGGTTGGTAAAGTGCTAGATATTCGCTGCATAGAGTCACTTTTTCGCGCGGTAACCACCTTCCACTGTTCTGTGTGATGAGTGCTGTATGTGTGTTTTTTGCTAGATTAAATAGCTCATAGAAGAACTTTATGTTTCCTTTATCTCGGATTTGAACGCTGGACTTAACTTATAATTATGAAGGTTGAACACACTAGTTATATTTGCTTTAAAAATAAATCCAAAATGTGGGAGGTATATGGCACATTCAAACCTGATCGAAAAAACTTTTTTTTAGTATTTGGAGTCTTTCAAGATTAGTTTGTGCAAGAATAGTCGGATGCAATAAATAAACATAAGATTCATGAGTTAAACCAGATGTGAAAGGTACGTGCACAAAAAAGAACTATTAAATGGCAATCCACGTGCGCAAAAAAGAACTAATAAATGACAATGCAATATTGCATTTTCGGTTCTTTTTTAGGCCAGATAACGTGTATTTCTTCAAATAAATGTCACGTTAGCCCTGTGTTATTGTAATTTCACCATCTCATGTTTCGGTATATCTTGTTTGAATTGCCACAGAGAGGCAGGTAAAAATTACTTCGTTTTTCGTGAGATTGAAATGCACTCATAGCTTTTACATCGTTTCTAGGCTTGACCTCAGTGCACGTCTAGGTGCCAGAAACCGTGCTCCCCTTAAGAGCTACGTTTTCAGATTTTGAAGAGTGCCTGGAGTTTGCCTCCTGAAAGATCCTTGATGAATACTGGACAAGTCCTCGAAAAAACAATTTATACTAATGATGTGAAGGAGGAATAAACTTTATTAGTAGAGTGTAACAACGGTAGGGCCTTCCGAGGCAATTGTTGTTCCCTGGTGCTTCTCGTCACATTTGCCCTACTCGTCACGTTTTGCTAGTCTTTAAGGCTTGTGCTTGTGAGCTGGGCCTTTCTCTCCTCGACGTGATATAGCCTGTCTTGATGGAATACGTGCGCCCTCCGGATAGGGTGCATTTGTTGCAAAGCAGAATGTATGTGGCCCTTTTGGTAGATACAGGGACGCATAGCGCGCTAAAAATTAGCGTGTGGTATCCCCCTGGCAATGCGGCGATGGCGTAGTGGTTAGAGCATCCGCCTCGCATGCAAGAGGTCCGTGGTTCAAATCCCGGTACCGCGCAGTTCCCAACCGGATTAAAAAAAAAAAAATCCGCGTGTTGATGGAACTGCATTAAGAGGCCTGGGGTGCGGCCTCACCGGCAAACACCGCCGAGAACGCACTCCCTCACCAGAGAAGGATTGGCCACCCTGGTGCAGTATCTGGCCACTACCTCCCACATGCTTACGTCAAATAACTCACGGCCCTCAGTCCCCAGCAGCTGCGAAGCAACTGACCACGGCGGCGGTCAGATCTGCAACGCAGCAGAGGGTGCTAAGAATCTCTGGATCCGGACAGGCCGCCATTGGAACCTGAACTTGGCAACGTTTAACGCTAGAACCTTATCTAGTGAGGGAAGTCTAGCTGTACTATTCGAGGAGCTAGAGGGTGTTAAATGGGATATAATAGGGCTCAGTGAGGTTAGGAGGACAGATGAGGCCTATACGGTGCTACAGAATGGGCACGTTCTTTGCTACAAGGGCTTGGCAGACAGAAGAGAACTGGGAGTGGGGTTCCTAATTCACAGAAACATAGCTGGCAACATAGAGGAATACTATAGCATTAATGAAAGGGTGGTAGGTATCGTAATCAAACTGAATAAAAGATACAAGATGAAGATAGTACAGGCTTACGCGCCTACATCCAGCCATGATGACGCTTCAGTTGAAAGCTTCTATGAAGACGTGGAATCGGCAATGAGTAAGGTAAAAACACAGTATACTATAGTGACGGGCGACTTTAATGCAAAGGTAGGGAAGAAGCAGGCTGGAGACCAGGCAGTAGGAGATTATGGCATCGGTACTAGAAACGCCAGAGGAGAGCTACTAGTAGAATTCGCAGAACGCAATAATTTACGGATTTTGAATACCTTCTACCGAAAACGAGAAAACCGCAAGTGGACATGGAGGAGCCCTAATGGCGAAAATAAGAACGAAATAGACTTTATAATGAGTGCACACCCTGGAATCGTGCAGGATGTGGAAGTGATTGGCAAGGTACGATGCAGTGACCATAGAATGGTACGGTCTCGAATTCGCCTAGACTTGAAGAAGGAACGACAGAAACTGATACGCAAGAAGCCAATCAATCAGCTAGCACTGAGAGGGAAAGTACAGGAATTCAGAGTGTCGCTGCAGAACAGGTACTCGGCTCTTAGTGAGGAAACCAACCTTAGCGTAGATACAATGAATGTTAATCTGACGAGTATCATTACGGAGTGTGCAGTGGAAGTTGGAGGCAGGGTAGTTAGACAGGACACTGGCAAGCTTTCCCAGGAAACGAAGAACCTAATTAAGAAGCGTCAAATCATGAAAGTGTCAAGTACAACAGACAAAATAGAACTGGCAGAGCTTTCGAAGTTGATTAATAGGCGTAAGGTATGCGATGTAAGAAGGTATAACATGGAGAGAATTGAACACGCTCTGAAAAACGGAGGAAGTGTCAAAGCATTGAAGAGGAAACTTGGGATAGGCAAAAGTCGGATGTATGCACTAAGGGACAAAGAAGGCAAAATAACTACCAATATGGATAGGATAGTTAAAATAGCGGAGGAGTTTTACAGGGATCTGTACAGTAGCCGAGACAACCACGACCTTAATACTATAAGAACTAGCAGTAACCCAGATTACACCCCACCAGTAATGATAGAAGAAGTCAGAAAAGCTTTAGAGAGCATGCAAAGGGGCAAAGCTGCTGGTGAAGATCAGGTAACATCAGATCTGCTGAAAGATGGAGGACAGATTGTGTTAGAAAAACTAGCCACCCTGTTTACGAGGTGTCTCCTGACGGGAAGAGTACCAGAGTTTTGGAAGAACGCTAACATCATCTTAATACATAAGAAAGGAGATGACAAGGACTTGAAGAATTACAGGCCGATCAGCTTGCTCTCTGTAGTATACAAGCTATTTACAAAGGTAATTGCTAACAGAGTAAAGAAAACATTAGAATTCAATCAACCAAAGGAACAAGCAGGATTTCGAACAGGCTACTCAACAATTGACCACATTCATACTATCAATCAGGTAATAGAGAAATGCTCAGAGTATAACCAACCACTATACATAGCCTTCATAGATTACGAGAAGGCGTTTGATTCAGTAGAAATATCAGCCGTCATGCAAACACTGCGGAATCAGGGCGTAGATGAAGTATATATAAACATTCTGGAAGAAATCTACAGGGGATCAACTGCTACTATAGTGCTTCATAGAGAAAGCAACAGAATACCAATCAAGAAGGGTGTAAGGCAGGGAGACACAATTTCCCCAATGCTATTTACCGCGTGCTTACAGGAGGTTTTCAGAAGCCTAGAATGGGAACAGTTAGGGATAAGAGTCAATGGAGAATACCTTAGTAACCTGCGCTTCGCCGATGACATTGCATTGCTGAGTAACTCGGGGGACGAATTGCAACTCATGATTACGGAGTTAGACAAGGAGAGCAGAAAAGTGGGTCTTAAAATTAATCTGCAGAAAACGAAAGTAATGTACAACAACCTCGGCAAAGAGCAGCGCTTCGAGATAAGTAATAGTGCACTTGAAGTTGTAAAAGACTATGTCTACTTAGGGCAGGTAATAACCGCAGAGCCGAACCACGAGATTGAAGTAACTAGAAGAATAAGAATGGGGTGGAGCACATTCGGCAAGCACTCTCAAATTATGACAGGTAGATTGCCACTATCCCTCAAGAGGAAGGTATATAACAGCTGTATCTTGCCGGTACTTAGCTACGGAGCAGAAACCTGGAGACTAACAAAGAGGGTTCAGCTTAAATTGAGGACGACGCAGCGAGCAATGGAAAGAAAAATGGTAGGTGTAACCTTGAGAGACAAGAAGAGAGCAGAGTGGATTAGGGAACAAACGGGGGTTAAGGATATCATAGCTGAAATCAAGAAGAAGAAATGGACATGGGCTGGGCATGTAGCGCGTAGACAGGATAACCGCTGGTCATTAAGGGTAACTGACTAGCGGGTTAGGGGGAGACAGAAGGTTAGGTGGGCAGATGAGATTAAGAAGTTTGCGCGTATAAATTGGAAGCAGCAAGCACAGGACCGGGTTAACTGGCGGAACATGGGAGAGGCCTTTGTCCTGCAGTGGACGTAGTCAGGCTGATGATGATGATGATGATGATCCCCCTGGTCTACATTTTTCAGGACAGCATCTCCTCTTTTCGTGTGAGCTTCTATCCACCTTACTGGCCGAGAGAAGGAAGGCGGCGGTGGGCACCCCTATAATAGCTAACTATCTCATTAAAACTCAGGAGCACAGAATTCTCTTCTGGATAGGAGTAGCCATCGGTGGGTGAGGCAGTAGAGATAAGAGGAGCCATCGCTGGGTGAGCAGCCAGGAGTCCAGATTAGAGAGAGGGCAAAGATTTAACAGACCCATGGAGCGGATGTAAGAATTTCCGCTGCTAGGAGTGCCATCCGTCTCAATTTAACATTACTGCAGGCTCCTCTGCAGTTAGATAGTATGATTTTAGAAGTGTCTTCTAAAGTGGCATTGGCTATATATGACCACCTATTCAGCATAGGTGACATTGGACGCGTGGAAGGAGGAACCATCCACCTGCAAGACCTATATATATATATATATATATATATATATATATATATATATATATATATATTTATATATATATATATATATATATATATATATATACATATATATATATATATATATATATATATATATATATATATATATATATATGTGTGTGTGTGTGTGTGTGTGTGTGTGTGTGAGGTGGCCGTCCGCGAACCCCATGCCAAGGGCCGACAATGTACAGGTACAATAAGTGTTGTTTTCACTTTTACGTGTGTATATTTTAACAAGACCTATTCACAAATAGCACTCCCTTATTTTCTATTACGCTACGTTCAACTATTCCTGTGCTGTTCGTTGGTCAATGGTGGGGCACAGTGGTGGTGGTTAAGCTTTATTAGCCAAAAAAGGTCCTGAAGGGCACCCCACTGGGCCCAAGTATAAAATCAGGAAAAAAGAAATGAAAAGAATTATTGCAAAACGCGTGTCTCGGAGCCTGAAAAGCGGACGCTTGCCTTTTCATTACAGCACGGCGGGCCTTTCTTTATTTGTAGCTACCACGCACGTGGGTTTCCGAATCTAGCAAAAGCGTGTAGTTCATGACGTCTTGTGTCGACTATACGCCAGTCTGCCTCAAATTTCGCTACGTTATTCCCTTATATGCCGCTTCACTGATTTATTTTCGTTCAGTGCTTAGAAACAAGGCCATGCCCGCTTGTGAAGCAATATGGGCTCAGAAGCAGTAACGTTTGAAGCCCACCCGCATGACTCTTGATCTGCCGCCTTTGTTCTGGCCGCTGGCGGGCATTTTTTTTCAGCACAGCGACTCTTCAATGAAATCCGCTTCTTAAAGAAAGCCAGCCCATAGTATGTCTGTGTCACTTCGGGAAAGTGCTTTGAAGGCGAGCTGCGTATCGTAAAACCGAAAAAAATTGAGACGTCTTATCTTTTTTCCCGCATAGAACATGTAATGTGCACGTACCAGTAATATCTAATATTTGTTTCTTGTTTCTTATTTTGAAACCTAATTCTTAGGCTGATATATTGCAGGTGTTCACAATACACATGTAAATTTGCTTCGTATACAAAGAATAATGAAGTTCATGTTTTACATAACAAAGCATTATTGATTACTAGGATAGGTAAGAAAAATCATAATGGAAAATGATATATTGCATAAGTTTTGTGATACATGGCAATAATCTTTTCGCCAACTTTATTTTTTTACACTTGTAGCGTAATTACTATAAATGATGTCTCTTATAAGTTTTTTTGCAATTATTGTCTATCATAGTTAATGTCGGTTCAGTGAGCAAAAAAAACGAGCCATTCTCATTCTCCTTCCATGAAACAATATATATGATGACGTTGTTCGCTGGTACATTCATTTTTCTTTCACTGTGGGCGTGCGAAATTTTTTCTCAAAGATGTATATACTGTCACCTTAATTCACTACGCACTGCGCTTTTGACATGGGTGCATGCTATCGTGAAAGGCGAACTACTTTTATTGCTGCGTGGTAAACAGAAAAACTTGTGAGTGACTGAGTGCTACGACAAAACTTGCGACAGTTAAAAAACTTTTGGAGAGAGACAGAAAGATATGCAATTAAAATGCCGGAAAATTAACAACATGCGATCACGAGTTAGCTATGCGCTGCTTTTGGAATAAAACTATGAGTATTAAGAAATGAAAGAGTACAAGGTTTATAGGAACACACTGCGCAGTTATCATGACTATGGCAATGTTCAGCAAGTATACACAACACTTTCTGCACTTTTCGAACATGGTCACAAAGCACTGCCGATCGGTATATCGTCGTTGCTCACTTCAATGTTAGATCAATATCAGGCCCTGGCTCTTGACAGGGCATCAATGAGAGCTAGAAACTACTAGCTCTTCCCCCGGCACATAACATCATGGGAAAGACCGACTTCATCAATCACAGAAAGCACCTGGCGAATAACTTACTTGTGTATTCTTGCGATGCGCAGTTAAAAATCACAACAGTATTGTTTTGCTCTACTGAGCCTCTGTTCTGCTGAATAAAACGTGTGTGAATACGCGACTACCATGCATTATCCCTGTGACAGCGTGCACAAGATGGAATTTAAACCTGTGAATTTGCGGAAGCCCTAGACTATCAGTTTAAGTCCATAATACAGACCACAGTGTCCGCTTTTCAGTGGGGCGCTATGCAGTAGTGCACTTAGCTTTGAGCGTACACCCGGCGGTAAAAAATAATTTGTAGTTTCAGTATACAATGTTCGCCGCCTAACTATACCACAGCCCTTAAAATTAAAAAAAAATATTTATATTTTATTTCAGCCATTACATTGCTACTCAGATAAATAAATTTACAATGAGAGTGACCGGTCGCAATGCATGAAACCATTTTTTTTAATAAGTAGAAACATTGCCACCGATGACTTAGCGAAGCAATATCACTGAACATGACTCCTTTCGGATATTCTACCTAGAGGTAGCAGATACAGTAATTCTAAGCGGAGCCACCTGCCACCACTGTCTACCGGAACGATCGCCTGTGGTCACGCAGAGAAGGGCACAATGTCGGGAGCGCATTGGCACTGGGGCTTGTTGGCTATGTATTCATATCTGACAGCGGTTAGAGGGAACAAGTTGCAATGAACCACTCTTCCAATGTCAGTTGCCAACGTTTCCGCTGTCCCCATTTCCCCGTTCGACGCTAAGCGATGCGCAAAGACATGGCACCTCCTTTCACACAGTAACACTCTCTCCCCTATAAGGCGGGTCTCTTTGTCCGCTGCTCACTTGCTGACTTCCCGGTGCACCGCCCCTCGGGGCGATATGGGAGCCGGTCTTTCGTTGGCGAGGGCGGGAAGTCAGCGGAGGCGTGGCCTCCTCTACTGCTCGATGCTGAGCCCGTCAAAGTAAAATGCCCGCAGTGGCAGATATTTATTCGCTGAAGAAAGCAAAGGGTTCGTGATTCTACAATATGGGCAAACAAGAGTGAACACAAGATGCTGATGTGCCTTTATAATAATTGTTTCGGTTTGACGACCTAAAAACAGAGATGTGGTCATGACAGACACCGTAAAGTAGGCATATAATTTGGTACCTTGGCACGGGGCACTTGGAATTTCGAAAAAACTGGGGTTCGTTAGCGTGCATCAACATATAGCTCTGCGGGCCTCCACTATTCTTGTCTCCATAGAAAATATGGCCGCCGCGGCAGGTATTCTGTCCCACGATCATCACCATTAAAACACCGTTGCGGGAGCTAATGCGTCTTTGCAGCAATTGGACGAGACCTCAGACATTTCAGGCAAACAACATCACACGCACCGCTGCGTGGGCCGACTCCGGAAGCCGTCATATGCACAACGAACAGCAATTTCGCATACGTATAGATATACTCTGTCGGTGTTTGTGGTTAGTCCTTCTCATCTGCGGGGGGACCAGTATGCAACGTGGTGCCCGTGCATGATTTTCACAATTTTTTTTTAAATAACCACTGTGAGAGCCACGACCACAAGCTCTGTTTTCCAGTGAGGCTATACGTCATATTTTCAATCAGATAACATGACCATGAGCTACTGAGCAAATAGAGTGTCTCTGGCAATAGTCACGATGACAAAATAATGAGGATGACGAAGCTGCCATGGTCCTGGTTACTGGCCTATACGGTGACGCGGACTAACCAAGTGCCCTGGCAGAGCAGCGATATTCATGCAGCTTTCTCATATAGGTAGTGAGTATAGGCACTTAAGTTGTAAATCATCCCAACAGTGCACATAGCGTTGCTCATTTCAGAATCTGATACTTTGAAAAAACGGGTGCCCCTCGTATTCTAGTATGTGTTGTTCTACATTGAGAAGTAAAAATGAAATTTGAGATTACCACATCTGAGTAGAATAATAACCTCATTTGGCATCCTGGTGTAGGGCAGCGTAATAATAATTTTCCTTTAAAACAAAGCCTTAAATACCCGCAAGAATTGCCCGCCTTTTCCCGAAGAGAATCGTTAGGAAATGCGAAGGCTTTTTTTTTTTTTGCACTGAGAGTTCATGGCGTAGTTATCTTCACCGCGTAAATTAATGACGAGACGGTGACTTGTAGCGTTAGCATTTATTCACCCATTCATTTACACCACCTGTCCCGGTTGCTAAGGGCGAGGATATGCGCACCCGCCCAATCGCATCTGTTACTATGGGAGAGGAAGTGAGAGTCGAGGGATAACACCTGCTGGCATGTAGACGCCGCTGGACGCCTGACATAACCCGACTAAGAAATGCAATGGCATTTTGAAAAATCGCAGCATATCCACGAAGTGAATGATGATGAGTGCGGCGAAGCGTCCATCCATCCATCCGTCCATCTGTCTGTCTGTCCGTCCGGCATTGGTCTGTTTGTCGGTCCGTCTGTCTGTAACACCTGTCAGCGCGCGGACGCCGCCAAACGGCTTACATGGTCCGACTAAGAAATTCATTCGCACTTAAAAGTGTGGTAATGTCGAAGTTGCCCCACCGCGGTGGTCTAGTGGCTAAGATACTCGGCTGCTGACCAGCAGGTCGTGGGATTGAGTCCTGGCTGCAGCTGTTGCATTTTCAATGGATGCGAAAATGCTGTAGGCCCATGTGCTCAGACTTGGTCGGACGTGAAAGAACCCCAGGTGGCCCGAATTTCCGGAGCCCTCCACTATGGCGTTTCTCATAATCATATGGTGGCTTTGGGGCGTTAAACCCCACATACAAATTATACCGTACCCTCTAAGAGAGAATTTGGAGAGTGTTTCTGCTATACAACAATAACCGTCATGTGACTGGCTCGCATTTCCTTTCTTGAAAACTTGGCGCTGGCCACATGGTCCTGTCGAGAATGCTATGGCACGCTAATAACGCGCACACCGTTTGCGACCGCGAGCTACCGAAACCATGGTGATAACGCTAGGAAAGTACTTGAAGTAGAGACGATTATTGTTGTGTAGCAGAAAGACTCCCCAAATACTCGTGTTTTTTACAGTGTATAGCCCTGGAGCTCTAAACTGTACAGGGCACAAAATAAAAAGACCGAAGACAAGAAAAACTTATCAAAGCAAGAATATTATGATAACAAAAATTGTACACCAAAGTGTGTACCTTTGCAAGGAGGGCTCAACGTGTTTTATTTCGTTCGAATCAGGTAAAGGTATGAATCCATGCACATTAACTCGCTATATAAAAAATCAACAAATGAAAAAAGAACCTGCAGCTCGGCCATGTATCAATAATAACTTGCAAAACCTATTTAGATAGTAATATAAACAGGCTTTCACAATAGAAGGGCCCCGAAATCTGCGAATCGGTAATGTTTTTTTTCGTTGTCCTTGTCAATAACAGCGACGGTGTCGAGAACCCTAGAACGAGGATTATTGTAGACGGGAATTAATGGGATATATATTTTTATACCATGACCGCTTTTTAATTAGAGATTGATAGGGGGCTTCTCAGTAACGTGTATCCCAGTATGACGTATCGTAGAGGCAGCAACTCACGATGTACGAGTGGCAGAATTGCTATATCGGCTCGTGTTGCACGTAGATAACGATGAATAAATTATCCTTTATAGTGTGTGACTGCATTTTGCATTTGCATTTGAGGTATTCTTTATTTATTTATCGTGAATACATTGAAAGGCTGACGACAAAAGCTGCATACAAGCAGCTTGACAGGCCCGTCAGCCCAATTCAAACGTCAGCAGCAGACAGCAGATATGCATGCTGTAGAAATTTACAGTAATAGACACAACACACCAAAGTATCGCAATTCTATTGCGATAACAAAAATATGCAAGTAAAAAATATATGCACGCTAACAACTAAACAAAGAAACGATATTGTATTCGAAAAACATGAGAACGCTACAAACAAGAAAAAGAGAAACGACGAGGCAATACTGAAACATACAAAAGTGCATATAGAGTCAATTTACAAAAAAAAAGATGCACCGGTAAAAGAAAGACTGATAATAAAAAGTATACATATGACTGCACAACTGATTTCTGTAAATAAGCTTCGATGTAGAACGCAGACCTTGCAAACTTAGATGAACGGTTTTGACTTACCGAGATAATGAAGAGGCATAACTGTGGTGCAGCTAGCTTGCTATGTAATGCTTTACGACGAAAACTTTGAAATAAATAAAGACATTTTATACATGCTCTCTTATTTTGATGCGTGGAAAGCTTCAACAGGGCGCACCAAGAAAGCGAGAAACGCCCGTTTAACAATATATAAAAATTGTGTCATGCAGCAAGAACAGCACCTCATTGATTGATATGTGGGGCTTAACGTTCGAAAACCACCATATGATTGTGAGAGACGCCGTAGTGGAGGGCTCTGGAAATTTCGACCACCTGGTGTTCTTCAACGTGCGCCCAAATCTGAGCACACGAGCCTACACCATTTCCGCCTCCTTACCTCGCAAATGATTCTCTCACAATGCTCTCCACAAGCTAGTACACTTCACGCATCGTTTTCTGGCGTACATATCTGCAAGCGCTACAAATGCTTCTATAGCACGAATTGAAGAAAAGCAGGAGGCCGCAAGTTTCGTTCTCAACAAAGAGCTGACTTAGTGCGACGGCGCACGTGCAACGCCTGACAATTTTACGCTGCTAAACTGAACAAACCCTTGCTTAGTTTCCAAATCCCCAACCTTCGGTTAAACCCCATTGCTAGACGCTCTCAATCATACATCCCCGATCCCCACCCCTCGAGAGAAGAGCCCCCGCGCTAAAATAACAACGCCTTCGCTAATCACCTCACGCGCAATAGCGAGCCTTCCACGGGCTTGTTTGCATAGGATCCGCAGGGGGAACACAAGGCATTCCTGTAAGCGATGTTGAAGGAAACGCACAAGCCCTCGGGGAGCTTATGCTCAACTGGACAGGCGGGCTGTTCAAAGGACACGTGCACGATGTAATGCGACCCCGAAATTGGCGTTGCCCAAGTCCGTTTTCTGTCACAACACTCCCTCACCCCGACACTCCTGTTTAAATTGTACGTTTGTTGCACGACCAGACTTTGCGGGATTTTTCCTTAAGCTGACTCGCTTTTACTGCCGCTTTAACGGCGATGATCAATACATACCGTTTGCACGCATGAGTTTCCGCGCTCTATCCCCATTCAGCAAAGACTCAAAGAAGATTAGTCAAACAGTCAAACAATCGATCTATTCCCGATTGCATAACGTGCCAAGGACCAACCAGATCTTTGTGCAGGTGCACGCCAAAATAAAGCGATAAAAATAAGCAATACAATAAAACTGTCTTCGAAATGAGCAATCAAATAAATAAGCGAGAAAACAACAACAACAACAACAACAACAATAATAATATAATAACAACAACAACAACAACAATAATAATAATAAAAATAATAATAATAATAATAATAATAATAATAATAATTATTATTATTATTATTATTATTATTATTATTATTATTATTATTATTATTATTATTATTATTATTATTATTATTATTATTATTATTATTATTATTATTATTATTATTATTATTATTATTATTATTATTATTATTATTATTATTATTAATATTATTAATAATAATATTATTATTATTATAAAGATAATAATAATAATATAGACAAGAAGATGAACGAATTTCTATTCTGCACGTGACCATCGTCGCAAATAATATTTTATATACAGAAGCACACCTGCCTTCTCTTCTTGCAAGGTTCTGATTACTAATAGCTCGTAGCTTTCTGAAAATCTATGCATCTCCGCAGAAGTGGCCGCAGTATGTTTTTAATAATGAGCCGTCGGCCTTTTTTAACCAACAGTGGTCTAGAATAAGGTTACCACAAGTAATCGTCGCACATAAGCTTTTGTAACCATTACAAGTAAACCTTCGTGAAGTAACGTACTAAATAAAACAATTCATAAATGTTTGACAAAATTTTCCCTAAGAATTGCAAAGATACTCCCAGCAGGTACCTATATGCCAATTAGAAAGGCCACCTGGCAAGTTTAGACTTAAACATTGTAATAACATCCGATGCCTGTGACATTTCTGGAGAAAATGCAAGAGTGGGGATTGCATGTTCAGTGTTTGATTGGTAATTTTCAATTCATCTACTTGATTTTACGCGTATTTATAAAGCGGAATGGCTTACCACTGTCCAGGCTGGCATCCCTATAGACTGCCTGTTTGTCTGTTTTTCAATAACTGCACCTAAGTTGTCAAAGGCTTTAGGAGAATTTTATGCTTTTTCTCCAAGACATTTATGCCTCATTCGCTTGGTATGAGTACCAGCTAGATCATAAAGGTTTAACCTTCAATAAATATGCAGGTGCACTTGCAGTAGCCTAACATATTGGTCCAATAATTTTTATATTACCCATGCTAGCATTTATAGCCATGGAATGGCTTGAATAATTCATCACATCAAGTAACTTTGAATTGTCTCGCTTGGCGGCGTCTGCATGAGTTTTCTCATCCTCAGTACGCGTGGAAAAACTAACGATGCTCCTATAAAAGAGCGGAATTATCAATTACGAGGCTACGATGCGTGGAGCCCTTCCCTCCCACCTTTCCATGAATTTTTTTACCTACACAGGTCTGGTCTGGTACAGTCAACTTTATGCCTCCACTGCTACGACAGCAAATTTTTTCATAATTTCTCTTAAAATGCAGGTTATTTGCAAGCCAGTAGAAAAGAATGTTAGAAGAACCTCTCTGATGGCTCTAATTTATCCCTTCTGGTGATCCTTTCTTATGAAGCAACCGAAAAGGGCCACAGAAACGTTCGTGAAGCCGTATAGGCGAGTTCCAAAGGGAAATAAAGCAAATAGAATGGGAAGCTAAGCCATGAATTTACTTTACTTTCAATCCTATTAGCTTGTTTTGTTTTAGTTTCTTGCCATTATTTATTCACTTTTTAACCCTCGTCTGACTAATGTCATCTTTTTTAAGAAACATAAATATAAACATATTCTGCTGGTAAAACAGGTTTATTTTTAAGATAAAGTGGTACCGTTCGTTCCATGGCCGATCCACCGTGGTGGGTTGCGCAAGGAATTTGAGGACCAACCAACCAACCAACCTCCTATAATCGTTTTCAGCTTTTCTTTTTCCTCTCTATCCAGTCACGATTCTTTTATTGGGATGAGTGTAAGAAAGCTTATATTAATCAGGCATTTAGGAATAGCATTGTACATGCGCGTTGGGAATTCGTGTGTTTTGTATGCCCTGAAAGCTACTTTGAATGGTAATGTTGAATCCCGATTTGGTGCCGGGATGACCATTTTTTGCATCTGGGTGCTCTTTTTTTCGAAAAACTAATTAGAATGTTTCATTTTATCATCACACACGGCGAACGTATGGATGAAATTGTATCATTTCTAGAACTTTACCAGAAACAAGTAAAGAATTTCAAGATTACTTAAAATAAAAATATCGCATGTTAGAAATTCAGACACAGAGACCTTTTCTCAAAGAACTTCAAAGAACGGCGTACATAATTAATAAACTTGAAAAACTTGAAAAACTTTTCCTAATACGTGACCAAACCTGGAATCAATACACTTCTGAGAGAGATGTTCTTCCATCTGATCTGTCCAGGGGTCTATTCGACCACATCTGGAAGACAGATTTAAGGACAACAGCAAAAACATAGAATGATTCATGCGGAATACCGCAATGTGCAGGAATGGTATGGGAAAGAGAAAAGTGCACTCATCAACCTGTTTCAATTTTAATGAGAGAACTCACGCCGGCTTCCCGAAAACAAAGCATCACAACTGACAAAATTTTTCCTCTGATAATAACTGTAAAATTCGTAAAATGTCTCCAATGCGGCTGTATATACCTTCTTTTGCACGTAATTTGAGAATAAATGAGGTGGACGAATGGACAAGTCGTTTCAAGTGGGCAACAATGCAGAACCTTCGAAGAAAAATCTTTACCGGCAGTGAGTTGTCCAGCTTGCCCAGTGTAGTAGCTCTGCCGCCCCAATATCATTATCACAATGAAGCATGATTTTATGGACGAAGCTATATAATTGTAAACCTTATGTTTTTGCTTTACCTTCTATACAAGCAAGCATAACAAAATGCAGGTGCCCACTTCCTGTTACACACGTGCGTATGAACCAGCCGATAATGAAGCCATAGAAAATATTGAGATGCAGCGTATACTTTGTGTTTGAAGTCCAGTGATTATGAGATAGAGGGACAAGAACTTAGAGGGGGCAAAAGAAAGGGCAACTCTTTCGCTAGCCGTGTGAGGCTTAAAGGGGCCTACAACTGCCCAGAATATGAAGTGAGATGGCCTTGCTGATGAAAAGTGTGTCCTTCACATTTACTCAAACCAAATCTGTTTTTTTTTACGTAAAAGATGCATTTATAGTTTTATTTTATCATTGAAAGTCACAAAAAATGAGGTGTGGCTCCTCTGTCGGCAACAGCATGCATAAGCTATTCGATGTACCTGGCCACGTGACCGTTCACTGCTTTACGCGGCCGACAACTTCGTGTTATTTTTGAAATATTGTTTGTTTCTTCATATCAAATGTATTACTCCATAAAAATATACACAAAGTCCGGCCTTAATAGTATGCATAAAAGTGGCACTGCTTTCGCGTGACCTAATGGTATCATCCTCATAAGCGTGTCTTCAGCAATATTTCGGCGTGCTCATGCAAGCAGGCACGCAGTTTCTAGGCCGCTAAGATTTTTGAGTGACATAGTTTTGTTACCTACACTTGGTCTCCTAAATAACGCACACAGCTACTCAGCGTAGCCGTGCATATACGTAGTGACACTTTCGAAGACTCGGCTTGGCTCCTGTATCCAGACATAAGTGGGACAAGCCACCCATGACACAGGCGCAGGCAACCTAAAACGCAGAAGCACGCAAGGTAGTTCAAATATAGAGAACGTGTATATTGCCACATCATCTTATTGTAACAGTTTGTTATTCAAAAATAGTTCAAGAACTCAAAATATAGGTGCCTAATATTCATAGTTACAGGAACTCCTGCGAAAGCAAAACGACTACAGCTCACTAAAATCGTGAGAAGGGCTAGCGGCATCGCAATCAATCCTCAGTGTTGTTTGAGAAAAAGTACATCTGTGTTTACAGCATTTCAGATGAAAAAATGCTGCTTGTAGAATAACAACGTGCATTCGAGATTAACTACTGCAGCTACAAGCACTATACGAAAAGTGAGCTTACTGTTTCACTGTAAAAAAAAAAAAAACCAGGTCAAGAAAAATTTGTTGCCTGTACCTTTAGGAAGCAGTATATTTAGATAATATTAAGGGCTTAACGAGGTTTTTTTGTTGTTTTTAGGTCTTTTCGTGGCGTAGACAGAGTAGAGTCGAACCACAGCCTGCCCCGGAGCTTGCAAAAATGTTGAAACTCCATTGCCAGAAGCCCGGAGCTTGCAAAAATGTTGAAACTCCGTTGCCAGAAGCTCGCATGACCCATGTTTGCACAGCCAACTCATTCTCGTCACGTCGTGTAAAATCGATGCGGTGGCGGTGTAGACAGTCATCATCCGTGAGTGTGAATTAGCGGCGGCTACTGCTCGGAACATGCACGGCTAGGCGAGGTTAAACTCCGATGGTGCGCAACTGTATCTCGTTTACCGCTATGCGATGACGCGAAGGGCTTCTGGCGCACAGGGGATGCTTTACCTCGAGCTTTGAGGGTTTCGCTCAAAAAATATGACTCGTTGCTGGTGTGAGCTATCGTGAGAGGTTAATGGTTCTGTCTTCACGGGGGAGGGTTCGAGTTCTTATTTTTTCCGCACGAATAATATCACCTTGTCTCATAATTACTGCAATTCATTTGAAACCTACTTCATTTATTGCTTCAGTCGGTCATGTCTCACAAAGTAAATGCCGCGTATGCATTAGCCTTCTTTTATTATTATGCGCTTTATTTACATTCATGGCAGTTTTGTATTATAACTTGCGCTTGTTTGTTCTTCAAAGTTATCTTTTCTTTGCCGTGCTAAACATATATGTATTTTTTACTTTCGTTTTTTCGCACTGTGCTTTTTTTCTTACTGAAGATAGCGTAACAACTGAATGTTGTATATTTTGTTTCTTCTCCCGTTACCATAATGTATGCGATCCCCCCTGACAGTTTCCAACTTTGGGGCTCCTTGTGTGTATTACCAATCCTGTACGCACTTTTCTGTAAACTGACATCGTTGCTGTTGAATAGTATAACGCAGTGTTAAAAGATTGCACAGCTTGATACATGCAAGCGTGCTTCACTGTTATATGGGTGTTGCTGCGGTGCAGCCAACGTACTCTGCAAGTTCGCCAACTCGTCACGATACGGGCATTCGTGTCGATAGGGCCACATGCTGCTGAATGTTATTGCACCCACTGAGTTCATGTTCATTTATCTCACTCGTACAAACTTTCAATATTAAGGAAAATATCACGTCCCCTATTCGTTCCTTGACTCCATTATTCGTTTGCTTTCTACAGTCAAGTGCAGTCAAACACGACTCTAATAAAACTTTTTGCTAGGTGAGATTGTTCATACTTTAGAATAAACTGTTAAAAACAAGGACACAGAAAGAACCAGCAAAGAGAGGCGTGAATTTTCAATCTACTTCTATTTTCCATAACCCTTCCATACGTTCCCATAACAAAGCGGTCAAATAGTCACGACCAAACTGACTACAAAATGCACGAAAATGTTAAGCTCAATATCAAATAAAGATACAGATGTGTCGCCAACACAAGACGTGCCGCTTGCAGATAAGCAAAAGACATCCATCAGTTTGCGGGCAGTGGTATCACTGCTCCCGCCCAATGTCTTACGACAATCGGTGAGCACATGCATACATGGCAAAGCACAGGCAAACTCGCGTTCCCAATATTTCTTATTGAAAGCTCATCCTCCTTTGCACGATCCCTCATTCTTGAAGGGTGACGAAGATGTTGACGAAAAATGAAAGTCAGTTTGAAGTTCCCGTCTGGCCCTGTTCATTCTTTCGTGTCCCTCTCTTTATTTGTGCACGCCAGCAGCTCACCTTCAACTCATAAGCATTCGCAGGGTTTTCTTTCGGGGGGGGGGGGGCGAGGGGCTATGAAGGCTTGTCGTAGCTGCAGTGCCACTCCCTCCCTATAATGTAAATGTATTGGGCTCACTTCGCGCTCACCTCTTTTCCCGCTCTCTATAATGTCAATGTATGAGGCCAACCTTGTACCCCCCCCCCCCCCAGTGCGCACGCTTATGCTTGAACAACTATATCAACTCAGAAAAATATAATTATAATCTATATCAAAGTACTTTTGAACTTGACTGAGTTTAACGTTACTGTATAGCGAAATTTACGGCTACATCGAAGAAAAGTAGCCGGAACACTTCATATATATGGAACGTGAAACACTACAGTACGCCGTGGAAATGTGGATTTCTCTCACAAAAAGTTATCTTTTTCATAAGGAACGTGGCCTTTTCGAGTGTATTTTGTTGGGTGAACGTAATGATTGGGAGATTTCCGCGCACTGCTAGTAGAAACTGTCACTTTCGATCCTGTACTTTCTCTCGTGATTCTATCTGGAGGCAGTGGGGAAGGGTCAACAATTGTTTCCTTAATACCTTTGTTAGCGCAGCAGCTGCCGTAAATACGCAGTTTTCACGGAGTAATCCTGAGATAGAGAAAGAAAAAAAAACGTCAGAAAAGACATCGAAGAAAACCATACAAAAGTAAGCCCACGGGCGTCACATGTGTTATAGTCGTTGGTTTCGCTTTGAACGCGCTTTCTAGGAGAAGACACGAGAATCGGGAAAACGTGTAATTTTCACGCTAACCTCAGCTCTCTATACATGCGTCTACCATGCGTCTACCATTGCTGAAAATAAAAACAGCAGCCAAGGAATCTTCATTTGTTTGCGTATAAGCCCATTTGGTATGTGCTGGAAAGATTTTCTAACACCCTCTCCAGTTAATGTCCGACGGCGTTGCCCACTGCCAAATTTACCGTAAGCTATGCGAGCGGCTATATGCGCTGCGATGGGTGATGCGGCAAATAAGGGTTATAAAAGAGGAAAGCTTCAGACTAGGAACGCGGAAGTGCTTGAACTCGAGATATCGATGTAGGACGGGCGTTGAGAACAAGGTGAAAGCATGGAGACCACTGAGAGGCCAGCGGAGAGACAGAGAAGAGGCTTGTGTAATGAAGAAGAAGGCATAGGAGCATAGCCTCGCGTATAATGACAATAAAGCTGGCCGCACCTTCGCGTGGCCTTCGCGCGGCAGAACTCTTGCATGTGCAGCGCTGGCCTTGTCGGGGCGGTCACTTTTGGCAGCAACTTTTGGAGGTCGATAGGTTCTCATGGGCTTAGTTTCACGTTTTGCTAGCTAGACGTTGTGGCTAGAAAGGAGAAAGATTAACAGAAAGGAGACAGTGGCAAAAGCTGAGGGTTTGGGGGGAGGAGATGGTTGAGGGTCCCAGAGAGTTAAGCGACCACGCATTCAGCTACGTCAATCTTGTTGATTCGGCGTAAAGGCCTGCTTTCGCAGCAGCGCGGTTTCCCGGTCGCTTTTCGACATCGAGGCTTTGCCTCCATTTTTAGCGGCCAACGCATTTTACGCTGCCTTGTTTTAGTCTCGTTGTCACGAATGTTCATTGCTTGTCGGCAAGCGTTAAATATTCATGTGTTAGGTTTATCTGTGCTCGTTAAGCAACAGAATCGTGAATCCTTCTTTGACAGTATATTTTTCCGACAACACAATTACTATGGGTAGGCGATCTCTTACATAATGTGCTGCAGCTAAGAATGCCTAATTGAACAAAACAGTATGTAGAGTAGTAGCAACAATTTGTGCTGACGAAATTGTTGCATCACATAAAGAACACTTTTGTATTTGTTTGTTCGTGTAACCACCCTAATATATATTATATCATATAAAGCTCCTGGAGGTTTTTATGTTATGAAACTGAATTGAACTGCATTACGTCATTGCGTCGAAGAAACAACCAGAAAGATAAACAGCGCTGGCCTCGTCTTCTTTCTGAGTAAGTGTGTAAACATTCTTGCTCATATATTTTTGATGCTCCCAACTTTGTTGCATCACTACTTTCATCATTCAATAGACGACATTTCAACTAATATTTAGAAATTTCCTTTTAAACCTACCCAGTTCCAAACCAATCCCCAAGCGTGGGTGTGTGCCACTGTTTAAGTTTTACTTTGCTCTACTCTACTCAACTCTCCCTCTATAAGCTCACGTGGTACCAACATTTCCTACTACGTTATCATACTGGTATATCAAAAAAGTGTTCCAAATAATAGAAACGTGATTAAATGTTAATCAGAAAGAACATACACAAATGCTTAGAAACTCATAGGAGGTCTTCTTAAAAATAATTACGGTGTACATGTGAAAGAAAGTAGATTGGAGAAAAAATATTGCGCCAAGCAGGCATGGAACGTGGAACAATTGAACTACGCGTCTGATTACAGTAGTCTATTTCGCGCTAAAATCTCCGCCACACCTGCATTCGCAAAAACCCATACACAGGATGGGTGTTCCCTTCAGAAGTTTATTACTGGAGGAATACAGGCTATAGTATACTTCCAGTTAATGCCAACGCGATTGGAAATGAGCGCCCATCCTGCGTGTAGGCATATAAGCATTTCTGGGAGTCGTTATTTTGGCGCTAAAACTATGGAGCTCAGCATTGTACGCGCAGCAGCGAGAGCTACTATGCGTACGATGCTCGTCCACATTACTTTTGGTGAGCTGCCAGCTCGTAAAACAAAGAAGTCACGTGTTACGGGATGCCAACAGGCAGAAAGGAAGTGTTGCTGACTGCCATGGTTGCCCTCAGGTATAAATGTAGCGATATACTCTACCAAGTGAAAGTGGGATGGAGGCGGGGGAGTGACTAGATCCGTAGTTCATTTGGAAGGCACCAAACGCGTATTTGGAAGGTTACAGGCTCGGCGAGAGCCAAGTTATCGTTTCGTCTACTTTACAGTGATTCACACTTCTATCATAATGATCAGAACTGACGTCCGCTACACATTCCTCAGCATCGTCTTTTGGTCCTCAACAACAACAACAAAAAAATTATCCTTTCGAATTTCCCTTGTTCGCTTAGAAACACACCTCCTTTATGGTCAAATAAACTTCATCAAGGCTTACGTTGTCTAGAGATTTCTTTTTTTACAAACTAAACCAGAGTGATGTATAATGCAATCTTTATCATTTATTTCCGTTTATTAATCTGCGATGGATTACGTAACACGCAGGGAGGCGGAGCAGTGAAATCATGTCTGTGTCACAATTTCAGAAATTGTATAAATATTATGAGGCTGAAGACAATATTCTAAATAAAACATAATCGGCGAATTTTTGTGCATGTGTAGAACAACTGTTGTAGGAAGGATGCTAATCTTGTGGTGGTTTTGATCAGGTTCCTCAAACAAACTAGCATTTTTTCGCACGCATTTGATCGAGATAAGTATATGGTAATGGCGTAAACTGTGAGCGCATTTGCGTGAGTGATGTGTGATTTTGCGTGCCAAAACGTAAAAATCTTGGTATGTTGTTGAGATTGTGGACAGTCGAGCAGCAGGAAACGGAAGAGCACTTTATTGTATGATGCCGGTGTATTTGTACAGAGGCAGGGCAAGCTTGCGCATGCGTAGTCACTGCAATGCTTGATGACATTGCACCTGGTCACAGAGAGAACCCGAAATTGCAGTTACGAGACGTTTTTGATTGATTTGTGGGATATAACGTCCCAAAACCACCATATGATTATGAGAGACGCCGTAGTGGAAGTCTCCTAAAATTCGGACCGCCTGGGGTTCTCTAACGTGCACCCAAATCTGAGCACACGGGCCTACAACATTTCGCCTCCATCCGAAATGTAGCCGCCGCAGCCGGGAATCGAACCCGCGCCCTGCGGGTCAGCAGCCGAGTACCTTAGCCACTAGACTACCGCGCCGGGGCTACGAGACGTTTTTAACGTGCACCTAAGTCTAACAGCATGGGCCTCTGGCATATTCATTTTCATAGAAATGCAATAACCGAGGCCGAAATCGAACCCGTGACTTTGAGCACCGCAATCGCTTAACTACAGGGGAAGCCTAATCATGTGTGGCAGACATATTGGTTCGTTAGCAGAGCTCCAACATAATCACAACGCTTTTTTGTGCACGCGAGCCGATCGTGCGGGGGAACAGGAGGAAAAGGAAAGCATGGATATTAACCAGTTTAGAGTGACTCGTATGCTACCCTGCACTGGCGACAGGGATAAGGGAGTTTGAAAGATGGAGAGGTGGACACGCGCACTCAAAGTCTGACGTCACAGTAATCCTAGCACTATAAGTCTATAACTACCAGTCCGAGTCTGTTGCCTTCAAGAAGCTGAGTATTGCTTTAGTCGCCTTCACCCGCGATGACCTCTCTGGACGACATTCCAGAATGGTGTCCGCCGTCATCAGTGTGTGATCTATGAGAGCTAGTGCAGCTGAAAGTGATTTTATCTGCGCATTGTATCGAGGACAGTCGCAGAAGATGTGCTGTTATTTCTTCTCGTTACCACAGTTGTCTCGTGAAAACCACCCTTAGCCATAAAAGGCAAAGTAGAGAGCATCATTTCGCGGACTACCTAAATACTGATTACCCTGATGCAGTTGTGGCACTGGAGCCCGTAGTGCGTATAGCATACAATTATATGAACGTTTTGTTCTTCGTGGGCGTTTTCAGACGGTTCTTCAGTTTATAGCCCTGAACATGCAGCTACTTTAAGGCGATGCAAACGAGCGTATGAAATACGTTTTTCAGAAGCAGACAACCGAGTTGCCTCAGTGTGCACCTCTGTTGTCGCAGTGGTATGGTGTTATGCAGGTAATTATTATGTATCTCGTATTACTACAAATTCTTCTGCAATAATGCATTTCTCTCTACGACATTGCCCTAAAGGCGCGTAAAACGGTGCATTAGCCTGCAAGCCACAGCGGTGCACACGTGTGCTAAACATTGGTTCAAGTGACATTGTGTTTGTAATTGAATAGATTGTGTGAGTAGATTCGCAAGCTGCGAGCAAGGTAAAACGTCATTGCAACACAATTAATTGAAATATATTTATAGATATGAAGATACTTACGAAGATACTATAATGTGCCGTTTTATTCCACAGCTAGTGGCTTCCTCTTCAAGTTTACTTGCAAAACTGGAGTAAGCTCATGCGATCATAAGCAGGTTACAGTATTGATCGTTTCCCAGAATGAAATGTGCCGAGATATCAGTCATACATGATGACAAGGCTCTTAATTAAAAACAAGTTCAACAATAACGCTGATAAATAAACCATGCTCATTTGAATCAAGCTCGGTGTCCAGGCGAACACGTGCACGCCATGGTCATGCCACACGCAAACGCTGTCCAAGTTCAGTCTATCCTTCCACAACAACAACAACAACAAAAAAAAAACAGTAGATGCACCAGTGATGTAATGAAGCAAGCTCGTGTTGAGCGCCTGCTTGAAAAGCCAGTCAGCGAAGACCACCTTGTAATGCGTATCGGGCATTTCATGGCGAGGACGTCGCCTTTCCGCATCTTTGTACGCAATCAGCCCGGGTCGCCGGGTTGGCACCGTAACGATGGCAGGGTTTTTAAGCCACAGGGCGTTAATGAAGTCTGCGTTGGTTGAGTTGATTGGGTGAAAAGATTAGGATTCAGTGGTACAGTTGAGGCCACTGGCTGAAGGATGGATGAATGGACGGATGTATCCGGCTGTGCCCTTTATCTCAGGCGGCGGCTCACGCCACCTAGCCATAAAGTTAAGTAATATCACTTTGTGTTGAAGGATCGAATTCCACTCGCGGTTTGATTGAAGCCACCACTAAGCCTCTTCCTAGTTACTTATGCCCGTTTAAAGTCTATTTCGCCTTCAATATCTCTCCATTGCTTTGAAAAATTTCGCGCCATAGAGCGTCACAAGCTTTACAAAACATTATCAAGTGCTCAGCTGTTTCCATCTCCTCTCCACAAGCCTTAGCACGTCGAGCAGTACCACGGTGCGGTCGTCGTACTTCTTCACGTAGATGATGAACCGCCGTCCTTGGCGAAGGCACTCCCGATTGCCTTCTTCGAGCGTTGGAACGCGAGCGCAGCCGCATCATTTCCTGAAAAGCGGACCCTCGTTTCCGGCGCCCAGTCGTCCTAGATTTGCGAAAGACGTGTTCGCTAGGAATCCCTCGCTGCTCTTCATCCGCTCGAAGTTATCGTCGTAGAAGACAACCTCGACGTTGTCTCGCGTGAAGGACAGAGCCAGCTTGATGTACGTCGCCTTTTTCTCACGCGCTGCTCGTATTGAGCTCAGAGTGAATTCTAGCACGTAGCGGCCAGCACTGCCATGCGCGAACAGATCGACGCCACGAAGAATGATCATGCATCAAAGCATTCATCGGGTCTTCTTTTTAGTGAGTATTTGCCCCCTTCAAAGCACGCCCAAGGTTAATTGATTTCTGAAAATTTTAATGTAATATTTTTTGTTGAAGTTTCTCGGTGTATCTACAGTGCCAAACGCAGGCGATTTTTCAAACAGAGTTAGCATTTGCGTAAAAACGCGCGCTTGCGAAAAAACTAAGAAGTTGTACTCTAGTAGGTTTCGCATAGCCTCGATCACAGTTTCAATAATTTTTATTTTTTAGGCAGCATGACATACAATGAACGGCTTCAGATTTCATTAGAGTTCGCGAAGATAACGCAGTAGACTCAGTTGTTAATTACGATGTTATGTGCCCCATGAACATAGGATATTGCTGAGGCAAATGAGCTCTAGGGGACAAACGCTCTGGAGTTGCATTGGTTCTTGACATACGGAAATAAAGCAGCATTCAAGCCCATCTTCATGTTCATGCTTTCTCTTACAACACTAGCATGCACTACAACCACAGCAAGCATGCTGTGTCAGTCGCAGCATTCCGTGCCGCTTTCAATCAAACCATTAAACCCCTCTTTGTATAACAGCCATGCGTCGTATGCGTCGTCCAGACTATGATTAATCAAGTTTCGATTAGGTGAAACGTTAGAAGGCAAACCTTGTTCAAATACGAAGACCCTTCGACGCCACGTGCATAAACGCTTAGTCCCGCCACCCTTTTAATCAGAGTCAATGGTGACCAGATAAGAATCTTCAGGAACAATAAACACACTGGGGCGAAATGTATGCGCCAAACGAAGAGAAGGCTCTCCTATTGGGCCCGCTCCCAACTGCTTTGGGCACACATTTCTGGATGGTCATCAGCGCTTCTTCTTCTTTGTGAGTACTTTTTTGCTGAAGCCGGTAAACATGTTTTTTCTATGGTATCTAACAAAGAAAGACAGTCCTTGAGTTTTTGCGACTTTCTTTTACGATACCTTAAAATGTTTCAGGAAGCAGGCCACGCGAAGTTGTCGTTGTTGAACTCGGTGCAACAAACTTAGTTGAGCTAGCTCGCTTTCGCTGGACGCTTCAGAAAAATTGCTATGGCACAAAAAAGACGGAGGCAAAATGAAAGTGCGCTGAAAAACACGGATCCGCTGAGATTCAAGGCACCCATGTTTTTGGCGCCAATAACGGCGTACATTTGGCATCATACCCATGTTTCGAATGTAATGAACAAACTATAGCTGAATAACAGCCCTTGATGCTTTACGGAGGTGCTGCTCAACGCCGTCGGGTACCCAGGCACGAGACCTCTTCTCTGGCGGCGACCGTGCAAAAGACTTACCTTCGGTCGCTCTTCAGCCGGGTGGTGGGCACATATAGTGTAGTCACCCCAAGCTTAGCTGAGTGCTAGACAGTAAACTTAAAACAAAAGCAATTGCTTAGTTGACGCAGCTGCTGCAACACCTGATCAGCTATTCTGCAGTGCTGGTGTCCCATTAGAGTTGATGTCATCACAGCACGGTGAGTAGCTGCATGCAAGAAGGAGCTGCGTGATACGAGAGGCCACGTTAAAGCCGAACTTGAATTATCTCTTGTGGATGCAGCTTTCTCGAGAGGAGGACGGAAAATTAAGACGCACAGTACCACGTGCGCTGCATCAACCAAGGATGAAGGCGTACCAACGAGCTGAAGTTTGCATTATGCTGCCCAATTGGAGGGCTAACGAAATTCCGGAGTACACCGTTCGATGCAAGAAGCGACGCTCGAAGAGAACAGAAACGAGCTCATAAGCGCTGGTGGAACACAGGAGAATTGTCATGTTATTTAATCTGTTTCCGTGTGCTACCATGTTTTTTCCCCTCATAGTTCATTTTAGGTACACCATTCCTTATTTTCTTTTAGCTGCAGAAATTATCGATATGGAGTAGCCTGGGTAATATAAACCCCAACTTCTCCACAGCAAGACAGTTGGAAGAGAAAAGAAGATGTGAATGAGTCCTCCTTAGGTCGTAACTATGTGTCAACTGGGGTAGAACTGGCTTGGTCTTGCGTATACAACTGTGGTTTTTGAATGTCTCAAAGATGTGCGCATAATAATAATAATAATAATAATAATAATAATAATAATAATAATAATAATAATAATAATAATAATAATAATAATAATAATAATAATAATAATAATAATAATAATAATAATAATAATAAAATATTTATTATTATTATTATTACTCGGTCGGTCGGTTGGTCGGTCAGTCAGCAAACTTCATTCGGGTCCCAGGAAATATATAGTCGTAGTAGGTGGCCGCGTCCACGTTATGGCTGGAAGGTCATGATCCTCCACCCGTTCGCGGGCCCTTTGGACAGCCCTTAATTGTTCATGAATATATCCACTTTTGAGGGCTTGCTCCCAGTCATCTTGTTGATTAAAAGAGACAATTTTTAACACTGAACATTGCAAGAGCATGTGAGCTAACGAGCAGTACTTTTTGTGGCACTCAGGGCAGTGTGCACCGATGTCTGCAGCAAAGAGACTAAACTTTCTTCTCGACGGCAAAAATCCCGTTGTTAACATTCTTAGGCTGGAAGGTTGAGGTCTAGTCATCTTTGGGTGCGGGTGTAAGGAATTTTTTGCGCCCAAGGTGATAGTGCTACGCTATTTCGTGAAAACAGGCTGATGAGCCAGAGTTATGCTCCCAACCCAGCTGGCCTGGCATATCGGTATCGTTTCGGAATGTCAGACCTCGCACCTGGTCATGGACTACCTCATTTGGGCTGCGTTTGCTAGAACGTAAATTGATTCCCATGTGCGCTGGAAACCATGTGACAGTGTGAAAGGTAGCAGGTGGTCTTTTTCTCGACAATCTCGAGAGATTTCGCCATCAGCATTCACTTTACAATCGCCATCACTTTCCGTATCAAGTTCAACTGATAACATCAGCTCATTCATCGTGTATCTAACCTCGTAGGCGCCGCCAATGAATGCAGATAAAGCAGTGATGAAACAAGCTGGCCTTCTACGTCACACGGTAAATGCAAGCCATAATATCAACCAGCGCGTGAGCCCCACTGTCTATTCTTTAACAAACAGAGAGGAAATGCCTCGCTCGTTTTTCCTAAGAAGCATGGAGGGACGCCAGAGAAAGGAAGCGTGGCTTCATCGCTCGAAGGGCATGGCAGCTAGCCCATGTTTTGTCTCTGTGAGCATCAGCAGATGGTCACTAAACTTGTTGTGAATTCAAAGCTTACTTATACTTAGCGTTTGGAAACTGGCACATAAAAATCGCTTCGGTGTTATGAGCGGCCGTATTTTGTGCACCCTCGTTATGTCGAGCAAAGCGGGATTGGATACAAAAAAAGAGGTAGTTTTAAATCTCACTTTATATAACTTTACAATTTGTCGCTATCGCATTAATTACTCGACTTTAGGTGAAGCTGCTATTGATATTTGGGGTTTAACGTCCCAAAACCATCATATGATTATGAGAGACGCCGTAGTGGAGGGCTCCGGAAATTTTCACCACCTGGGGTTCTTTAACGTGCAGCCTAGGTGAACCTGCTATTTTTCGTAACAATTTACATTAGCCTGCACTTAACGAAGTATTGTTAGTTCCAAATGTTGTGATAATAAACACTCGCATAACAAAGGAAGCTACGCTCTCAAAACTGTGCGTGAAATATCAGGTTAATTCTTCATCTCCGTATACTGATATTACGCATTCCAGCTATGACCAAAAAGCACGTAAACCTATTTGCAAGAAGACAGCTCGTTACACCGTGCGAACTCTTACCACTGGCTGTATTTTTTTTTTTCGTAAGTACCTCAGCAGCAGGCATGGGTGTATGCCACCTCATCTCTCCACTGCGTATGCCATTCGACGTGGACGTAATCCACAGCACTGCCCAACCCGACGAGCAAGATCATGGTTAACAGCGGCCTCGGTGTGAACACGCCGCGTGCTCTCACGCCTTCATCGGTCGTGCTTCGTCACTCTCCCCGTAAACGGCTTCGCACTGCTGAGCACCGCTGACCCGACGAACCTGGCACGTGCGACGCGCTTTGGCGGGCCATCTCCACCGAGACGCGGAACAGGGGCAGGGCGTGAGCTCCCGCACGTGCACTGCCAGAAGAGGCCCCCGCACTGTATACTGCAACGAATGCTCCCAAGAGCTGTTCGAAAGCTCCACGCAATGATACAGCTTTTCGCTCATTCAATCTAGCAGAAGGGAAATCGCAGTAAGCCACGTCAAACGTATACAACAGTCTTGCGACATGTTAGGGTCTGTCGTATGTATTACTCGTGTTCTAATCTAATGAATTTCAAAGTACTGCATTCTGTTTACCTTTCTTATACTGAAAACTCCTAATGAGTGTTGCGTTATGTTTAGAGTTGAGAGAATGGTAAATTCGGGGTAGCTTTCACATAGCAGTGGCTTCTGGGTCAATTAGTGAATTATGCTTCTCAGAATGTCGCGGTGAAAATAAAGGTGATTAAGGCAGCTATAACACGCAAAAAAAATAACAGAAAAATTTTTACTGGTGACTACAGTGTAGTCTAATGCGAATTTGGAGCGAAGTTTTGTGTTGGGGTAAAGTGTTGGAGCAACGTGTTGGGGCAAAGTGGCTTTCCGCAAAGTATCGAGTTCACAATAAATCACAGTTGTTGTTTTTTTAATCTAGGGCCAGTACCCACAACGCCTATATTCTTTCTGCGGAAAGGCGCGGCACCCGCTATACAGATCTGCGATGTTGTTGTTGTTGTTGTTGTTGTTGTTGTTGTTCTCCTAATGTTAGTGGCGCATACCCACTGTGGGGGATAGGCTAAGAATCGAGTGGTTTTAAAATTTACTGTTCAGATTTTTAATAATGGAGGTATAACAGAAATATTACCGACAGCCTAGGAAAGTGTGGTGCTTAATGTAATGCATACAAATACTTACAAAAATGAATTTATTCTTAGAATAGAGCAATAATCTGATTTTATACGTATATAATTATGTGGACATGTTACGATAATGAAACTGGTTAATTAGTCGACCTATGAGTTTCATCAATATACTCCCGGACGGCCGCGCATACTGTCGCATTAGAGAAACCAGAAATGGAAGCTCCAAAAGACAAAATGACAGGCAGAGATAAGTCCATACCAATACCACGTAAAGGTATTTCTAATAGGGATTTTCGTAATGTGTTAAACCGCCTGCAGGTCAAAAAGAATAGGTGTATTGTTTCCAGTACATCACAGAATGCGCACAGTGGCGAAGGTGCCTGAGCAGACCTGTGTATATAGAAATTTAGATTTGGTACCCGGCAACGCAGCCTTGTGATAGCTACTTCTTGTTTTCGAGTGCGACAAAAGTCTCTTCGCCAGGGATATAATAAATGGCGATATTCTGTAGAGTTTGTTAGTGCTGAACCTTTAAAGACTTGCAGAAGCGTACGTCAGCGGAATCGAGCAGCAGTCACATAAGCGGATGATGTACAGAGCGGTAGAATTGGTTCGCTGACTGACGACTTAGCTAACAAATGGGCTATTTCATTTAGAAACAAACCTTTATGTCCAGGCACCCAAACTAATCGTACTTTTCTCAAATGCGCAGGTACTAGTGCACGGAACGCCTTTGTTACGTGATTATCAGCACCAACAGAAAGTGCCACATAGAGAGATAGGGAATCTGTTATTATGACAGCTGATGTAATTGCTGTATCTAACTTGCGTAAGGCGATCACTACTGCCAGAAACTCGGCCACAAAAACGGGTATGAAATCGGGTAGTCGAAGGGAATAAATCCAATTTAAAATCGGGCTGAAAATACCAACCCCTGACTTTTCGTCGTATTGCGATGCGTCTGTAGCAATAATAACGTTCGTTGTATTACGGCGCAGGTGATCTTGTAGTAAACCATCCCAAATATTATGGAGAAGTAATTTGGCATTATTAGAAAAAATGTCGTCGAATTGAATTTCCACTGGGGCTAAATTATCACGACTCGGCATGATGTCGATGTTTTATGGGCACCCTTTCGATGCTGCATGTTATTGATGACGATGAGGAATCATGGCTGAGCACTTTGCAGTCAGCGGGTTGCATTAATTCAAACACTCGTTGCCCTATTAGCATTCTGTGACAACTGCTAGTTAATCTACTCTTCTGCCACGCTATGTAAATACCTCGATCGTTTACCGTGACTTCTGCGCTGACGGGAAGCCTTTAAAAACTCTTTTTAAAAACAAGCTTAAAGCACTAGCGTGGCTGCGAGGAAAAACACTCGACTGCCACGCAGAGGACCCCAGTTCAAATGTCATTCTACCCTGGGCACTTCATCCATTACCTTATTTTTCACGTTTATCGGTTCTTTCTTCATGTCTATTATTGATGCCACCAATGGCGGCAGCAACGGCGACGTCACTCAGTGCCAGAAGAGGCGCCTACAAGCGAATCTATAAAATCAGAAGCCATTTCATCACTCTGAAGGTGAATGACTAAAAATTGTGGTGACACAAAATTGTAATGCGATAGGTTTATAAAGCTCGTTTCACAAAATTCTGTTGTCAGCGTCGGTATCGTTTGTTGTGATCAAAGAATCATCACCTTTTCATGTCCGAAAATTGAAGGAGTTCAAATGAAAAAATAACGAAGAATTCTGTTGAAGCAAGAATCAAACCGTTGCTGTCCGCGGGGCCATCAAATATGCTAAATATATACCACAGAGGCGAGCTAGTTTTTGAAAGTGGCTCGGGCAAAATGCGCTTTATTTATTTATTTATTTATTTATCTAGTATATATTTATTTATTTATTTATTTAATTATTTACCAATACTGCCAATCTCATAAGAGGTTATAGCAGGGAGGGAGTATGAAAACAAATATTTGTTTACACAAAGTCATAATGATGGAGGACACAAGAAAAAGCCAGAATTACAAAATGACATACAAATAATAGATTATACACTGCGATTATAAGAGCGCACAATCAAACAACTTTAGTATTACCAAAATCTTGAACTAGGTTATCGTTAAAAACGACTACAAAAAGATAATGCATGCATTTGTAATATGGGGTAGGGACCGCAAGTAGGCATTTTTATTGGACAACTTAATTAAACAATCTTATAAACAATAAACTAATCAAAATTCATGTCACTTGAAATATAACGATGATAAAAAACAATACTTAGGTATTAGTAACATGACACTGACTCATCGTTTATCGGGTTTATATGATGTGATGTAGTGCGACTTGTGAGGAGAGCAATGTGCTCTCAGTCGCAGCTGTAAAAAAGTTTATGGATGATCCAGTGGTTAAGGTGGGTTTCAGTGAGTTCCAATCTTCAATGGCTAGAGGAAAAAATGAGTATTTAAAGCTGTTAGTGTTAAAATAGTATTCTACAAGAGTATGGGAATGATTATGATGGGTAGGTCTGCCATGAAAAAAAAGATATATACCTTGAAGTATCTATTTTTATTTTGTTGTGGAGTATATAAGAATGACATGTAGTGAAAGGGGTGTCATTACCACACACAATATTGCATGAGAGAATTACAGAATCGCGCCAGGCGTCAAAACTTGTGAATTGTGCAATGAGTGGGTGTTTTGAATGCCTGCCACCCTCACCTCCTCTGTGTAGTAAAATGCGGGTCTTTAACACTTATAGTATTGCGTGGCAGAAGTAGAGAATCGCCCCAGGCGTAAACAAATTTGAATTGTGCAATGAGTGGGTGTGTTGAATGCCTGCCGCCCTCGCCTCCTATCATTACCAAGCGTTCTGACATAATTATTCATTATTAACAGTGAACGCAGTCACCAAGAGAGCAGATACCTGGGTTTGCGAGTTGTCTTACGAACGCTTGGTGGGCCCTTCGTTCATTCGCAAAAGGAAGAAGCACAATGGGTATACGCACATAACGACTGCATCTGCAGTAGGCTTTTATAAGAATGCTTTGAAATGGTAAATATCACGTTAAGAGTATTGGGGGCGAGGCTCCCTATGCCGTGGGTCGTACGTCCGCGATCTATGTAATAGTCGTCGTAGTAGTAGGTAGCCACCTCTACGGCCGGACTAGAGGATTGGCACGCGCGCACCCATTTCAATAAAGGAGCGAACCCGCGCACGTTAATCATAACAAAAAAATAGTTGTTTCTGATGAAATACCTTACATAGACGAGTATTGGGGACTTGAGCTCCAATGAAATTTGGCTTGAATTTGATGCTTACAAAACAAAACTAGTAACAGAAGGACGAACTTTGAGCACTATCTGACCAGAAAGGGTTGCCGCGTTAAACTCGCTGGGCGCAATTTCCTTGGTTTCAGCAAGGTTTAGCGAGGGTTGGGACGCAGTGCCATGAATATAGTGAACTAGTATGTAGCGGACTATAGCCATGGTGAAAGGTTGGAAGTAGGCACGAAGCGCGGGCCGTACGAAAGTGCGCAAGTGCCACCTCTCGTTTACTCCTTGGAATGTCCGCTGGATGGCAGTACTTCTATACGCTGAATATATGATGAAAAGATGCGACATGGCGATACTTGGAGTGTTCACTAGATGGGCAGGCGGATGGACGGACGCACAGGCAGACAGATGCACAGACGGGTGGACGGACGGATGGAGGCATGGATGGACTCACTCAGGGGCGGACGCATGGACGAACGCAGGGATGGACTCACGAACGGGCGGATGGTCGCGCGGATGGTCGCACAGATGGACGCACGAATTGACGCAAGCAAGAACAAAAGGACGGACGGACGCTTCACCCCACTCATCATCATGCACTCCGTGAATATGCTGTGGTTTTTTCGTAGTATTGCAGAACGGTTGAGGCATGCACCGAAAACAGAAGCGAGGCTAGCACTTGAGAAGACGATGTTCGCGGGGCTCTATAACGCTATAGCGATCCACTCTTCAAGGGAGAGCTCAGGCGCCTCGAATCGTATGGAAGTGCAGAGCTATAGAGACATTTTTTTATTTGCCTTATGCTTTTTAGAACACTTCAAGCTCAATTGGTGTTAACCAGAAATGCTAAGCTCACTCCACAAATTAATTTTATTTACTGATTTCTACGTTTCATGCATTTATTACATATTTGTTTGTTTTCCGTTTAGCGTATACGGACCAGTGGTGATTGTGAACCCGCCGCGGTGGTGTAGTGGCTAAGGTACTCGGCTGCTGACTCACAGCTCGCGGGATTGAATCCCGGCTGCGGATGCTGCATTTTCGGTTGAGGCGAAAATGCTGAAGGCCCGTGTGCTCAGATTTGGGTGCACGTTAAAGTACCCCAGGTAGTCGAAATTTTCGGAGCCCTCCACTACGGCGTCCCTCATAATGATATGGTGGTTTTGGGACGTTAAACCTCACATATCAATCAATCAAGTGTTGATTCTCGGGTTTACCCAATATCTGCGTCAAATACCCGCCGTGGTTTTTCGGTTGATAATCGCTGTCCGTGATGGTTCGCTCAGTTGAGGACAGCTTCATTGTAAAAGGGCAGGGGTTGAACTTGATAAATTTAGGTTTTTCGAGTGGTAGCTCGTTTTTTTTGCGAAGTATTTTTAGCAAACTTTGACAAACTTGAGCGTATCTATCTATATGTCTTGTCGCTAACGTTTGGGTGGTCTCGTGGGCACCCCCTTAAGTTGGCGTGAGCCAAAGTTAGCATGGGAGGGTAAGATGGTTGGACGTTGTTGTGCCACAGACATGTTCCTCGTTCGGGAGCACGTCTGATGAGATCGAGCCCTGTTCCGACGAATTGTCTCCCCCCCCTCCCAGCGCCGCCTTCCGTGCAGAAGAACCGTGCAGTTCCGGGGATAACGTCGCTTCCTCCGCCGAACCACCTTGCAGTTCCGGGTATGGCTACGTCTCCCCCCTCCGAGCCCGAGAACTGGTCTGTGAGAATGGACCGAAGACGCTATTTAAGGCCGAGCCGGCCCCATGTTAGGAGATTTTGCCCCAGCCGACGTTGTCGTGCTGGTCGGCTTTGTACAAACGACAACCTGCTGCAGTAAACGCTCCTTTTGTTGCTGTTTTCCAAACGGATTGCCTCCCTGTTTCACCTTCGGGCTAAGGCTTCAGCGAAGTCCGCTCGACGGCTCGCCGCTCTTCGCCACCGCTACAATCGCGACAGAGCAAAATTCATTAAGTGGTTGGCAGCTTCGGGATACGATATCCTACGTTTGGCACGCCGGATCAGACCCCTGGAAGCTCGAGCACGACCGACCTGATATCAGCGTTTGGCTACGCTGCGATACGCTACCCTGTTCTCATCGTTCGGCAAGCTGGGACAAGCAACCCCGGATCTCAACATTGGCAAGTTGGACCGGATCCCTGAAGGCCTGACACTGTTCGACGGCAGCCACGAGTTGGACCATCGTCGGCTACTTTGGTTGGGTGAGTGCCCAACATTTACTGTTCATTTCGCCAGACCTCTCTAGCACAGGCAGATGTTAGGAGAGTGTTTTGACTTGTTTTGTTTTGTTGGTTATAATTTAATATTCACCTACTTTAAACCACGAGATTAGTTTTAGAGTACGGTGAATATCAGTAGTAGAGCATCACGAGGGACGAGATCGCGATGGAGCAGTACCTGGTGCAGGACCTGCTTGAAATTTGTGGAGCCATGGGGATTTCCGCCGGGTCCGCTGAAACAAAGGAAGCGATTCTCGAGGTGATGCAGGCAGAAAATGTGACTGCCGATGAGGCTGACGAGTTTTCGGAGCTCATTTGTGAGCAAAAGCAGAAGGCCGAGAAAAGCCGCGAAGATCTCGAAGCTCAAAGGCACGAAAAATGGAAGGCCGAGGAAAGTCGAAAAAGGAGAGAGCATGCTCTCAGAATGAAAGCGCTTGATCTTAAAATTCAAGCACTTAAATGGGATCGAGCTAAACACCAGCTCCACAACTTTCAGACAGGCGAGAACATCGCGCATTTTCTTGAGAATTTTGAAGTTGTCTGCTGTGATGTTGGTGTTGGCCGTGACCTTTGGGTGGAGAAGCTCGCCACGTTGTTGCCGCGCAAGATCGCGCATGTATTGAATTGTTTGCCCTCCGAGGAAGCAGGAGATTTTAGTCAGGCTAGATATGCTTTGATTAAATATTTTTTCATTTCAAGTCCTGCTGGAAGTCAGAGCGATAGTAACAGCGCTGAAGCAGGTGGTAAGGCGCTAAAGGTAGACGCCCGCCGAAAAGAGCGAGAGGACAAGGCGCGTCGTAAAGCGCTGGAGGACGACGCGCGCAGTAAAGCGATGGAGGCCCGTCGCGCAGCGCTTCAGGATGAGGAAAGTCGCGAGGCATATGACGTTGAGGCCCGTCACAAGGTGCAAGACACCGAAGTGCGTCAGAGAGATCCGGGCACTGAGGAGCCTCACAAAGAGTTAGGGGCGGAGGCCCATCGGAAACCTCGGGACGCAGAGGCGCATCGTAAAGCGCTAGAGATGGAGCCGCGGCGCAGCGCACGCGATCAGGATGAATCGCGTCAAAGTGAGCATGAGGCCGACTACGAAGGCCTGGGAACAAGGGCTATCTTGGAAAGAGAGAGACCCTTACAAACTGAACAGAAACCTTCAGTCGAGTTGGTTAACTTTAAAAGCATTGGGACTCCCGTTCTGTCACAGGCAGAGACAGCAAGCATCGGGCCCGAGGAAAAGCTAGGTAACCAATCTGGAGCTTTGTCTCCACGAAGTGAAGGCAGCGTACTTCGTAGTATGAATGCCAGTGCTATGAGCACGGTGATAAGTTCCGTTGGGAAGAGTCACCGTTGCAAATATAAGGCGAAGTCGAATAACGCCAAGCGCGCGAAAGTGGCTAAACGCCATTGCTCTCAAGATGCCATACTCAATGTCAGGGCTGAGGTCGGGACAAAGCTCAATAAAAGAAAGATGAAGTTCAGGCCGCTGCTGAGATCTAGATCAAACGCGAAGCGCGTCGCGAAGAAAGGAACTTCAATAATATTCCGAAGCCAAAATCTCCGTTTCCTCTCATCTCCAGAGCAGACACCTAACAATGACCACAAAGATAAGTTGGTTCAGCCGCATACAGTTTTGGCAGAACCTGTTGAAGGCAGCGCACTTGTTATTAAGTATGTCGGGGCTTCCAGCGTTCCTAGCCATTTGAAAAGGAAAAGGCCTCGGCAAAAGCGTAGAACGGAAGAGACGAGAAGCGTCAAACATGTTAAAGCAGTTGTTAAGTGCCGTGACGTCTTCATTCGAGACGCCAGGTTCAGGGCTACGCGTAGGATCGCGAAAGGGCTCTATAGGAAATGTTTGAGGCTCATACCATCACCGAGATCGAGATTAGGCGGGAAGCACGTGAAGAAAGACCGAATTTCAGGAAAATTCGAACGCCGAGATCCCCGCCTGGTCTTATCCTTTTCACTGCCGCGTAGATGCAAGCAAGTGGGGAAACGTTGGGAGCGCTTGAGCGGTAACACGAGCGGTTCTTCTCCACCATGGCGAAAGGGTCGCTGGTCGAACGGGCGGCGTAAACGATGCAGTACAGGTGCCTTCTTGTTCAAGTTAAGCGGCTGCTCGTCAAAAGTTGCTGCTACCGAGTTCGGCAAACAGCTTTGTTCGTTGTGCCTTTGTCAAGACCGGATCCCCCGAAAGCTATGGAGTGCGCGACTCCCCAGAGTTCGTCTGAGAGGGGCCCCGTCTTGCCATTACTATGAATAGACATTGTAATTAGCTTTAGAAATTGTTTTTCTACTTTTTTCGTAAGCCGTTGAGCAAGGAATGAGTCTAAATTTTTTGTAAGTTTTACTTTCCTTGTCATCGGAGAAGCAGATTTTCAGGTTTGTTTGATTAATTTTGTTTTCATAATATTTCAAAAGTAACAGTTAGTGGGTTTTATTTTAACAGATAAGGCTAAGTAAAAGCCCCTGTTTAAATATACCTTTTTTGTTTGACCTTACATTCATTATGCGCGTCAGTGTAGGTTAACTTTTCCCTTTGTTTTGTTTAACGTGCGCAAGTTTGATTTTCATTGTTATTTTCTTACCTTTTCAAGCGTGTTTTATCTTGTTTTGATCATATTGGCTGCGCGCATTGAAAAGAGAGCTTGAGGAGGACGAACTTTGTTAAGTTGACAATATGACGCTTGCAGGCGACGCCAATGTGCGTGGTTCAGGATTGCTCGGTGTACTAAATTGTAGTTTCGGTGCTAAATTGAACAATCTTCAGAAGCTTCGATCATCCAGATTCTGCCTAAATTACAATTGAGAATCGCTTGAAAACAAAAAAAAATTCTGTTTGGTTTAGCGGTGTCATGCACTGACACTTAGCTAAAGGAGTGTCAGCACTGTGTATTCCTCCCGAGATTCGTTGCTCGTGATGCTAATTGTTAGCCCAACGTAATCTCGAGGAAACATTTGGTTCCTGCTGGTCTGGCGATTTGATCAGCATTTGGAGGGTGCTTGCTTTGGCCGGAGTGGTTCGCCTTTGTGTTCGACTCCGTCGTTCCAGTGAACCTCTGCAGGCCTATGGAAGTCTCAACGGGCGGAGAGAGCGGAACGGCTACCGACGGTCAACCAGCATCCCTCCTTCCGAGCCGCGCTGACGGCTCAAAACTCCGGATGCATTGTCTGGCGGCGGGGGTGCTGTTGTGCCACAGACATGTTCCTCGTTCGGGAGCACGTCTGACGAGATCGAGCCCTGTTCCGACGAATTGTCTCCCCCCCTCCCAGCCCGAGAACTGGTCTGAGAGAATGGACCGAAGACGCTATTTAAGGCCGAGCCGGCCCCATGTTAGGAGATTTTGCCCCAGCCGACGTTGTCGTGCTGGCCGGCTTTGTACAAACGACAACCTGCTACAGTAAACGCTCCTTTTGTTGCTGTTTTCCAAACGGATTGCCTCCCTGTTTCACCTTCGGGCTAAGGCTTCAGCGAAGTCCGCTCGACGGCTCGCCGCTCTTCGCCACCGCTACAATCGCGACAGAGCAAAATTCATAACAACGTATATGAAGGGCTGGTCAAGGCATGAATAATTTCAGAATCCCGTCGCAGACGTCATAAAACACTTCCCGCGAGAAAGTGGCACATACCCATGGGCAGGTATGTGGCGCTGGTATGCCGGTATGTGCCACAGGGTACTTACACTTGGTATCTACCGAGGAACAACGAGAACACGCAAGGCCAGTCTTAACACGGGCTAGCGTTAAGAAATACCTGGCATCGGTAGCGTTGACCTGATAAAATCAAAGAATAAATGTAAGGGTCCCAGCTGAAATCGAACCCAAGCATTCTGCGTGGCAGTGAAACATTTTAACACAGAGCTACGCCAGGTCTCTGAACTATTTTTCGAATAGACGCTAATCTTAGTGAAACGTCACTAGTGGTAGCAGTGCTGCCTACTCAATTTTATAAACATTACATATGTACTCATTTGATACAGCCGTCACGTCAGGTTAATTTCGATGACAGTGAGTTGCCGTGCGATGAAGTTGATTTATGTAACAGTGTCAGGGCCAACATCCTCGCGAGCATCAGCGCTTCATATCAGCTTCTGGTGTTGCTAATACACATGTTCCAGTTGGTATTGTTGTGCAAGTACAAACAACTGGTTACATGAACATCTGCAAATCTTCAACATATGTCTGTGCGTGCAACATTCGTTCATGTATTCAGCGTCATTTCATGACATGATGCTCATTAAAAAATGCAACACGGTCACCTTCCCTCCACATGCTTTGCATAACGTCGATTCCAAGGTAAATGGGATCCGCAAATTTTTTTCTTTGCGTTGATAAAAGGCGAGATCATCGAACAATTGCAGTTCATTCGTTTCTCCCGGTGAAAGCACTTCTACTTCCACGTCTCTTCCGGATGATACCGGTGTCAGACAGCGTCTGTTGTAATGGCCGTTACCAAAGTTACAATTTCACTACATGACCATGTACAGACGCTGCACCATGCCGTCGGCGCTACCAACAGGAATGGGCAGTGAACTTTGATGCAGCCAGCACCTCTTGCGGCAATGCACACATGAAGTTTTTCTTGTTACTTGGAGAAACTCCTAGTCCGGGTTCCTATAGTTCATGATAGGAAACCTGGACTAGGGTTCTATATATATATATATATATATATATATATATATATATGTTAAAATAAAACATCGTCTATCTCTCGGCACTCTTCTACTTCTAGGTATTATGTTTCTAGAAATGTTCAAAGAATTATTTTTTTTTCTTGCAGAGGGATGATTAACATAGCACAATGACGATTTCGGTAAAGATTCCACACTGCATAGAGTGCTGTGCTACATGTAAATCCAGCGTAAAACGAGAATTTTCAGTCCCCACCCCTGAGTGATTGGAATACCGCATGCAAATACGTAACGAACGCTCTTTAGACTATTCAATTCTACGCACGCATAATAATTGGTTTTAGATTTGTAAATAATATCCTCACTACCAAAGCGTTTTACTTCCCTTGTTACTATTCATTCGAGGATGGAAACCTGACCGCAACCACGGATTCCCAAAATATGTACGGCGATAATAATTCTGCATTTTATGCTGGTATAGTAAAATTTGATTGCCGTATGGCAGCATGTTTTCTTAGCTGTTCCACTCGAGTGGCAAAAAAAAAAAAACGTTGCCCAGAGAAAATTACTTTACGCTTCGCTCAGCATCACATCGTAAATAGGGTCGCAACACAAATACCAACAGCTGTCTCAAGACACCCATCTGCCACAGTACCGGTCCTGCACGCTCGCCTCAATTCACCATATGCTTGAGGAAACACGAACTTTTTTCACTTACATTTCTTTCTGTTGCTCCCAAAATCGTTCAGTTGCGCCTTCAGCTCTCAAAAAGGCTTGGAGCGTTTATTTGCATGATGGAATATGCCTTAGGGTGAACGATTGCGAATCACCAAGTTTTACGGTCTCTCAAGCAGGTCGGAAGAAAAACTGCGAGTTTCTCGCTAGAAGAGGGCAAGGAATGCAAAGAGACAGAAAAGCAGAACTCACATAGCAGAGGAAACTAATATTGCCAGCCTAAGCACACATGCATTCGAACGTATTCAATTTTGAGCCACGCTAATCCTGATATAAACTTTTGTGATTCTTGTTATATACCACGCCTTCGTTACACACGACTGATCCACTATATAAATGTGAACCACAGTACATAACTAATAGGCTCATATATATAGAGACATGCACTTGTAAAGTAGCAAAATAGTTTTTCAACATGCATTGTTGTGCTCAACTGCAGTTAACCGCTCTTCGAATGTCAAAGTAAAAGCTTTGTTCAGTAGGTTGGTTTCTTAGTGAGCATCTATCTATCTATCTATCTATCTATCTATCTATCTATCTATCTATCTATCTATCTATCTATCTATCTATCTATCTATCTTCTATCTATCTATCTATCTATCTATCTATCTATCTATCTATCTATCTAATCTACCACTTTTGATTTTCCTTCTCGGTGTTGCCTTTCACTGCCGCGCCATACTGTCTGGACCCGCCCCTTGCTTTTGTGTCGGACTTGACTGGCCTTTTACAAGCCCGCCTTCATCACCCACCTATTTTTTCTTTCTGCCTTTTTGCCTGCCCGGCTTTGTCACCTTGATTTCCATTGCCCGCGTTACTTTGCCTCTGTGTTTGTCTTCCTAGTCTGCTTGTTTTGCCTTGCTATTTCCTTGCCTGCCCAGCATGAAGTCTTGCCCAGTCTGTCCGTCCTCCTAGCCCTTCTGCTGTCTCGCCATTTTCTTGCCTTTGCTGATCTGTCTTCCTCTCCTGCTTTCCACAGACTGTCTTGCCTTGCACGCCTGCGTTACCTCGACCTACCTTGGTTGCCTTGAATTGCCCACTGGTCTTGTCTCCCTTTACCTGTCTGCACAGTCTTCCTTGCCTGCAGTACTTCACCATTTCTTGCCTGCCTTTCTCGTCTGTCTATTCCACCTAACTGCCTGCCTTGCTTTGCTTGCCTGCGGCTACCTTGCCTGTCTGTTATACGTTGCCTACGACTGGCTGCGTTGCCTTCTACGCATTTTCTTCCTTACCTGCGTGCCTTGCATTATTTTGTCTTTCTTGGCTTCCCTGCATTCCTTGTCTGTCTTCCTTGCATTCCAGCCTTGTCGTGCCTTATATTACAGCGTCCTTTCCTGTCTTACGTCTCTGTCTTTCTTGTTTACCTACCTTCCCTAAATTGCCTACCGTACCTTGCTTATTAGATATATAGCTAGCTACATCTTTCGTTCGGTCTAATTTATTGATCTCCTACATAGTTCATTGGGCATGTATCACTGTTCATATCTCACTCCCCAGTGCTTGGTGGAATTTCAGTGAAGCACACCTTTTGCTTGACACTTCTCGTTTAATGAATAGCATTTTCCCCAGGCATCTTGCGTTACTTAACTAGCATTGTTTGGCTACAAGTATACCAAGAAAACAACTTGTTCAACTTCAACGTGGCCTTTTATATTATTCAAGGCGATTCAAAGTGCAATGCAGTTAGATCAAGTACAGGCAGTCTAGACCATACGGCAGTCTGGTTCTACATTGTCATCCTGACGTGGCAGCCTACCGTGTCAGCCTAACAATTGATATTCAGGACCTAAATGAAGGTCATCGTACCATATCATAGCTCTATTTCTGCAGGTACAATTTCGTAAAATGACAAGTCTGAATCTGGTCTCACATCATCCAAAGACATGACATTTCTATATTGCCCGTGAGGTCACTTGAGCTTCTCGCCAATCATTTAGCACGAATATTTCTGCAGTTGATATCGTGCGTTTATTTCCAGTCACCTTGCGTGCCATGGAAAACTGTGCCATAGAATTTGAGCAAAAGGCTACTGAAGCGCATTCGCCAAATAGATATATAGACACATAAAAACCTTATTTCTTCAAAAATTGGGTGCAGATGAGTCCGTGTGGATGGTCGTCAAGCTTAGATGGAAAATGGTCTGGTTGGCTTAACCTCGGTTACCTTCGTCTGAACGACTTGGTCTGACATGCTGAACACAGCCTCACAGAGCTCGAGATAAAGATCATGCATAATATTTGCCGAATGTGGCGCCACGCTACGTTCTCAAATGATGTGGTGATATCTTCCCTCTGCATACCCCCCTTTCTGCTCCCAACATGAACAGCGTCTCTATGTCAGCTTTTTTTTTTGTCGCAGCCACTCAAGAATAAATGGGAGCTCCGCTAACAGTTGTCACCGACCCACCCAACTGCAGTCTATCATTTACTATACATCAGACAGTTTTCACGGATTTCAGGCACATCCCTTGTCCGTACAGGCATGTGCTCATTTGGCTAGTTTTCAGTCGAAAAGTTTTCCTTCTTGGAGAGTGTCAATGAAAATTCCGACTTCACGGCACTGCAAAATGTAATGTTTTAACAAGGAACAACAAACTGTAGTGACAAATATGGGCACTGCTGGAGCAATGACGACGACGACGTTACGTGGGCGTCGCAAAGTATTCTTAAATTTGGCGGAAGTGCTGTTTTCTTCAACATGGAACTCCGTTCCCGGACTCTACCTCAACCTCCCGCCTCGCCAATGCATGACAACATGCCCCAGCCACCTGCAGTCCTAATCCAATCTGTTACCTGCCCTGAACACAACGACAGCTAGATCCGGTGATTTTCACCTCGACCGATGACCAAAACGCTGAAGAATGGCTGTCCCATGTATGAATTTCTAGGTGCTCACAATAAGGGGATGTCGCAGACAAGCTCCGTTACCTTCATTTCTATCTCGTAGGTGTGGCACAGCTGTGGTTTAACAACCATAAAGCTGAAGTTTCCTCTTGGTCAACCTTTAAGACACGCTTTGCGGAAGTCTTCGGCCAACCCGCTGTTCACAAACTTCGCGCCGAACAGCGCTTGCGCGGCTGGCACAGCGCTCTGGGGAGACCTTCACCTCGTATATTTAGTATGTTCTGGACCTCTACCGTCGCATCGATCCCGACATGTCCGACACTGACAAAATACGGCATATAATGAAAGGTATCGAGGACGACGCCTTTCACATGCCTGTTGCGAAAAACCCCCCAACTGTCATCCAGCTGATTCAGCGCTTTCAAAGTTACGACGAGCTGAGGAAAGAGCGCATTTCTACGCGACTTCGAAATCTCGACATGGCCAGCACCATTGGCGCTGTTTTCTCCGAACAAGGCACGCTAATGGAGCGAATTCAGCAGTTCGCCTGAGTAGTAGCGCACCGATTGTCTCTTGAATGAAGGTTCATATGAATGAAGCCGACCACTCCAAGACTGCGTTTGTAACACCTGACGAATTATACTAGTTCAACGTGATGCCATTCGGCCTCTGCAATGCACCGGCCACCTTTGAACGTCTCATAGACAACATCCTCAGACGCTTTAAATGGCCTATGCCATTTGGATGACGTCGTCGTTTTCTGGAAGGAGTTCAACTCTCACCTCAGCCACCTCATCTCGCAAGTAGCCTGACTTGTCTTAAGGACGCTGGACTGCCGCTTAATTTGAACAAATGACACTTCGCCGCCCTCCAGCTTACCATCTTGGGGCATGTTGTTAGCAAGCATGGTGTCCTCCCTGATCCAGCCAAGCTTCGCGCTGTCGCAGACTTTCCCAGGCCGGCTACACTAGAAGAAATCTGCAGCTTCATAGGCCTGTGCTCATTATTTCGCCGTTTTGTTCGCAATTTCGCCACCATATTCGTACCCTTGACACAGCTACTTGCCGACAAGCAAGACATCTCGGCGTAGTCCCCCACATGCGACAAAGCATTCGCCTCTTTACGTCATCTTCTCCCACCACCACCTATCCTACGCCACTTTGATGCAGACGCTCCCACCGAAATCCATAGGGACGCTAGAGGAGTAGGCCTCGGCGCTATTCTTGCCCAGCCTAAATCGGGTTTTGATGAGTATGTTGTTTCCTAAGCTAGTCGCATCCTCACTGAAACGGAAAAAGAAAGTACTCAGTCAAGGAAAAATAATGTCTTGACGTCGTTAGTGCAATCACAAAATTCTGACCTTACGTATATGGTTGCCCATTTAACGTCGTAATGGGTCACCATGCATTGCGTTGGTTGTCGTCATTAAAAGATTCCTGGTAACCTAGCTCGCTGGGCGCTACGTCTTCAAGATTACGACATCCGTGTAGTCTATCGGTCAGGCCTCAAGCATTCGGACGCCGGCGCTCTTACTGGTTAGCCACTTCCCCACGATTATATTACAGCGTCTGTTGCCAGTTGCGAATGTTCTTCACTTGAACATATCGACATATCCTCTGAACAACAACAGGATCCATAGATAGCGTCTCTCCTAGAGTACCTATCTCAGACGTCTCCACCTACTGATAATCGTTCACTTCGACGAGTTGCCCACCATTTTACAATCCGTGACGGCCTTCTGTCTGGTGGTCCCTCGCCACATACGTTCTGACTTCTGTGCCTCCTTCCACGTAGATCCGCATTGCGCCCATGCGGGTGTGGTGAAGACGTATGCTCGCCTACAGATTCGATACTACTGGCGCGGAATGTACCACTTTGTTCGGCAACACGTTTGTTCATGTTCCTTGTGCCAACGACGGAAGAGCTCCCCTCGCACAACCACAGGGCCACTCTAGCAACTGCCTTGCCCTTCTCAGTCTTTTGACCGCATAAGAATCGACTTGTACGGTCCCCTCCCACACACACTAAATGAAAACCGCCGGGTCATCGTAGCCGTGGACCAGCTCACGCGCTACGCTGAAACTTCAGTGCTTCCCGAGGCCACTGCGCGACAAGTCGTCTTGTTCATTCTGCGCATCCTCGTCCTTCAGAGTGGTGCACCGCGCGAGCTTCTCAGTGACCGTGGGCGTTCTTTCTTGTCCGAAGCTGTAAAAGCCCTCCTGTGCAAATGCAACATCGTGCATCGAAAAATCACCCCACATAAACCCCCAAACTAACCACATGACCGAGCGATATAATCAGATGCTAGATGATATGCTCTGCATGTATTTTCCCACTGACCACACGAATTGAGACCGCATACTGCCATTCGTTACTTATGATTATAACAGCGCCATTCAATCTACTGGATTCTCCCCGTTATTCCTTCTTTGTGGTCGGGAAACTTCCTCGTTCTTGGACACTATCCTTCTGTACCACCCAGACCCTTCAGAATCGACGACGTTCTCCGAAGCCACCGCTTATTCCGAAGAATATCGGCAGCTCGCACGTTCGCTTGCCACGCACGATGAGGCTCACCAGAAGCACACTCATGACCGGCATTCATCCCCTTCGTCATACACCCCTGAAACAATTGTATGGCCCTGCGTGCCATCGTCTGCCCCCGGCCTTTCCTCAAAGTTCATACCTAAGTATGATGGTCCGTACCGGATCCTGCGCCAGACATCACCTGTCAACTACATCGTTGAGCCCATTCAGCCAACTACAGATAAAGGACGCCGCGGGTGCGAAACTGTGCATGTCAACCGTTTGAAGCTTCACTACTACCCATCAGTCGTGCCTGCACCATATGTCGCCAAGATCCATAGCTCCTTTTCTACCGGGGAGTCATTGTAGTGACAAATACGGGCACTGCAGGTGCAACGACGAAGACGACGTTTGTTGTTGCTAAGGCCCGTGCTCATTCTGTCGAAACGACTGACTGCTGTCACGTTGCTGTCCGGCACATTAAACGGTTGCCTAACCTGGGCTTCTCAAGGTATTCATACCAAACATTTAATTTGTGATATGCATAGCACCTGCATCACCAGCGGAATCGTTATAATGGTTAGAACGAAAATTGCCCATCATTGCCTTGTTGAACAGATAAACGACAGGCGTGCTGAAGTACCGGCGGTGAAGCGTTTATTTATTGCTAGGGTTTAACCAACTATAAGTGCACTGAGCGTTCGCGCCACGAGCGCCGACGCAGCCCACGCTTTAAGTAACGTCCGTGTATTGTCATGACGTATTAGGCTCGTAGCTGCCACATGAGCCTAAACCAAAAAGTGCAACAATGTTAAAACTCTTCAACTCAATAGTATTGTGCCCAGGCTGTCACTAGACAAACTTAGTTTATACATGTTCCACCACTACAGTTTCTTGCAGTGACAGACGGAGCATTTCTGCAACCGCCATAGCAGCACATCAAAATAGTAGAAAATGGAAAACTTCCAGGTGGTGTGGCGATACACATATCACATATTATTTACGACGAATGGTGAGGAATAAAAACATAAGCGCGCACAGATGGTTCTGTAAATCTAGTCCCACGTCTTGACCGTGGAGCGGAAAGCATTTGTTTATGCAGGACTTTATCGTAATTTTTCATGAACGTATAATTTAATACTTTCAGAGTTATTCGCTCACTCGTTGCAATCATTTTCTAGCGACGAGTATAGGCAAGACGCTCCCCTTGCATAAGATTCACTTCTGAATGCATTCGGAACCACTAAAACATTACAAATGACGCAGGCGATTCGCTTTTTTGCCACACATAATGGCGAGCGTGAGTCGAGGTAGAGAAAGGCAGCCTCAGAAATTTTCCCAGAAGAAAAAGGGCACCCGAAAATACGGCAAATATCCAGTCGTCGACGAAAATGATGAAGGTTCGTGCGGTAGTCGCGAGGGTGAATTATTTTAGAGGATCCTGTGGGCGAAATTTTTTTTACTCGCAACCCACCTTCAAATTTGAATAAAAAGAAAACTCAAAAGCCGAAGCAACAATGAATTAGAAAGAAATGTTCAGTACCTAATCTGAACGCTGTTCTGTGTCATCTAGCTTCCGCATATTATTTTACATTTTTTCATGCATCTATGAATATTTTTTTTTCTCGTGTGATTGTGGTGGCGAAGGTGCTTTAGACTCTCCAGGAAGAACTATTCTCTCAAATAAAAGACAAAGAAAAGCTGAGCGATTGTGGTGGGCGAGCGCGGGTGATTAATGAGGTCGCCGAACAAAGCGAGAAGATGTCACAACGCTGTGCTCCTGATCATTTATCAAGCGTCGTCGAGTGGTCTCTGATGACGGGTGCTGTACGTCCTATGGTACCAGTCTACATCATCGTTGGAGGGCACCTGCAAGACAGGACGAAAAACGAAAAATAATTCTTTTGTGCTCTGTTGACCCGACGGGAACTTTGCTTTCTAGGAACCTGAAAGATCACGTAGGCGGGTGCTTAACTTTTTCTTCAGTTTTTCAGTGTGGACCAATTTGTGCGTGTTTTAGGCGCCGAAAAGTGGGGAAGAACAAAATACAAAATAAAGTAGTATGTGGTTGGTTGATGCTCGAAAAAGAAGTGATTGGAGCGCGTGTGCGTTTTCGGTATTGTGACATTCGCTTTGCCGACAGCAGGAGGGCTTCCTGTTGCCTAATACTGGAGAAGGCACAGAAGGTCCTTTGTGTTGCAACACTTGCAGTGTGCCAAAATCACGTGAGCTCTCCGAAAACGCCGTGCTTGGGTGATTAGGCGAACACTTCCTCTTTGGCTGTCTAGGGTCCTGGGACAGACACATCGGAATTGTGTATGCAGGCAGTAAAAAGATGAAACATCTTTGAACAGCTAGCGTCGCTCGAGCCAGCGCTTCAACAAGCGGCCTCGTCGTTCTCTTGCTGCCTTGACGAAGACAATTCGCCTTGTTCGAACGTTGGCCGTAGCGACAACAAACGGTCAAAAATTAGTGAAGTTGACGTATTCTTTCTTGCAAAGCCTCTTCATTTCAGCTTCAGTAATTTTCCTAGCATTTCAAAAGTGGTGGCATACTCAGCAACACGGTAAGACTCTTGCCTGAACTACCACTGAAACTAAATTGCATAAGTCGACCAAGTTTCCTTGAGCTGTGTTCAAATAAAACACTGTGTCCTCGTCTGTTGTTGCCTATGACTTTGTACGGGAACTGGAAAGCCTGTATTATATTCTCAGCTTTGTAAGTGGTGGTTGTCTTGCGTTTCCATTGTTTTCATTATTGTTGTTTACTTCACTGTGCTTGCCACGTTTTTTTTACTGTTTGATCACATGCGCGAAACCCCCTGCATGGTCCACGTAGCGGTGGCAGTTCTGCTACGCAAACAAATAAAAATACAACTAAATGAAACCTCCACCACTTCACGCTGGTCCTGGGTATGATTCCCAGTCACACGAAGCTTTTTCATATTACACACGGCCATTTTCTAATATGGCTCACAAGAGGTTCACATTTCTCAAGACATTAATTTTTTGTGGTCAAATTCTCGAGGTTTTTGTTGCCACTTCAGACTAATCTCAGTTTCTCTGAGCCTATCAAGGTTCCTGGTTACATGGCACTTTCACTAACACCACCAGACACGTATTGTGGAATTTCCTGCACGCAGCAAGCGCCAAGCGATGTGCTACAACGAAGATAGTATAGCATTACCTGCCCATACGCGTGCCCAGGTGTGACAGTTATTTACCGAAGCAACTCAAAAGCAGCAAAAAAATCAGGGAAAATTGACAAGCTCGGTTTTCCTACACCACTGTTAGCTTATGTTTATTCACAAGTGGGCTTTCAAGCTAAATTCTTATTTCATCTCTTTTTACCACAACCATATAGCTGTGCAAGCTTCATTTGCATTCCACACCACGGGAAACGTGAGCACACTATTGGCAGCGAATGTAAGTACGTAAGTAACAATGAACATCGCCAGGCCATCGCCTCTGTCGCTATTTATCAGCGGAGGCAGAAAGAGAACAGAAAACTATGCGGCCCAAACACAGCTGTTGGTGCAGTCTCGCTTGTTGGGCAAACTGCGCGGATGGTGTTGCAAGTTTTCGTTTTTCCGTTCCGTTCTTGGTTTTTCGTACGTGGCACCAGCGAAGTAAGCAGCCAAGCCTGCACATAGCTGCTCAAAGTTCGTTAGCTCGTTAAAGGTCGCTTTTGTTTCGTTCTAACACGCGAGAGTGGCAAATTGAATCGCCCGGGAAGTGGGATTATTGTGGCAAGCCGCCTGCAGGGATGCCGGCACTGCGTGTTTGTGGGCGCGCCACACTGGCTAGGCGGTATAGTATGATGCGCCGTCGTTGTGGCCTTTATTTTTACGCTCGTGCCTCTATGCGAGGGCTCCGTTTAACGGGGAAGGTGCCCTCGGCAACGTTCGTGGTTACGTTGGCGCAACGCCTCCATGTTTTTCGCCTTTCTGCGCGCACCGTGAAGCCTGGCGTGATGCGTGTGAGGAAGAAGAAGAATAGGACGACGAGGAGAACGAAACTGTACACGCACACTATAGCGTTGTTAGTGGGCGATAAGTTTCAGAATAATGAAGCGGCAAGTTGTTGTCTCTTCCCTCCGCTTCTTGCCGTTGTGAGCTTTTCTTCTCCTCGGGTCGGTATTCACCGCTTACACAACATAGTTGGGCCCATTGGTTCGGCTTTGTTGAATCGGTATACTGCGGCTGCGAAATTCTCACACGCTGTCTTTTTCTCGATGCATTTCCTTCGCGTGCGTGTGCCGCGAGTTCCTGGAATCACGCGGTTGTGTGACTAGCAGTTAGGCCAGGAAACACAGAGTGTCAGGAAATGGCTCATGGAGAAATTGTGAATGCAAACGAGGTCCAGCTTGCTATACACCGCAACATTAGCAGGTGAGGAATTGATGCAGAAGAAAGGAAAGTGTGATTTACTGAAAGCATTGCATGCGACAAGGCGTGTGCTGTCACCCAGCCGTCACGTTCAGACACACCCAGAAAAAAGAATTTATTGCGAATTATGAGCACTCATTATTTCTGCTTTCTCTATTTTACCAGGGTAACAAACAACACATAGGCAGAAAAGCTTGTGTGAAGGTTAGTTGAAACATACTTAAGGAAAAGGCTACGCTGCAAAGTTGAAGACTAAAAACTGATTCATTTGATTGATATGTAGAGTTTAACGTCCCAAAACCACCCCATGATTATGAGAGACGCTGTAGTGGAGGGCACCGGAAATTTTGACCACCTGGGGTTTTTTAATAGGACTAAAAACAGGACCACGGTGTAAGAATATGCAGGCACTGACACTCTCTCCGCAACGCGTTGAAAAGCGCAATACCAGCGCGTCTAGATAATCTTCGGGTCGTTATCAGTTATCTGGTAGATGGCGCTACGACGAGTGGGCTCAGCCCTCTTGGTCTCAGCAACACGCTCGGCAGAAGCGAGCGTGCTGCTCATTCTGGGTCTTTTTGTTGGCATGTGTGACCACGTTGTCTTAAAGCCAGGTTTTTTTTTCTTCTCGTATGTTTAAGTATATTCTGTTGACGAAGGTGACATCAAACTGCTGAAAGGGTCTCGAAATGGCCAAAAGCCGTTTTGTACCGAATGGCCATTCTGGCTTTAGACTTGTGTGGAGCGTGTCCCTCTCTTCAAAGTGTCGTCTGACAGTGATCGTCAGATGGTGATGATTGACTTATATATGCGAATTCACATCGCAACATCTATCCATGAACAGCGGCATTGCTTTAGTGGGCTGTATAAGAAATACTTGCGTGGTCCAAATATTCCTATATTTCGTGCAACAACTGCATTGCTCTTGTGTGCTTGTTATGAAATACATGCGCTTTTCAAATATTTATTTATATCGAGTTTTATATCAAATGCTTCAATAATTTCATGTGGAAATGAAAGCACGGGTACGCATGAAAGACCTTTCTGGTGCCGTAACGATTCTTTTTTTAATAGAGGGTAATATTTATTAGTGGCAGTTTACGCGTCAAAATCATGATTTGATGAAGAGGGACGCCAAAGTGGAGCGATCCTGTCTGACTTTGACCATCCGCGCTGTTTAACTTGCACTTACATCTAAGCACGCGGCAGTTCCTTGCATATATTCCCAACGGGGAAATACTTTGATAGAGCAATAGCACGCTAGCTAACAATTTTAGAGGCGAAGCTCCTTGAAGTAGCACCCGCTCGTCCCTCGTCGTAGTCGTAGTGCGTAACCAGTCTTACGTTTTCACCTGCAAGGTGTGGCCAGTGAGAAATTTTTCCTGTGCGTTGTTGAACAATAAAAAACTCACAGCGTGCAGGTAAACTAAAAGCCGAATTCTCTTGTGTCTCATTCCCAATTAGCAGCCATTGGCATGTACATTGAGCACTATCTGACAAGAAAGGACTGCTAGGTTATACTCGCTAAGCGTAACCTCGTTGGTTTTCGAAAGGTTTAGCGAGCGTTGGGCAGCAGTGCCATGAATACAGTGAACCAGTATATACCATCAACTCGAAGTGGTTAAAGGTGGAAAGCAGACAAAAAGTGCAAACCATAAGAAAGTGTTCTTGTGCCACCTCTCATTTAATCCTTGAAATTTCCGCTGTATGGCGGTGCTTCTATATGCGGAATATATGATGAAAAAATGCGAGATGGTGATACTCGGAGTGTTGACTAGATGGAAGGATGGACACACAGACAGATCCATGGACGGACGCATGGATGGCTGCACGGATGGATGGATGCATGGACAGACGACGGGGCGGATGCATGGATGAACGCAGGGACGGACGCACGAACAGACGCACGCACGGACGGGTGGATGGACGCACGGACGGTCACACAGACGGATGCATATATGATGAAAAGACGCGAGATGGAGGTACTTGAAGTGTTGACTAGACGGACGAATGGACACACAGACAGATCCATGAACGGACGCACAGTTGGCTGCACGGATGGATGGATACGTGGACGGACGACGGGGCGGATGCATGAACGAACGCAGGAACGGACGCACGAACAGATGCACACACGTATGGGTGGATGGACGCACGGACGGTCACACAGACGGACGCATGTATGATGAAAAGATGTGAGATGGTGGTACTTGGAGTGTTGACTAGATGCACGAATGGACACACAGAGAGATCCATGAATGGACGCATGTATGGCTGCACGGATGGATGAATGCATGGATGGTCACACAGACGGACGCATGGACGGACGGAAGCAAGAACGAATGGATGGACGGATGCTTCGCCCCACTCTCCATCATTCACTCCGTAGATATGCTGCCATTTTATTTTTATTTTTTTCCTCGAGCAATATTGTCAGACGAAAATACTTGTGCGCGTGAGCGGGACTATCTGTGTTGATGGCGTTCACATCCTGCACGAGGCATTTTCGTATTAATCAATCCTTAATACTGGTATAATTCTACCTTTTACTAAGACATAAAAAATTCTGTCACGCTTTCAACGTTACTCACACCGATTGGAACGAAAACGTTGGGGAGGCAAAAGAGTTTGAATGCGCCAGCACCGCTCTCTGGGTACGTTGGCCGCGGCGCCATCTGACGGCTCCCAGCAATGCGCGCCCGCGAGGCCGAACTTTATCTGGACGCTCCGGCGCGCTCACTGTCAACACCTGATTATTCTTACACCATGAACTGTAATGACACAGGGAAAGTGCATATAACAACTGAAGTTTGTTAAAACAAATAGCCATAAAAAAGGGGGGGTGGAGTAACATACAAGAAAGTGGGCACTCTAAGAAAACCACGCATGATGCTACCGTATAGTGCGATGCCGTAATATGCCCTATGCCCTATCTGTGCCGTGATACACGCGCTTTTATCCATCTCTTTTTTACTATCTTATTTGTCAGTTTTTCGTCCTCAACTGAACTGCGTAGAGGAAGCACCAGTTTGTTAAATGTGTAAATAATGCAGTGTATTTCTTGACTTGCGGTTATGTGTACGTATGGGGCCGAATGGCAGATGTATTCACAGGAAACTGAGAGGGTCATATGTCTATTGTGAAAGACCATCACGCTGCATATTTAGATCCGCATTGCAATGAGTGTCCGCATGCCTTGTTTCGGTAGTACCACCATGGAATATGGCCATCCCAGTCAAACTTCGAGAGTGATAGGAGGGGGGGGGGGGGTTCTTTTTTAATAAAATCAAAGAGTAAAAGTGTGCTAGCCATCCTTCCGTTGCCTTCCTTGAAGAAAAAAAAAACGTGGCTGATCCTTCTGTATAGCAATCAGTATAGCACAAAAGGGAATCGTGTCGTTACAGAGGTACTTGAGCATTTTTCGTGCATGATTTCAGGAACAGCAACAAAGTGCAAAGTCACGTGAAGGACTGCAGGCAGCTCGGAACATGCAGCGTGCACTTCAAGCAGAAAGCACGCACGCCATTCGCATACACAGGATGAGCGTGGGCCATGGATGGATGGATGGATGTGGCTGTACCCTTTAGATCAGGCGGCTGCTAACGCCACCTATAGACGTAATACTAAGTGAACTAACCATTAGATTTATCTTTTTTTTCATCTGAATAGTGAGGTTGAGGATTCGCACTTTTCAGTGAAGGGCTTGATTTTCACTCGTGCCTTGACTTTAGCCACCAATCAGATAACCTCCGTCTAGTTAAGTCTACCCGCTTAAAGTCTATTTTGCCCTCCCTGTCCCTAAACCCCAGTGCTTTGAAAAACTCTGCGCCATCATCCTGAACTAAAGGGTGAAGTCCTTTACAGAACACTATCAAGTGTTCGGCAATTTCTTCTTTCTCTCCACACGCACTGCAAACTGTGTCTACCCCTTCGTATTTGGCCCGATATGTCTTGGTTCACAATACACCTGTCCTGGCCTCAAACAGTAGAGAACTACCCAGAGTATTACCATATGTCCTTTCCTTGGCAATTTCCTGCTTAAGAGTTTGATAGATCTATAGTGCGGACTTCTTAATCATGCCAATTCTCCACATGTCAGTCTCCGTATCCTTCACTTTCTTCTTAACCGATAGTTCTTTTTGGTTTGGCCACCTGCTGTTTACTAAGTATTTACCAGTCAATTTCCTGGTTCACATCCTCCATTTTGTGTCGACATTCTTCATGTACAAGTAGCTGAAAACCTTCCTAGTCCAACGCTCCTCCTCCATTTCTCTGAATCGCTTCTCAAATTTTATCTTGCAGCCAGCTTCCCTGCCCTCAAATGATGTCCATCCCATTTCACCTCGTACTCCCTGATTTGGTGTATTCCCGTGAGCTCCTAAAGCAAGCCTACCTATTCCACGTTGCTTAATTTCTAATTTGCTTGAACTTCCGATCTCATGCACACGACCGCATTGCCGAACGTCAGCCCAGGAACCATGACCCCTTTCCATATTCCTCTCACAAAATCATACCTATTGTAATCTCACAGTGCCCTATTTTTCATCACTGCTGCATTCCTGTTACCTTTAGTGGTCACGTATATTTCGTGTTTCCTTAGGTACTCGGTCCCATTGCTTATCCATACGCCCAGATATTTGTATTTATCTGTTATCTCTAGCGTGACCTCCTGTATTCTAAGCTCACTACCTTCCTTATCATTGAAAATCATGACTGCTCACTTTTCCTTACTGAATCTAAAATGTAACCAATCTCCCTCATTACCGCAGATATCCATCAATCTCTGCAAATTTTCCTTGTTGTCGCACATTAACACTATATCATATGCGTACATTAATGCTGGTAGTGCCTGATCAATGAGTTTTCCTTGTTTGACTAAAGAGAGGTTGAAGCCCAGTCCACTTCCCTTTATTTTGGCCTTTAATACATTTAGGTACATCATGAATAGTTAGTGTGACAGGGGACACCCCTGCCTAAGCCCCTGTTTTACCTCTGCAGGCTTGGATATTTGTTTTTCCCCTTTATACCTACCTTGTTACCTTTATAGATATCCCTTAGAAGATTAGTGGCTACATGTTCCACGCCTAGTGTGTCCAGTATTCCCCACAATTCCTCTTGAACCACGCTATCGTACGCTCCCTTGATATCCAAAAAGGCTAGCCACAGGGGCCTGCGTTCCTTTTCTGCTATTTCTATGCACTGCATCAGTGAGAACAGATTGTCTTCCAACCTCCTGTGTTTCCAAAACCCATTCTGCAGTACCCCCAGCATTCCTCATCATCTATGCATGCCTGCAGTCTTTCCTTTATAATCTGCATCACCAGCCTGTAGACCACTGATGTCACTGTTATAGGACGGTAGTTCTTTATGTCAGCTTTGTCCCCCTTTTTTTTTATAGATCATGCTCATCCTGCTAAGTTTCCATCCATCGGGTACTTCACCATCGATTATTAGTTTGCTCACTGCCTCTCTCAAAGCCTGCTTAGACTTTGGACCTAATGTCTTTATCAGCATAATTGTAATGCCATCTGGGCCTGTTGATGTACTACTAGGAACCCTTTCTCAGCCCTTTCCCACTCTCGTTGTGAAAATGGAGCGATTGCACCACTTGATTCATCCTTGTTTATTGTGGTGCATAAAGCACTTCTTTGTTTAAAGCTTTCTGTCACCCTCGTTCCTATATATTCAATAGCTTCGTCCCCTACTAGCCTAGCACCTTGGGCTGTTCTAGGCTCTGCTCTAGGCTAGTCTCATTTTTAGGGTGTTTAGATGGTTCCCAAATTTCGCAGCTGTCTTTCTATCTTTTTTATGTACTTCTGCCAGCCACTGAGCTCCCTGTCTTCCAATCTTTTCATTGATCAGAAAGGATGCATCCCTTCAACAGCTTAGAAAGGTTTCCCATTTTCTTTCAACATCATATGTCGGTTCACTCCGCTGCTTAGCATGTATGTGTTCCCTAGAGGCTTCCTCACGTTTTGCTATAGCTCTCTTAACTTCCTTATCCCACCAAATTTTGGGTTTGTGTCTTCTTTTCCGGCGTGACTTGTCACGCATCTTAGCAAGCTCTAGCTCAAACAGTCTAATTAGATTCGTGTATGTACACACTTTTATTATCCTCCGTGAATACTTTCTCAATTTGTTTAGTGGCTATTTCAATTTGCCTTTATGGATAAGAATTTTCCTGTAGATACTCATGTTGTCTCCTTCCCACTTTCACTGCTCTTCCAAAACTTAGCTTGATACGTTTGTGATCACTACTAAGACTTCTGGAACCACCTTCATCTATGTGCATTCCCCTGAGCTTATCATACATCCTATGTGACATCAGTACATAATCTATCGTCGACTGAAGCCTTCCTACCTCCCATGTTATTTGCCCTTCACACTCCTCGGTATTGTTGCAAATGATCAAATCAAGCCTTTCACACATATCCATGATCATTTTGCCTGTCGGGTCGATATACCCATCTATATCTTCTATGTGCGCATTCATATCTCCTAGTATAATTATCTTGCACAGTCTTATTGACTCCTGAATGTCCTTTGATATACACTCTACCAGTGCCTGGTTTTCCTCTCTGTCCTTTGCTCCTGTCCACAAGTACACGAAACCAACGAGTGTAATTTGGCTTGCCATTTTCCTTTTTAGCCATAAATGTTCCTTGCACTCCTGCTTGACCCTTTGCCAGTCTGTACTTTTATGAATGAATGCCCCAATACCACCCCCCCCCTTTCTGCTGCCTTCTGTTCTATTACAATATTCCCACGCGTAGTCCGGATTGTTCGGAGGATGTTCCATGTCCCTGAGATGTGTTTCTACAAAACCGTAAACCATCGGCCTCTTTTCTCTTAGCTGTTCTTCTCTCTCTTCCCACTTCAGCCTGTTCCTACCACCCTGCATGTTAATATACCTTATGTCTGAATTGGCTCGGTGCTCGTGGCTACGTCTATTTATGCCGCGGACTCTACCTATCTTAGATACTGGTGCCACCTTGGAATCGTATCTATCCTTACCACCTGTCAAAGAGTCTCCCTGGTTGTTTTCCTCGTTACTAGCTATCCTGCCCACCGAAGGGCCCGCTTGCCCCCCAAAAAAGCTACTGCGCGTCCTGCAAGTCGCCAACCCACCTCATGACCTAGCCGCCCATCGAAGTGAATTCTGTCTCGTTGAAAACCACCCCACCTATATACCTCTGTGTTTATTTCCACCACCTCAAAGCCTTCCTCTTGACTCCTCTGCCATATCTCTTGGTTTGCGTTGACAACTGCTCTTTGCAGGTTGCTATCACGCACAGGTACCTCCGGTATCGTGCATATCACTACCTGTACCTGAGGACTGTTGCAGAGCGACACCTAGAGTGGTTTGTTTAAACAGAAAGAAGGACGCACGGAACGAGCTCATGAGTTGAAGAGGACAAGCGCGAACAACTGAAACAATTCTTCCTGCATAGTGTGTCAGCAGCGCGCTGCTTTCGCAAAAGCGGCCGTGGCTGCGTGAGAAGCGACCTTTGTCCTTTCTTGAATTACGAGTCAGATAAGCGTGCGCGCAGGCCAGACCACGCTCTGTGGAGGTGGCACTTCGTGGGCGCGGCGACCTCTAGAGCACGCCCAGGCTGCTCCTTAATGTGTACACCTTAATGTGTATAGTTAACTGTTGCTTCTGAGGTTACCGCATCTTGCTGAGACTGGAGGCACGCGGCAAGAGCCAAGGCAGCCGATTGGCACTACTCGCGGACTACATAGCGGTATTCAATTGCTAAGGGTTTGAACGAGAAGGCGCTCTTTATTTTGTCAAAGCTTCAAGTTCAACGAAATGTTGTTTTCCAAAGTGCGTCTGCCATGTGAAGTAAAGGTGACACAAGTGGCGGCAAAACAGCTTTACAAGCCAAAAACCAACCAAGGATGGCTGTGAAATCTTTCGGTCTTGTTGCAGATGTAGCATTCTCTCTACTCGGTCGGCCCGCCGCAGGGAACAATGCAGAAACGAGAGCGAGAGCCCTGGCTGAGACACAACAGAAAGGACGTCTGGAGTTGCTCCGTGCTCTTCATCATTGCGGCTGGGCTAATGGATCCGATGGTCGACGGAGAATTAATGACGGCCCCTGCTGACAGTCGCGGCGGTCATTAGGGAGCCTTCTCGGCCGTAATTAGGCCTCGGCTAGAATGCCGAGACGACGACGACCATGAGTTAACGGGCGTGCGGCTTGCGGGCCGCGGCGCTTGCTGGCTCCGGTACGCGCTCGCTGTCATTAGCGAGAACAATGACCAAGACTCCGCCCATTTGGTTGTTACCACCATGCCACGCCCCGCCGGTGCGCCACTGCGCCAGGCCATCCGTGTTCACCGTCGTACGCATGCGCAAAACTGGCGGGGAAGTTTTCTTGCTCCTTTCGTGACCCCAAGGTACTATACAATTGCCAGAACTTTCTAACTTCTCTTGACACGAAGGAATTGAAAGTGCCGTTCTTACACGCATGTTTTGCCATATAATGTAAGAATGAATAACTTCACTTCGAATGACAGTGTTAGTCCAAGCGACAGCCTTCGCTGCAGAGGCAGATAGACTAAAGCATTGTTACTGAGCCCAATGCAGTCGCTTTTGCACCATAGGCCATTTTTATGTAAACCTGTCTGCGCTACCTTTTTATGACTGTGTCGATTACTTCTGTATAGTTACGCCGCAAGCCTTCACAAGCTAAGAAATCAAACGTTGTGCAACGATCATGCGTACTATTCTGATACAGGAATTTCTGAATACTCGCCAAATTATATGAATGGAGCAACACTTTTTCGCTACACTGTTCTTCACTGGAGCAGACTCTTCTGGCCAATCAAATTGCACTTATGGCACGCTACACTCAAGTGACGCTCTTCATTTGATATTTTCCAGCGTTTGTGTTGCACTGCGAAAATAAATACACGTGACATGAAGTTGGCATTTCTCTTTACACTTCATCACAAAAATATTGTGAGGTGTAAACTGTCTAACGGCGTATTCGATTGGGCGCGTTCGAGGGCTCTGGAGTGCTCTGAAAAGTGGCTGCTTTTTCGGTTGGTAATGTTGGAGAGCTCGGACTACCTTCGGTTGGTTTTTTAAGAGCGTAAGCATCTGAGGAGTGTGGCCCTTCTCCTCTCCTACGCTCCTCTATCTCTCACCTCACAACGCCGACGCAGGCAGCGTGTGCTAGCAAGTTTCTTAATTGAAAAAAAAAATGCCAGACCCTACGTACGGTAGGAATTGATGATATGCGAAGCATAAATGAGAAATGTTGATATGTCACTTACAAACCACTCCAACGTTACGAGGTGGAAGTAAATAATGCCGTACATGAGTTTCTTGTCATAATTATTATGTTTGGATGTGTCGTTTACCTTCGTAATCTGTAAACGTCATGTGACGCCAAATTGAGTATATTTTGAGCTAGCTAAATGACCGCGAGCAGGCTATGAGCGTCGTAGGTTGTCATGTTCTTACATGACACGCGTGCCAGGATTAGGATGTTTGCACCAGTCCTATATTTCGTCATCCACTGAAATCACGTAACACCAAATTTGGTATATGTGGAACAAGCAAAACGGCCGTGAGCGCATCATGTAGGAGTCAATATACTCCAATGTAGCGTTGACGCGCGCGCATGCTGGGTGCAGCGACGCAACGTTAGGAAAACACGAACACTTTATAGTCTGACGCCAGGTGCGACAAGCGTCCGTCGGCGCGGCTAGAAGACAAACGGCGCGAAATGCGACATGCTGCACTTCGCGCCCATGGGTTACCCAGACAACACTGCGTTTCCCTCTTTTTGTGACGGAGGGATGCCGGACGCGCTGAAACGCGCATGCCTCAGAGCAACGCTGTGCGGCGCGCGCCTGCGAGTATATGGCAGGACCGACGCCTGTGGCCGGCTAAATGAATGCCGGCGAGAACGCGTGCCGCGTCAAGTCGAAATGTATGTGGCGCCTTGACTGTGGCATGTAGTTATATTCTTACATGGCACGCATCTCATGATTATCATGTTTGCACCAGTCACATACCATCGTCATCCATTGGCATCACGTATTACTAAATTTGGCATTGTGAAGCTAGCGAAACGACCGCGAGCGCATCATCAGTGTGGCATGTAGTCTTGCTATTACATGACACGCATGTCGTTATTATCATGTCTGGATGTATGTCATTTACCTATGTCTTCCGTTCGCGTAGCGTAATACTGAGTTTGGTACATGTGAAGCCATCGAAACGGCTGTAAGCGCATCAAGAGCGTAGCATGTAGTCATGTTATTACATGACATGCATCTCATGTTTATTATCACGTTTGCAATAGTATCATGCCTTCGTCATCTATTCACGTCCCGAAATACCAAATTCAGTATAAGTGAAGCTAGCGAAACGGCCGCCAGCGCATCATGAGCGTGGCATGTAGTCATGTTGTTGCATGACACGCATCTCATGGTTATCATATTTGCACCTGTCACATACCTTTGTCATCCATTCGCGTACTCTATACCAAATTTTGTATACATGATGCTAGCGAAACGGCCGCGAGCGCATCATGAGCGTGGCATGCAGTCATGTTGCACTCCTTACAGTGGATCGCCAAGTGACCATCGGTACCTTTCTGCACTTTATTGTGGTTCTCTTTTAGCCTCTCATTATTGCATCTTTCAGTTGTTCCCGGTTGTGTGCCTTATTTCAATAACGCGTGCGTGTTATATCGGGACAGAGATTTATTAACCCGTTTGATAGCGGAAGCGGCGGAAATGACACGCGATGATTTTGAGTGTGTTAGTTCACCCTCTATCTCGCTCAAGCGGAAAGAACTATGTTTTTTGGATGGGGTGATAGACAATAACGGATAGTAATGTACGGAACTGGCACGTGTGTTTTTTGTTGTCTACCTTTTATTATTCTTTTTCTCTTTTCACCCCCTTTATGAACTCTGATGTTTGCAATAAACGTTTAGTTGAAGTTGAGCGCTTGTGTTGTGTGTTCGTTGTAATAGTGGCTGCGCTTCCTAGCAAGATGGATCCTTACCAACTGGCCCAATACAATTGTTTATTGAATTGAACCGAGCGCGTACTACTCGCACTAGTCTGACTAGCCTGTAGGTACTCAGACTATTTCATATTTTGCCCCATGCTAATTAAATATTACTTCTTAATTACCTATTTTTTGTTTATGGGCTGCAAACCCAAAATATGAACACTGAGATATAGAGCCCTTTGAGAAACCACCGACTAAATTGTTTCCTGTATGATACGTCTAGCGCTGTTACTTTTTCCGCGTTGTAATGAAAGCCTATAGCAGCGCTACACCAGTGCTCCCGCGGTCCGTCACACGGCTTTTTTTTCACATGTCACGGGATTTCTTGAACTATCTAATGTGGACTTAATAGATAACTATCAAATATATAGTTGCAACTATATATTCGCAACTTTTTCAGCTGCGGCTTTTTCAGCCTTTCACTTTGGGCAGCGTCTGTATAAATGGCGTTAGTCGTTCATCCCAAATCAAAATAATGCATTAGGTTTAGCAATTGATAATGGTTACACATGCGTATCTAACTAGGAATGTGTCTTCATAGTTACATAATGCAAGAGCGAACTCTTTAATTAAGTTCATAGGAGCCAACCGAGCGAGGAACAGGCCCGGTATTGACTCGCCCTCGATGATACGGGAATCAATCGACCCCTGCGCTACGCCAGTATATTCAAGAATATCGAGAGTAGCAGTGTACAGCACGTGCCGTGTTTGTTTAGTCAAATATGATTATGACTCAATCCGAGGCGGCGCGCCCATGTAGAAAAGATCGCTTAAAGGAATCTTCGTGTACGAATGCTGCATACGGGCATTTCACAAGACTAAGGTTGCCCTTTATGAAGTACCTGCGAGAGCATGACCGTTCAGGCGTTTTAATGACGTGCTGAACTAAACACTATTTAGCGATACTTCGAAACAACTAACTTGTTGAAATAAATGTAACTACTAAGATCAAAGTGAGTAGTTCTATGACATGGCCTGAAAATATAAAGAAAACTATGGTAGGACTATGAAGACACTTTCACAGATTAAAGTATTACACATTACGAATCATAAGACATCTTGTTTAAGTGCGGCCGTGAAAGAAACAGAAAAACTAGCCCGATCTCACGAAATATATCATCTACTGTTTGTTCCTGCAAAATAAAGTGGTTCCAATTTCATGCTGAAGTTAGCCAGAAAGTTCAGGATGGAATAATCAAGCAGTGTCTCCACTGTAGTGGAAGATCACCAATAGAAAAGACAACCTGCGCAAAAAAAAAAAAAAACAGAATTTCGGTCATTCTTCTTGCTCGAAAGATAGGGGCCGTCCTCTTTTTTTTTTTTCAAAATGCGGCGATACTTTGAAGTTTCTCTAATGAGTTGCAGCATAGCCTTCTTTGATTAACATTATACGCAAATACTTATTTGTAGAACACGCTCAATTTTTCTAAATGCTAAGTAGGGGAAATGTGCTCAAAAGTGCTTTTTGGCTATTACCGCTTCAATACTTTTGCTGCCCTAGTTCGACTTGGTGTTATCTTTGGCATCCCAGTCTTATATTCAATCGTAGGAACGTTTATAAATCATATGACAATCATCTACGCGTAGAATTCTATGTCTAGCAGCGTCTCACGTACCCCAACTAGACTTTTTTGCCTTAGTAGTCGGAGCTGTGTCGTATGAAAAGGTGTATAGTGCTGTCCGGCCTCTCTTTTCGTGGCGCACATTAGGAACCGAAACACCATTTAAAACGAAAGGCTTTATGCCACCTTTCACCACGGCTCCGCTGATGCATTGCCGTCACAGATATGACATTGTAAATTATGTAACGACACATTTCAAATAAAAAAAGACGAACAGGAAAAATTTTGCCGCGCGGCGTCGAACCAGCAACCTCTCCATTCGCAGCGCGTGCCGCGCAGCCCACAGCGCAAAGGAGCCCAATTCGTCTAGTTTGCTAAGGGCTAGCCATTTATATACCCCATACACTGTTTGGAAGTCCTCGGAGCTCCAAAACCTTAGCGGGTTTTCGTTACCAGTAGCCAGATGGCGCGACGGGCTCAAGTTAGGCGCACCCTAAAGCTCGTTGCGTCCACGGATAGCCGCCTCCACGGAGCGTGGTCTCTCCTGTGTGCGCGCTTACTACACTCGTAATTCGCGTGAGGACGAAAGTGACTTCGCTCGCTGCCAGGGCCACGTTTACGAAAGAAGCGCGCTGCCCACACACGATGACATAAAATTGCGAAAGTTCAGGTTTGTCCTGTGTATACTTGTGCACTCGTTTCATGTGTCTTTTCTTTCTCTTTGAACAGCGCTCTTAAGTGTCGAGCTGTGACAGTTAATAGTCAGCGCTCATCCTGTGTTTGCTGATTTCGTGCGTGCTTTCTGTGTGCGGTGTGCGCTGCAAGTTTCAAGTTCCTTGCCGTTCCTCACGTAACTTTGTGATTTGTTGCTGTTGCTCATACAATGCACAAGAAACGCTCAACTAACTCTCTGAAGACGCGTTTCCCTTTCGTGTTATACCGATTTCTGTAGAAGGAGATCAGCCACTTTTAGATGCGGAGCATCTAATACTCGAGGCTTGTAGTGCGGCGCCGTCCGCAAGCTTCCTCCTCCTTCTTCCACCATCTGTGCATCCCTTCCTCCTCTACACACCGCGCGCGCTTCCCTCCTCCACCATCTGTGCACCCTTCCTCCTCTACACACCGCGTGCACTTCTCCTCTTCACGAACATTCGCTAGCTGTATAATGTAGCGCGCATGCGCCGTCACGCTTCGAGAACATCGGCAGCTGACGCGCGCGCATGCGCCGTCGCGCTTCGAGAACATCGGCAGCTGACGCGCGCGCATGCGCCGTTGCGCTTCTCCCCCTTCTCGAACATTTGACAGCTGACAGTGCATGCGCTGTCGCGCTGTATATATACTCAATGTCGGTGCTCGCTCGCTCAGTTGCCGCTCGTCGGTTGTCCGTACGGCTCGTCGACGTCCGAGGTCGCAATGATCGACGTCCCTTCGACCAGCGCCGGCCAAAGTGTTGACGGAACCGCAACCAAGTCGTCGTCCGAAGACAAGGCAGCGCGGAGAAGAGCTCGCGACGCCGAACGTAAACGTCGGCGTCGAGCGGAAGATGCTCAACTTAGAGAACGTGAAGCTGCTGAGAGACGTCAGCGTCGAGCAGCAGCACCGGATTCGGCCGCTTTGAAACGTAAGCGTCGACAAGAGGACCCGGACTTTCGAAAACGGGAAGCCGAGTGCAAGCGTCGGCGACGAGAGGCCGATCCCGATGCTGCCCGCGAGCGCAAGCGCGCCGAGGTAGCGGCGTGGCGCGCCAAGCAGTATGCCACGCCCAACGCTCGCTTCAAGCGCGACTTCCTCGACCGAAGCTTCGGCCACACCTGCAAGGTGTGTGATCGTCTTTGGTTCGATAACAACTTAACTCGGATCGGCAACATTCAGAACAACTCCAAAGCGTTGTCGGTTCTTTGCGATACGTTTTGAAAGGGCACCGACTATGCCGACTACGTCGTGTGTGCTACGTGCAAGCAGTCGTTGATTGCCGGTCGAGTTCCCTCGGCTAGCGTGAGTTACGGCTACCGCTACCCGCCCCGACCCGAGCATCTACCCGAGTTGAACGCGGTTGAAGAACGACTACGACCGCTGCAACCCGATCCACTCACTCTTCACTTTACCGACCAAAAAGCCATCGTGCTCAAAGTTCGTCGCAATAAATAAACACCGCCCTTTCGCATACGTGTCGTACGTGTTCACTCATTTAACACCCCTCCTACAACCACGTTAACCAATTTAGCCAGCGACCCAAGTAAGTCGCAATTTAACACCCCATTTCACAACCACGTTAACCAATTTAGCCATCGACCCAAGTAAGTCGCACTTTAACACCCCGTTAACCAATTATATGCTCCGCATCCTCCTCAGTGTTCCCCCGAGGGAAGCTGCGGGCAATTTTTTTTTCTCTTCGAGACATACCGCTTCTACTTAAACAAATAATTTGAAACGTTTTTTTTTTTTACAAAATACTTGGTGTTCACACTACTCGCATTTGGTATAGTGAAAAGCTGTTTGCCCTTGACCTCGTCGTGCAGCGACGCGGAATCGGAATACCGGCAATGAATGGATCCGGCGTGCTTGGGCAAAGAGATGGCAGCCAAGAGACCTCGACGAGCGGATATAGACAACGCGCAAAGCTTGCCACCGTGAATGTGTTGAAATTGATGTCCTTGAGCCATCCCTATACAAAATCATGGTGGGTTCCTCCGTCTTAGGAGGAGGACTTAGCAGCAAAGAAAGAAGACAGGAAGGTTAACCAGAAAGACATCCGCTTATGCATAGGAATCGACATAACACAAACGTGAAACTTGTGCTCACAGAAGTAAGTGAATGCTTACAGCGCATTGAAATGAGAGAGGCACAATTTATCTTGGTGTTTGACCAATATGGCACCGTTAAAGTGAACGCACACACGTTCACATTTAGTGAGACATGTACATGTACGACTCACGACTAGCGCATGCGATGAATTATTAAACAAACCCTTATTGTGATACTTGCTTGTGGTAGTTCTAGTATTATTGGTGAAAGCGGTATAAGAGAGAGCGGATGTACAGCCTGCATGGAGAGCCATCACTGAATGAACGCTGAACTTTGGCTCAGGTCGCATACTCGAAAATGCAATGCGCCGGTCGCAATTAGGGCCAGTGGAGAACGTGAAGTTATAGTGAGGTGTCACAGCGCTATTTTTGGTGTAGACGGATCTTATGAGAGAGGCCGACGCTAGGAGTAACGTCACTACCTGGTGCCGTGTTAACGCATCGACAAAATTGCACTTCTTATGAAAACCCATCACATGGGAAACAAACATAATAATGACTTGTTGAATAACTAATCGTGGATTTCACGGTCATCGTGCATTACTTCACTTTACCAACAGCCCTGTGAAAGGGCAGTGGTAGATATGAAAGGCACGTTTATAAAGCTTTCACACCATGTGGTTGTAGCACATAGAGTAACGTGCCCGTGCTCTGTTGTCGCGGGCAGAGAGGTCATGTGTTCGACAATAATTAAAAAAAAAACGTCTTAAATGCGAAGCATTTATTATCGCCCCGCCGCGGTGGTCTAGTGGCTAAGGTACTCGGCTGCTGACCTGCAGGGCGCGGGTTCGAATCCCGGCTGCGGCGGCTGCATTTCCGATGGAGGCGAAAATGTTGTAGGCCCGTGTGCTCAGATTTGGGTGCACGTTAAAGAACCCCAGGTGGTCTAAATTTCCGGAGCCCTCCACTACGGCGTCTCTCATAATCATATAGTGGTTTTGTGACGTTAAAGCCCACATATCAAATCAAAAAATCAAGCATTCATTATAGAACTTTGGCGACCTTTAGTGCATCTATCTATCTATCTATCTATCTATCTATCTATCTATCTATCTATCTATCTATCTATCTATCTATCTATCTATCTATCTAGCCGCCTACAACACTTAGCTCTCCTGGCCGTTTCGATGATGGTATCAATACCAAATTTGGTATGGCATAACATGACTGTATGAAGAACATAAGTGACTAGTCAAAACATGAAAATCGTAATATGTATGTCTTGAATGTCATGATATTTATTTTATGGTTCTGCAGCTGTTGCGGTGGTTTTGTTCACATGGCATGTTGCAAAACTAATATGGTATGACATGATTGCATGGCGAACACAAGCGACAGACCCTAACATGAAAATTATGACATGCATTTCATGTAATAACATGACTACATACCTCGCTCATGAAGCGCTGGCGCCCGTTTCCCTAGCTTCAGTTATACCAAATTTCGTATTATGGGACGTGAAGGAATGACGAAGGTATCATACTGGTGCAAACATGGAAATAAACATGAGATGCGTGTCATATAACAACACGACTACATGCTATGCTCATGATGCGCTCGCGGCCGTTTCGCTAGCTTCACGTGTACCAAACTCGGTATTACGTGACACGAACGCATGACACAGGTAAATGACACATTCAAACATGATAATGACGACATGCATGTCATGTAACAACATAACTACATGTCTCACTCATGATGGGCTCACGGCCGTTTCGCTAGCTTCACATATACCAAATTTCGTATTACGTGACATGAATGGATGACGAAGGTGCAAACATGATAATCATGAGATGCGTGTGATGTGAGAACATGACTACATGCCACAGTTAGGCCGCGTTCACACTGAGCATTCCAGCCGCCGAGAGTGCTCCGAATCCGGTTCGGCGGCGGCGAGTTCCGCCGAAAGGGCCCTCTCCGCGCCGATCGCTCTCGGACGGATTTTTACGGCGTCTGCCGCCGAATCGGTCACAGGGGACCAATAGGAGCGCTAGTCAAGGAATTTTGAAAAATGGTGGCCAAGCCCTACTCACTTGTTATGCCGCAGTGCACGTAACTGAATGTTGAAACCAACGGGAGTTTAACCTACTCTGTGCCTACTTCGCCTCCGTATTTCGAGAAAGAGGTGACCGAGCTTGCTGTTGGCGTGACCGAGCTTGTTGCGGTCTTGCAGAGCAAAACAAACCCACCAACGCCTCTGGCGTTGGCGGTTTTTCTGCTCTTCGTGCATTACAAGACAGCCACTTGCCAACAAAGTAAGCAGTAGTGTCTTTTCTTGCTTCTTGCGTACGAAAATCGTCGAAGTATACACCACCGGATAGTGTAGTAGCGTTTGTAAGCCGCGACAACAACCGGGTGACAGCGCATCCATCCCGCGTTCGCCCCGTAGTAGATGGCATATTCGGCGGCGCGGGGTGCGTCCAGTGCGAAGGACGCTGCGTTTCGGCGGCAGTTGGAAGCCATGAAAAAACGCATTCAAACTCTGGAACGCGAAAATCGGGCGCTGAAGGCGTCGCAGGCTGCTACTCCTCCACCACCGTCGGAACCGGTGGCTATGCACACCTCCGACTGCTCGGACGATGAGCAGGACACTCAGTCAGACGTATCGGGTAACACTAGTGTGTCTAAAACTGTAGTAGGTGCTTCGAACGACATAGAAGGTCGACTAAGCAGACTAGAGGCTAAGCTTGAGGAGCAGAGCAAAATGATCCTAGAACAAACCAAGCTTAGAGTACAAGACATTATTCCGCAGCAGCTGAACCTATCAGTTCACGCCGCTATGCAAGACCTCAAGCAAAGCATTTTGCCAATTCTCACAGCTAGTGTACTACAAACCGGTCAAAATTTGCTCACACCCCAATTGGACCAACTCAAAACTAGCATTAAGACAACAGAACAACCCCGACGCAAAATTGTTCATCGTAACCTGGCAAATTCTGAATCCGAGAACAACATAGCCTAGTCGTTAACCAACCAAACTGACTCCCCCACGCCTCTCCAGGCTCCCACGCTGGATGCAGTGGCGAAAATGACACCTCCTCAATAATAAATTCATAATGGCAGGCAATTCTAAACATAATAATAAAAGCTCCAAACAACAGCAACTCGATATTTTCCAGTGGAACTGCAGGGGGTTTAAGGATAGGAAAAAGAAGGCCACTCTTAAACTTTTCCTGCAGAATTAACATTTTACCCCTGCAGTTTTGGCGCTACAAGAAACCGGCTTGCAGGCGAAATTGCCTGGTTACAACTCATTTCAGGGAAGTGCGTCCACCTGTGTTCTCGTACACAAGGAGTATACCGCTTGTCAGATAGACCTTGATCTGTCAGAGGCGCATGAATACACAATGGTCAAAGTCCTTCCCAATAAAAGACGAGATCCTAGCTTGTACATTCAAAATGTACACAGTTCTCCAAAATCTAGGCAATGTGCCTTCAACGAAATGTTTTATAAAGCGATTAAGGAAGCAGATAAGAACCCACTAGTGATTTTGGGCGACTTTAACGCCCCCAGCTATCATTGGGGTTACACCCGCGAAGTCCCCAAGGGACGGAAATTGGCCGAACTCACATCCACTCTTCGTCTATCGCTTCTCACAGATCCAATGAAACCCGCTAGAATCGGGAATTCCGTAAACCGAGATACTTGCCCGGATCTATCACTGACTAAGAACATTTCCTACGCAACATGAGAAAACTTAGAAGAAACGCTCGGCAGTGATCACTGTCTCCTCAGAATCACACTCTCCGGCAACATAGGCCGTAGAAAATGGAGCCAAGCTAAGCTGACAGATTGGACAGCCTTCCGCTCACAGGTGATCCCCTCTGTGCCAGGGGCGGGAGGATATACGGGATGGGCAAAACAGCTCCTTGCAGCCAATTCCAAGTGTCTTAAAACTATAAAGACAACGGAAGACGCCCCCGCCGTCGATAAGTACCTGCTCCACCTTTGGGACGCCCGCAGAAGCTTAACTAAACGTTGGCGGAAAAACAAATTCAACCGCAAGCTTAAACTTAGAATAGCCAAGTTGAGTCAGCAAGCGGATGAATATGCTGCACAACTGAACGAATCCAACTGGATAGAACGGTGCAATGTTGTAGCTAAAGAAATGAATACAAAGAAAGCATGGCGCCTTTTTCGAACTCTCGTGGACCCCGCCCAAACCCGAGGAGAAGCGCAAAAGCAGCTCCGTCGAGCCCTGCACAGTTTTCAGGGAACCAACTCCCAGCTGGCTGATGATTTGTGTGCTAGATACCTATGTCGCACCACGGATCCCAACAGGAACGCATATGAATACGCAGGTAAAGAAAACAGTCAGCTCGATGCCCCTTTTGAAATGTGCGATCTGAAAGCAGCACTGAAAAAAATGCGCAGGGGCACTGCCCCGGGCCGAGACCTGATCACGGTAAAACTGTTAGAAAATCTGTCAGACGATTCTTATCGGCATCTATTGCAATACATTAACGTTATCTGAGATGGCCAACCACTGCCAACTGAATGGAAAACAGCAGTTGTCACATTCATCCCCAAACCAGGCAAGCAAATCAGCACGGACAACCTCAGACCTATATCATTAACTTCATGTGCTGGCAAATTGATGGAAACAATGGTTAGAGACCGTCTCGCCACGTACCTCCAGAGCAAGGGGCATTTCGCAAATTCCATCTTTGGCTTTAGGCCCCACCTGTCTGCGCAAGATATCCTCTTGCAACTAAAACGAGACATTATCCAACCCATTCCCTCGACGCACAACGACAGAACAATCCTTGCACTCGACCTTAAAGGCGCATTCGACAACGTTAAACATGAAAGCATCCTGAAGAACTTGAGTAGTGTCCATTGCGGTAAGAAAGTATTTGCCTACATTAGAGACTTCCTCTCCGAAAGACTGGCGTTCATTCGCATAGATAACGAGGAACATGAACCATTCAAAATGGGGACGCGGGGAACCGCGCAAGGAGCTGTCTTATCTCCGCTGCTATTCAACATTGCCATGATGAAGCTCCCGCAAGCATTGGCAGTAGTGGAAGGAATATATCATGCAATATACGCCGATGATATAACAATCTGGACGAATCGGGGCAGTTTAGGAGAAATTGAAGACCGCCTGATGCAGGCCGCCTCCATTGTGGAGGACTATGCGGCCCAGTGTGGGTTGCAGTGCGCTCCAACCAAATCTGAATTCCTGCATATCAGAGAAAACATCAAAGATATGACGACCCTGAACTTGATGGTATCAGGATCAACAATACGAGAGGTTTCAGAACTACGAATCCTTGGCCTCCTGATTCACAACAGAACAAAAAACAGCACCACGCTAGACAAGCTACGGAAAATTGGAGAACAGGTAGGGCACATGATCCGCCGAGTGTCGAACAAGCGCGGGGGGCTACGAGGAAGGGACGCGATTCGGCTCGCCAATGCTTTTGTAATTAGCAGGATTCTATATTCAATACCGTACTTACGAATGACTAAACACGAAGAGAACAGAGTCGATGCTATTCTTAGGAAAGTAATTAAGCGCGCACTTGATTTACCCATCAGCACTTCAAATCAGAAACTCTGCATTGGGAGTCTTTAACTCTATACAAGAGCTCCAAGAAGCCCACCTCACAAATCAATATACGCGTCTTACGCAGACGCCCCCCGGGCGGCACCTACTGGACCGCCTCTTGATCCGGCACGAATGCGAAATCGAAAACGCGGAGCGTATTACTGAACTTTGGAGAACAAAACTCTGGGTGTCCCCGCTTCCCCGCAATATGACCAGGGAGGCGCATCAGGGTAGAAGGCAAGCGCGCGCTGAGGCACTTGAACAACGGCTTGGCTCCCGTAATGGGGTCTATTACGTCGATGTGGCCGGGCCATCACCTAGGGGATACTACACGGCGGCGGTAATACATCAAGGAACGCAGGTGGACGGCCTCACTTTCAAAGCCACAAGCTCAAGTAAGGCGGAGGAGGTGGCCATTGCACTGGCAGAATCCCATCCAAACTCAAAACAAATAGTTACAGACTCTCGAAGAGCCTGCGAGACCTATCTTGCAGGAGAAATCTCTCCATTGGCTAATAGACTTTTAAAATTCAGCATCAGGAACCGCGATTCTACCCCAAAACGTCTTATATGGACTCCGGGACATCAGGGTCTACAGGGTAACGAGACTGCACATGCAGCGGCCCGCGTGCTTACTTCCCGGGAAACTCCCCGTTCCCCTCATAGACCTGAACGTCCCACACCTTTAACACGGTTTCGAGAAATCAAAGAATACTACATTGAGCAACGCCGCTTGTATCCCGCACCAGCGAAGGGACTCTCGAAAACGGAGGAGCGCATCCTGCGGCGCCTACAGACAAATACGCTGCTCTGTCCAGCCATACTAAAATATTATGACCCTGAAATAATTGGGCAGTGCCAGTACTGTGGGGAAGTGGCCAACACTTACCATATGGTCTGGGCCTGCCAAATGAACTTAAAATTAACCCCCTTTCCCAACCCCACCAAAGAGGACTGGGAGACGACCCTACTCAATAGCTCCACACTAGAGGAACAGCGAACTCTAGTGCAGCGGGCTCGGGTGGCGGCCTCGACTAATGACGTCCCGGACTAGGGATGTGAACCAGCCCGGTGGGGATAAGGGCTATCTGGCACAGCCAGCATCAATAAAGGTTTTTTCCTCCTCCTCCTCGGCGGCAGGGGAATTTCGGGCGCTGTAGAAAGCGGATGTTTCAGTGTGAACTAGGCATGAAGGCGTCAATACAATGCTACGTGACCCGGTGCGCGTGCTCGCCGGCGTTCATTTCTTCGCGTCAAGCCAGCGTTACCACGCCAGACGCCGCTCCTGCCACATTCTCGAAGACGCGCGCCACGCTGCGTTGCTTTTACGCATGTGCATTTCAGTACGTCCGTCGTCCCTCCGTCACGAAAACAGAGAGACGCCGTGCTGTCTGGGTAACGCATCCGCGTGAAATGCAGCATGTGGGATTTCGCGCCGGTTGCCGTCCGCCAGCGCCAACCGAAGCTAGTCGCACCTGACGTCAGCCTAAAGAGTGCTCGCGTTTTGCTAACGTACTGTCACTGTGCCCAGTGTGCGCGCGCGTCAACGCTACATTGGAGTACATTGGACCCTTCATAATGCACTCGTGGCCGTTTTGCTAGCTCCACATATGCCAACTTTGGTGTTTCGCGACGTCAATTGATGACAGAGTATATGACCGGTGCAAACATGATAATCCTGACACGCGTGTCATGTAAGAACATGTCAACATACCACGTTCATAGCGTGCTTGCGGCCGTTTGGCTAGCTCCGCATATACTAAGTTTAGTATCACGTGATGTGAATAGATGACGAAGGTAAATGGCATATCCAAACATAATAATCATGTCACGTAAGTCTTGTACAACATCATTTACCTTCACCTCGTATGTTCTGCTGACTTTACTGTGGCGTATAAACCTTTCTCATTTGCGCTTCGCATATCATCGATTCCCACTGTACGTGGGATCTGCCAATTTTTCCTTTGCTTTCTGATTTCTTATACGTCATTTCCATGACGGTAATACGTCACTGAAGTCTTTGTGACACCGGCATAAAACACTTTGGTGTTAAAATTTTCACATGACACATATGCCTCGTATTCAATTATCTCGTTCGAACAAATTTTGATCGTATGTGTTCTCGTATGATTATACGAGATTATTGAATATTTGTCATGCATGCAATATAAGATAGGGATGGTGTACGAAACTGTCAAGGTTTTCATGTCCACGGCTCGTGGCGGCTTGGCCATCGTATTAGCACAGCTCGCACGCATGTGAGCTGGTTGCTATGACACCGGCACAGCAGAGGTTTATTTATTGACGAAAGTCTTACTGCCTGTTTTGCTGTTAAAAGAGTTGCGCAGATTACAATAAGTCACCCAAGGTTGGGCAATACATATCTGGTCTGTACTTGGCTGTACCAGGCTTGAATATATATGCACACGTGCATTCACTAACCGATGCTTGCAGCACTCATGTAATCTCATTGTAAATCATGAGTATTGGTTAGAGATCAGTATGGTTAAACTGGAAATTTTATGGCGATCACCGAATCACTTTACTTGATTAAAATATTTATATTGAGCTGAACTAAGCCATCTAGCCTAATTAACATTATTCAAAGATTTTAGGGACAGTTTTAATTCCCTTTGATCCCAAATTATCGTAGCGTTATATATGGCTTAGTTATACTAATAAGGATATCTATAAAACTCGATCGAATTTTTCTATTGCAAGCTTAATGTCTAATAACTAGATCTCCAATACGCATAGTCAACCTGGACCTAATTATGTTGTTTTCCTATTATAAAATAGATATTTTCCTAATTATTTGATTAGGGCTTGCCATTGATCAATTCGGCGAACTTGGCATGACTGGAGACATCAGAATTTTTACTCAGCCTAATTCAGACTAATTGTGTTCTTACCTAATTAACCTCATTGTACTTAGGTAACTAGGCATGGCCGTGCTCAATTAGGCCTACTAAAAACGGCTATGATATGCTTAGCTTGTGCAAGCATGGTTGTGCTTAACTTGGCTTGGCATAGCGTCACCGGATTGATGATAATTTGTGTCGTGAACCAGCTAAATGGCGAGCATAACAGCGGTGCTGCAAAATGGATGCTGGCAGAGACTAGATGTTTATTTTCTTTTTGGAGAGTTTGATATTGCAGGGATGCGAATGATATCGCAGCATAAGTTTGTGTAGAGTAAGGGTCAATCAACTCTGAGTATATTTGACGAAAATTATTTCGGTGAAATTATTGAAAGAAATGGTGGTCTTGTTGTGAGCAGTTGGAGTCGCTGCGGCAGCAGGTAGAGCAGGTCTCCACAACACGTTTTTTTCTAGTCACCGTTACAAGAGCTAATATGTGAATGTTTCTTCTTATGATCTCTGAGATCCGCTTCGCCAGCTGGACGATACCCAATGTAAAACAAACGAATTCAACAGGGCACATGAACGACGAGGTGTTAGTTCCACTAACGCACACTTACGTGAACCATTAGGGCCGCCTCTAGTTCAGTAGCTCGCTTTCATTACTACTGCTTTGTCAATTAATAGACGGCCACCTTCTTTAACAAGGTTCTTTTTTTTCGTTAAAGTTCATAGCGTTAATCTTCGAGTTTTTCAGTAACGTATACACGGGACTGCATATTCAGCAATATGCCAAACACGCCCCACCACATAGACTAACTCGGCAACAAGAATCAACGGACAACATTATCTAAGCACTAACAGAAGATATTTGGAAGGTGAAACGGCAAGTACAAGTTCTCTGGTCAAGATTCGGTTAGCGAGTGCGGTGAGCATTATACAGTGTTAAGTAAGATATTTTTTGTCCATCTATAGGTGTTACAAGATTCAACTTTCGTAAACAAGCTTTCATGCATAGGATGCGCTGTACGAAGACATTAAGGTCTTGCTTCAGAGGCAAGAAAAAAAAACGAAATTACGTGACGGGTGAATCGTCGAACACGTGCAGCGCTCGAAACGCGTTGTTTGTTAAAAATAATGTGTGAGGTTTAACGTCCCAATGCGGCTTATGAATATGAGATATGCTGTAGTGGACGGCTCGAGAAAATTTCCGACCACCTGGGATTCGTTAACCTGCACCCAAATCTGAGCACACCGGTCTACAGCATTTGTGCCTCCATCGAAAATGCAGCCGCCGCAGCCGGCTTTCGATCCCGCGACTTGCGGGTCAGCAGCTGAATGCATTAGGCACTGGACCACCACGGCGGGGCAAGGCGCTATTTCTTTCACCGCGATTTGTTTGATAATCTAATATTTTAATGAAAAGTGGGAAGAAACCAAGGGCACGCCAACTTCTGTGAATCCGCTAGCTCGAAGGGAAACTGAACACGCCACTTTAGAAAGCCCCGACAAGCTGGCCAAGCGAGGTCACTCACGCAAACTGATTCATTAAGAACTTAATTAGCCATTGTCTATAGCTACGGGGAAACAAGCTGAGGGTTGCAGGGGGTCGGGTTGGGATTTGGGGAGAAGTGCAGAGAGAGCTTGTGTTACGCGCGCACTGGGGAGGTCACGGTATAGCGTGCAGCACGCACGTTGGTCAGCAGGCGGACAGGTTGTGTGGGCAGTGGCCCGCGGTCTGTGTTGTAATAGCAGCAGCTGTCAGGCGCCCTCTAAAACAAAACAAAATATGTACAAACAAGTAAAAAAAAAACAAGTTGGCATGCGGTGTGGTATGCATCATGAAGTGTTCATAATCCCGCGGTAAGCTGGACGCTAAATTGCACCAATACAGTATTTCACTACATGAGCTGGAGCACGCAAAGTGAAGAACTTGGAGGATGCTCCGGCCGTGCGGGGCATTTCATTTTGTATGTGTAGTATGAAATGGATGTGTCCTATAGGTTATGCGTAGAATGTCACCATGGGAGCCCTCTGAAATGAAGAAAGAAGGAGAAATAGGAGCGTATTTACCTATATATTTGTTTAGTTAGTCAGGTAAATACTTATTTTCACAGCATATGCAAGTAGTTAATGATGATGAGTGAGGCGAAGCATCTGTCTGTCTGTCTGTCTGTCTGTCTGTTTGTCTGTCTGTCTGTCTGTCTGTCTGTATTCCTGTCTGTCTGTCTGTCTGTCCGTCCGTCCGTCCGTCCGCCCGTACGTCCGTCTGTCTGTCTGCCCGTTTGTCTGTCAGTCTGTCTGTGACGGACGGAGGAACACTTCGCCCCATTCATCATCCTTCACTCCGTGGATATCTTGTGAATTTCTGTGCGAAAACCACAAACGCCATCCAGTGATATTATGTCCAAGGACATATACACAAAACGTCAGCTAGTGAGCAATCACTAACTAGAAGTGGCTACTACTACAACATAATAATACTATGAGGGAACGACGACCCACATACTCATGAGGTTCATCCCTAAAACAAGACATCAGTTCACAACCACTAAAATAATATCACACTAAGGCTTGGATGGAATGAAACAACAATGAAGATAAGTCCGAAGTAACGAAGTCAATGCTAAAGTGGCAATAAAATACATTCACGATTAACTTCCCAGATGGAGTGAGAAATGATGTTATGCTCAGGCTTAAATACGGATTGCAATAAATAATGACCGAGAAAAATGCTGTCGTAAAGTAGGCGATTTCAAAGAATCTGGACAGATCAGGTCTCTCCCTTCTCCTTACGGAGACGCACAAGATTAATGTATTGAAGCGCTTGATGGGTGAGGTACAACAAGTAAAGCGGGAACTACGTCTTCTAGTTGCTCGTATGGCAGGTCACCAACAGTTTATTGATTTCTTTATATATTAGATAGTGAATAAGTACTCATTATCTTAATATTTTTTAATGAAAGTATAATTGATTGATTTAATGAGAGTGAATGTCTCCTTCAAAAGAACTATAGGACGCCATAAAATATGTGTGAATACATGAAAATTTTTCGCTGCTCCCTTTTCCTTCTTTTCAGTTATTCTATATCTTCGGCGTTGAAGCCACAAAAATAAAATGAAAAGAAAGTGCTAGTCTTTTTTTACCTAGTTTCCTTGGTTTGGTTTTTTTTTGAACTGCCCTCTTCATTGTATCTTTTACAGCTATAAGAAAACATGACGTACCACGCACGCTATTATGAGGTGACAATGTGTCGGCATATCAATTTTTCATAAATAAAAAAAGAGACGACGTTATCGGTGTAAAGCCTTAAAAGACCACTTATAGTTTGTCGGAAGCTCAGATGAGCCATAAATAATGGCGCGAAAACTGTGACGCCTTTTCTATCACAAGGAAATTTGTGATAGCGTACGCAGACATACCTCTATCGGGTCACAGAGTGCAGCTGTATAGGGTGTGGGGGCGCCAGTGGGCCATTTTTTGTGGTGCCTAAAAACTGGGTTGCACTTTACCGTTCAGGCTGATTAAGCGCAGATAAGCAAACAATAAACAGCCCGAAACGAGTTGTACAAAAGCTTGCTTTATTTTTGTAATTGTAGTCTATAACTCACTCCTCTGTGCAACGCATTGTTTCTCCTTTAGCGTACAATAACTGAAATAAACAAACGGACGTTGTCATTTTATATTGGTTGTGTGGTGCATGTACAGGCACGCTCTCTTTACTGTGTAGTCATTAATAAGTCAGCAACCTGCACGCATATGCATGTAGATTATATGCGAGTTTATCAGAGCGAGATAATTATGAGACTACATTTAGATGCAAAAGAAGTAGCGGCAAATCATTGCAGTACTTGGTGACACCTGACAAGGTTTCATGAAACCCGCGGTATCTCCTTCGTCGACAATCTGTGACAACAAGTAATTAATTGTTTTTTACGTAATGCTTACCTCTAAACAGTTCTGTGCTTTCAAGTAGCAGGTTCCTGCAGTCCTTTGTTGTCGTCTTTATGACCTCCAGAACGAACACTTGTGATAACCTGCAGAGGTGTCGCTTTATATTGATATGCTCTTCAGAGAGTAACTCCAAAAGCCATGTATCGATATCTTCGTCCTTTTCAATAACTAGTGCTAGCTTTACATTGAAATGCATTTCGCAATCTGTTTGGCCTTGCGAGAACACACAGCATGTTAAAGGTGCCCATTTTTCAGCTCAACGCATAACTATGCCAAAGTATTAGCAATAAATCATCAGCCAACATCGACACCCAGAAAGAAAATGACGTTTCGCCGGACTATTTATTGGTGAAGTGCTTGTTTAGTGGTTAACGATTTCGAGTACTCGGTACTCTACTATGGGAGAGCTGAAAGCCGTCCCTTGGAAATGGATATATACGATTATGCGCCTATCCACGATTTAAGAGATTATTGGGAAGATTGACTGCTGGCGGCGAGGCACGCTTGTTTTATTAAATGCAGAATCGCTTGTGCAATGTGTCTGAAATATCAGAATCATAAAGTCACTGCAGGTGGTTGATCTGCTTATTCTTGTCGCAGCAGGTAAATATTCCTGAAATATATACCAGACACTAATGCTTTTTCATCTTCTCTATCACGATTCGTTGCCGCTTATTCAATTGTTCCTTTGTATCGATGTCCGAAGTTTTATCGTAACATTTTTTTTACTCTTGCGACTGATTGTGTCCAAACCGTGCGCTGTTCAGATATCCTGCGCAAGCTTTTAAATCTTGTATATTTCATTAGACTGCGGGAGATTATAACGCAGATGCGTTAACAGCACATGAGACGATTATTGATGTAATGTGCGCGTTCGTTAATTGGTTACATTTGTTTACGGCTTTCACATGACTAACAGTTTCAACCGTCACATCAAAGTACCGTTGCTACCTCGTCTACCTTCAACACCTGAACTATAGGTCACGAATCGCGCTCCCTCAAAACTAGGAACAACAGGAACTACCGCAACGTTCCAACAGAATATATGGTTTAGGATTTCAGAAGAATGTTCAGCATAACTCACCTTCTGAATATGGAGCTAGTGCACACCGGCAGCACCGTGTCGTCTTAGCAAAACATAAAGGCGAAGTTTTTCCACGTTCGTTGACGTACGAGACCGTCGTTGACGCGATGGCCTCAATACCGCAGTACCTTGTACTCGGAATCGTTAACCACTTTCTCTAAACACACAGCATTTGTGTTCTGCACGTACTGTAAATAATTTTTCTTCTAAACAGCCTCAGCAAATGTGAGGCCCACGAGATGGCTTTTTGCTCTTTTATAGTACAGTATTAGGTACTCAATACTGCTACCCACCTTTTCTAAACACATCTTTGAGAATTTAGGAATAAGGTTTTAGTGGGACGGCTCAGTGCTCTGCCATAGTTGAATACGAAGTACTCGAAATCGTTAAACATTTTTGCAAAACACATTTGTTCCTTATATCACAGCCCTCATAAGTAGGCGCAATCGGTGTACGTGGGACGGCTTTCAGCTTTCCCATAGTACAGTACCAAGTACGGTAAATCGTTAACCGCTTCTTCTAAACACACATTTGTTCCTCCTAGCTTTCAGCTATCCCATAGTAGAGTACCAAGTACTCGAAATCGTTAACCGCTTTTTCCAAATATATTTTCTGATTTACAGGCTACTTACATGTCCCCAATTAGTACCATTTGGAGAGGCTATTTGTAGCAAATAGTCGATTAAAAGGGAAGAAAACATCAAATAAACACTGAAGAGTTGTTCTCAACGGGCGAATTGGTCATCCAGAAAGCTTCAATTAAAGTGCACGAAAGTAAAATAGCGCACAGTTATATGTTGTAAATGTTTTTTGGGGAGATCAACCGGGAGCGTACCTCCTGACCACCTCGCTCGCGTGCGTGCACCTCCAAACGCGACCGGTTCAAAGGGAACCCAATCGTTGGTCTGAGGTCACTGGCTTGGGACCCGGAACACTTGATCGCAAAACCCGGCCATGACGTCAGGGCAGCTTGCCGAACTCTCTGAAGTCCCTGCGCCACCAAGAAAGGGAGGGAGACGGGGAGGGAGCACCAAAGAGCAAGGCTGCGCACGCAACTGCACGCAGAGAATACGTGGCAACGAGGTGCTCGCGGCGATTCATGGTCGAACTAAACGACAGCGAGGTGCACCGCTCTGAACAAAGCGCCTACTACAAACCGTGGCAGCAGTGTGCATTCGCAGCATGCGTCCAGCGCATCGAAAGAACCCCCTTGTGGCGTTTGGCCCCTGCACGTGCTTATTTTTTTCCCTTCACCCCACGTCGTCAGTCGAGAGTGTATCCGAACACACAGGTTGGCGCCCCGAGCCCCTTGTTCCACACCGCAGCCTCAACGAAGCGTATCCCACCCGAGACCATTAAAAGCCCCTGGGAGCTCTGTTAACTCACCGCAGCTGCAACAACCCCCATCCCGTCACATGCCGTGCTTCAGATTGTCGCCCCTCCCCCCTTCAGCAGCCCTTCCGTCGCCCCCCTTACGCGTGTTCACGCTTCGCTTGCCTTGAGCGCGTGCCCCGTCCTCGTTCGGTGAGCAAGCCGGCCCGACGACGATTGCGCGTTTAGCAGCAAGCACTGTTGTCCGGATAGCGTTCCGTCGGCGTGTATTGTCAGCTTGTTCCTACGCTTTGTTACTTTTCTCGCCCGTTCTTTTCTATTAATCGTTCCTCCAAGCCCCATCGTGGCTCGATCGCTCTCTCGCCGCGGGCGTTTTGATTCGCTTTCGTGGCGCTTCCCTGCGCGCGCCGCTGCGCCTTTTAATTGAGCCGCGCGATCCCGCGTCTCGTTTCGTGAATCCGGCCGGAGGCGCCTCTGTGGCTGTATTTTAGATTTGCTCGATGAAAGCGCTTGACGCGATCAAATCCCCCCTCCATTGTTACTCCAACGGGGGTGAAGAGCGGAAGTACTTGGTTCTGGTCGTTCGATTTCGGATGAGGTGGTTCCGGATTTGTGGAATTGAACATCCCGGCGCGCCTTCTGGCCTTTCCTCTCTTTTTTCCTTTCCAGCTCCGCGGTCTCTCTTCTGACTCCTCTTGTGGATTGTCGTTTTGGCATCCTTCCCTCTTGCACACGCCAACATGTGCTTCCTCCCACAAGAAGCCATGATCTCACGTTGCGATATAAGCCGCTGTCCTACTTGCGATGTGTACGTTGTAGAATGATAGTAAGGACCACAATAAAGCTAGCTTGTGTGATTATAAACGGCGAAAATGTGATAAGGTCGAAGGTGGTATGAGTAGACGGACATAACTTACCACACATTTTATGTACGAACGTAAGAGAATTGTCCCAGGAGCTTGTTTTCTGGTACATACTGATCTGACGTAACCATTACAAGACAACTCATCCAAGGGAAACATTGGGAACCTTATGTTATTTAACCGTATGGTAATGATTCTCACTTAAAATAAAATAAACTAAAATTGATGCAAAATTACCATTTTTATTGGTGGGCTTTGAACCTTCTACCTTCGTTACGCGTCCGACGATCTACCACCTGAGCTCCAAATTTCTGGAGGGTGTTTATGTGCACTTATTACACTTAATACTTGACATAGTAGAGCACAGGACGTGTTATTTGAAGGTCATGAATTTGGATCCAAACGATTGAAAGGGGGATTTTTCTCCTCTTCAGTTTCTTTCCATTTAAGTGAGAATTATTACAGTATACAGTTCAACTTTGCCTGTTTTGTCTGTCAGTTTCATTAGCTACGCATTACATGAAATATACATCTCGTAACACAGATAAAACTCTGAGAAATCTGAGGTGCTACGAGACGTGCAATAGAAATATACAACAATGCATGGACCGAAACAAAAAGGTATGGAGGCAAATAGAACAAATATCCGGTTTGCTACCTTACACTGGGGCTTCTAAAATGGCCGTAGGATTTCAGCTGCTCACCCGAAAGTAGTGGATTCAATTCGGGGTATACGGCGATGGCGTTTGGCTGGAAGAGAATTTATAAACCACGTGTACCGTGCGTAATCAGGGCGTTTTGAAGAACCTCACGAAGTCAACATTTTTGGAGCCCTCCACTAAAGCGTAACTCAGAATCATGCCGCGGTTTCTGCACCTAGAAAGACCGATATTATAATTGAGGAAGTAACAACGAAAGAAAGAAATGTTGGAAGGAATAGACGCAGACCACTTGCATGCGTACAGCTGATGCTCTAGATTTGGTTCAAGAAGTGTGGGTTACTCTTTTGGCGGCAGAGTTACGCATGTTGGAGGAATGGCTCGACATGCTGTCATTAATGCGGCTCTCGAATTCACATGTGTTTCAGGTACGTAATGCCCCAGATATTTATTATCGTGTTTTGTGTTCTGACACTCGCCTGTACAATTTCCGATTTGCCATTTGCAGAAGTCGGCATTAGATGTCTCATATAAAGGAACACGAGAATAAATCACAAAGCTGTTGTCATCAATACTTGGTGACTGCTACCACTTCTCACTTCGTCGTTAATAAAGATGTTTAGCAAGATCACTAAAAGACAATTTGACGAAAATTGTTATGCATGTTTCACAAGTCATTTTTTTTATTACAACAGAAATATTGCGGGAGTTTGCCTGCAAAAACCCATTAACAAGCGTGCTGACAATGTGATCTATGGGATTCTTTGATGTGTACCTAACTCCAACTACGCGAGTCTCCGACATAACAGTAGCTTCAGAATGCCGTCACTGCTGCCGGAATCGAACCTTCGTACGTCATGCTCTTTTTCTTTTTCGATCACATTCACAGTGGGAATGCGTTAAGAGCGACAAAACAGAATGCTTTTTTGAAAGATTGCTCAGCTGTGATCGGACATCAATGAGCCACCATATTCTCATCGTTGTAATCGGAGTTGCGCAAGTTAGGCCACACTAATGTAAAGGTCACTTGCCGCTAGCATCAAAATGAGAGAGAAACTGGCCAAAAGTGGGCACTCAGTGATGATAAAAGTCGAGCTCTCCACGCCACCTACTGCCCCCTGCAGCAGTCTTTGAGACATTCGCGTCAAATCAAAGTAACCTTGATCTCGCAGAACACGAGCTATCATAAGCGAAGTGCATGCAGGTATCACAAGTGGCGCATCTTTTTTCTATTCGGGGTGCTGAGCAAATTTTCAATGGCATTGGCGCTTTTCAGCATAAGGGTACGGTGTCGTATGCTGCAGATTATGACAGAAATGTCAGAACCCTTACTATTTTTTGTCCCTCGAAGTATTGCGTAGTAAATTTGTAGTTACGCTAAGGGTATGATTGTAACTGCTCCATAGCTAGGATGGGTGCTTCGATGTAGGCTTACAAAGGTTCATGACAATTTTTATATTCCCCAGATGCGCACTTATTTTGGCACTAGCGTATTCAAACGAGGCTAACTTGATTGATTGATTGATATGTGGGGTTTAACGTCCCAAAGCCACCATATGATTATGAGAGACACCGTAGTGGAGGGCTCCGGAAATTTCGACCACCTGGGGTTCTTTAACGTGCACCCAAATCTGAGCACACGAGCCTACAATATTTCTGCCTTCATCGGCAATGGCAGCTGCCGCAGCCGGCATTCGATTCCGCGACCTGCGAGTCAGCAGCCGAGTACCTTAGCCACTAGACCACCGCGGCACGGCGAAACGAGGATAAATCAGTGTAAACAAGTGAACAAGCGGGTCGAAAACGCAAAGCGTGTTTGAAGCGATCAAGTGTTACGCGTGTAGGCCGCATTACGCCTGGCGCAGGATAACTTGCAGGAGAGAGAAGATAAGTATGCTTACTTCCAAAATTCTCGCTTCGGTGCGACCGAAAAGTGTGCCACCTTGTGCGTTTATTTTAAGTTCATGTAACAAGTTTCATCTGTGATATAACGTGGCGGCTATGACTGTATACGTGACATTTTATTGCGCGTGCCGTAACTTGGATGTGCGTGCTCGTGCATTGAAGTTGCATAGAATAAAGTTATGTAGTGTAGCGCTTTATATCATGGGATGACAGAGAAATCCTCACAATGCGATGTTCGTAAAAGAAAATTGCGATTGTTTCTAATTGAGCGAGTTAAATGGCTGTAGCTTATCCCATACGACCCATATGTTGAGACGACACATTATTTTCAATTTTTGTGTCAGCTGACGAAGACAAGTGGAGCTTCAGGTGGAGACAACTGTTCTGTATTTTGGTGTAGCTACAACGCATTAGGACTAGTTGCAATAAATAGATATTAGCTGTTTTTTTCTTCTCTCGCTTCTATTATCTGTCTATTTCCCGCAATTTTGCGTTGCTTAGAATGCAGCTGCAATGATGACTAGTGGATAATTGTCACAATAGAATGTATTCACATGATAAATAAAATCTCACCTTGATCATTCGCACATGTAACCTAGATGCTGGCAGCAGCAATAAAAGAGAGAAAAAGAGGTTTACAATACAATACAAACAGCCTGCTTGTGAAAATAAAACCGCAACTTGTGTACTATTATAAGCGGCCACTCGGTGTCCCTATGCCTTTCAGGTGAAGGTAAAGCTATCTGCCAATTCATTTGCTCTCTAATTTGGCTGCATGGCTCTATGAAAGTGCCTGATCGTTACCATGTTTTCCTTTTTCTATGCCAGCATAAGGGAGTTCGTTCGAGTTGAATAGCAAATTAAACATTACGAGTAGTGAGGCTAAAATACCGGGATATTTGGTCGACCTTAGTTATTAGGCAAAAGCAAAAAAAAAATAATTCGGCATATCCCACACATCTGGGAATCAACGTTATGCAAAGCATTCGGAGGGAAGGTGACCGTGTTTCAATTTTGTTGTAGCGCGACATGTCGTGAAGTGACGCTAAATATATGTACAAATGCTGCACGCACAGACGTTGAAGAGTTGCAGGTGTTTATATAACCAGTTGTTTGCACTTGCGCAACTATGTCATCTGGAACATACGTATTAGCAACAACAGAAGATGATATAAAACGCTGATGCTCGCGAGGATGCTGCCCCTGATACGGCTACATAAATCAACTTCAGCGCATGACAACTGACCACAATTGACGTTAACCCGATGTGACGGCTCTATCATAGAAGTACATCATCGACAAAGTCAGCAGCTGCGTCGGTACGCGTACGTTACCTTAAGGAGTGGTGGTCGATCTTACGCTAATTCAGAAAGGAAAGAATCGTGGCGTAGTGGTCACTGCACAGCTGTACCGACAGTAAGTATTGTTGCGGAGCTTGGATCGGCCAATGCTGGGCGCAGTGACGTTCGTTTCCTTGCAGCATGTTGAGACATGCACCGAGAACTGAAACAATCCTAGCAAACGAGCAGGCGATGTGCACCAGGCTTTATTAATCCGTCGCGTTTCACTATTGAAGCTGAATCTAAACAGTCGACAAGTTTTAACGATGGTCTTTTTTTAGGGGCGAAGCTTGTTAGGGCGTCACCCGTTCGTCCCGTTAGCGTTTGTAACCACCGGTGGCACATAGTCTTCAGTGGTCTTTAGAATGTCCGCTGGATGGCGGCACTTGTAAATGATGAATACATGATGAAAATATGTGAGATGGTGGTACTTAGAGTGTTCACTGGGTAGACGGACGGACGGGTGGACATACAGATGGACGAACGAACTGACGGACGGACGGACGGACGGACGGACGGACAGACAGACAGACAGACAGACAGACAGACAGACGAACGAAGAGACGGATGCATGGACGGATGCACCGACGGACGGAGGCAACGACGGTCACACGGATGGTCCGACACACGGACGGATGCACGGAGGGAAGCATGGACGGACGAAAGCAAGAAAGAATGGACGGACGGAAGCACGGACGGACTGACGAACGCTACCCCCCGACAATCATCATTCACTCCGTGGATATGCTGTGATTTTTTGTGATATAGTGTTTAGAAAAGGTCGTGAACGACCTAGAGTATTTGGTACACACTACCATGGGGGAGCTGCAAGCCATCCCTTTGCCTCACACTTGATCAAGCCGCACCGACAAAAATTGCGCTCGGGCCGGGCCCGGCGAGGAGCGATCACGACAACAGCCGTGCACACAACCCGCCCCGTGCCCTGTGCGATAATGTGTGATTAGAAAAAGTGGGTAACGATTTTCAGTACTAGGTACTCTACTATGGGAGAGCTCAAAGCCGTCCCATGGGTCTCACACTTGATGAGGCCTTGTTAAGAAAAAATATGCCGTGAGTGAGTTGACGACGTCTCTCTGCAGTACTTATCAAGCTTCGAAGATAATCAAAGCTGACAGCAATTTCGAACTTACTACCTGATCCCCACTTCAATGCAGAAATCTGTTACTCCGTCTCAACAACTCAACAACTCGGCAAAAGTTTAACCCCTTGCTCACTGCCTGACCATCTTGGTCTCGTGGCTGCATTCATATTTGAGAACATTGCCAATCAAAAAGCAAATATACGCATACTTGAGGCGCAACATCAGTACGCAAGTATTAGTAGTGTGTTACTTTATTTAGAAAATGCACACATACGCAATTATGAATACCGCAGTGTTTATTACGCTGCGCTGGCAATGCGGCGATATGAAAAAAAATTGCCCGCAGCTTCCCTCGGGGGAACACTGAGGAGGATGCGGAGCATATAATTGGTTAACGGGGTGTTAAAGTGCGACTTACTTGGGCCGATGGCTAAATTGGTTAACGTGGTTGTGAAATGGGGTGTTAAATTGCGACTTACTTGGGTCGATGGCTAAATTGGTTAACGTGGTTGTAGGAGGGGGTGTTAAATGAGTGAACACGTACACACGTATGCGAAAGGGCGGCGCTGGTCGAAGGGACGTCGATCATTGTGTTTGTGGATTCGTTGGAATTCATTTCACCGCGACCTTGGACGTCGACGCGCCGTACAAACCAACCGACGAGCGGCAACTGAGCGAGCGAGCGCCGACCTTGAGTATATATACAGCACGACGGCGCATGCACTGTCAGCTGTTGAATGTTCTCGAAGCGCGACGCCACATGCGCGTCCACTGGAGAATCAGGAGAATTGTAGATGTCGAACGCGGTGTGTAGAGGAGGAAGGGTGCACAGATGGTGGAGGAGTGAAGCGCGCGGTGTGTAGAGGAGGAAGGGATGCACAGATGGTGGAAGAGTGGGCGACGGCGCGACGGCGCATGCGCGCGCGTCAGCTGTCGAATGTTCGAGAAGCGGTGCGGACGGCGCGGACGGCGCACTACAAGGCGCGAGTATAAGATGCTCCGCATCTAAAAGAAGCGGGTGTTTCCTACGTTTCACTAGAACGACCCGGTACTGCCACGTACCGGCGGCTCTGCACTCTAAAAAACACATTCGTTTCTTCGAATTACTGCCAGATTGCGCCATACATCATGCAGAGCCACTGCACGGAACACTATTTCAACGCTTTTTGCAGCAAATGACGCATATACGTGATCAATTTATATTTATTTAGCTTTCTCTGTATCACTCTTTGTATCATATATCATACAGGTTTCTATCCATTTCTGCAGCATGTGCCAAATCATCATGACGGAAGGTGGAGACATGACAAAGCGGATCCATGGAAGGCAACAAAACTGGGCAGCTGACTGTGAAGTGAAAGGGAGCCCTCAGGCACTAAAGGAACTAGGTACAAAATTTTCCTTCCCATGCTAAGGCTTCGCTAGCGCTACTTTTTAATTCAAGGACACTGCTGAATTTGCGCGGAAGACGACTACCGAGGCAAAATAAAATGGGGATATGAAAACACAAGAAAAAAAGAAAAAAAGAGATAATGTGGTCAACGAGCCATGTGGAATATGGCAAGGTCGATAGCTGCTCTTTCTGGAACAGGCAGTGTTCATGCTGGCACATGGCTAGCTTTCGAAAAGCACAGAGAAAAACAAGAAAAGATAGGCAATAAGGTGAGATATAAAGGCGACTGCCCGAAGAAGCTGTTCTGTCCTTTACTTATTGCAAGTTCAAGCACGAGTTTCCTTGGAGATAAATTCGGTGAGAAAACAAAGCAGTGCGAGGGAGAAAGAAACCCCTCTTCGGAAAGGACGTCCAGATGTCGCGCTGAACCAAACATGCCGCGTCACTCTTTGTGCTTCCCACTAATTATAGTGAAGGGCTGGCGAGGCATGTACACAGGTGAGCCGTGGTTCCAAGGAACAAAGAACACTCGAAAACAGAAGCGATCGCGCTTCGGAGACTTTGTGCGTGTTCTGATATATTGCACTTGTTCAGATGGTCGAACATGGATGCATTGCAATGCATCGTAAGAATGAACGCAAATACTTACATATGCAGATTGGAGCTTCCCAAGAAGGTGGATGACGCGCACCTCCTCTGTTATTTCCCTCTCTCCCTTCAAAAAAACATTGCTCATGCATTGTGACTGGAAATCACGTTGCCTTGTTCCGCATCAATGCGATTATATTTTTGTGTTTTTAGGTAGGATCACGGAGGAAAAGGAGAGGAAAGTGGAAAGCGTGCTCGACCCCCATGTACGGCGCCGACAGCCAAATCCCACATACTCAGAAGCCTTCGCGACGTAACCCTCTTCGGTGCCAGCATGGTTGTGATGACGCAGGGAAGGCACACAGAGAAACAAAAGAGAGGGGGGCGGGCAAAACACAGGAGAAGCCATGCGAGGATTCATTTTGACCCGTTGATACGATCGAGAAATGAAAAAATAAAGACACGAGAACTGAAGAAACGTAAAAAAGCTCATACAGTGGGGGCAAACAAAAGAGAAGAGTCGGGGAATCCAAGGTGCTCTGCGAGGGTAGAAATCATCGGCCGAGCGAACGGCGATAACCGACCGGTCTCGTAGTCAGACGGTATTCTGCTGGCAGCCAATACACCAGCGTTTCCTTTTTCCCGGCTGTCGGGAAACGACTGTATGCGCACGTCGAGCCGAGGCGAACTAGATCGCTCCGCGACCCATGCGAAACAAGCACAGAAAGCGGGATCGTTGCAGCTGCTATTTTCTCACAAGATGATCCATCCCACCCGGTTCCAGTCCTTGAGGAACTGCGATCAAAAGGACAAAAAAAAAAAGAGAACAGGAGGTAGCGTGGGCCAAATTCCTGCTTCGATTGCGTTCGTGTTTTATTTATGAAACGATATTCTTTGTTTTTTTCCCGCACTGAGGAGCTCGCAGTTTGGTTGGCACGTCAACAGCTCAGAGTGGAACTCTACTCACGGTTGCCGGCATTGCCACCTTCTCCAGAGCGTCATGCGGACGTCCGTAAGGGGCCCGACAGAGAAGTCTCTATTGAAGCGGCAGGCGTGTGGCACAGCGGGTGATCTTTCAGAGAGCGGATCCCTGACGCTGTAAGGCCGTATGAGCCTTCCTCTCTCGACGTATGGCGAGCCGAGTGAGAAGCCCTTTCAGCTCTGACGCCCAGCGTTCTTCGCCTTTGCCTCATCCATCTTTTTCGCGCGATGTTTATTTCTCATGCCGTTCCGGGTATTGTTGTTTCTGCGTGATTTACCGCCCCTCTGTGCCCCCCTCCCCCTTTTTTGTACGTGTGTGTGTTTGTGTGGAAGTGTCATCGCTCGCCAGCTCGTGGATAAGCTCGCCACCCAGTTTGCTCACTGTCGCTGTGGCCATTGTTGAGGACGCGTTTCCTCGACGTACGCATGACGATGTGTTCGGACATTTTTGTGCGGCTCTTGGTCTCTTGTGGACCGCAAATCATTCGGCAGTCATCTAGTGGAATGCGTGAAGGTTTGCTACAGTGGATGCAGATGGGTGCGTTGGTAGCATGAACTACTTCTGGGTAAACGCTTGGAAGCCTCAGTGCAGTCCGAATTATTGTTTGTCTTTTGTAATCTTTGAGGTGTTTCTTGATCTAATTTAAATAAATCCTCCACCCCATTGTATTATCCGTACGAATTATTTATGAACCTACTGAAATACAGGTAAGCATTCATGAAAGAAGTACTGGTTCGGGAATGCAAGCCTTAACATGATTGGATCTGCAGTGAACGTGACATAAAAGTTTGATTTTTTTAAGGTGACAATGGTACAGTACGTTACACCATATATTAGCGTTATAGTGTAAAGCTATTTATCGACAGATCACATTGAAGTCATTTTTTTCAATAAAACCATTGGTCACTTTTATGGGTCTGCAGATAAGAAAATTGTCAAATAATCTGTTTAAGGTAACAAATACGTGTGGAAAACTTTTTTTTTATTCTAATTCAGTTTTGACGAAGCTTCCTTCTTTTGCGTATCCGTGTCCGCAGCTGTAAAGGGTGACTAAGTGTGCAGACCACTTGTAACTCTCGCCCTCCTTTTCTCGAAGCCTTGTCAAGTGGAGTTACTGTTGTGGACATGGAACACATACTCCCGGTAATAACGTTTCTAGTTAGCTCACTACATGACGAATTTCGCAATACCAATATGATTTATTTCAGATATTGCTCTTTCTTGGGAGCCCCAAAGACATCCCATCTTTTCTCTAACAACTTGAGAGCAGCGCAAATACGACACAGAAGCTGTCACAACTGGGGCGAGTGATTTATACCTTTTGGTGTATTGTATTTTCGCGGTGTTCGAGTTTCTAAAGAACCATTACCAATGATGCCATGAATTGGTACTTCTGCAACATTCGCTTCTTTGTTATTAGTTGCACGGGAGCACACTTTATTAGATATCTGTTTTACTGCTCCAACAAGAACAGTAGCGAACAAACAGAATAAGAACGACAAATGTGCATCATAAAAATTCAAGCCTGAGAAGGCGATAGACCATTTTCGAAGTTGTGAAGTTGGGTCTCGTGTTGTGCACTTTGAACAACTAATGGCGGCTAGTCACCTACTGCAAAAAGCCTGTTCAAGCGCGGTTTGCTTTCGCAATGACGTGGACCATGTATAATCAGCCCTCTTGATATAAGCCCTCTTAATAAACAAGTGCCAGCGTGTTCAAATAGAACTGCGCCTCTTTTTGAAGCACGACAGGTGCTGCCATTGCTTGGGCCAATATGCAGTGCAGGGAAGCGCACTTGCAATTTAGGAAAACGGGCCATTCAGGATACCAAATATTCGATTTCTCCTGAGCAGCTAAACGAAAAACTTCTCGCTAACCTCTGCAAAGCGAAGAAGAACTTGCGTCTACCGCTGCGCAAGAAACAAATTGCTTCCCTCTGCTTCCCAGTTAGCAAGCCACCGCCGAACACCGTCTTTTGCCATCCGAGGAAGAAGAAAGACAGCGAGGTGGCATGGTTCGTTACGCAGTTTAATTCGTCACCGGGAAAAGCAGGGACCCGTGGAAAAGAACGGGAGTGCGTTAAAGCACCGGACGAAGCTGCAAGCGAACGGAGAGGCACCACACGTCCGCTTGTGGACACAGCTCGTTTTCCCTTAACGACCTTCCCGCGTAAACAAGGCGAACCTTTGCGCCACGGGTATCAGTCGAGCGTCCACTAATTACCCAGGGTTGCCTCCTCCCAGCTAGCGGACGCCTACAGAGTGAAAGAAATAGAACGGCCAGGAAGACAAGTGCGAGGAGGTGGCGTGACGGCTTCTCGCAGTAGAAGGCAAGCGTGAAGGAGAAATTTACTTTGGGCGCCCATGCCGCGCAGTTTGCTTTTCTTGGCTCGTCTCTTCTGTTTACATTCTCTTTGATCTACGCGGCACTGCTGGTCGATTAGGCATGGTGTCTACAAACCTCCGTGTTGAAGAGGAAAACAAAGAAGGAAAGGAGGGGAGGGGCTTAAAGAGAGCGTCTCTGTTTTTTTCTTTTAGTTGAGGTCTTCGAACATCTCCGCAATATGTTAACATAAAATGAAAAACTCCCTCAATAACGTGATATATCTATGAACCGTGGTAGATCTATTATTCGCCAAGAAATATGTCTCAACCCAGATGCTGACCCGAAAATCACGGGTTCGGTACTGGCCACGCGTACAAAGGTGAAACGTTAGATGGAGGTAAAATGTTCGAGAACCCAGTACAGTGCGTTATTCGTGCTAGTTTCAGAAGTCCATATGGCCAAACTTTCCGGAGCCTTCCACTCCGGTAGCCCTATAAACAAATAGTGTGCTTCGTGCTTGTGAAACCGCAGTAAAGCCGTAATATACGGGCATGTTGCCGACATTACTTTGAACACAAAAGAGATGGCATCGATGTTGGTACTTACGAGTGCAAAAACAGACGAGATACAGGAGAAAGACTTTAAAAAGGGGGCGTCGCTGTGAAAGGACATCTACGCACTTTTCCTGACAACACAAAAAAACTGTCTCGAAAAGATTGCTTGTGCATTCTATTTACAAATTGTTTTGTAATGTACACATTGGTAGCACGCAATGTAATCAGCAGCCATCTGTAAAAAACGAAATGCCACCCCTGATAATCTGATTAACGCTTTTCTATTTATTGCGATGAAATAAATGTGCAATATAACCTGGATTTTTGTATTCTCGCGATGGGCCAAAACTTCTTGCTGTGCAAGGTAATTGACACCGAATTGGTACACATCTGCATGGACTTGGCAACAAGTAGCTGAAAAAAAAAATAACAGGGGTCAAGAAGTTCCCCCTTTATGCTTCTTTTTCGACACTCTTTCTTAATCGGCGCCTAATCGGCGGTAAAATATATATACCTTTCCTAATATAGTTACATTTGTACGACAGGATGTTCTCGTCATGAATGTCCGATTCGACACTTCAAAGCCATACCGTATTTCCCAAAACAGACAAAGGGGTCGAGCTTAAATTTTTCAACAAGAAGTAAGAGTCGCTGAGCACCAAATGCTCCTCGCCAAGCAGCCTCATGCCGCTATACTCTCGCAGTCACGTGGTCATTCGTCACCACAAGCGCACTCCACCATGGCCCGCAGCACCCTTGTCGTTTCATAGTTTTAATGTATAGCGGCAAATGGCGACCCAGTGTGATCACGTGCGGCCACCTAGTTCAACATCGCGCAGCACGGTTGGTACCATTCCGTCGTCACTGCTCTGCGACTGACGACAGACGCGTTGCCTTTGCTCTCATCAGCCTTCATGCGGGTCGCTTGTCCCCGGGGCCTTGTTTCCCGAAGGACCTCAGGGTGAACACCCCAACTTATCCCCCTCCTATGTTCACGTGCAAAGGAGACTGCAATGATGTTTCGGTGTCACGTGGCGCGACACGCGTTCGACTCCGCGGTCGCCCATGGGGAGCGCACGTGCGCGTTGTAATCCGACGCGGGCCGCTCTACGGTCGAGCAGCGGCCGTCACGATAACGCTGCTCTCTTCTCTCTTCCTCAATAACAATGTAAATAGCATTGCTCGTGGCGGTTTTCTTTTTCTTCGTGGTCACATGTGTAAGTGCAGACATAGATTTGAAGAAACGGCCATCATGAGTGGAAGTAGGTGCGATTACTTGATTGATATGTGGCGTTTAACGTCCCGAAACCACCATATGATTATGAGAGACGCCGGAAGTAGGTGCGAGATGATGTGGTGGATAACGAAGGCTAGCAAAACTTTTGCGTTTGGGGGCGCATGTCTGAACATTGAAACAATGGTGTTGACAAATAAAGAACTAGATTACATGTATTTGCCATGAACTGTTTTTTTTTTTTTTGGCTAAGCACTACAGAGAATGGGTGTCATCCAACATTTTATCTGGCTGTGCTCGCATCTTGAGATAACAACAGCAGCGATGGTACGCAGATTCCAAAAAGGTTGTCGCACGCACGTGATAATTGTAAACGTCGTTTTTTTTTTCTGAAGGGCCCACGGCAGCCAGGAGGAGCGTGCAACGTATTCTGACGACTTTTCCGCGATAAACTGTGCTGTATGACAGTCAGTGACGGATCGCTCTCATTCAGGAGATGCTCAGGCGGAATAACTGCCTGACTTTTGATCAGGCTAACACCCCCTGTTGCAACACCAACACCACGAACACCAACACCGTGTATTGATGTATGCGTGTAGGTTACAATTTATGGTTGTGGGGGCTGTGCGCAAGTGACGTATCAAATTGTGAGAGTACATATACTAGCCAGATTAGCGAGCAATAAATTGTTGTTGACAGTTAGCGCTGTGGTGTTTTGAATGTGCCAAGGGCATATGGCGTGGAGGCTGCGCCACACTACGACGCAGCACGCAGTGAAGACTGCTTTGCACCTCTGCTGCCAGAATTGTTTCAACAACGAAAGTACGGTATATTTGCTCAAACACAAAATGGTTTGAGACGTGTAGTTGCTATAGAAAATTGAATACATTGCTATTTTGTCACATGACAAAGGAGGTTGCTCTAAGCTTAAGAGGTGCACTCATGCAAAAAATAAATGATAACTGGATTATAAGAAGCAGTTCATTAATTACACAAAGACCATTACGTTTCGAATGCGGCCAGAATCTGTTTGTATGGACATAACTGGGCAAAATATCGACCGATCTCACGAGGGTACCTGGGAATCAACGTTATGCGAAGCATGCAGACGCAAGGTGACCGTGTCGCAATTTTTTTATTGAACGACACGTCATAAAATGACGCTAAATATATGAACAGTTGGGTGTCGTCTGTCGTTTTATTTAATACTTTGACTAAAGACAACGTCCAGAAGTCTTGCATCAAGGTTTCAGTTCTAAAATATGACCGATATCTGTGACATTATGAACAGTTGGGTGTCGTCTGTCGTTTTAGAGAATACTTTGACTAAAGACAAGGTCCAGGATGTACTAATGTTGCACGCACAGACACAAGTTGAAGAGTTGCAGATGTTTATATAACCAGTTGTTTGCAATTGCGCAACGATGCCCACTGGAACATGCGTATTACCAACACCAGAAGCTGATATGAAGCTCTGATGCTCGCGAGGTTGCTAGCCCTGGACACTGCTGCATAAATCAACTTCAGCGCATGACAACTAACCACAATTGACGTTACCTCGACCTAACGGCTGTATCAAAGGAGTACGTATGTAATGTTCATAAAATTCGGTAGGCAGCACTGCAACCTATATTGACGTTTCACGAAGATTGGCGTCTATTTGAAAAGTAGTTCTGAGGATTGGCTTAGCTCTGTGGTAAAATGTTTCATTGCCCACGCAGAATGCGTGGGTTTGATTCTAGCTGCGACCCTAAAATTTATTCTTTGCATTCGTCGGCTTGACGCTACCTATGTCGCGTGTTTCTTCACGCTCGCGTGTTAAAACCACCAATGTGTGTTCTCGTCGTTCCTCGGTAGGTACTAAGTGTGAATTACCTGTGTCACATACCCGCATTCCAGCGGCACATACCAGCCCCTGGGTATGAGCCACTGTCTGGCGGGAAGTGTTTGACAACGTGCGCGACGGGATTGTGACATTATTCCTGTCTTGACCAGCATGTCACATTCCTCAAACGATCTTACCCTGCCATGCTAATTTTAGTTCACGCCAACTTAAGGGGGTGACCATGAGATCACCTAAACGTAAGCGGCTAGATAGATAGATACGCTCAAAGTCGCCAAAGTTCGCTAAGAAGTGCTTCGCATTAAAAAAGTAATAACGTTACTCATTTAAAATAACCAATTGGATAACGAACAAAACAACCCAAACTAAAATAAATGTTCATTGTTTCAAAAAAAATGTTTTTCACCCTATATCATGTCGCAAACAGTTCGGCCATTATCACGGACTCCTGCCTCTTTAATAGCAAAAACTCTGCTTTCAGAACCGTAGATCTTGCTGGAAGTCTGTTGAAACCCTCCTACAGACCATCATGCTGATTGATTGATTGATATGTGTGGTTTAACGTCCCAAAACCACCATATGATTATGAGAGACGCCGTAGTGGAGGGCTCCGGAAATTTAGACCACCTGGGGTTCTTTAACGTGCGCCCAAATCTGAGCACACGGGCCTCCTTCATTTCCGCCTCCATCGGAAATGCAGCCGCCGCAGCCGGGATACAAACCCGCGACCTGCGGGTCAGCAGCCAAGTACCTTAGCCACTAGACCACCGCGGCGGGGCGACCATCATGCTGTCAGAACGGCGAGCAGGTATCACGATGCATATTAATAATTCCGCTTTGTGCTGCTTTCAGTCGGATAAAACTTAAGCAGCCAGTGGAATTTCTTCTTCAAAGGCGAGGCACACAAGCCTGCACCGATGGGCGCACTATCTGGAGTGGTGGCACAAATAGGACTGCCCGTGAGCCGCGTTCGGAGATCCCTGCTAACCCGCAGGTCGTGGGTTCGAATCCCGGCTGCAGCGGTTGCATTTTCGAAGGAGGCGAAAATGCTGTAGGCCCGTGTTCTCTGATTTGGGTGCACGTGAAAGAACCCCAGGTGGTCTAAATTTCAGGAGCCCTCCCCTACGGTCTCTTTCATAATCATATGGTCGTTTTGGGACGTTAAATTTCACATAATAAAGCCTTCGGAAAACATCGACGAGTGCACAAGCGGGACTATTTTTTTTAAACTGTGAAGCTGATCGGCTGTGGCACTTCAGCCGTGAAGGCGGTACTTCTCCAGACTTCTCAATTAGTGTCTGGCTATTAAACTCATTGTCAACATGTCAACCCACCATAACTCTTCTAGGTTATTTTGCGCTTGAAACCAGCTCGAGAGAGAGCCAGAAAGAGCTTCAATTTTAACGACAAGCTTCAGAGGAATTATATCATCTCCCCTAGAAGGCAGCTAAGGGTCCTTAAGTTCTAACGGCATCTTTGGCTTTCCTGAACGCTTGTAGCTGGTCCTGAATGTTTCAGCTCTCCTACTGCTGTGCGTTTGAATATTTGATGTTTGGGCCATGACAAGCTTGAGTTTTCTTGTTTTTAGATGCGGAGCATCTAATACTCGAGGCTCGTAGTGCGGCGCCGTCCGCAAGCTTCCTCCTCCTTCTTCCACCATCTGTGCATCCCTTCCTCTTCTACACACCGCGCGCGCTCCACTCCTCCACCATCTGTGCACCCTTCCTCCTCTACACACCGCGTGCGCTTCTCCTTTTCACGAACATTCGCTAGCTGTATAATGTAGCGCGCATGCGCCGTCACGCTTCGAGAACATCGGCAGCTGACGCGCGCGCATGCGCCGTCGCGCTTCGAGAACATCGGCAGCTGACGCGCGCGCATGCGCCGTTGCGCTTCTCCCTCTTCTCGAACATTCGACAGCTGACAGTGCATGCGCCGTCGCGCTGTATATATACTCAAGGTCGGCGCTCGCTCGCTCAGTTGCCGCTCGTCGGTTGGTTTGTACGGCGCGTCGACGTACAAGGTCGCGGTGAAATGAATTCCAACGAATCCACAAACACAATGATCGACGTCCCTTCGACCAGCGCCGCCCTTTCGCATACGTGTGTACGTGTTCACTCATTTAACACCCCCTCCTACAACCACGTTAACCAATTTAGCCATCGACCCAAGTAAGTCGCAATTTAACACCCCATTTCACAACCACGTTAACCAATTTAGCCATCGACCCAAGTAAGTCGCACTTTAACACCCCGTTAACCAATTATATGCTCCGCATCCTCCTCAGTGTTCCCCCGAGGGAAGCTGCGGGCAATTTTTTTATTTATGCATAAGTCATCTACGGGAAAAAACTGACCTCTTGCCTCATGCTGAGCTGTCTTTAGTGTCGCAGCAGCTTGTTTAAATCATCAGGAGGTGGAAGAATGCATACGTTTTATAGAGCCAGCCTACAGCTGAGATATACAGGTTAGGCGGCATGCCTAGTGCGAAACCCCGTAGCAAAAATTTAAAAAAAAGCAAAGAAGATTGCCTTTCTCTCGTACGCCAGTCAAAAACAATTCTCAATTCTGAGCTCGTAAAGGACCTAAATCACTCAAAACGCCCTTAAATTAACCAAACAACACGGACTAAGCACGATCCGTGGCAAGAATGAACGGTTGTGAAAATAGTGGCGGCTTAGCGAAGCAGCCGAGGAGAAGGCAGCCTTCATTTCTCGGGGCATAATCCCATTAAAGCGGCGGCCGTGCGCTCTCAGGTCGCTGCTGGGCGCTGCTGCGGGTTGTTCCAGCTGCAAGCGGCCAGGTCGGCTCGCCTTTGGCTGCAACTATTGGAGGTCGATAGGTTCTCATGGGCCCAGTTTCGCGCTACGTGCTTCCGCCGCTGCCGCCATCCTAACGAGCTGCCCAAAATGGGAGAGAAGGAGAGAGAAAGAAAAGCCGGGCGGCTGCGAGGCCAGTGCCTTCGCTTACGCTGACCTTTTCGCTGACTCGCTGATCTTCGCCTTCTACGCACGTTGGCCCCGCGCTGACTATATACTGTTCGGACCTAGCTTTTTCAGCTACCTCAGCGTCTTGTATTGTCGAACTGATGCAGTGCATTGAATTGTATCTTTTTCAATCCACATCATTTAGAATTCCGTGATGATCACAGTAAATTGTTGTGAAATTTAAAAAAAAAGCTCGCATATAGCAAACAGGCTCGGCGTTCTTAACCAAGGCGAAAATCTTACATGCGTCGCCCCGCCACAGTGGTCTAGTGGCTAAGGTACTCGGATGCTGACCCGCAGGTTGCGGGATCGAATCCCGGCTGTGGCGGCTGCATTTTAGATGAAGGCGAAAATGCTGTAGGCCCTTGTGCTCAGATTTCGGTGCACGTGAAAGAACCCCAGGTGATCGAAATTTCCCGAGTCCTCCACCACGGTGTCTCATAATGATGTCGTTGTTTTACGACGTTAAACCCTCCATATTAATCATCAACCATATCAACCTCACGGAAAATAAAAAGTAACCATCGGTGCGAACATTAAACGGATAAAAAAAGTGACGCGCCCACAGATTACGTCATCGATAGCGTCAGAATAATTTTTAAGAATGCCAAAATTGGGGACGTTGAACTAACACATTTTAACGTGACGCCATGATAACGCAATCACATCGCATCGTGGCTTGCGTTGGCTGAAAGTTGCTGCAATCCCGGAGGCAGTGCTGAAAGAAGATTGCGGGATTGACGTCGGGATGAAGGAAGATCAGTACAACGAAGAGAGAAAAAATAAATAAACTTTCGCCTTATGGTCAACGTCGGTCCAGTTTTATTAGAAAAAGTGCAAAGCATTTCATTCACACTAGAGGAAAACTGGCAACATAAATAAACTTAGATACAAGCACACCTACCCGCTTTCTTTTTCTTGGTAAATATCCAGCCTGCTTGTTTATAAAATCCGTGTTTCATCTCTGTAGGCAGTACACACGCTGAATACTACAAACGCAAGGAATCATGGATCAAACTGAAAAGTGCTTAATGCCTCCAGAGGAACAAAAGCACGCCATATGGAAGCCAAAACACCCTAATGCACTTCCAAGTAGTCGTTGTCCGGCTACTCGGTCCATGGATCCTAGGTTGTGATAAAGATGCTGTCCGATCGATGTGGGGCTTTCCTTTTGCCCATGTCTATACATATGTGTTGCATTGCCCTAAGCGCTACCTGTTCAATGTTTGCCTTGCTTTCGGTGCATGCTTTTGCATATTTTGGGGGGCGAAGCTCCCTATGCTGTGGGTCGGGCGGCCGCGATGTATGTAGTAGCAGTAGTAGGTAGCCACTTCCATGGCCGGACTAGAGGAGCGGCACGCGCGGACCCTTTCAATTGAGGAGTAGACCAGCGCATGTTAACTTTAAATAAAAAGATAGTTGTTACTGAAGAAATAAATTACAGAGATGTCTATTGGTGACTTGATTTTTAATAAATTTTGTGTTGAACTTGATGCTTACTAAAAAAACTAGTACCACCAGAAGGACGCACTTTGAGCACTACCTGGGCACAAAGCATTGCCACCTTTAACTCGCTAGGCGTAACGCCGTAACCTTATCGGGATTTCTATTCGTTTATTGCCAGCTGAGCTTTCTATCGAATATAGAGAATCGGGACGGATTACCGCTCTCCCATTTTTGAGTACGAAGTTCTCGAAATCGTTCTCCACTTTTAGGGGCGAAGCTCCTTATAGCGGCATCCGTTCGTCTATTGTAGTCGTAGTCGTAGTGTGTAACCAGTCTTACACTTTGACCTCCAAGGTGGTGCCGATGGGAGATTTCTTGTTGTTGAACAATAAACAAAATTCGCAGCGTGCGCGTTAACTATAAGCCGAATTCTTCTGTCTCTCATTCCCCATTAGCAGCCATTGGCATGTTCCAGTAGGAAACGTTAGTAGAAGTAGAAGTGTTAAAAGCCGACTTCTGCTGTCTCTCATTCCCAGTAACAGCCATTGTTTACCTCCAGGGTAGTGCCTGGTGAGATTTGTCCTGTGCGTGATTAAACAATAAAAAATTTTTGTTCAGAACGCAGTTGATTGATGAAATAAACCAACGAAAGACGCCAGATGTTTACTAAAAGCAAAACGAAAAGACGCCAGATGTTTCTAAAGCAAAACAAAAAAATTGCCCGCAGCTTCCCTCGGGGGAACACTGAGGAGGATGCGGAGCATATAATTGGTTAACGGGGTGTTAAAGTGCGACTTACTTGGGTCGATGGCTAAATTGGTTAACGTGGTTGTGAAATGGGGTGTTAAATTGCGACTTACTTGGGTCGATGGCTAAATTGGTTAACGTGGTTGTAGGAGGGGGTGTTAAATGAGTGAACACGTACACACGTATGCGAAAGGGCGGTGCTGGTCGAAGGGACGTCGATCATTGTGTTTGTGGATTCGTTGGAATTCATTTCACCGCGACCTTGGACGTCGACGCGCCGTACAAACCAACCGACGAGCGGCAACTGAGCGAGCGAGCGCCGACCTTGAGTATATATACAGCACTACGGCGCATGCACTGTCAGCTGTTGAATGTTCTCGAAGCGCGACGCCACATGCGCGTCCACTGGAGAATCAGGAGAATTGTAGATGTCGAACGCGGTGTGTAGAGGAGGAGCCCCGCCGCGGTGGTCTAGTGGCTAAGGTACTCGGCTGCTGACCCGCAGGTCGCGGGTTCGATTCCCGGCTGCGGCGGCTGCATTTCCGATGGAGGCGGAAATGTTGTAGGCCCGTGTACTCAGATTTGGGTGCACGTTAAAGAACCCCAGGTGGTCAAAATTTCCGGAGCCCTCCACTACGGCGTCTCTCATAATCATATGGTGGTTTTGGGACGTTAAACCCCACATATCTATCAATCATGTGTAGAGGAGGAAGGGTGCGCAGATGGTGGAGGAGTGAAGCGCGCGCGGTGTGTAGAGGAGGAAGGGATGCACAGATGGTGGAAGAGTGGGCGACGGCGCGACGGCGCATGCGCGCGCGTCAGCTGTCGAATGTTCGAGAAGCGGTGCGGACGGCGCACTACAAGGCGCGAGTATAAGATGCTCCGCATCTAAAAGAAGACGCCAGCTGCTTAACAAAAGACGCCAGGTGTTTTCTAAAGCAATAGTTTTATATTCACAACCATATCGATACAGGTTTGTAGTTGCCGGTGCTCGTTGCCGTCGATGTGTGCTCGTATGGATAAGGATGCCGAAAGGCGGGCGCGCACTCGCAGACAGGACCCTGAAGTGAGAGCACGCGAGACTGAAGCGCGCCGGGAAGTTGCTCGATGCCGCCGCCAAGATCCTGCTGTACGGGAAGAAGAAGCCACATCAGCAAGGCAGCGTCGGCAAGATCCTGCCGTACGTGAACAAGAAGCTGCAGTGGCACGTCAGCGTCGGCAAGATCCTTCCGTACGGTAAGAAGAAGCCACATCAACAAGGCAGCCTCGGCAAGATCCCGGCGTACGTGAAAAAAAAGCTGCAGCGGCACGTCAGCATCGGCAAGATTCTTCCGTTCAAATGGGAAACGTTCAACAATGGGAGGAAGCGCGCATATCGCCAGGCGAATTAACGGAAAACAATTTCACGGTATTACTTCCAGGAGCTTCGCCCAATCTCATCATCATTAACCTCGTGGATCTGCCGTCAATTTCTTTTCTAAACACAGGTTTAGCGAAGGTTTTGCCTAAGTTCCATGAATATAGTAAACTAGTTCATAACCATGAGCTAGCGGCGGTGAAAGGTGGGAAGTAGACACGAAGTGAGGGCCGTAAGAAAGTGCACGTGTGCCACCTCTCGTTTAGTCTTTGGAATGTCCACTGGATGGCGGTACTTTTATATGCTGACTATATGACCAAAAGATGAGAGAAGGCGGTACTTGTAGTGTTCACTAAATGAACTGACTGACGGACAGAGAGACAGATGCACGCCCCGCCGCGGTGGTCTAGTGGCTAAGGTACTCGGCTGCTGACCCGCAGGTCGCGGGTTCAAATCCCGGCTGCGGCGGCTGCATTTCTGATGGAGGCGGAAATGTTGTAGGCCCGTGTACTCAGATTTGGGTGCACGTTAAAGAACCCCAGGTGGTCGAAATTTCCGGAGCCCTCCACTACGGCGTCTCTCATAATCATATGGTGGTTTTGGGACGTTAAACCCCACATATCAATCATCAAATCATTATCAGAGAGACAGATGCACGGACGGACGCACGGATAGATGGACGCACGGACGGTCGCACAGACTGGCACACGGACGAACAGGAGGAAGAAAAAACGGATGGACGGACGCTTCGCCCCACTCATCACCATGCACTCCATGGATATGCTGCGATTTTTTTCTTTTTATTCGTATTTGCATATAGTATATAGCACTGCAGTTTTTTTTAGAATAAAGAGCCAAAATTTGCACTCCCCTTAACTGAGCTTTCCTCGTTATTACTTTGCTCGAAATAGCCACAGGTGAGGCTTGTAATTAAAGTACCTGTCACTTTTGCTTTCTTGGAGTCTCTTATTTTAATCATGCTTACTTGCTTGAATTATTATTATGGCTGCGAAGTTGCGGCTGTTCGCTTAGGGGCAACTTTTTTTTCGTTCGTTTGAAGAATCTCCCCATGTCGATACTGGATTTGTTTAATTTTAAACATCTATGCTGATGTAATGCTTTCAGTTGCTGCCACAAATAATCATTGACTGACTCAATGTTAGGCCACGACTTTACGTCCGCAGTGTGTCAGTCAACCGAAACACGACTTCCCTGTGGTGTACGAGGTTCTTTGCCAAAAATTGAAATATCTTCAAGCCAGGAGCATCTGTATGTTTCCACACAGACAATGCTATGGATGTTTGTTCGAAGATGCATTCATGGAGTACTGACACCACCTTCAGAAAAAAAAAATTTAGACCGTTCTTCTGAACAAAAGTAATGGGGTCGAGAAGCATTAAACGTGTGCTGTGGTGTCTGAGAATACATTAAATATATTTTTGCTACCCCTAGCTACCCCTATCTTTAGAAGAAACAATTTCGGTTTTGATATTGACGGGGCGACTACTGTGTGACGTGTCATGTCAGAGTGACATCATGGGACAACAGTAAGTAGCAACGTACTAGAGGCTATTCTTACATATGCTCATGGTGCGCATAAACAACAATGAATGAATTATTGCCAAATGACCCTGGCAGTGCAGGGCGTAAAGTTCGCAGGCTGAGCAATTGCCTTGACTCGTCTTGATTAATGCCCATTGCGGTAAGGCTGCCATATAGATGATCAGTGACATAAACATTTGAATCCGAGTAACAGTTAAAGTAATGTATGCGTGTTGTCTGACTCTGGTGTGTGGAAAGCGTTGAACCTGCATACCAATGAAACCGAAAGAAGTGGGGGCCCTTTAGATTTGCTTTTATGATTTGAACGCAACAGCGATATTCCATCTCTAATGCGTTCTTCAAACACTCAGTGCGTAGTTTTCACTGTAGAACGCAACTGGAGACGATAGAACAGTGGATTATTACATTTTTCTCGATAAAGTTTAATGTGGCGTGTGTCAGTGAAGCTTTCGCATTTGGTAGCATTGTCTGTAATGGATAGGATGCTTTAAACCAAGAGGTGGTGAAATATTTTCAAACTTGACCGGCAGGTCGCGGGACTCAATCACTGCCACCTCGGCCGCATTTTCAATGAAGCAAACTGCTCATTTCATCAGCATTTTCCTGCGCAATGTCATTTCATGATACTTTGAAACAGCAAATGCTGCGCTCACAGTTGGAGACATGTTTCCTTAGGGCAACATGTCTCTCGAGTATGTCAAAAACGACTTACCACAGTCAAGTATGGCACGCACTTGTCTACCACGGCCTATGGAACTCATGCGTATGCCACAGGTTATTCAAAGTGTAATATACGTAACCAGGACAACGCAGCAAAGACTTTTCTGGGTGTGTACTTCTGTGTCTCAATTAGCTGAAGTCTAGCGTTGGTCGTCCCTGCAGCAATACGTTGACAAAAGCTACTTCCACTTTGTTACTTCAGTGTAAGCAACATGTCAGCCCACGGTGTGTATGCCATTGCTCAAATTACACTAACCGGTCAAGGCCTTAAAGCTTTGCTCGACGTGAAGGTGAAGTGGGTGCCCACAAAAGGTGTGATCTTCCGCAATATTTTGGAGCACCTCCAAATAAGTACAATTTAAAAATGATCGAATTAACTACTTACTTTTTTGTTATAGCACGTTTAATGCGTTCACCTCCTGTAGAATACGCAGCAACGGCTGCCTTTAACAGGGCCTGTCTAATAGCAGGAATAAGGCTATAAGAAACTGGTCTCCAGAGATGCTCCAAATAACCTTAATGCTGACATAAGACCAAATGGCATGCCATCTCTTACCCACTCCATCTCTCGAGTATCTGGGACGCCCTGTGAGTCGGACATGTGTACTCTAATAACGTGATAACCTTACCAACGTTTCCAATCTTGCAGTCTCGTTAACGGCAACCTGTAGGAGGTCGCGTGCATAATGCGTCCGTTCTTTACGAGGTCCCCGTTTGGTCCGGTTGCTTCTTGCGTGACTTCCTCACTCGTTCGGTTCTCGTGTGCCACCTGGTGGGGGCGCTCACTTCGTGAAGTTTGAGCTGAAATCATGAATAAAACACGCACCCTCGTTCAGAAACTTCTGGCCACGCAGTATTTTGCACTATAAGTGGCTTGATTTCTTGCCTCGAGCTTTCTGAGGTTTAGCGAAGCGAAAGAGCGCTTTCCGTATGGACCGTGGTAATCTGAGGTACACGCATTTTTCAGTGCGACAGACTGGTCGGTTTGTTACGTTCAACGAAGCCAAAGCGCTGAGAAGACAGGTGCCACAGCACACGTCCTGTTCTCTCTGCTTCGTCCCTGTCTGTTCATGTGTTCGTTTCATGCGTATCTATAACATCCTGTTTCTATTTAAGGCTGAAGCCCCTAGAAGCCGAGTCTCACGTGCAAACTCACCGGCATTCCGCTTCGTTGTTCAGCATCGGGGTGGCGTAAGAACAAGTACTTCGAAAAAAAAAAACATTGCCACTTGATGTTTCGGACGTAATAATGTCTCCTCAGACGGCCAAAATGCCCCATAGTGACGTCATAACAATACTTCATTGCTACATCCAAAATGGGTTGATTCCGGAAGCAGTGGAAAACGCGAAAGCTTACAACGCATCCGATTCTAGAGGCGTAACAAGTCCGCAGTAACTGCTGAAAGCTTTTGGAGGAGAGCAGGGAGGTTCAATACATCAACGTAGAAGGAAAAAAAGAAGACGCCGTCTTCCTTCAGTCGACTGGGTTGAATGTATAGGAGACCCTGCAAGTTTTCGTTCGGGTGATTTTTTTTTTTTTTTTTGCTAAACTTGGCAGCGATCTCATAACAGTGTAACACCTTCGAACAGCTTTCGCTCTAAAGCGGAAGGCGTGCTTTAGTACAGGCTGAACACCAGTGGCGTGAATTGATTTATTTGGTACTTTCTCACGTTTGCCTCTTCCTGAACTTGACGTGAAGAGATTTTCTCGAAAAAATTTGCTTTCAAATAAGTTTTAGCACTACTGTATCTGTGTAAAACTAATTTTGTTCGAAAATCTTTAGGCTACCCGTTTATTGCAGGTTCTGGTGCGGCTCAGCCCGCCAAAGCATGAGGGAGACTGCCCTTTAAAGTAGGCAAAAGTTAAGCATTCTTGTTTCTCTAGTCGTATAGTGAAGGTTCAAGGTCTTCAAAATGACCATGCCATTATTGAGTGCATTATGGCTTGTATAGCTAGATTCCCTTTCGCTTGCGTCTAAAATCCTTGTGATTTGTATTAGAAGGCTTTCAAACTAGTTAGTGCGTTTTATTGTTATACTAATTGTAAGGACACGTCAGGTACGTGTCAGGACACGTCAGGTATGATTCATGCCCCGCTGCGGTGGTCAAGTGGCTAAGGTACTCGGCTGCTGACCCGCAGGTCGTGGGTTCGAATCCCGGCTGCGGCGGCTGCAATTCCGATGGAGGCGGAAATGTTGTAGGCCCATGTGCTCAGATTTGGGTGCACGTTAAAGAACCCCAGGTGGTCGAAATTTCCGGAGCCCTCCACTACGGCCTCGCTCATAATAATATGGTGGTTTTAGGATGTTAAACCCCACATATCAATCAATTCAAATCAATAGCACCGCCCCCGATATATTCTAGGCACGAGCCATCGCGACAGAGGGCAACTGACGATCTTTTTGAATCGGAAAAGAAAAGCACCGTTCGTTTTTCATCGTCTGAACTGATCGCAGAAAGGGGAGGGGGGGAGAGGGATTGCTGCCCTGACATGAAGTCGGCATTACGACTACTAGCAGACTATTTCCCAGCGATAGCGTGGCTCTGGGGTACCAAGCGTGGGAGCAGCGTTGGAATCCTATTTTCTCCGCGATATTTCTTACTTATATCGTTTTTTTTTTCTCATTTTTTGAAGTAGTGGTTACGGATACCAGCGGCAGTGGTGCCGGACAGCTATACGGTGTTGAAATGACCATTGTTGTCATCTCATAACAGCTCTCGCTGTAGAAGGGTGATAATAAGCGAATGCCCACAAATAACGTGCTCTCAGAACAATTTCTTGCAACTTAATTTCACCATGTGGCGCAGACAGGCATCAAAGTCGTCGCTACGCATGATAGTGGGAATTTCGATCGCAGCATACCTTCATAAGCCGGACACGTCGTGCATTGCCGGTCTTGACAGGCATCAGAAGCCGGCTGATGCATTTTTACGAGTTACTGTAACGGCCACACTTGTTACTCCAGCGTAAACTTATTACTCCAGATTACGGCTTGTTCAGCCAGTGTCTCATGTCATATGGTCGTGCAGTGTTCAATCAACCAAGGAAGGAACAGGTGGGAAAGCAAAGGCAGGGGGGCCAGTCTAGAACGACCAGTATGCTACCCTACACTGGGGACTAGGATGAGGGAGTTTGAGAGATGGAGAAAGAGAGAAAAAGGAGAGCACGCACACTCAAAGTCGCCCTTCACAGTCATCATAACACTGTTGCTCTATAACCACCGCTCCAAGTCTGTTGCATTCAAAATGGCCTAAGGCAAAGGAATAACGCTCACAACCAGTGTAAAATAAAGAATGCCTAAAGTAACAAAAACAAGCATTGACCAAAAATTAGCCGCGACACCTTACCTAGAATTGCAGATTGCATCTGAAGCATCTGACTGATCCTAGCGCCGCCCGAAAGAGGGTGCCTTTTATTCGGCAAGAAGCTGTGGCAGTACCAAGGGAATCTCTGGGTTGCCCGTAGCGGAGTAATGAAGCTCATGGTAGCAGAGCTTCAATAATCGTTGTATTTAAAATTCACGAACTCTCACAGTACAACATTATAACAGGGTTAACAAGGGATTTACAACTACTCGAAGACATAGAAAAGTAGTACATTAGCACTACATTGAGCACAGAAAACAGTTGTTCCAGAGCTGAATTAGCGCTGCAGTAAGCGCTGGATTTACGTTTTTGCTTTGCTGAGTTACGCCAAGTCCGATCCCAAGTGAGCGACCTGCTTGCCTTTCTTCGTGGCAAACTTCAATTTCGAGCAATTTCAAACAATGCTTGACCCCTGCGTTGAAACTATGGCATTGCTTATAAAAATATGTGCTATAATGTTGCGTTGGTGCTAAGTAGCATGTAGAGCAGAGGCAGGCAGAGCTTGTAAACTTCCGACAAAACTTATGTGTGTAACGTCCATCACCGAAACGAAATGAAGGTTTATTATTAAGTGTATATTCTAGTTTATCGTCACATAACTTTAGGTCACTAGAGGTTTTTCCACAAAAATTTTCCCTGCATGCCAGTTAATTGGCGTAAAAAAAATCCCAGGGAAGAACTGCCATTATTTCCTCAGTAAAGTTCAACCCAGCGAATCACCGATGACAATAAGTGCCGTTTTCGGTGCTAGGTTGGCATTTTCGTTTGAATATTTTCTACTGTACATACTTTCACAGATATGCTGCGTATTAACAGAACGAACACATGGCGAAGGATTGAAGAGTTTCCGGCGTCCGTCCATGCGTCCGTCCATGCGTCCATCCGTCCGTGCAGCCGTCCGTGTGTCCATCCATGCATCTGTCTGTGTGTGCGTTCGTCCACCTATTCAACCCTCCAAGTACCACCAACTCGCATTTTTTCATCATATATTCTTCATATAGAAGCACCGCCATCCAGCGGACATTCCAAAGACTGAACGAGAGGAGGCACACGCACACTTTCTTACGGCTTGCGCTTCGTGTCTACTTCTCACTTTTAACCACCTCGAGTTCATGGTATATACTAGTTCACTGTTATCATGGCACTGCGGCCCAACGCTCGCTAAACCTTTCTAAAACCAAGGCGGTTACGCCCAGCGAGTATAACCTAGCAACCCTTTCTGGTCAGATAGTGCTCAATGCACATGGCAGTGACTGCTAAGAGAGAATGAGAGACAGGAGAATTCGGCTTTTAGTTAACGCGCACGCTGCGAATATTTTATTGTTCAGCAACGCACTGAAGAAATCTCCCACCGGCACCACCTTGGAGGTCAAAATGTAAGACTGGCTACACACTAAAACTACGACTACGAGGGACGAACGGGTGCCGCTATAAGGAGCTTCGCCCCCAAAAGAAACGTGCACATCCTATATGTATGGTTGCCCTTCTGTGGGACAACTGCACTCTGGACCACTGATATAAAGGGCCAGCCATCATCAGGACACCCAGAATCTATCGGCAAGTTCGCGAGTTGTTTTCAGTGGGCCGCTTAAGTACGCGCCATATGTCAGCAACGAGCGGACGCAGGTCGCGCCTAGGCTCAAGTTTCCGACATCGCTTAGCGACAGATATCGTATGGCGACACGTGCAACGATGCTTAGTCACGTCACCCCTTTGGGCAGAGTCAACAGTCAACCAAAACCAGTTTGCACAGTATAATAGCAAAGTAAAAAAAGTAGAAAGAAAAGCTCCTCCATCCCCTCAATTCTAACGCCTCTCCTCACCCTTACTGAAGTTGACGCCTGCGCTCCCCCATTCACTCTATGCTTTATTTTTTCAGTAGGATGGGTAAACAAGTGGGTTAAACGAAATGCGAATCATCGTACACGACTCTGTCAACACTATGAACAGAAAAGCATAACGCCAAATGGGTTAAGAAATCCGATGCGAACGAACCCAATCCACGCACAGACGCTCTCCCAATCCACTCTCTCCAACCTTTGTAGGGGATATTTATCGGTTTATTTTATCTTCTCTCAGTAGGTCTGCATTGTCGTAAGTGGTCTGTTTTACGTACGCGTCTGTACAGAAAGACGAACATTAAAAGATAGCGTCAATTATATTTATTTATATAGAATGGTAGAAATAACGGCAAAGAAGTTTAGCCTGAGTACTTTGTACCAGAAAAACACATATTCAGAAATGAGTTATGGTTCTTTTACAGCGTAAGCATAGGCTGTAACAATGTATGTGTGCTTGATAGAATGTTGCATATGGCAATTTTGCTGCAGAATGCCATCTATTGAGTTGAGGAGACAATAGAAAGCTAAGAACCCCTGATCATGGGTAGAATTGAAAAATGATAGGCGTAACTGTAAAATATAGGAATAGAGTGCAATGGGTCAGAGTGTGTGCACAAGCAGCAGATATCTTATGGTAGATATTAAATTTTCGAAAAATGTGCCTCCCCAGGCTTCGTAGAGTGAGGGACAGACAAGCAATTGTCAGCGCCAGACAGAATGAGGACGCCACATAGAATTGTTGTATATATATATATATATATATATATATATATATATATATATATATATATATATATATATATATATATATATAAATATATATATATATATATATATATATATATATATATATATATATATATATACATATATCATTGACAATACTTTCTGTTAGATCTCATTATTATTGTGTAAAACACGGAACAATTAGCCCTTAAATATACACTTAATTCATTAACGAGGGTCACGTACTGCAAACTGTACTGGCGTTTAGGTTGTATACGAGGGACTATCGGTCAGCTGCTTTCTTGTAATAAGTTCACGTGCTACGTAACGCCACACAGGCACATAAAAGGGTGTTCCACACTCGCCACCATGGCTACAGATGGCGCTGACTGAACCTTCCACGTTTAAATTCACATAAACCCAATAAAGTGACTAGGGGGATAGCCGACGTGATGGCTCAACGGTAGAGCATCGAACGTGTCAATCGAAGACCGGAGGTTCGGTTCCTTCCCACGGCTAGTCATGTTTTCACCCACTCTTCTTTTTTCACATTTACAATACAATTTGGTTTAATATCTTCCCCTATCCTTTCCTTGGCATTATTGTCTGATAGATCTCATTTTTATTGTGTAAAACACGGAACGAGACCTTAAGTATACACTTCTTTTCTTAATTCATTAACGGGGGTCTCGTACTGGCAAACTTGGTGTCTTTCGGTTGTATACGAGGGACTATCGGTCAGCTAGCCGCTCGTAATGAGTTCACGTGCTACGTGACGCTAAACAGGCTCAAAAGAATTTGCCACATTCGCCGCCATGGCTACTTGTGGCGCTGATTATCATTCCCACGTTTAAATTCACATATAAACCCGATAAAGAGGATGGAGGGAAGGCCGCTGTGGTAGCTTAGTGGTTAGAGAATCGAACGCGTTATTCGAAGGTCGGAGGTTTGGTTCCTGCCCAGTGCAATTAATCTTTTCATCCACTTTTCTTTCTTGATAATTACATCACAATTTGATCTAATATCTTCCCCTCCTCTACTTTCCTCGGCTATATCTTCTGTTAGATCTCTATATAATTGTGTAAAACACGGAAGAACGAGCCCTTAAGTAAACAGTTCTTTTCATATTATATATATATATATATATATATATATATATATATATATATATAAAGAGAGAGAGAGAGGAGTCGTCAACTTGTGTATCTTTTTTATATTTATTCACTTATTTTACCCTCAGGGCCAAATGGCATTACAGAGGGGGGGGGGTTATTAACAATAAAAATATAAATGAATAAAAAGCAGTAAATATGGTTATATTGTACAAATAAATCTCTACAAAGTACAATGTCTGATAATATACTATATAATAATACATGTTAGGTAATACCACACCAAACATAATTATACAATGTTAGATATTGCAACTAAAAGAACTTATTACACCTTGTTAGCTAATGAAACACGTAACCATTTGTTATCACTAATAGCAACAATGTCACCGGGAACTCTGTTCCACTCCTTCGATGTGCAAGGCAAAACAGAATTGAAGAATGTTTTTGTGTTACATGAAGGGATGTCTACTTTGTGATGGTGGTCAATGCGGCGGGATATGTGCTGTGGGCGAAGTAGTAGTTGGTCATGCAAGATGGAACGATGGTAGATCTTGTGAAAAAGAGTTAAACGGGAGACTTTTCTGCGCAATGCTAAGAAAGGGAGTGCATGAAATGTTTTCATGGTTGAAATTCTCGCTGTTCTGTTATAATTGGACAATGTAAATGAAGGGAGTTATTCTGAACAAGCTCAAGGAACGTTACCAGATTATTAAAGGTGGGGTCCCACACGCTGGTAGCATATTCTAGTTTAGAGCGTATTAGTGTTTTATAAAGCTGCAGCTGTAAACTATGAAGAGCGTTAAAAAATTACATCGTAAATAGCCGAGCACGCGGTTAGCATTGTTCATAATGTATTCAATATGAGGTGGCCAGTTGAGGTTAGTTCTTATGTGAACTCCAAGATACTTATAAGAGTTAAGAGAATCCAAAGGAATGTTATTAAGTTAGCAAACAGGTGAGGTTGTGCAAGTTCTTGATACACGCGTGATTTTACACTTTTTAATGTTTAGGTCCATTAGCCATTTTTCACACCAGGACTGCAATATAATAGTATCATGATCGCTAGTAATTTCCCGAAAAATAACACAGTCGTAAGCAAATAGATAAATGTTAGATGATACAAATGATGACAGGTCATAAATGAGGAAGAACAAGGGGCCTAAGACAGACCCTTGCGGAACGCCACAATGAACTTCGCGAAAAGAAGAATTATGACCGTTTGCAGTAACGAATTGTGATCCGTTAGTGAGAAACATTCAATTCACATTAGCAGGTTACTGTCAAGATTTAGTTGGCTTAGTTTGTAAAGTAGCAGTCTATGGCAAACCTTGTTAAAAGCTTTTGAAAAATCTAGAAAAAATTCAGTCAGCATAGGGTGATTTATTGAGGACATGATGTAAGTGATGAGTGATTGATATTAGCTGTGTTTCACATGAATAGGTTTTACGGAAGTTATGTTGTGCTGACGTGAAAAATGAATTTGATTCTAAAACATTGACTATGTTTGTAAGTAATATATGCTCGAGTATATTACAACAATTACTGGTTAAAGAAATGGGACGATAACTGTTCGAACAGTGTTTCTAACCAGATTTATGGAGTGGAACAACTTTTCCGATTTTTCATTGACTATAGGATTAGTAGAAGTATCTAGTGACTTGGAAAGATTTAGTAAGTATAATGTAACTGTAACCGCTAGTACTTTTTAAAATTTTTGTGTTAATACCCTCATAACCAGAATTATTAGTCGTTCTTAAGTGAGTCAATGAGGCGTACAACTCCAAGAGTTTCAATAATCACGGATTTCATGGATGAATAATTGCGTAGAGTCGCACTAGGTAAATTAGTACGGCTATCTATATAGTAAAGTCAATATATATAGTTAAGTAGATCTTCCTGAGCAGTCACAACCACGTTGTGACTGCTCACGGAGACCAAAGTTAGACAATGAACAGTCGGCCCAGCCAGAGGTTGCCTGTCTCTCTTTCTTCATTACAATGGAACAGTTGACGAGAACGACGTCTCACGTCCCGGTTTCCCCGTTCATGGCACTCGCCAACGTGAAGTCGTGGTAAGCTCTGTTCGAGAATGACGTCCAGGCCTCCTCGGCACCTGCTCACCTGCCGCCACTGTTCGGGGATGACGTCGATGTCTCCTCGGTGGCTCCACACAGTTTCACTCGTACCTGTTCACGAAAATGTACGCTGTTCACGCGTGTTTAGCCATGAATTCTGCCGCCATAAGCTCTGGGATGACCACGTACTCCGCGAACTACACCCATGGTTCCCCGGTCACCTCAATTAATACCGACGCGGAACTCCCACGAGTCCTCACGGCACTGTCTTGTTGTCTTGACCACCGTTCATCGTGGAACTCAGGGCTCTCGCCTGCCATTTCACCATCGTCTGCTGTTGACAGTGTCGGCATTAGCGGCTTTCAGGACGACCTCTTTGAGTGGATTTCTGCTGTAAACTACCTCACCATCTTCCATGCCTGACCGAAAAAGTCAGAAATGGCTGGTAGCCATTGACAGCCTTCCAGACACTACCAAGTCTTGGCATGGCTACGAAGGGGTCACACAACGATCCTAGACCCAGTGGTGTGCGAGACTGCATGACGAGCATTTTGTGCCCACTTTTCGATGATTGCGACGTCTTTCCTGCTGGCGAAGACTCTAACACTCATGAAAGCTATGAGGACCACAATTTCGATGGTGCACGTGACCGCAAGTATGCCCTCCATTGGCGATCGAGCTCACATGGGGCGGGGCACCCCCTTGATGGCCCATATATGTGCGTATGTGTGTGTGTGTGTGAAATTAAGAGGGTGCCCGTAAGAGGAAGCGATTTCTTTATGTCTAATGTTCCGGTCGTGGCATGACCTTCGTCAGCAAATTCTATTACAGATGTAAACTCATCCAGACTGCTCCACTCAACACACTTACCCGCATATCCTGGCCCTTTAGTACTACATGCCCAAAGTAGCAATGTTGGATCAACCCCTAATAAGAAGGTATCAGCACGCGCTGGACGGATTGGTTTAGAGATCACTTGAAGAGGCCTCCGTTTTGTAGCGGGCGTGAGATAGGCTCACAATGCCGAATATAGTGATGGTGGCTATTACATCTGCTTACAATGACAAATTAGCATAAAACTTACACATTATCTCATTCAGAGGTTATACTTTTGTCACTCTAGGTAACATAACGAAAGATACTCTTTGCTGAAAACGCCATGGTCACCAAGTATCCATGAAAGTGTCACATGAAAAGTCTTGCATTCAAGTGTCACATTAAAAAAAAGGAAGTCTCATTGTACTCCTAACTTGCACACAAACAAACCAAACAAGTAAAAACAGTATTTGTTTTTACCTAGTCGGGCAGTATAAACATTTGACATACGAGCACCAAAGCTGCAATTTTTCTCTCTACATAGGTTGAAAACAACAATACTGTGTAGTGAAGTGTTCACATTTCCGCGAATTCCACGCATGTATGTGTTATAGAGGGGGCGCTTCGTTAGTACAAAACAATTGGAAACTCCAGTTGTCCATACCTTACTCTGAATAAATGTGTGTGCTATCATCGAAATAAAGCCCCTTCGCCGTATGTTTCCACCTGTTGATCGAGCTAATTCCACACAATGAAGCGCATTTTCTGGAGTGCGGGATAGGCTCTTTTATGAGGCCTCCAGTGATCTGTTCTGAGTGTGGCATCACCTTCATAGCAACTGGAAGGTCACTATAAATACAAGTCATGAGACCAGCCGCCGTTCTGTTTTCAAGCAGGATGTGCGAAAACCGAGGAGGCGCTGTACCATGTATGAGACACCTTTCGCCATTGAGCACTCGAACATAGCGTCCCTTCTTTCTTCATTGGGACAGTCGTTCTAGCCTTCATATTGTTACGGGGATGAATTGAAGGAAGACGAAGGGCCGAAGCAGCTGACAGGCGCCTGTTCTTCAATCAGCCGTCGTGACTCTTGTTCATGGTCAAATTATATGGGTCAGCAAACATGGAAGGAAAATACTCTAAAACCTATCGCCTTGGACATCAACGCCCACCGACTATTGAAGCGCGACCAGGTGATGAGGGGACAGACGAACAAAACTAAAATCTCAATAGATTTTTGAAATGGTCGTAATTTCATATATGTGAAACTTAATGGTCGTAATTTCATATATGTGAAAGTTAACTTTAGGTTTACTGTACAGTTTATCTGACACTTGGCTGAATGGTCGATTGCCTCAATTTTTGTCCGAGTGCCATAAATAGAGAGTGGGGGCGTATCCAGGCAATCTGCTATCAGATCACATGTTTAGTTCGGTGCGTTGCCGGGTCAAAGAGGCGTATCGCTGAATTTTCCATGGTGGTTTCGTGCGTGCCTTCCGTATTTTTAATTTATTTGCTTATGTGCTGCTCCCTGACATGACATTTCAGAGCTAAACTAGGCCACAGAATGTGTAGAAAGCCGCTCCTGTGACTGCAGACTGCCTTCACTGGCGCACGGCCGATGTACCCTCATCTTTGGTGACGGTGAATGCGACACGCTAAGCAACAAGAAATTGTGCTCGACGGTTTCCAAAATGACATCTTTAAGGCTGCGGTCTCGATTTAGTGGTTTACCACAATCGGGCAATATGAGTTTTTGAACTATTATGCTATTGCCCTCATGAAAAGTTGTGTCACAATTTCATCTGCGAAGTTTTTGATGTATATTGCAAGTGCACCATTTGGCTAATAACATAACTTCGCTTTCTCAATCCGTCTTGTTGATCCTTATTTTCTTTCGTGTGCATAATTAACGAGTCATAAGGCGCAATAAAATGACATATTTATAACGGCACGTAAAAGGTCAGCAATCAGCAAAATGTTCCATTCCCGCTATGTAGGGTGAATACGGGGCAAGTGTGCGACGTCGCTACCGCTTCCAGTAGTGAAGTCATATTTTATCTATTATTTTTGGTTAGGTGTCAATTGTCCCCTTGATTCATAGATGGCGACGGTGGCAACGAGCCAGCAACTACTGAATACATGGGCTTCTGAAGAAGTTACGTTACCAGTTTACATATACTTGGTATTGCCTGTGTTTTCCACAGTGAATACATCTTCTACATAATCCACCAAGCTCGTAACATACCGGTGAGATGTGCTGGATAAAGCACCAGGCAACGGAGCTCCGCAGTAAACGTCACCTTTCTTTCCCAGCCATGATTAAGGTTGAGCCCTCCGCGTCAACGTCAGCGTCTCCGTCGAACACGATGTAACCACCATACGTTTTAGCACTACCTAAGGATCCTGGTACGTTCTGCGGGACCACTGGCGTAGACGTTGCATATTGGTTGGCCATGTTTGATCGCGTGAGTGGGCCGAACAGATGAGATCCCACGCTTTACTTGGTTTATGTGTTCTTTCACTTGATAGGCACAGCCAAGGCGTGGTACGAAAACAACGAAGAACTGACTAGCTGGGACCAATGCACAGAAAGGTACGAGGTGTATTTGGCGAACCCGCCGGCCATATGATCGCCGCAAAAAAGGAATTGGCCTGTCATGCCCAAACTCCATGGAATCATACCTCAAATACATGCGAGACGGGCTGGCCCTCTGCCGTAAGGCCGACAGTGACATGACGTAAAAGTGACAAGATCGGGCATGCGCTGAAAGGAATCGCCGAAGACGCATTCAACCTCCTGATGTGCAAGGGTTATTCCACCATGGTGGCGATCATCAAGAAGGATAAAAAAGTGGGCCAGTTGGTAATTCATTATTGTTCAGCAAACTGGGAGCACGGGAGGAACCCACACATTAAGCAGACAGGAGGCACACTGCATGAGCGCTCGTGCTGTGTGCCTCCTCTCTGCTTCATGTTTGTGTTCTTCCCGTGCTCCCAGTTCGCTGAACAATTATCACCAAAGGGCATTGTCAGTTTCAGCATGTGAGAAGTCCCCGCAACTTCCAGACATTGTAGCAACGTCGTCTTGCGAAGACCAGTCCGCTGCACCACTACGTCCATCTCAACCGGAAGACCTGACGCACCATGTTCGTCACGAACTGGAAGCAGTCGCGCCCTCAGCGATCTCTTCGCGCAGTACCGGTGCCACCCCTGTTACCGTTCCTGTAGTTCAAGACATTGTTTGCCATGAGCTTGAAAATATAAGAGTGCATTCGGTGTGCACTGTCACCACTCTCAGAGCCAGCGAACACCCTTTTGTGATGTCCTCCTCCAACCGACGGTTTTCTCCATGTTTTCGCAACCCGGCTGAGTGGAGAACTGTAGATGACCGCCCTAATTGTTTGAACTGCCACCGAATTGAACATATTCATCATTACTGCCTCCACACATGGCCCTCGACACCTAGCGCTACCACCAGTATGACTCGTTTCGACGGTACTGCCCGCACCTTTTCTCATGCACCTTAGTCGAACCCCCTTTAAAATTCTCAGAACATTGGTACAGCCACTTGTTTTCACCCCATGGGCACCAATCTCGTCCGCCGTAACCACGTCGCCCATCGTACTCTTCGCCGCAGCCATGACGCCTATCTTCCTCCGTGTCTTCCGGCCACACCATCTAGGAAAACAAAGAAATGCAGCACCCGAAGGTGGTGCTATTTTGACAACTACCACAGCAGGTCCTCTCTCCGTTGCGACCAGGCGAAGTGTAATAGACGTTGAAGCAGACGGCTTGCATGTGCAAGTACTTGTGGACACTGGTGGAAACTTATCTGTCATGAGTGCAAGACTACGCACGTGTTTAAAGAAAATTCTCACACCGGAGACAGCACAAATGTTCCGTGTGGCCGATGGCTGCACATCTATTGCTCTTGGTATGGGTGCTGCAAACTTAAGTATAGTCGACCACACTACTTGTGTCCTTTTCACCGTGATTGGCCAGCTTATGAGGTTACATTATTCTAAGGCTGGACTGCTTGTCCAATATGTCTGCTCTCATCGATTGTGCTACCGGCGTCATTCAGCTAGAGCTGCCTCAGACAGTCACTGCACTCCACACTGCCCCACCGCCACGCCTGTGCTCTCTTCAGGATGGGCGTCTATCACCTCAGGCAGCCGCCTACGTCATTTTGACCGCACAGCTACAGGTTCCCGATGATCAATATGCCCCCTTCTCACCGCCGACGTGTTTTTGACCAACAACGTTGCTGTTACCCATACGCTTGTGAGTGTCACTGACAACTGTACCTCACTCCCACTCTAAACTTCAGCTTGTGCCCTCAAGTGCTTCATCGTGGCATGCTCCTGGCCAAGATACCTAACGCTGACGAATTCGAGATTGCTACTCTCACCACCGACGCTGATTTACTTCAGTCTCCCGTAGCTAACAGCAACTGTTCTCTGCCGAATCACTAAGTGTCCCGAAGATGATTGCACCCGACCTCAACCTCGAGCAAGCCAACGACATCTTTCGGCTTTTCACGTCATATACCGACTTTTTTTTATTTTGATGACACACCTTTAGGGTAAATATCCGCCGTTCAGCCACGTATAAACACTTGTGCTGCCAGTCCTATTCAATGACGCCCCTATAATTTCTCGCACTCAGCGAAGTGTTATCCAAATGGAAGGTGACAATATGCTCGGCAAACGTGTCATCAATTCATTAAATAGTCTTTGGGCCTCCCCTGTCACTCACTCTTGTGAAGAAAATGACCGTAGCGGCCGCTTCTGCGTTGAATATCACCACCTCAACAAGATTACGCAAAACGCAAATATGAACAATATGAATAAATGCTTCTTCTTCTTCTTCTTCTTCTTAGTGATAATCTGGAACGACTTCCCGTTGTGCTAACCTTTCACGCGGACACGATGGCCGTCATCTTCTGAACCCGTAAAACCCGCGCACTTTGTCCAATATACACGATTGCGGCGCCATCGTTGCTATTTTCTTTCGTGCTGGATTTCTTTCCTAAATATTTTGTAAGTCTGGTACGCGTCTCCATTTCGCCTATCTTCTGTGATGAAACGTTCCCTGAACTGCATGAACCAATTGATTCCCCTGTTCTTTTTCAGCCTGCAGAGGAGCTCTGTAAAACTTTAGCGGAATTTCGGTGCGTCTTCAGAAAAAGTGTTTATTTATTTAGAGCATGTGGTATTGTACTATTAGCTAATGTAGAAGCAAAGTTCTATTGTACACGTAACTCATACACAAAGACGAGAAAAAAAATAAGTGTGTTTAGAAAAAGTGTTTCGCGATTTGCAGTACTTGGTACTCTACAATGAGACAATGGAAATCCGTCGCAGTGACTGAAGAGCAATCTGTTTCGAAAAATTTTATTTACACTATGTACAAAGAAGAAGTTTTAAACATTCGCGTAATCTATGTGTTCTGAAAAAGTGGTTAACAATTTTGAGTACTGGGTACTCTACTACGGAAGAGCATAAACAATCCCGTGGGCCTCACAATTGATGACGCAGCTCTACAAAAATCACAGCATATTTATAGAGTGAATGATGATGTGCAGAGCGAAGCGTCCATCAGTCCGTCCGAGCTTTCGTCTATTCCTTCGTACGTCCGTCCATCTAGTTAACAACTCTTGAATACAATCTCGCATCTTTTCATCATAAATTCATCATATAGAAGTACCTCCCTTCAGCAGAGATTCCAAGGACTAAATGAGAGGTGGCTACGTACTATTATGGCTACTACTACTACTACTACTTTTACTACATACATCCTATAAGTTAAAGAACTTCACCTGTAAAATTTCGGCAGGACACACTTTTCACCTTCGCCACACGACACGGTAGACACAGTAGGGTATTTTGTATACCCAGTTGATCACAGCAACCAGAGCACGTAATCACAATGTTTTTAGAATAAATTGTGAACTCTTTAGATCACTCTACGCACTCTACTATCGTAGAGCCATAAGCTGTCCTGGTTTTGCAAAACTCATCACAAGCGTGTGTTTATAAAAAGTGGTTGACGATCTAGAGCACTAGCTGAATTACTCTATATATGGGAGAGCGCTAACTCCCACTACCTGAAATGGGCGTGTTTAGAAAAATTTGTTATGATTTAGAGTACATGTACTCTATTATGGGAGATCAAAAAGCTGTCCCGAGGGCTTGTGAATTTGTGCATCCCACTACCTGAAATGCTGTTTAGAAAAAATTTATTTACAGCATGTACAGAACACAAAGGCTTCATACCATTTCAGTAACAGGGCACATACACTTTTGCACATCTATATTTCACGACTAACATCACTACGTTACAGTGAAGACATTTGCTCTAATATACATGACAATGTTGGCATATATGTACACAAGAACTCAATGCGATATCATGATACAATGGTATAACGATACAATAGATGCAATGAAACACGACATGTAACCAATGAAATCATATAAAACAACTCAACGGGCGCTGCTTAGCACCAAGTCGGTCGAAAAATGAGTTGTATCCTTTCATGTTCCACCTTGACGAAAGGGCACGACCAGTGCCGCAGAAACTCTTGCTCCCCGAGGAAGAAAAGCTCCTCAGAGAGGAACGCGGGATCTCTCGTCTCATTCTCCCTAGTATCGGCCACAAAGCACGCCGGCGGCAATTGGCAGCTACGGCCTCACATCGGTTTCTCCAAAGGCTGAACAGCCCCGCAACTATTAACAGAGCGGAGAAGCGGCTACGCGGAAATTGGCCGTTGGACACGAAAGTTCGCACACCCTGTCCCAGAAAACCAGCATTAACCGCACGCCAGAAAGGCGGGAAACCACACATTCAAACGTCGCATGTCGATTGGTCTCTACCATGACGCAGTTAGGGCAAGTGGAAGTGCGAACCACCTGCCATCGCTGCAACCAATCTCGCGTGGGGAGCAAGCCCCAGCCCAACCTGCAGACAAAGTCTCTGAGATGCCCTGGCAACACTGCGGCAGTTATTGGTTTCCAAGCGCGGTTCATTACAGATTGACGATGCTGGGGCACCAAGGGCCGTAGAAGGGCGGCCATTGTGTCCACCACTTTAGAATCGGCCACCTCTATCTCTGGGCACGTAGCTTCCAAACGTCGGTGAAATGCCAGAAGGGCTCGATACAAAGATGGTAATTCAGTTGATTGGGGATCTTGGTTTATTTGGCTATCCGGCAAGGAGACACGTAGTGATGGCCCCAGATGGTAGCGAGCCAGTGTCTGAGCGGGCATGCCATCATTGCTTAGTATTCGCAATAGAGTGCGGAGGCACAATGTAGAAGCCGGGACGAAAACGTCGAGGAATGCAAAACCGCCTTGATCTCGCGGTTGAGCTAACGCTGAACGCGATAACAATTCTGTGCTACCAGACCAAAAAAATGAACTGATGCAGCTTTGCACTTTCCTGCAGACGTGGAGCGGTGGTTTAACAGAATTGCAAAGGTACCAAAATTTTCCTAGGTACCATGACAACATACCACGCTCATAGCATACTCGTGGCCGTTTGGCTAGCTTCACATCTACTATATATGGTATCACGTTTTGTGAATAGATGACGAAGGTAAACGACACATCCAAACATGATAATCATGAAACGGAAGTCATGTACTGCATCATTTACCTCCACCTCGCAACGTTGGCCTGATTTTAAAGTGGTATATCAACATTTTTCCTTCGTGCTTCGCATATCATCGATTTCCACTGCACGTGGGATCTGCTAATTTTTTGTTGCCGTTCATGCAAACTGAATAATATCATAACGCACAGATTGCTACATCATAATTCTGCCGCAGCTAATTGTGGTAAGAAACGTTGCTCGCCGCTCCAGTCGCAGAGCGAAATTCGTGGGCCAATCGCGGTCTATGTGAAACGAAACCACGATCTGCGGTAGTTGAGAACAAAACCATGGTAGCGAATGGAACGATTTTTTTGCCCTGCAATCGCGGCCTGTGAAAGAGTCTTAAAACAAAAACTACAGAATATCCACGGGCTGAATGATGATGAGTGGGGCGAAGCATCCGTCCATCCATTCGTGTATCCGTTCGTTCGTCCAACGGTGGGTTGATGTGTGCGCCCATTCGTCTGTCTGTCTGTCTGCACGTTCGTCCGTCTAGTGAACACAACTAGTACTAACATCTTGCATCTTTTCATCATATTGCCACAGTTCGACATTGGCAGAAACTGCGTACAACAATTTGCGTTCGTAAACGCCGCCACAAAAGTGTCAAGAAAGCCGCACCGTGGAACTCCGATCTGCACGCGCTACGATGCTACGCCACGGGACCGGCACGAGACTCGAGGTGTGAAGAAGAAGAGACCAACAAAGTTGGAGACAGCGAGCAAGGGACATTTTGGCTGGACCATTTAGTTTTGAGTTTACGGGCATAGGTTCGCCATAAATAAATAGGTTTATAGTACCAGGTGCTATATATACTGGTAACATTCAGGTGGAGGCGCTGGGCATGATTCGAAGCCCACAGCCGTCTAGGGAGAGAACCCCAGATCCCTGAAGATTGGAGGCAACAAACTGAATGCTTGTCCACCAACGCTCGAGCCACCAACTACGTGGTGGTCCCCTGATTTTGGTCCCCTGATTGATCCATCAACAGCTGTCGAGGCCTCAAGCACAAGCGTCCCTGCGATGGCCACCCAGTCGATGCCATCTCCATCTCACCTCATCGTGGATTCACCACGTACACCAGAAGTCTTCCACGGTGACGCCTTTGAAGATGCCGAAGACTGGCTCGAAGGCTTTCGAGCGAGTTTCAGTATGGATTCAGTATAGCACTATGTCAGATCATGCCGAGAATACCAAAGGCGCAAAATACCTCCCTAAAGCCATCAGGTCTTTTCAAACCGATAGAGACACCGAAAGTCTCATTTGAGCAGGTCGGAATGGGTTTTCTTGGACCATTTCCCATGTCATCGTTCGTAATGCACTGGATAGTTGTAGCGACTGACTACATGACCCGGTATGCCGAGACGACATCTCTCACGAAAGAAATTTCAAATGAAGTGGCTCAGTTTTTTGTGACCCAGATAGGGCTCTGACATGCCGCACCTAAAGTTCCCATGGCGCACCTAAAGTTACAAAGGAACAGCGTTGACTGCCAGGCTTGTAGTCTGTCATGAAACTTCTGTCATGTACAGTCTGTCATGAAACGCTGTAGAGTTCTTCTGTGTTCGGTGTGCAGTCAAAGCACACCGACCACAGAACTCCAGCGTAACATCCTCAAACTAACGGTTTAATTAAAGGCTGAACAGGACGCTTGCTAACATGGTCGCGATGTATGTGGACGTCAAGCATTGGACTTAGGGCACCACATTACTATATGCTACATTTTCATACAATACCGCAGTACAAGAGACAACCCACTTCACGCCATTTCAACTTCTTTAGGGTCGGACAGTAATAACGATATTAGACGCGATGTTGCCTGTCAGCAGCTTGAATGAAGTGGACCCTGACATCATTGAATATGTAGAGAGGGCAGAAGAGGCGTGACAACTAGCATGACACCACATTGTTCAACAGCAGGACGTCGGCGCACACCATTACAATCAAAGACGAAGGGACGTTCAGTACTCGCCTAGAAACAAAGTGTGGGTCTGGACGCCTGTACGCACACGAGGCCTATCAGAAAAGCTTATGCGGCGATATTTTGGCACTTACAGGGTTTTGGCACTTACAGGGTTCTCCGTCAGCTGGGTCCATTAAACTATGAAATGGACCCTGAAGGTAAAATATGCACAGCACAACGCAGAAATCTCCCAGAAGTTACATGTATAGTACCAAAGAAACCGTACTATGAAAGGAACTGAACGACCGAACTTACTCACGTCCTCTAACACCAAGGCAAGTCCTATTGTTTAGAAACTCTCAGCCAGCTGTACGCATCGGGACGATGCGTCATAGGAGGGGGACTAATGCCGCAGTTCGACATTCGCAGAAGACACGTGCAACAATTTGCGTTCGTAAAAGCTGGCACACAAGTGGCAAGAAAGCTGTGCCATAGAACGCCGTCCTGCACGCGCCACGATGCTACGCCACAGGACCGGCACGAGACTCAAGGGGTGAAGAAGAAGAGACCAACGAAGCTGAATACAGCGAGCAGGGGACATTTTGGCTGGCCATTTAGTTATGAGTTAACGGGCACAGGTTAACCTTAAATTGTTTTCCTAGTACCAGGTACTATATATACAGATAACAATATATTGCTTATATACAATTACCGCCATGTAGCGGACATTCCAAGAACTAAATTGGAGGTGGCTACCTACCACATACATCGAGGATGCACGACCTACTGCTTGAAGGGTTCATGATATAGTCACCCAGCAAGTGACGGTTTTCAGCGAAAAACGAAGGCGTAGGGTTAAATATGCTTGCACTCGTGCAAAAACTGAGGTGTAAGAGTTCTTTTCAGTGCAAAATAAGCCGTTGAAATAATCGGCTGCAAACTCCACCCACCACCATTGACTGCCATTTTGTCATGACGTGTGCGATGTCACAAGCCGAAGGAGCAGTGTCGTCGTCTGCTACCAAACAGAAGCTTCCGCACGCGGTAAGTATTCCGAGAGTTGCTTGCCGGGTAGCCTGCACGTGTCAGTGGGTGTCAAGTGCTGCGGTGTGTTACCGGTACCATCACCATATGCGGAAACGACGTCGTGTGTGTTGCGCATTTTGACTTCGAAGTCATCACCACCAGCTGAAGTGACAAAGAAAGTGACGAAGACGGCGTGAACCAACACGCCAATGACCTCGCCATTGTGGCAGACGTTGAAGATGGCTTCCCACAACGGTATACCTTTATTTCAAGCCTGTGAGGTTGAAAAGCGAACTTGGGATACGGGAGTTCGTCGACGATTCATTTGCGAGTAGGTGTTGTTTAGTGCGTGGAATTGGCAAAGCGCACAGATTTTTGTTGGCCAATGAATGAATGAATAAAAATATTTATTGCAGAAAATGTAGATCAAAAAAGGACTGGGGGGGGGGGGTATTCTGGGACTCCGTTGGATCGCGCTGCAGTTCGCACCCGCTCCACGAGTCTCCGCTAGTTCTCCAGAGCTGAGCCCGACAAAGCCTCCTGCCACCCCTCCCACGTTGTCGGCGTAATTTGCGTGATGCTTCAATGAGACTAGGAAGCCCAAACCCGTGTGAAACAGGTCAGCGCGGCTGCCACAAAATGTACACAATACACTAAAATGTTCTTGGTCTATTTTTGCTATTATGACCTGGCTGCTGTACGACATGGTCTCGAGCCTGCGCAGACAGGTCTCCTCAGTTTTAGCAAGTTCCTTAGCGGGATGAGGCAAAGTTTGTCTTCGTAGGCGATATAGCTGCATTATATCTGTGTTTGTTAGAGCCAGTATTGGTAGTTGAATGCCGTGGTCTGATGGGTTGGTAGACAATGCCCGGGGAAGAAATGCTAGGGCCAAGTTGTGTGCTAGCTCATTTCCGGCTACTCCCTCGACGCCTGGCACCCAGATGAGATGCTTTTTCGTGGCTCGCGTTTATTTTTTTTTTTTATTTTTGTTGGCTTGAATACGCTCATGGATGACTTGCGGCGCTGAACATAATAACTAGGTGGTCGTAGTAACGCTACGTGTTGGGACCGTTGTTTTTTCATCGGTTGTTTTGTGCGGCACATCTAAACATAAGCCGAAGTGAACGGCATGCCAGTTCAGCGCCAGGTTTACTCGTGATATACCTTTTGGCCGAACCTTTGTTTGAACTTTGTTGATTACATTCGAACTCTGTCGATTGCATTCAGCTCTAGTAAAAAAAACGCAAGTGTCACACTCAACCATGGCACTGTCTGCGAGGAGATGCAATAAATATTTATCTGTAGTAGCAAACAGCATACGCGCATTGCACATTCACAGGACACGTTTTGATCAACGAAATCGCTTTCTGCAAGTACCAGCGCTACATGGGTGACGCAGTGGCATTGTTTCAACCCCTGGAAGGTATTTAGTTCCAATGGCAAGTTCAACAAAGCAGAAAAAGCTCGATTGCACACCCAGCTGACCATAGAACATAATCGTACTATGGAATGCAGACCATGCAGCAGCTGCTCAACAAGCGGTTCATGACGTCACGGCTAGTGAGTGCGCCAGTGTTGCCCAGCTCTCAAGCCGCTCACTCGTTGATAAAAATGTTCGACTAAATATGAACTGCGCGACCGAATTCACTAAAATTTCGCCAACTTGCCTGTGAACGCACAAGAATCAACCCACACAACACAGATTATGTTTGAAACTAGGGTGTCATGACCTTTTTAAGGAGCTTCAACATTCCAAGAACTAAACGAATGGCGAATACCTACTACATACATCGAGGAAACACAACCCACGGCTTAGGAACCTACGCCCCTAAAGGTCTATCCCCCACCGGTGGTTACAGACGGGTATGTGCCACCGGTGGTTACGAGAGAGAGAGAGAGAGATAAGTTTATTTACAGAAAGGCAGAGAGGCCGGCCTGAGCGATAGCTTGCTCTAGCCTGCTACTCTACACTGGGGAAAGGGAAAGGAGAAAAGAAAGATTAATGGATGACGATGGTAAGATAGAGAGGTGAGTATGTAGTGTTCTTTCTAGCTGAGACACATTTTATAGCCGCGCATATGGTCCAGTTGTTTCCAAAAAGGTTATAATTGCGCTTGTGACCGCAGTTGCACTCTTTATGCAATAACGGGACGCACGGTTGACGCTATAAGGAGCTTCACCCCTAAAAGAAAGACGTGGCATAGTAAGTCGAATGGCTTCATGCTTTCGTTGAACACAGTTATGAAGTAGCCAAATTGCCTTCAATATTTAGGGGAGAATTAGGGGAGAAGATCCTTAAGATTGAGGCTTGTCCGTTATCACGTCATAGCTATAGCCGCTATAGTACTCGAACACCCACTAGATGGCTCTGCGGTGCTCGCTTTACGCTCCATCATCATGCGTGGGGGTGGTGCAAGCATTCATCGTCTGAACCGTCTCCACTCCTGACGAAAGTTATGGCGCGAGGACAGAGCGACGACAAAGAGACAAAAAGGGCACGAAGGACAAGAGCGCTCGTGTCCTTCTTGTCTGTTTGTCGTCGTTCTGTTCTCGCGCTATAATTATCGTAATGTCATACCAACTAACCCAAGCGGCCACACTTCCACCCCTGAGGTGGTGTGGGCAAGGCATGGTGCAGCCAAGCATTGAAACTACAAGGTAGCACTTGAAGGGAGCATCAGCGCCACCACCTCATGGTGGTGGCGCTGATGCTCCCTTCAAGTGCTACCTTGTAGTTTCGGCCACAGCAGCAAGATTTGCGACCGCTTTTGGATCGATAACAATTAGACCACCATCTCCAGCATCAAAACGAGAAATCCTGCGCCAGCACTACACTGTAAACCAAATTACACCCATATAGGTGTAATATTGCTACCTGTAGGCTGCCACAAACCATAGTGCGAATGCGCGTGTGCGCCCGACGAGGAAGATGAGGCTCGCTGGCTGCTCGAGCTCGGAGCCAGACTGGCCAGTGCTGCAACCGCTCTTGCAAATATATTTTTCGAATATATTCGCAATACTTTGTCTCGTTACTCACGTAACATATTTGGTGGAGGTGGAACGATCCCCGTCCTCACCACGCAGCTCCGCAGTGGCCGCATCCTCCAGCTTTCCGCCATGGCTTCCAGTGACAACGCGTCCGCTTCATCATCTGCGGCTTCTCCGACAACCTTTGTCGCCGTCCAAACACCACGTGATCCCGGGACATTTTCTGCGCAACCTGGCCTCGACGTCGACAAATGGCTTCGCCTTTATGAACGGGTCAGTCAAACTCACCGTTGGGACCCTACCATGATGCTCGCTAATGTTCTCTTCTACTTGGACGGAACCCCGCGTGTCTGGTACGAGACAAATGAGTCCGAACTCACCAGCTGGGACACGTTCAAGGAGAAGCTACGTGACATCTTTGGGGACCCGACCGGTCGCCACGCAGCTGCACGACAGGAGCTGGCTACCCGTGTCCAGTCGCCAACTGAATCGTATGTGTCATACATCCAAGAAGTTCTCGCTCTTTGCCGAAAAGTGGACGAGGCGATGTCTGAGGCTGAAAAGGTTGGACACGTTTTGAAGGGGATCGCGGACGACGCCTTCAATTTGCTGGTGTACACTAACGTCTCGACCATCGACCGTGTAATTCAAGAATGCCGCCGTTTCGAAACAGCAAAAAGCCGTCGGGTGCGCCCTCCTTTTTCTCGGTTGCCAAACACGGCGGCTACGTCCACCTGCTCCGATTCTACCGTCACACCGCCCTTTGAGCAGAGTGTAACGCGTATCGTTCGACGGGAACTTGAAGCAGCAAGTCCAGCGCCGCTTCAGCCCACTTCTTTCGAACATACGATACCGACAACCCCCGCGATCTCCGTTATTCAGGCGGTCGTACGACAAGAATTCGCCAACCGCGGGTTCCCTGATGCTTGCCCCATCTCTTGCCCCTCCTCCAGACCAATTCCCACTAATGCACCTCGACGTGACCCATTTGTTGCTCCACGATCTCGCAACCCGGCGGAATGGCGAACTCCTGACGACAAACCGATCTGCTTCCGGTGCCACCGCGTTGGACATGTCTCCCGCTACTGCCGTGCCTCCTGGACGCCGCCACATAGGAGCCAGTTTTTCGCACCTTATAGCCCATATGAAGATCTTCGCCGGTATTCGTCCAGCCGTACCGCCCCTGCTTTCGACACGTCTAACAGCCGCCTTCCTGCTCGTTCTCCGTCCCCTCAACGCCGTCGTTCCCCGTCGCCCCAGCCACGCCGCCATCACTCGCCGCCTAACTTTTCATCGTATCCGACGGAAAACTAGACAGTGCAGCCCCTGGAGGTAGTGCTGCATCATCCCTGTCTGAACCAAACCCTCCATTGACGCTTCATACGAACAAAAATCTTGTCGATGTACACGTGGACGGTATTTCTCTGTCGGCACTAGTCGATACTGGCGCTCATGTGTCCATAATCAGCGTTCATCTTTGTCGCCGCTTAAGAAAAGTACTCACGCCCCCTGCTACCGAAGCTGTACGTGTGGCCGATGGCGGCACTGTTCCTGTCATTGGCATGTGTACGGCTCGCATACGCATCGCCGACCGTTACATCCCTGTTCTATTCACGGTGCTCCAGAACTGTCCTCATGACCTCATCTTAGGGATGGACTTCCTGTCGACCCATTCTGCTCTCATCGACTGTTCCGCTGGTACTCTTTGCTTAGACCTTCCTCTTCAGCCGGATATTCACCCTGAACCTCAACACGGCCTTTCTGCCACAGACTTCCTCCGCTTACCGCCTAAAGCCCTCACATTCACCGAATTTGCCACGACCTCACCCGTATTGGATGGGAATTACATCGTCACGCCGATTCCTGATGTCCTACTGGCACGTGACGTCACCGTCCCTCACTGCATCGTAACTGTAGCCTCCAACCGGACCCGTCTACCCGTCATAAATTTCGGCTTCACAAAGCAAGTCCTCCCTGAAGGCATCCTAATTGCCACGTTGCGGTCCTTAGCCGATGATCACGTCACCACTTTCGCAGCCGACGCATGCCCCAATTTTCCTTGTCGCCCACTCGATGCCACATGCCTCGACATGTCAATACGTCCCATGATCGACCCTGACCTTCCCCCAGCGCAATCAGCCGCTCTCGCACGCCTTCTAGCTTCCTACCGTGACATCTTCGACCTTGACGACCGCCCACTCGGCCAAACTTCTCTTGTAAAGCACCGCATCAACACCGGTGATGCTGCTCCCATTCACCGTCGACCGTATCGCGTGTCCGCGTCGGAGCGCCAGATTATTCAAGCTGAAGTGAATAAGATGTTAACTAAAGGCATTATTGAGCCCTCATCAAGCCCATGGGCGTCACCCGTCGTCCTGGTTAAAAAGAAGGACAACACATGGCGTTTTTGCATCGATTACCGGCATCTAAATCGAATCACCAAAAAGGACGTGTATCCTTTACCACGTATTGATGACGCCCTCGATTGTCTCCACGGCGCACGCTACTTTTCATCCATCGACCTTCGTTCTGGTTATTGGCAGATTGCCGTAGACGAGAAAGACCAAGAAAAGACCGCCTTCATCACTCCAGATGGCCTATACCAATTCAAGGTTATGCCCTTCGGTCTATGCAATGCCCCCGCCACGTTCGAACGTATGATGGACTCTCTGCTACACGGGTTCAAATGGTCAACATGCCTGTGTTACCTAGACGACGTCCTCGTATTTGCACCTACGTTTGAGACCCACCTTGAGCGTCTGTCGGCCATTCTCGACGTCTTCCGCAAAGCTGGCCTCCAGTTGAACTCCTCGAAGTGTCACTTCGGCCGCCGACAGATTACCGTGCTGGGCCACCTTGTCGATGCTTCTGGTGTGAGACCGGACCCTGAGAAAATTCGTGCCGTCACGAGTTTCCCAGTACCCCAATCCGCCAAAGATGTCCGGAGCTTTGTGGGACTTTGCTCCTACTTTAGGCGGTTCGTGAAAGATTTTGCGGCAATCGCCCAACCACTTACCGATCTTTTGAAGAAAGGCGTTCCATTTTCGTGGGGGTCCACTCAAGCTGCCGCCTTCTCTCACCTCATAACACTTTTGACGACGCCCCCTATCCTCGCCCACTTTGACCCATCTGCCCGAACTGAGGTCCGAACTGATGCCAGTGGTCACGGTATCGGAGCCGTTCTCGCCCAATGCCAACAGGGACACGACCGCGTTATCGCGTATGCTAGCCGCCTCCTTACACCTGCAGAGCGTAACTATTCGATCACGGAGCGAGAATGCCTTGCTCTTGTCTGGGCGGTCTCAAAATTCCGTCCATATTTATATGGCACTCACTTTTCCGTCGTCACCGACCACCACGCGCTCTGCTGGCTTTCATCCTTAAGAGATCCTACAGGTCGACTTGGTCGCTGGGCTCTGCGACTGCAAGAATACACCTTTTCTGTGATATACAAGTCTGGACGCCTGCACCAGGACGCCGATTGCCTTTCTCGCTATCCAGTTGACCCATCGGCCACCATACCTGACAACGACGCCTGCGTGTGCTCCGTTTCTCAACTGAACCACATAGCCGACGAGCAACGCCGTGATGCAGCCCTACGAGCTATCATTGAGCGCCTCGACTCCTCCCCATCGAACCGATCCTATCGCTCGTTCGTACTCCAGAATGGCACATTATACCGGCATAACTTCCATCCAGACGGCCCATCTCTGCTGCTTGCCATACCCAAACACCTCCGCTTGGCTGTACTCCACGAACTTCATGACGTTCCTACTGCCGGTCACCTGGGTGTGTCCCGCACATACGACCGGATTCGCCGTCGCTTCTATTGGCCAGGTCTGGCACGGTCCGTCAGAAGATACGTCGCGGCGTGTGAGGAATGTCAGCGCCGCAAAACACCATCGACGCTTCCGGCTGGGCGCCTTCAACCACTCGATATTTCTACGGAACCTTTCTTTCGCGTCGGCTTGGACTTACTCGGCCCTTTTCCTCTGTCTTCTGCTGGCAACAGGTGGATAGCTGTGGCCACAGACTACGCCACACGCTACGCAATCACACGCGCCCTTCCAACAAGTTGCGCCACTGACGTCGCCGATTTTCTTCTACACGACGTGATCTTGCAACATGGTGCTCCACGCCAGCTGCTCACGGACCGAGGCCGCACATTTCTATCGAAAGTCATAGCGGACATCCTACGCTCTTGTGCAACACGCCACAAGCTCACTACGTCGTACCATCCGCAAACAAATGGCCTCACAGAACGCCTGAACCGAACCCTAACTGACATGCTTGCAAAGTACGTTTCCTCAGATCACTCTGACTGGGACATCGCTTTACCATACGTGACATTTGCCTACAATTCTTCGCGCCACGACACGGCTGGTTACTCCCCTTTTTTCTTGCTGTTCGGCCGCGAACCCACATTACCCCTCGATACGACGATTCCGTTACCAGCAGCTCCAACTTCACAATATGCTCTGGACGCCATCAGCCGGGCCGCCCACGCACGCGAAACCGCTCGTGCTCGCCTTCTGACCTCCCAAGCAAACCAACGGCGTCGGTACGACCAACGACACCGCGATGTGCACTTTTCGCCCGGTTCGTTGGTTCTGCTGTGGTCTCCGACCAGGCACGTTGGCCTGTCTGACAAGCTGCTCTCTCGGTACACAGGGCCCTACAGAGTGCTTCGTGAGGTGACTCCCGTCACTTATGAAATCACTCCTGCTGCCCCGCCGTCTTCATCCACCCCTAGGGCCACCGACATCGTACACGTCGCACGCCTGAAGCAGTACCACTCGCCCAATGATCTTGACATCTAGATGCGCCGAGACGGCGCCTTTGCCGACGGGGGTTATGCTACCTGTAGGCTGCCACAAACCATAGTGCGAATGCGCGTGTGCGCCCGACGAGGAAGATGAGGCTCGCTGGCTGCTCGAGCTCGGAGCCAGACTGGCCAGTGCTGCAACCGCTCTTGCAAATATATTTTTCGAATATATTCGCAATACTTTGTCTCGTTACTCACGTAACAATATAGTGTCTATAACTCACACCCCAACACCCCGCGATATGGGTGTTGGGCACAGGACTACACCTATACAATAGGTGTATTTCCGAAATTTCACACATGGGTGTGTTAGGTGTAATAGCAAAATTACACCCAAATAACGAAAAAGGTGCAAGGGTATAACATTAGAATTACACCTAAATGACAAAAAAGGTGTAGGGGTGTAACATTACGATTACACCTAAATGACAAAAAAAGGTGTAGGGGCGTAACATTAGAATTACACCTAAATGACAAAAAAGGTGTGGGGGTGTAACATTAGAATCACACCCAAAGGACAAAAAAGGTGTGTGGGTGTAATACCAAGATTACACCCAAATGAAAAAAAGGTGCAGGGGTGTAACATTGGGACTACACCTAAATACCAAAAAAGGTGTGGGGGTGTAACATTAGCATTACACCTAAATTACAAAAAAGGTGCAGGGGCGTTATATTAAAATTACACCTAAACCACGAAAAGGGTGTGGGGTGTCATATTAAGATTACACCTAAAACGTTGAATAGGGTGAGGGGGTGTTTATGCACAATTATGCCCCGACACCCTTGCAAAAAGGTCCATACTTAGACCCCTTTCTAGTAGCCTTCCATGGAAACACTGAAAGGTTACTTTTTAGCTGGACTTTTCAAGTGCACACATCTTATCATAGTGGCTCCTGTGACAGTGGCAAAATCGTGGCCCTATAGTGCTGCTTTTATGGTGCATATGAAGCACGGCATATATGACCCTCACAATATAGTGTAATCAAAGTGGAATACAAATACATCTCTCAAATGTGTTGTCAAAAAATAAAGAGCACAATGTTCACACAGTTATCCGATGGTACAAACATGAAGTTAAGCTTTATTAAACAATGAACTTGTGAAAGCTTTATAGACAAGTTTTAGGTTTATTGAAAGACTTTTTTCAAGCATGAAGAGCAGCGCTGCATATGCTGCCAAACGAGACATTGCACAGAGGTCATGGAGCCCAAACAAACAAGGTGTGTGTGTCACAGTATGAACCAAAGGTGTTACTTGCACTCATAATGAGTGATTCATTTCAATGTGCTTCAATGCAACATACCCACACTGTATAGTAAAGCATAAAAAGAACACTACTGCAGTGCAGCATGCATTATTTTCCCAATATTTTGATTAATGGACATGTTGAACTATATTGCGATCTCCTATGTCTGGATCTCTTATTGTTTACAAAATTAAGCAAATTGGGTCATGCTGGGCACCACAAAATGCTTGTAATAAACCCTTGCCAACAACATATTTTACTGATTCATATACAGCATATTTCACTGAACTAATTGAACACATTTTAGCAGCTCATGACTGAGACATTGTTTTCTTCGAATATAACTTAGCACGAACAGTTCAAAGTAACACTTAATATCACAAAGAACTATCACATGAACTTTATAATATAAAGTGAACTGAATAACGACCATATCTACCCAACTACTGTTGTAAAATAGATAGTTGGTATGAAAGCAAACTTTATGAGCAATAGTCGCATTTAGGAATACAAAAAAAGCACAGGAATCTATCTAAACTATAAGGCTTGTAATTTAACAGCTGCGTTCGTAACTACATGTAGATAGGCGTTTTGCAACAAAGCAGAAGCACCGACTGTAAATACAAGCAAGATGATGCTGTGGAACTTGCCAACCCCCCTTGAGTTCACCTATACAAAATAAACTATGCCGTATTCAGTAAACAGGCATATTTAAATCAATGTGGGCTGTCACAGTGATGTATCTTTGCATTCATATTTAGATGATTCCTGACTATAAACAAGACAAAACATAAATAGTTTGTAATATGTAGAAATGTGGCAAGACTACAAAAATATTCTTAATGTCAAGAACATAGCACTATCAGCAAAAATAAAATTGCAAACGATAAGACCAGAGCAAAACATTACACAAATGAAAGAAATACTCAGTACCTCGCGTAGTTGTGTTTACCGTATTTACTCGATTGTAATGCAACTATGACTAAGCAAAAAGTGACTTCTCTCTAAGATCACGAAGAAAAAATAGTTATTTCGGTATTTGTTCTCAGACTAGAGGGTCAAATTTAAAGGGACACTAAAGGCAACTATTAAGTCACCGCAGATTGTTGAAATAGAAGTCCAGAAACCTTGTAGTGTTACTTTTGTGCCAAGGAAAGGTTTATTTTGAAATAAAATCACGCTTTCGTTGGCTACATCGGGTTAGTGCACTTCAAATCACCCGCCTTACAAAAACGAACCGACTCGCGTCACTGATGCCGTGCACAACATTGCCCGGCTTTACTGCGCGATCGCCGACGTTAGTAGACAGAACGAAAGCAGCGAGAGTTACGGCAGCACCAACAGCCATTGATCAATTTCCTACCATTGGCTCCGAGATTGCAGAGGTGTTTTGGTTCAACTGCATCTTGCTAGATGGCATGATCTGTCTAGTGTAACAACGCAAAAATTGAATTTTTGAACCAGTCGAGCCATTTCCATATTAACGTCTGGTGGTTCTTTTTTTTATGAACCAAATAAGCAGCATTTTATTGCCTCCCTTGATACATGGAAGGTTCTTTATTTAGTGCAGCTAGATCGATTACTAGTGATTAATTTTAGGTGGTTCGTCCGACGTTATAGGTATCATTTTGAGAATGTCCTGCTGCTGCACATGTATTCTTTGCATTTACTTTAATTTCTCAGTAAATAGGGCACTGCTGTTGATAATATTGTCATTTTAGATGCCATAAACTGAGATTCCACTCTGACCTGAATTGTTATTTGACTTTAGCGTTCCCTAAGTAGCAAAAATGTTGAAAAAATGCATGTTACATTTGAGTAAATATGGTAACAAAAAGACATTATTAAAAACAAAATGTACAATGAGCAGTTTCCAAGTGGGGAAAAATTGTGGAAAGCCCACTTTGAAAACACAAAAAATGACTAGAAAACATTAAATTATTTAAAAAAAAACAAAATAAAAGAAAAAAAAACATGTCATTAAACAAGAAATGTACAGTCATTGCATACATTTAAGTCAAAAATGCTGCCTTGTGTCTGGCAATAAAACGGCGCGTCACACAACTGGGTTTGGTAACTTCCACATTCAAAAAAAGGTGCTCAAAAACACACAGAAGGTTTGCTGCGCCTTTTGGGTAAGTTGCATCGAAAATCCAAAATGCAGCCATGACAGCAGCCATTCCTTGTTTGGCATCCAGCACTCTAAAAAGCCGTGTCTGCTCCACATGAAGGAACAAATGATCCGCCTCCTCAGCGTTAACCCCAATGAACACAATGCATGGGGTGAGTGGCACTTCAGCATCCTGCGTACAAGACATAAGCCATCAATATAAATTGTCAAAATGATGATGTTCTGACTACCAAAATGAATATCATATTACTAAGCAAGCTACTGTAGGAATCTGTTGATTATTTGGACATAGGCTTTATCTTAGCCTTCACCAGAATGTGACCACCATGGGTGCTAAGCCATGGTGGTCACCTATTCAAACAAAGCAGCAACATAAATTGATACTGACCAGCTTTCTAGCAGTGAGCAAATAGTCAAAGCAAGCTTTTCAAAATAAATTACTACAATTAATCGGCTACTATCTTGCAGGATGCGGCCCCCTCTATATTGTATATCTAGGGAACATATCAAACAAACACACCGTGTCATATTTACCAGCAGCAATGATCACTGCATGAAAAATACTACTAACACTTAAAGCATGTTGGAAAAAAGACCTCCTGTTGATGAAAATATGGCAAAGGCACAAAGCTTTCATGGGTAAAGCATATCACAAGGCAGCCTTATATTAGTATAGTGAAGTGCTCTTTAAGGTATTTTTGCTCAACAATAAAGTCTATACATAATTTACAATGAAAGAATTAGTTATAGCATTGGCAGTATTTCACATCTACATGGTCAAAGTTCATACACGAGCAAAATCTTAAGACAAAAGGTACAAAGTATCATTAAAGGCACACATGCGAAGTTCCCAATCACAGAAATCGCACAACTACACTGCCCTGGCTGTCCTTTCTTTATGTTAGGTTCGAGTTATGCTGGTTGGCAGCAGATTTTATGAAAGCTTGGAAGTTTCCTTTTCCACGGAGAAAACAACTAAGCTAGAGAGAGTGAAACAAAAGAAACTAAATGATCTTAAAGATAATATTCCCAAGTATATGTTAAATACCTAGCTATCACTTATATAGAGCAGTGAAGTGTTGTACATGACTATCAAGGAAAGCAACATCAAGGAATTATATGGCTGCTACAAAAATACTTAATCAATGTGAAACACTCCTCTTTTATGTTTTCTTTTTATTTTCTAGTGTTTTAAATCAGCACTTGTTATCCGGTGCATGTTACACAACAGCTATAATGAAAATACTGGAACATGTTTGAAATAAGTGACCCATCAGTAGCCTGAACAGAATCTAAAAATAGCAATTACCAAGGGCACGAAAAGCTGTGTCACTGCATCAGGCTGTTTCAGAACCTTTCCCAGAAGACCACACACCCGTACAGCTTGGATATCTGTAATACATGTACATAAAACACATCTCTTAATCAGCAGGTCAATGGTACACAGTGCATAATAGGCTCCAAGCAACAAGCATTTGTCAGCTGCAATTTCACTTTTAATATAATAATGAATACAAATGGATGAGCAGAACAGTAAACCATGTAATACGTACAGCTTTATTTAAAACCACAAAATTTCTTTTCTTCATTCACATTCAATACACCGCCCACTTTTCCAATGTTTCAGTGCGACTCAACGACTTTATGTAACAATAGTACATGCTTGAGCAGTTCCATTTATCTCCATTCTTGTTCATGCAGTGCAGCCTTTTCTTTCCCCAGGTATCTTCTGTACTCTTTCGTGTTGCAACCTTTTCTGTTCTTCAAAAGCAGTTCTTCATTCTTCAGTTTTAAGGGTGCTCTGTTTCTTTAAAGACTTTCTATTCTTGTGCTCCAACGGTCCACTCTCAGGAAGTATTGGTGTTTGACTGTATTTCAGCCGAATGTGCACTGTTCTGATGAAGTTGGGTGGGACTCCTTAGTTTCATTAGCACTAATGAACTATTTATCAATGTTGTTAAAGGCACTTCGAGGCAACAGGAAACTTGTAGAGAAATGGCTGTGCCTCATTTTTTTATATATGACCCCCTGGCTCTCTTGAAGCTCTGCTGGCTCCAGGCTGTCTTCAAGCAGCGGTGTTTTTGCCACTTCACTCGAAAGGCACTGATGTTGGAGAGAAGCCCTATTTGTTTTGTGCACCAGTATTTTTTTCTTGTTTTTTTGCACTTCATTTTCTTAATGCGTGTTTTACTGCACAGTGGTTCTCACCATCAGAGTTTCTTTTTGTCTTGACAGATTTTCATGAATACATTTCTTTGCAGTAGTAAAACATTTTTCCTTAGACCCTCTAGTGCAAAAAACTAAACGTAATCTTGTTTTCCCAACTGTCCACTGACAAGCACGACCTGCAAAGACAAAAAAACACAAATGAGTATAGACATATTTCTAGCTTAGTAAATATCACAGAATACACATAGTATATTACAGTTACCACTGCATAGTACTTCTAAAACATCAGCAGTATAAGTGATCAAAATGTCAACTTATCAAGCTCATCATTTTTCCGACCGTGAGATAGCCCTGAAGAGACACAATGGCAAACAATAATTGTCAAAGAATAGATAATAATCAATGAGCGCATGTAGTAAATTTTTCATCAAAGTCTTTTGTTAGCCCCTATAAAACAAACTGAGAAACGGAAACAGCATAGTCAGCTGCAGCATGAGGTCTTATTTTTTAGAGACGAGGGGCGAGTACCGTCCTTAACAGAAATTTTAATGACACCTACCCTACACCACAAAGGCATGAAAACCCACATAAGGTAAATGAAATGAGTACCTCACTAGTACACCTCTAATATACATTTCTTCATAACTTGGCAAACACAGAAACAAATCAGATGGACTAGTGCATAATGAAAATGCTGCAAGGATGCTGCTAAGAACAAGTAAACAAGCAAAAGTATGTATAAAGATTTCCAGCAGCACATTTTGAACTAGCTTGCGACAAATTATAGTCAATGATATAGCAAATTAGCACTCTTATTCTGTGGAACAAAACTCCCCAAAAGAGAAAAAACACGTCCTTTGCTGCCTAGCATAGGCATGCTAGGCAGCAAAGGACTCGCACTTCTCAGAGATTATGACCAGAGCCTTAATTCCCAAAAGAAGTAGACTTCATGTACATAATTAAAAATTGATGGAGGCAGTAACTCATTTGAAGAGAAACTATTGCCATATAAGACCGCGGAGCCCACCAGGACCGCGGAGCCCATCAGCCCACCACTGATAATGCGGCCGTAATGTCCATGGGGAGCAAAGTTTTCACACCTTGGTTACTCCATCCCGATTTCCTCACACTAAATTGTAACATCTCAACATAGATTGTGCTGACGATTTTTTTCTCCATCATTCTCTTCATTTTTCAAAATGTTGGTAAAGAACATATCTGCCAAAAAACAGGGCCAGCGCCACGTGGGGGGGGGGAGGGGTGTACCGGAAGGCTGGAACCCTTCCCCAAATTTTCGCTTGCTATGCCACCCCCACCCCCCCAACCCCAACAGCGCGGACATATGGCGAATTCCATTGAGATAACAGGAGGAGAGAACGGGGCAGTGAAGAGTGGGGGGCGGAGCACTGAGAGCAGGGAAACTCAATCTGCCACTGGAATGCGTTGCGCTCCCGAGGGCAGATGAAGGGGGTGATTAGTGGGGAGAGTGATCTAAACTTTCCAAGCCCTGGAATAATCTCTGTGGGGTAGCAGCAAAATACGCGCGAAATCGGTCAGACATACGCTCCTCATTATCCTAATACCTAGTATCTTTGTGCAACGGCGCATTCGGCAGACGTCCAGCTGTCATCGTAGCCATCCGTACAAAACAGCGGTGTCAAACTACACGTGGTTGCTGCCATTGCCGCCGCACTCGCCGGCAGAAGAAAAATTCGGAGACTGTGACGTTCAAGGGCCACATGACTCGTCGTGCTGCGCCTACTCTGCTTTTGAGCCAAAAGCACTACAAACTGCTCCTGGCTGCTCTCGGCGCAGCAAAAGCACTCCCTCTCTCTACCAATCAATGACAGTGCTACTGCACCTGTTCGACCACTGGAACACGTCAGCTCTGAAGAGAGCACTTTCAGCCTTCTTTTGAGGTCCCGAATAACGCCTCCAGTGGAGATCGCCACAATTGAAACTGGGGGCCTCCGAAGTTGTCGGTAGAAAGTCTCGGGGGCCAGGAATTTTTCGCAATAATTTGCAAACGGCGCCACCCAGTGACCACCAAAAATTATTGGCGCGCGTGACGTGACAACACCGCCGCTGCGCATGCACATGAATGCATAATGAGATTAACTCACTTGTCCTGGGTATACCCCCCTCCTGTGAAAACATACTGGTGCCGGCCCTGCCAACAAACGGGTCTTGAGAAGCATAGGCTCACAAAACAAACAGGACAGCCCGGTTTAAAAAAATGACAAAATTTCGAAAGCGTGATAACTGTGGGATAAATTAGCATTGATACACACGCATCACATACGAAATACTAACGGATAATATAGCTTGGCGCCTGTTTAAACTCAAATTTGAAATGCGCATCGCGCCACCCGACGCGAGACGCGCCTTCGGTAATTGTGCAAAAACCAACCGCCACCTGCGTGCGAGTTCTTGTTTGTTGCCACGACCCTTGTGAGCCATCTCTCCTAACCCAGCTTTTTCAATGGAATGCAGAATTCAATGCAGACTTGAACAACTGTGCAACGAATTCTTACGTGGGATGGAGCAAGTATATTTATTTACAATGTTTTATAGCCAATCTCAGCAGCTCCTAGGAAACCTCCGGACAAAAGAGTAGTCTCATGTTCAAAAGCGCACGTGTAGCCATCTATATGAGCACACAAAGAACGATGCTTACATACAAACCACGCTGCATAAAAACCACTCATGAAAACTAATCAGCGCTTTCTGAAACCAAAACTACGACTGGGCGCTATCAAACCACCTACAAATAATAAACCGTCGCGCGCTCGAGTAAACCAGATTTCCAGCATGATAAGTGGGTCATTAGCTGCTTATCGCAATAGAAAAAAAACAAAATACAAAATTCTGTGTCAGTGCTGCTTTCAGTGCTATTGCATACCAATATTATCTCTACATATTGACAATAGGGCAACAGAAAGCCGGTATAGGAATATGTGTGGCTGCTAGCACCACGCAACAATGTAGAATAGATACGCGGAAACTTTCACCCACCGGGTGACACGTCATACATAGAAAGGGCAAAAAACCGGCGAATTGGGCGAATTGGTGATGTTCCATGGTAAAAATATAAAACAGCACTCAGGTAGCACAGACACACACGGCGCTGAACTTGCTGCTGCTTTGCAAGTTTAAGGCCATGTATCTCCTCTTTTCTCTGTCTGTGTCTAAGCGCTGTTTTATATTTTACCAGGCATCTGCGACAAACACATTCCGCAACCTCCCTCGCTCCCAGGTTACCCCGCGGGCAACAATAGAATGGTAAATGTATGTCAGCCAAGCACGTCGTCATCCTACGGGGGGGGGGGGGGGAGAGGAGTTGCTTCGACACTCGCCTGCCGACGCTCGCGAAAGGAGCTGTCTACAAGGGTTTTTTTCCCGGAATGCGTAAGGCAATAGCAGAGGGACGTCCAGAAGATGGAAGTGCAAGTAGCGCTCTTGCAGAGCACTGAAAACCACGGCAATAACGACTTTGACGGCGCTTCTCTTCCAGAAAGAGAAGAGAATCCGGGAAGGAGGATCTCGCTCGAGTCTTAGCATATTGAGCACACACCTAAAAACGTGAAACGCTCGCTAGGAATACGACCTCTGAAGCGTGAGGGAAAGGGAAAGCCAGAGCTGTGTTGAGAGGACAAAGACCATCACAGTGATGCTCACCTTCTCAGGATTCTCCAGATGCCTTTTTCCTTTCTTTCAACTACACATTCATTCTCAGGAAGAGACCGAATCGGTCCTGAAACTTCAGGCACTCTTTAAACTGTGGCCAGAGTCATCCCAACTTTGTCTCCTACTATCAAAAAAAGTTTATTTCGAAATGTTTACATTTAAACGACGTATACTGGTTGCGCCCACCACGAAAAGTTCGAGAAACACTCACGTAACCAGAGCAGCGGAAATATGCCTACGCCCGGCAGTTGACAGGTCACTTTAAAAGCATAATTCAAAACACCCATATAATATCTTGCGCCATTCTATGAACGCATAACACACAAACACGCTCGCGCGCGTGATAAGCTGGTTATTTTTGTACTAAGTGGGTGACTTGCATTATGCCGACAAAAATTGTTTTGCTTTTATCTGAAGATTAGCAGTTGCGGAACAGCGGACCTCTCCACCTCTGCTGAAATATTTTTTGCCATTACGCATGCATGTACACACCAAATTCATAGAAGCAAATGCCAATACCCTTGAATCAGCGCATTTCAAATTTTAATTACTGCTATTATTTCAAAGTGAAATAAAAGAATTGTTAATGTAACGCGTCGTGGTTAAAAGTGTACGCAAATGCGACCAAGCTTTCGCGCACCAGCATGAGATGCATTGCCGATCTGACGGACGCCTTTCTCGCGGAGAGGCCACGCACATACAGTGGTTGGTTAGTTAGTGATTCGTAAGGAAAAGGAAGAAGGCACCTAATTTCTGTCTGCCTACAGATGACACGGCGCAGTGCCTAACACATACAGTGGGGAACGAACACAGCTGCGCCGTGCTCTCTACCGGGCTGCAGAAATTGGAAGCCTTCTTCTAACCAATACCACCCCCACCACCATTGTCCCCAAACCCCCTCACAGGCGAGGATGCGGCGGGTCTGCCGGAAGCAGGCGGGCTGGAAACCGGTCCGAAGTGAGACCTTGGAGGCAGGTTAAGTGCCTTCTTTTCTAATCCCTACCACGGCCGCTGGATGCAAAAAGCGCACCAGCGTGCGTGTGACTACCATACCGTCGCCAGTAGTGTGTGGGCTCGCGGACGTGGGCGGACGTATATCGATCCCTTATGTCCCCGAGCCCACAAACTACAGTCATCGGCCACGAGAGCAAAGGCATGTACGAGACGGTTCAGTCACTGTTTTCAGCAACATCGTAGCAAGCTACCTATCAACCTACCCGCGAGATCATGAATACGGCATGAACGACGGAACGCGCGGGACCTGTGCACCACTACCTTGAGCCGCACCTTATCCTGTACTCGATCGACTTGTACACAACAGGTAAGGCCACGTGTCAACTTTTCTGACGTCTAATCTTGTTTTTGCCAACTCCTATAATTACGATTAAGTACTTCCCATCTGTCTTTTGTGTGTTTCGTTATTACTTTAGGCTTGCATTTGTTATTTGTTTGTGTATTTCCATTCGTTGTCAATCGAAGGTGCACACGCTGGGGGCTCTGAGGCACGGTTCGTGGAATGTTTTCTTTTCATTGGCCTCTGTGATTGAGCTTAGCATGCACGTGTACCGTATTTAGACGTGGAGTGCATGGGATCTTGTCCCACCCCTCCCAGTCTCCACGTGGTAATAGTGAAAACCGCACGGACCATTCGGGCCACTCAGATGTAACATGTTGGCCGAACAACTTGGTACTGCCAAATGCGACAACTACATTTTTCAAACCAACGGCCTCTCTACCAAACTCTAGCGAAACAAACTTGTTTTTTCCACTGAACACTGCTTTTTTTTTCTTTTTCCTTGAACCTCCTGTTTAAAGAGATACTCAACAGACATTGAAATAACTGATAAAACCCAAAATATACTCCGAAGATGCAAATGTTCGTATCAACAGAGTTCATTTCCCGTATATTGGAAGAGATGGCTGTATTTTTGATAGGTTGTCAGCGCGCCATGACGCCCTAATCACCGAGGAGCATGCAGGATGCACCTTGAATGTTAACATTTGACATAAGTCTGTCTGGTTGGGTATGAAACTGGGAGATGATATAGGCTCCAACCAAAAGTTAAGAGACCCGACGTTTCCGAACCGACTTGGTTCCTTCTTCAGGGGTGACTGCGTAGGCTACGTGCCGTTGTCAGATAGCAGCAGCGTCTTCAAAGTACTCGAGTGGTGGCTAATGACCCCTGTCTCTGTCTCTCTCTCTCATTTTGCCGTGGAGCACAGTCCGTGTTTGTACACTGGGGGAAGGGTTCCGAGAGACCGGTTGATGTTGTGGGCTGTTCCCTGAATGTGCCACGACTCGAGCAACAACCTTCTCCTCCAGTTCGGCTCGCTTTCGAGGATGGCCGTCACTTCGAAATTTATCTTGTGGTCCAATGTCTCCTCATGTTCGGCGACTGCGCTGCGCTCTTTGTAGAACTTCCGCACATCGTTGGCGTGTTGCTTCAGTCGTTCCGGTAGGTTTTTCGTCTCACGGATATACGACGCAGGGCACTCGGCGCACGGAATTTTGTAAACGACACCGGGGTGCCTGTCCATTGTTGGCCGGTCTTTCGGGCGGGGGAGGAGGCGGCCCAGCGTACACGAAGGCACGTGCGCGATGCGAACCCCCTCCCTTCCTTCTAACCACTATACCCACCCTTTTGAAGATTCGCGCCAGCGTCTCGCTGGTTCCGTGAACGTATGAAACCGGTACGCGTTTCGGGGGGCTGCCAATTAAAGTTGAATGGGGTTTCCTAATCCTCTGTTGCTCTGCGCGGCGGGTGGCGGCTCGAAAGAAGTTTTTTGGACATCCGTTTTTTTCTGAGGTCAGCAATTACGCGGTCCTCTTCTTTCTTTCGCCCTGTGTCATTAGAGCATAAGTTCCTGGCTCTCTCGAGTAGCGTGGTCACAACCGAGGCCTTGTGGCAGGCAGGGTGGGAAGAATCGAATTGAAGGTAGCGGCCAGTGTGCGTTGGCTTCCTATGAACGGAAAACTCCAGGCCGTCACGCTTTCTTGCCACCTGGACGTCAAGAAAGGGCAGGCAGTGGCCGCTCTCACACTCGGTCGTGAATTGTATGGCTGGGTGCACGGAATTCAGGTGTTGTCTGAAGTTTTCAACTTCCGATGTCTTAATGACGCAAAAACAATCGTCCATATAACGCAGAAAAAGCTTGGGTCGCGGCGAGAAGGAGCTGAGTGCTTTTTCTTCTATGTATTCCATGGTCAGGTTTGCCATCGTGACGGAGATGGAAACTCCCATCGCGGTTTCGCTGTTCTGCCTGAAAATGGTTCCTTTGTAGAAGTATGTGCTGGAGAGGCAGAACTCCAGTAGACGACAGAGCTCGTCAACCGCCGAGGGAGTCCTTTCACTCAGGCTTGCGTCCTACTCAAGCGCAGAACGGGCAGCGGGGACAGCTAAGGGAACTGGCACGTTGGTAAACGACACGACGTCAAATGAGACCATGCTCTCGTCATCACCAATGCTCACATCTGACGCTAGCTGCACGAAGTGGCTGGCGTCACGGACATGAGTTGGTGTCTTCCGGGTTAGTGGGGCGAAGATTTGGTGTAGGAATTTTGAAAGGGCTCGGCATGGGGAGGAAGTGAAGTCTACAATCGGTCGCAGGGGGAAGTCAGGCTTGTGAATTTTCGGTAGTCCATAAAAACTCGGTGCGGATCCGTTACGGCAGATTAGTCGCAGGTAAAGTGCTCCGAGATCCAGGTATAGCTTGAAAATTTCCGCGAGTAGCTTGTTTAGCTGTGTCTGGGCTTGATTCGTTGGGTCCTTTACTAGCTGCGTGTATGCGTCCCCTTCTAAAAGAGCTGAAACCTTCCGACCGTAGTCCCCGCTGTCCAACACCACCACTGCCAAACAGGATGCACCTGTTTCTGTCCTCTTCTTTCCCTCACCTCTCCTCTCACCCATCTTCCCCTTTCAGCTGTCGCTTTAGGTCAGCCGGGAGCATTGTTCGCCACCGGTTTTGGAAACAGGGGGAGCTGAGCGAGTCCAGAGACGCGGGCCGCGGGCGACGGCTGGCATTGTTGACTTGCCCGTTTCGGGCGTATGCCACATTAGAGGATTTTAGTCTGTCCGGCGCACCGCTATACGGAAAAAAAGTTTGCGGATACCGGTTTACCGGGTCTGAACTGCGCATGCGCGTGCCTTACGGGCGTTTACCGGACACGCTCAAACGCCCAAACGCCCGAGATGCTTCCAAGGTTGCCATTACCGGCTTCCCTTTCCTTTGAGCCGAGTCAAGTCGAGCCTGACAGAAACGTAAAAGAACAAGATGGCTACTTCGAGGCCTGCTACCAGGATGGCGCCGCGTACACGCTACTCGCATGCAGATGATAAAATAATACTCGAAGAAGTTCTTGCGTTGAACCCGTACGAAAATGCTTCTCGGTGGCACACGATCGCCGAGAGAGTGGCAATGCTGCTGCGGCGAACACTTAATTCGCGAAGTGTTAAAGAGCGCGTCGACCTTCTCCTGGCCCACTTCATACGGAATGACGCGAAAAACAGAAAAAAGTAAGTAGACCGTATATTTCACGTTATCTTCAAGCCACCACGTTGTGGGCAAACTTTGTAAACGTGATTGTTTGCTTGACTAGATCGGGAACAGAAGAAGAATACGCTGCAATCGACGTACTTCTGCAGCACGTGGCTGACCTCGCCGCCGAATATTCGTATCGGCCACCACGGTCGGCTGTTCGGAAGCACCGTGCGAAAAACGCTCCAGCTTCCGAATCAGAGACCGCGTCAGAGTCTGCGTCGGGGTCCACTGCGAAGCGGGTCAGACCTGCCGCGCAGGCCAGTTGGGACGACCGCCACATCGCCGCGCTGGAGTGCTATGCTGCTGAATCAGCAGCGGAGACAAGCAATCAATCTGGTAAAAACCTCGCTACAATACCCCCACCCCCCACCTTTTTTTTCTTTTTCTTGTTTCATAAGGCGTGGAGAAGGAAGCTCTGAAACATTGGCACTCATCTGCATTGTTCAATCAAATTAACTTGCACAATTCGAGGCCAAATATACTCTGTATTGGTTGACCCATATGATACATTTATGTTATCATTATTATTCACACTTAAATCTGTCAATGTGTGACTTTCTTAAAGTTTTCATTTCCAGTTGATATGCACGAGATAATTGCTATTTTCACCTGATAAAGTTTTTGGAGTGAATTCCACGATGACACTGTTATTGCGGTCGCTACGAATGCTCCTCAATTATCTGATAATCCGTCTTCTTAACTACCTCAAAGGGAACAACAACCTATTGTTATGGCACCTATTATTTAGCACAATGAAAAGCTTAATAGTCAGAGTGTCTAATCACAGAATAGTAACAAGTAAAATGCTGTGAAACATTTGTAATAATTTGTTTCTATCACCAGTGAATTTACGGTTGGAGATGCACGTGACAACACATGCCTCAAACAGTGAGCGCAATAGTGGTTCGTGTCCGAGCAAGGCAGTACACTGTGCATGTGCACACTGTATGCGCTTACGCAGCAGCTTAACAAGGTGTACTGGCTGCTCAAAAGGCAGCACCACTTCTCACCGTGCAACTCCTTTTACCTAGTAAATAAAACACAGAATAGAGCAGGCTTTGTTATACGTGCTGTAATTTTGACGATGGCATGCATGACAGCATGGGAATATGCAACTGCATACAGCAGCAATAGACTCGGGAATCTAGCTGCGAGGGGCTTCTTCTGGGCTGTTGGACATACCTGTTTTTGGTTGCTTTTAAAAAAATATTCAAAATATAAATCCTACTTACAATGCGAAAAGGCTGCTGTAATCTGTCACTATTTTCATGTTTGTTTTTTATTTCTGCTTGGATGTAGTCACATTCCTACTGGTTGTCGGTCCCATCAAGTAACTGCATTCACAAATTTACAAATGATGTGCTGCAACAATGCTTTCTAGCGTTTAGGGTCACTCGTGTTGTTCAGCCTGATTGAAAGCAAATATGCACCTATTTTAGGGTGAAATGTTAGGGAACTTGTGTAACTAACATCACTAAAGAGGCACTGGTTTTTGATTTCATGTGTTTTAATATTTTCCATCTGTACAAGGTGACGCAGTGACCCCAGCGGCTTCACTGCTGCATAGCATGTATGCAAGGGAGAATGAAGGTACCGCAAATGATGTGGATGATCCAGACACCCGCTGCCATTTTGACTGGCCCTTATCAGCTGAGGCACAATGTATGTAAAAATATTCGAGTTTCAACATAATTCACTATAACAAAGAATTGGTGGAAACTTATATACATTTTTGCCAGCATACTCTTGAAAACCTGTAAAAGCCGTTGTTAGATAAAACTGCCTTCACTTATTTTGCACAGCAGTGTTCCTGAGCATGTGGACAGCGTGATAATCTGCCACATCTTCTGCATTGTTCTTATCATCTATATAGCTTACCGCATAACACTGTTTTGTATTCGCTGTTGTTGATTGAGCATATGCAGCCATACCATCTCATAACACTGAATGGATATTTTTTAATGAATAAATGTCCTCGCTCTCTGTTGTGATAACTTCCCCAGACACCAGTGGCAACCGCTAGAATGGTGAATATTTTTTCCTACGTTGTTTAATTAATACTTCAGCAATCCGACTGGTGCAGGTGTTTTGTTGCTTCGTGTCACCCTGCTTAATGCAATGAGCCACTAAAGGTTTACTTGAAATTATGTCATTACTTTGAAGAATCACATGTGTGCCCATAATGGGGTCAATTTTTCTAGCTCCCAACATGAGCGCAGCTGGCATGGCTGATGAGCGGACCCACACGCCAGCAACAACTGTTGATGGGCCCTCAACAGAAGTTCGTGGCAGCCATACAGGTATATTATTATTGTTGTTTCCTTGTTATGTTTTTAATAGCAATTATTAGTGGGTTTTCATGTGCCACGTAAAATTTACCGATTTTTTTTTGGTTGTGAGCACAGCTGATAGCATGATGAATACTTCGGCAAGTATACTGGTGTAAATGTGTTGCTTTTCGTAATGTTGCCTAGTGTAACAGGCCAATTAAAGGCTTACTTAAAATTATGTCATCACTTTGAAGAGTCCCGTATGTGACAATGATGGGGTCAATTTTTTCAGAGCCTGAGCTAACACCTGGCACGGCCAATGAGGCAAGCCACACGCCAGCAACAAGTGCGGATGGGCCTTCCCAAGCCACTCATAACCGCACACCATTGCGAGGTACATCATTTTGTTAACTTTATATCCCTGTTTGTTATGTTTTCAATAGCTACAATTTGTGGGATTTCGCTTGCAAAACCCACAACATGAGTATGAGGTGTGTTGTAATGTATGTACTCGGCATTAATATTTACGACTTTCAGTTCTTTTATGTCAACCTCAGTTAAGTGCACGAATGCCATTGCATTTCGCACACACTGAAATGAAGCCACAGCGGCCGAGAATTCAACCTACAACCATGGATTAGGCAGTTCAACAACTAAGCTTGTTTTATGTTTTGTTTGTTCTCTTATAAAGAAAACAGACAGTATTTGCAATGAGCATGCCACTGCTGCCAGTATGATTATCAGCATTTAATGATTCATAATACAATTCATGAAACATGACTGCCTGTTGACATGTGGATACTTTTTGTCAGCTTGTGCAGAAATTATATTCGATGTGCCATAATGTGAGGCCATACAGAGACACAAATATTCGATGCCATTTGGACATATTTTACAGGAATCTTTTAGACACTTCCATTATTATCAGATGTCCAGTGATGGAAGTGCATTTTTACTTTTTGGAGCATACTTTAGAGCAGCCATAGTTGTTTTCGGAGCAGAAAAAAATGGTAGTTCAGAGCAGCTATCGGTGTATTAGAAGATATTAAATTTGCCATACATTAGTACGAGTTCGGAGCATTGTCGAATAAGCTCGAAAGTATTATTTCTGATTAAACGTATTTAACAGACAACAGTCATTATAAAATAAATGTATCATACAATAGCAGATTGTCCAAAATATGCTGTGCAATAAGCTGCAATATAAAATACTACCATGTGTGGCAGATATGATATCAAACTGGAAAAGCTGAGCACCGCATTTTAGAAGTAACCACAGTCCCATATAACTGTTGCCAAATAAGCAGTAGATAATTGGCATCAGATAAAAGCAGTCCTGCTCATTTTCGAATTTCACCATAGTAGCCTGCATGTCTAGCTGAGAAAAAAAAACACCTAGGAGCTATATGCTTCATATGCCAATTCTTGTCGCACTTGTGAGATCAGAGCCAATAATGCTGCACACTAGTAACACACTGGGATGGTAGTAGGCAGATTCTTTTTAGTTTCTTTAAGACTTGTGTGTCGGTCAAACAGTAAAAGTTCAGCATTCTCATACTCAGTGCCATCTCAGAGCAGGTTTCAAGCAATTTGTAACAAAGAATACACTTCGGAGCAGCATTTCTCTTTTGGAGCAGTTTGGAGCAATTGAAGCAGCACTTCCAACACTACGTGTCATCAAGCAAGCTGTGGTTTATGCAATGAGCAATACTGGACTCCCCAAACATAGGCTGATTTTGTGGTTACAATTAAAATTCACGTGACAAATCAATTTCAGTTAGTGTCTGAAGTGCACATTTTCAGCGGCAGTAGACATAAAGCAATAAACGTGACAATCTTGTGCATTTTCAGAGCTTTCAACAAATGTGCCACAGCCACTGCCTAGAGGCAGTGCACGAGCACAACTGGCTTCATCAGCAGAACAGACCCCTCGACGACGCACACCACTAAGAGGTACATAACAAAGTTTTTGCTCTATCCAAATGAACCTAGAGCTTAAAGGGCTCATTTGCCATGATTGCACCCAGTAAAGAATTCATTTCATCACAGCAAAGTAATATGTGCCATTGTGCAATCACAGCACCAACTTTGACTTTACTACAGTGTGGTTTTGAGCTCAAGTACAAATATGGATGCAACAGTCAATCTTTGAAGTCCAGAGTAATATTTCATATCTTATGGGCATATTATTCAGCAGCATAAAGCAGCCTTAGCTTATTAAGTAGATCATGTATAACTTATTCACTATAGAAGTCGCAAGGCTGTCCAGAGAGTTAATGTTTGGTGCACTTTCTGTCGCATAGCTTGTTGCTGAGACATAAAGCCTTGCCACTTTCTAAGGGATTGTAGAGCTGGTTAAAGTTACGGAATTTCAATCTGCCACTGCCAGCATAGCAGAACACAAAAATGTATTGAACTGATTTCAGAAATATAATGAGAATTTCAGTAATAAAGCTCGTTCAGCTGAAATGTTTGCTATTCAGGTATGTTCAAACGAAACATTTTTGCACAAAACAGATAGAAAAACAAATGGGGTTTCCTAAAAGCATAAGTAATTCTTAGATGTTTGCGAAAATTTTGTTTCTAAATCCGAGCGTTTACTGTATATGGTACTGAGACCCCAGCAAGAGTGCTCGTTTTCTTCAGCTGATGGTAGATTGTCGATGCTTGTCAGGGGGCAACTTGGTTTGCAACAACTGTAACGAAAAAACAGTGCAAGAAAACAGGGACACACTGAGCACACAGATGAGCGCTGACTCACACCCGATCTTTATTTTTTATTTGCTGCAGTGCATAAATTTATATACCATACACATGAAAATAAAAAGCTGTTCAACTCTTGCTTTCGTCCGCTCATAGTGAACACTTATTCACACAAACAATACAAATCTAGAAATTCCATTTTTTTCTTTAATGACACCATGCTAACACAAGCACCTTCCTTTTTTTTTTTTATGTGTGTAGCTTCGATGATTAATGTAGTCACTTTGTCTGACGCGCAGCTAAGCACTGTCGTATCTTCCAAGTGAGGAATGCTTCACAATCTCGGCAATGCAACCAGGGTGTATGCAGAATTTTATTTCAGTATGTGTCTGTTGGGGGGCGGGGGTGAGTCTCCACCTAAATCTGAAGGGCTGACCAGGCAGGCAAAGTTTTTGCCAAATGAGGGTTGTATCAATTGATTTCAGGAGCCAATCTTTCTGTTTGCTTGAAAATTACAGTGGCAAAAATTTTATTCAGTATCCCTTTAGATACTTCAGTATGTCAAGTCCAATGTTTCTTGTTTACATATTTTTGCAGCAGGGAGAAGCCAAAATGAGGCAACACTGGCGTTTTTGGAGGCCAGGTATAATCAAGACTTGGAAATGCGCCTCCTCAGCTACCAGATTGACAAAAGAAAGCTGGACCTCAAAATTCGCCAGCACGACGACAAGATGAAGCTGCTACACCAGCAGCATGCCGACAACGTCAGATTAAGAGAAGCTGAAATGGAAATGGTGGCAGTGCTTGAAGAGAGGCGGGCTAACGCAGCTTACCAAGCATCTCAACTTCAGTTGATCAAAGAACTCATTCAGGGAAAAAAAGAATAAACTATAATATCAATAGTTTGATATCTAAAAACGAGTCAGTATGCATTTTTTTAAAGTTGCTATGTATTGAAGAAGTCCCTCCAACGACACTTCCAAAACCTGCAACCAATAGAAGTCACTGTCAGGGACAGAAAGTGGTTACGACTACCTTATGTTAATATGATATGTGTAGTTTAACGTCCGAAAACCACCACATGATTATGAGAGACGCTGTAGTGCAAGGCTCTAAAAATTTCGATCACCTGCGGTTCTTTAAAGTGCACCCATATCTCGACACGGGCCTACAGCATTTTCGTCTTCATCGAAAGTGCAGCCCCCGCAGCCAGGATTCGATCCGCGACCTGCGGGGCAGCAGCTGAGTACCTTAGCCACTAGACCACCACGGCAGGGTACGACTACCTTATGTATATTGTGTGTCATGTCTCCTATCTTTCTCTGAGCTCCAGAAATATTATAATACATTGTGCACTATAATTCATGAATTGTTGGTGCTGCTGTGTGTAATGGTATGCGTTCAAGCTATTTCATGTTGTCACAGGAATCGTCATTAGTAAAGTTGCAACGTGCACCTCTGAAACTCTCTCTTTGGTAGCCATACAAACTAAAACAAACACAATAGCTCTAGGTCTGTTCGATTTACCTGCACCACTTGAAATCGGTTCTCGACTGTGCATGCGAAGTTCAGAAATTGTGCAGTGCGAGTTCAGCAGTGCTGGCACAGCGCAACACCGGAAACGAATGACGAGGTGCCGACGAGTTGCAGGCTTTATTTCTGTTTGCTAAATTCACATCGTTCAGCTAACACTGAACGATGGCGAACTGCACATGAGGACGTGCCTACACGATGACTTCTAAAACATAACATTCTATTAATGAAAATAAAATGTTATAGTTTTTGAACTGACACATAGAAAAAAAAGCCTCTGTAAGCTGGCTGTGCAATCCAATTTTATTGTGATAGTTAAAAAAATGCACATATCTTGAAATGGTTGTACACGTTGGGCAGTATTTCATATATAAAAGGTTCGAAAAAAAAAAAAAGAACGAGACTAAGTGTGAACCTGGAAAAGAGTGGAATTCAAAAGAACTGTTTTACTGACATCATCCCACACACACCCTCTATCCATGCGGCCAGTTTGGGCTTAACACCGATCACACCAGTTGTGAATGCAGTGGCATAAGTGAACACATACAACTGTGCTCTGAAAAAAAAAAGTGTAACGTAAAAACTTTACTGAGGCTCAACATCAAGTTTCTTGTGAAACTTAAAAAATCTTCTATGAAAACATGTCGAATAGTAAGTGAGGATTATAGAGATGAAACGTCTCATGCATGTGTTTGAATGGCGTAAGTGGCTTTCAGGGGAAAGTAAGTGTGGAAGATGATGAACATTCTGTGGGCCTAAGGTCAGCGATTACAGATCCAAACATTTCCAATGTTTCCGGGTGATCTGTGGTGACCGGAGATGAAGTGTTCATGCAGTAGTTGCTACGGGAAAAGCTGTTCAATGCATTTTAAAGGAGCAGTGCCACCCAATGTCAAACTTGAGATGCGGCGTTCATTCGATTCTATTCCTATTTTGAGCGCAAAGAGCGTCCAAAGGCTCAATGGCGCAATCAAGGCCACGAGACATCGACAGTATTTTGTAGTGTTCAGCAAGCTCGTAGGCCATGCCTCAGGCACTGATCGACTTCGAGCGAGCAGCGATGACATCATGCCTGGCAACGGCTTCACGTGCTTTGTTTTGCTCTGTCCACAGCGCGTTCGTGTGAGTTCTGCGTTTTTGTGATGCTGCTTCGGGTGATTTATCATGGAGCTGTGAGCGTCGACTTGGTAATTTCAAGCTACGATCTTTGCGAGGTAATAATCACGCAGCGTTCGTATGTCTTACCAGCGAGAGTAGCCCAAACATGCGTTGCCAGCTGCCTCATCACTGCTCAGTCCAGCGTTGTATGCAGAATTACAGCTCAGGACAGAACTGAGAATGATTTGCTATGCCACGATTCCATATTCCTCAATTTTTCTATCGTTGCTAGTGAATGTTGATGATGGAGGTGAGAACAATGGGGGTGGAAAAGGCATGCCCATACATGTGCATGCTGAGCAGAAAAAACGTCAACGGAAACTGGCGCCCACTCACGTCCACCCATCCACTGATGCCGTCTTATTATTGCCTTTTTTAGCCACTAGGTTTTGGGTTCTGGCACTGCAGTGCTGCCGTCACACGGTACAGCTCTATGCCAATGAGAACTGTCCATGATCTATGATTAAACAAAGCATTTTGGTACCTATATATATGTTAATGGCAAGAGCACAATCAGAAATAAGTGCAATAGCCAGAAGAGCATCACACCCACTTTATTCGCTTAATTTTGCTTGATGTCTTTATTTTTATTTGTGAAAATTAAATATTGCTGAAAGAGAACCTATCATTGGCTCAGTTGAAGAGATTCAGTCAAAATAAAGAATCTCCTGAGGGGCCTCCCAAAAACCTCATCGCAAAACTAACACCAGCCATAATAGGACTGTACGGAGAAGTGTGTGAATGCTGAAGGGGACTACTTTGAAGGTCATAATGTTAAAGAAGACTGTTTTTGCAAGTACAAGAAATTATTGTGCGCTCTCATGTTATTCTTTTTTTCAGACTTTGTAGCCTCTTTATCTTTAAATCATGACATGAGCATCAAAGCTACTACAGTCGAACCCCGCTACAACGAAACTGACAGGACATGGAAAAAATTTCGTTGTAGTAAAATAAAAAAAAATATAGCTGATCTGAACTAGTAAAACAAAGAAATGTTTATTTTCAATATTTAAAAAAAAATGCCCGCTGCTTCCTATTTTTTCCCAGCAGCGACACGACGTGTTTTTCACCCATGTATAGCGAGGCCATGGTCAAAAGCACACTGAAACAACACCTGAAATCCCCTTAGTGAACGAACCAAGCAGTTGCATTAACTCATTAACACCAGCAGCTGTCCGTCATCAAAAGTATCCGACAACGCTGAGATAGAGGCAGGGTATCGTGGAGCGGCGCCTTTTGCAGCTTCAGCTTCGGATTGTCTGCAGCTCAAAAGCAAACCAGTTGCAAAAGCAGGGCTACAGTGTACTATCAGGGCAGTCTCATTACCACTGCTATCGAGCAATGGCGGCGCCCATGCTTGCTGAACAGCCCCGGTCGTTGTGGTGCCAACATGTGTTTTAGACTTCGTTGACGCATTTTCAGGTTCTGAATATGCATCGAAATGTTAAACATTGGGTTTACTGATTAGCAATAAGTATCTGAGCCTCGAATTGCATCGTAAAATTTCATTGAAGCGGTACGATCAAAGAAAAAGTGGTTGTAGTGGCGACAATATTTATGCCTTGACTCCTATGGACTGCTGACGAGGAATAGTGAATTTTTCGTTGAAGCGGCGTTCGTTCTAGCGGAGCTTGACTGTACAAGATATTGTCATGATAATAGAATGAAAGTCAATTAAGTCCCGGTTATCAACAAGCCAGTTAAAATAGAGCCGAACGTCTTGGTTCTCTTCTACTAGCTGCAAAAAACAAAACTCGGCTACGCACAAATAGCAAACTGCCTTGCACAACACACAAGGATCCATTGTATGCTCATGTCAGTATGCTATGCTGGCATCTCAAATGGCACAAGGTATTCTCTGAGGGTGGGCGGAGTAACATCAAAATATGTAGACACTTGGCTGCCATACATGCAAGTACGGCAGTTTATGAACAATGTTGCAACTTTGTACATCCGACCCACCCTCTGCCGAGTCATCTTCTGGCTTTTATAAAAATCAACGAAGGCAAAGTCTGCAACGACTCTGCCGAAGCCCCACTCAACGGCCTGCCGCACTGAGCTCATGCGCTTATTGAAGTTAACCTCATGGGGACGCAAAGAAGCACCTCCAAAAGGCTTGTAGAGCAGTGGCCGAAGTGGGTAGGCGGGGTCTCCATATATTGCATATGTGCGGCCTTGAGTAACTGTCTCCAAGTTGCGGTAGAGGGCAGTCTCCTTCAGGATACCTGCAGAAAAAAAAAAAACTGCTTAACAATACTGAACATTATATGGGATAATCAGTCATGGTATCCTGCTACAGAAACAGTAGACTTGAGCTTGCAGAGAAGAATGAGTGGTTCAACAGTGTTATTAAACTAGTCCCACCAAACTTAGTGTAGTAAAGAGAACTTGCTGAACTGCCAGTTTCAGATTTACTCCCCTAGCTGTGGAGCTATCTTTGGACTGTACCAGCTGCTTGACCGCACACCTGTGCTCCATCATGGTGGTGTGTCCAGTTAACGCTTACATACACAGGACAGTGAAGAGCATGGCAAGGTGAAAAAGAAAAAAACTGTGACCATGAGACAAAGAGGGAAGCAGCATATACCCTGCTGTGTTCTCAAGATATGACTGAATATGTGAAATTGAAAAGGGTAGAGGGCTGTTGACCTCTAAGTGATTTTTCATGGCAGTTTGACGTTACTGGAAGACAGCAACTAGTCACTTGCTAGTAGCGGATCCGTATTTTTTAAAAAAATAAATGTATATAAGGAGAGGTTGATGCCAATGCGTGGCGCCGGCTACTCCTCTTGCACAAAAGTCGACATCGCACATTTAGTAGCAAACACAAGGCTATACAGATAGCCTTGTGCTAAGGCTATACATATAGCCATAGCACAACTTACACGATGAGTGCACATTTTTCAACACTGAGTGTCCACACCACACAGAAATGTGTCTACACTACATAGAAATGTGTCCGCACCACATTGAGTTTGTAAAAACACAAGTAGTCAGGCCAATTTAAGTGTTCACACAAAAAGTGAAAGTTCAATAAAATGTAACTGTTTTCAGCAAGGTTTTTCCAAAAATATCATAGTAAAACACAAAAATACTGTTTGGAGTATATCGCGGTTAACAGTGAAGTACATTTATTTTTTGTTTAGTACTTTTGAGCTATTTCTGATTCCTCCAGAAAGTAAATGACTGCACGCGCTGCAGTGGCTTGTAGCTTTCCTTTTGGCCATCATTTGCTTGTAAAGCACATTAGCAACAATAAGACAGAAATCTTCCCGTGACCTTGACAATGATTTGAGCAATTTAGGTGGCACTCAGAACGTAGAGTTCAGTAACTGCGTTGACTAGTTGACATGATGTTCATTGCAGTGAGGCATGCTAATGCTCTGTGATAGAAACTTTCAAATCAAAGAAACTATTTTGGATGTGTTCGCTTACTCCAGTGTGTGGAGAGCGTTAAATACACTGCATACTAATGAAAGCAAAAATGTCTCAAAACATGTTAGTACACTTTTATGCCGCATACCAAGAAATCAAAAAATGTCCCTTGCAGGACATCCAAAATTGTGTCACTGCTCCTTTAAGACACCTTGTCAAATGTCAAGGGCAAGAAGTGGTTGGAGCAGAATAAGCCAATAAAAGATGAAAAATTTTGACAGCTTTAAGCCTAGTGAGGAAGTTACATTTCTAGTTGAACGTTTGTCTTTGCAAGGTTGGTAATAACTAGGGGCGTGCATAGTGAAATGTAGAATTGAACAAATACACATTGAATAGTGATGATACCTAATTCATGCCTAAACCTAATTCATGCCTAATTGAATAGAGTACTATTCAAATAGCAGTTGAACAGAAAGGCACCCATTTCGAAGACAACTGTAGAGTGCCACAACACATAATTCCAAGCAAATATCCACACGTTAATGAATTAACATCGTCATAATATTTGACCACTAAAATATACCATTATGTGAACTGAGTGTTTACATACAGCAGTATACAGCCTTTGAAGTATTTTTTTCATTTGTATGATGAACATAGAAGTTACATAAATATTAAAGGAGGTACTTTGCCACCAGCTCTTGTATAACATTCCTTATGATGAATCTTATGGTAATGAATTGAGGTTACACTTTCTTCAGCAACGCTGGAGTTCAAAGCAAAAATTTGTTATTGCGGTGATGACTGAAGTCTTTGTAGTCCCGTAAAAGTGTGAAATTAGTGTATCTTCCCAATTCAATCTTTTAAATAAGAGTTTTGGTCTTTTGCTCTTCTAAAGCTTTGTTGCTTTGACATTTTGCCATTGGTTATGTGCAATTATTGTAGTTTGAATAAACTCCAAATATTCATTCAATTAAAACACCAAATCAAACAAAACACTGTTTAGTTCTTCATTTAGAATTTTTAAATAGTCAAACACCCTTAAATAAAAAATAAGGGCAGACACAAATGGACAAACGGGTACATATGTGCCGTCTGAAGTAAAGGTGTCTGTTGGAGCTGGTACATCATAATTTCATGATGAATTGACTTGCCAAAACAGAAGTGTTAAGCATCAAGTGGGTATAATTATACGGAGTAGCATGCTTTTGAAATTAGCCTACATGAATTTTCTATCATAGAGGTGCATGCTACCTTGCCAGGACATGCCAATGTGTTTGAAGCGAAATGTTTCATTAACAACGTAGTATTCCGTAGGGCATTTCAGTTAGTCTGGTACCTTTGCAGGAGAAACTGGAGGAAAGTTCACATACCAGCGTCATGACGACGGCCTGGAAATGGGCCATCCAACTGACAGGTTATGCCATTTGCACACATCAATGCCTGAAACTTCAAAGCGTGATAGCGTTTGTGCCCAGAAAAATAGTCTTCTTGTCTAGCTGATGGTCGACAAATTCGTCTAGCTGTTCCGTCAATAAATCCCCAGCAATTCTTCAATGGAGCACCTTTCCTGTGCACAGCCTGAAAAATGAAATGGCAGCTGCAGAAAGCAACACATAGCACGAAGTTCCAAGACCAAAATATAGCACGACGTTCCAAGATCAAAATAAGTATAAGCTAAACTTTTCGCAGTAAACGAAGCTGCTTAAGGTGTAGTAGCTCTACCTGACAGGACGTGTGTTTGGCACTAACTCGATGTTTAGCATCACTGCAACAGGAATTCAGATCTCTCTCCCACAGAAGAAACATTCAATGACACACACATGAATTTCGCTTATCACATTTTCAATGATAAGTGGTTCATGTGAATCTGTCATAATTATTCATTGGTAGTAAATACTAACACCTTTTATGCTGGTAGTTGGCATCAGGTACTGCGTCTGTTGAAGTAATGGAGTAAACTGCATGCAAAAGTAGGTTGCTGACACAGAACAGCCAGTTATATAGAGCAATGGTGCTAACCTTGGAAGGCAGGCTGCTCATCGACACAACACTGATATTTTTTTAGTTTGAATGGAATTCGTTTTTCTGTGAACACTGATTAAACAAAGCTGCAAATAAAATTTGCAATTGTCTCGTTGGGCAGAAAAGTCTGAGAATTATGTCAAATGGCATTGGTACAGCAAGAAAGAAAACTGATCTATAAGGCATTGTTACAGTACAGTTGTTGTGACACTGACTACATCATGAGGTTTTTCTTGGGGCAGTAATGATAATGAGGAGGCAAAATAATGAAGGAGTAGGTGTCTGGTTCACAGAAATAACTGCTTTACAGTGTTGGGAATAAAGGGGATGTCTCCTGTGCTTTTTTTTTTTTGAAGCACGCTAGAAAATATTAATAAAATCGACAACACATTCACGTATTAAATTGATGCGGCAAATTATTACTTAGAAGATGATGTTGCTACGTCATTGGTGGGGTTGAGGGGCGATTTAATGTGCCTGGTGTGCTATGAATATAGAAAGCCAGAGCCTTATTTTCCCTTCATAATGACGAATTGGATTTGATTGATTTAATGTCCCAAAACCACGATATGATTATGAGAGACGCTGTAGTGGAGGGCTCCGGAAATTTCGACCACCTGGGGTTCTTTAACGTGCACCCAAATCTGAGCACACGGGCCTACAACATTTCCGCCTCCATCGGAAATGCAGCCGCCGCAGCCGGGATTCGATCCCGTGACCTGCGTGCGGGTCAGCAGCTTAGTACCTTAGCCACTAGACCACCACGGCGGGGCACGAATTACATTTAATGACCTCTACCGAAACACATAGATGTAGTGCAGCGAAGCATAAACATAGCGCTAAAGGCAGTCATGCAGTGCAACAGCACGCCTTCTTACCTGAGAGAACAGCTCCAGTGATTGCAGATTGAGCCACTTGTGCACTGTAAGGTCCGCAAGGAGGTGCCCGAAGTAGTAATCTATGTGGGCTAACACTTTAGACACCACACTTGATATTACCGAGCTGTGGCGCCTAAAGAAGAGCTCCAGCTCACAGAGACGATTGGGGTAGGCTAGACGCCGCAACGTCATGAACAGCGCCTCGCGACCAGACACTCGAACCCGTTGAGCGCTCATGACCTCTTCGGGAATCAGCAAGGCTTCCATCAAATCTTCCAGGTCTCCTTTTTGGAACCTGAACGAGCGGTAGAATGTAGTAAAGTCCATTCCGTCCAAATCAAGAAGTCCGTTTATCTGGAGGTCACGGCGCGGTGCAGTTCGGAGCAAATACATATTTTCGATTTCGTTCCATCGCAAAGTTCGCAGGAGCAGTCGGTCGTGAAATACGCTGTACGGCATCGTTGATGCAGACACGACAACAGCAAATCACCGACACTTCAACGGGATCAATGAATCGCTGCGACCGATGCCACAAAGGAGCCGTTGTCAGATGGAGCACACGAAAAGTAGGCATGAGTCGCATGACGCTTGTGTCAGCAACTCATGATGCCGATTCTGATGCCGATCACCGTGATGCTGATGTTTTCTTCATAGTTAGGTTTAAATCATAGCGCAATTGAAGAAAACAAACATAAAGTCCCGTTTTGTAACGAAAAAGTTTATTGGCATTGTCCAATGTTTTTTTTATTTTCAAACTTAGTCAGTAATTGCGAAGACTTTCTACTTTGTGCATACGCACATGCGGCGGCCACAGCCGCGAAGGCGTCGCGGGCGTTTTTTGGGCGTATTTCGGGTGGCACGGGCTAAAAGTGCAAAAGGCTCGTTTCAACGCTATCCGGCTTTACGCCCTCCGGCAACCCGGTATACGCAAAAACGTACCGGAGTGCCGGACAGACTAAAATCCTCTATTCACTCCATGAATATGCTGCCCTTTCTTTCTTCGATTGCGCGGCTCTCAGTGTTATCGCACACGCACGCGTGGACAAGTAGCGGCCTCCCATGGCTATCTCAGTAACTTGATTTTTTGGTCACTGACGCACAGACAATTTTTCGCTCACAACCAACGGGGCCAACGCCGGGGGCGGGTATTCTGCGACACGAGCTCTTTAACGCTAGACATCCGGTGGTCAGTTGAAGGAGCGGAACAGCTGCCGAGAGACGGGAAACGCCAAGGATGGCAGTGGGTTTGATGAGGTAATTAAACGAAGAAGCCCTTGGCAATACAATGAAATCTGCTCACACGACATAAGGTAGATTGGAGGTCACCCGGAGAAGTCGTCATGATGCAGGTGACATTGAATAGGCTGGGTGTGATCATTTTCATTAGGTGTACCTTAGTGACCACGGGTCATCTAATGAAACAAATTGTTGTCTGTTATGTACGCTCGTATTTATAATATGCGTTGTTTTTAAAGACAGTTCGAATTTATGAAGTATTTTGTATGTGAAACATTGACGAAGATCTTTCGAAATCAACAAAAATCGAAATCAACAACAACGCAGTAGTTTGTGAAAAATGGATTGAATTATTTATTTTTTTTTTGTAGTTTCTGCCTGGAATTGAGGTTGTTCCTACTAATTTCAGAACCCAATTTTCCGATTTCATTGAAAACACCGTCGGCGAAAATTTTGTTCCCCATCCCTTGAGCAGATACTATCACTGAAGCATGGCTGACGAATCTCATTGACCGACGCTCGTTTCCGGTAGCCTTATGTTAACTCTTTTCCAGCGACTCTAGAGGCCACCTTGCTAAATGCATTGGCCACCTTAGCCCTTAAAGGGACACTGAACGAAACCTTTGCCGCCAAGATTTCCAGCCACATTAAAAGGCTGCATGCTGAAATGGATAGGCGCAGCCTTCGTTTCTGGCATACTATAGGAAGATGATAAATCTTAGGAGGAGGAGAGATAAAAAAAAGGAAAAGACGCAACTTCTTCATTATTTGAATGCGTTTTTCTCAAACTGCCACGCCTAGCGGCCGCGCGCACCGGAAGCTAAAGATGACGTTACACTCCAGAATTCGGCATGCCAACAATGCCGCCAGTCGCCCATGTCTTTCTCGACCCGTTAAAGAACCCCAGGTTGTCTAAATTTCCGGAGCCCTCCACTATGGCGTCTCTCATAATCACATGGCGGTTTTGGGACGTTAAACCCTCATATCAATCAACCCGCTCAGCTTCCAATAGTTTACAGAACCATAACGACCATTACTGACACCGAACAATGCACCCAGCTGGGGTAAGACATCAGCGCGTCTTGGGAAGGACGAGTGCGTGATACTACGAGAGGTGCAGAAAGGGAATTAAATGGGAACACATGCACCTTCCATGCGCCTCGGCCAATGTGAGGTCTATTCGCCTCCCCGTGCGCTGTCTGGTTTGTATTGCTGCCGTTGTCGTGCAGGGGACATTTCGACAAGAGCAGCAGCAATGAGCAGCGGAAACGAATACGAGAATGCAGGTGTCGCACAAGCCTTAGAGTCTGCTGCCTTGCAAGTTGTGGTAGTTTTGATTAGTGAAGGTTGGCACCGCTTTACGTTGCATGGTATATGCAACAGCCGGAAAACGTTCAATGGCGCACAGAATTCATGCGAGTCTTTGAAATCCTTGAAAACCCTTGAATTGAAAAAGTTCTTTTTAAAGGCCTTGAAAGGGCTGAAATTTTCGCAAATCCTTGAAAATCCTTGATTTACCTTTTTTAAATAAACATTGCCACACATTTCACAGTGCATTATTTGTGATGCTGTAAATGTAGCACGTGGCATATGTAATGTGCCAATCGCAAAAGAATTGAGAACATCAGCAGCCTTTGCACGGAAACAACACCAGGCATCCTGGAAACTCGGGAAATGGCAGCAGCAAACGGATGAGAAACACAATAAGAAATATTGCATTGAGGAGGAGGTCGATCTGCTAACAAAAAAGGAAAAGAAACTAGAAGCCACTTTTGAGTATAACAGCTACAGCAGACTCATATGTAGAAAAGACAGAGACAGTTAGCTACTTCACGTGCATTATCTAGTAAAACAGCATTAGCAAGACAGCCAAGACCAAGCAGCAAGAGATAGTGGATATTGATAAAAAAAATCACAAAAAGCAACAAGGCATTGCATAAGAACGGTTCCTTAGTTTTCATATCTGAATAAAGGTTTGCAACTTGTGTCATACTGAAAGTGCTTACATATGGAACTTAAAAAAAAAACAACCAAGAATGAAAGTGTCTAAAGAGAAAATGTCATGCAGTCATGTTTTCGACGCCCGCTACAGTGATTTCAGTGAATTCTGGTCAGTTCAAGCATTTATCCTCACCCGAACACATAGTAATTGAGTTTCTAACAGACAGTGTGGTCCTTGAAAACTTGCACACATAGCCTTAAAAGTCCTTGAGTTTTTGTCATGTAAACACGCATGAACCCTGGGTGCACTTGTTCGACGCCATTAAAATAGACACGAATGCAATCGGCTTTGTAGTCTGCTGAAGTGCCAGATATATTGCGCAGCACGTGCTCTGCACTACGTCAAGAATAGATGAAGGGAATGCGTGAACTAGCCTTGCACGACTGCTGCACTTTTTTGAAACGAATACCATGGTGTCGATGCTGAACGAATACATACTCAAATAGGCTGAGTTAGTAATGTATACCAACACAGCTTTGACAGCTAATGCAGACAACATAGCCGACCTAGAATATAGAAGTAAAGAAGAACTAAAAACACTTGCATGCTGCTTACAGCGAACAGATTAAGACCTAATACACAGAGAAGCAAATACACTATTTTTCACTTCCCTTACCAAAATGATTTCAACTTACAATGAACAACTACCAGCTTGAGCACGTAAAAGAATTTAATTATCTAGGAGTAGCATTCAATAGGCAATTACACTAGAAAAAACAAACTGTATGTACTAAGCTAGCATCTGGCTGCAGTATGCTACTGGCTTCTGTATCAATAGCAGTACACATTCTTTATTTTTCGATTTGTTCATTGTCACCTATCATACTGCCTAAACTTCTAGGATGGACCTTTAAAACTTACCCGATTCTATTTGCATATTACAAAAGCGAGCGCTTAGACTGGTAGACAATGCAGCCTATAATGAACCCAGAGCTCCTTAGGTTCACAAGTTGGAAATTCTACCTTTTGATTACATATGGCAACATAAAACTGCTGTAACCATCAGTAATCTTATTGCACTCAGAGTACCTTTCTATGCATCGATCTTTTCTTCCTGCTCTCGCATCCCTAGATGCATGACATCGTACAATTTCAATCTTCCACCTACTAATAACATCTATGATTAACGCTTACTGCAGTTCATAAGAGCCAAAGTGTGGAATAGCATTCGACTTCAGATTAAAGATAGTCAGGCTATTTCAAATGCACTTAAATATTTGTTCGATGTAGAACAATAGTAACTAATTATGCATAAAAACTTCCACATAGCTTGATATTTTGTCTGTATTTGTTTTGTTTTTTCATGTGATGATGAATGGAATTTAATAATGTTAAAATAATACAATTTTTTTTTACGTGCTATCATGCATTCACGTCACCTTAAATCCTCATAAAATCTTTCGCATATTCTTCTTTGTTTTCTTAAAAAGCAGTCTATTTGATGTTGTAATTTTCATACAAATTGTTCTTATGCTTGTATAACTTCTCCCATTATACCCCCTGCTAACTTATGGCTATGGGTCTAATCAGTGTTGTATATTTACATGAACTGTATACAAAACAACCTCAATGAATCTTGAAATGACTAATAACGTCAGGACTCACGATCGCATACCGCCACAGCGCGCTGACAATCGATCAAAAGTACAGCCAACTGTTCAAAAATACGTAAAATGAAACTTGTTTCTATGAACAGTCGCGTCTTCTGAATAGGATTTCACTGTTTTTGTCAGTTTTCCCATTTTTGTTCAGAACCTCTTTGAAAGATTGTAGATATCTTAAGATTCAATAAGTTTATTTTGTGCTTTTGCCTATGATTATTACATATGAAAATTGTTCGAACCCACAATGTTACCTAATCAAATGGAGACGTTTAGTGCACCTTTACATCAATTTCCCTTGCTCGTGCATATTCTTTCGAGTTTCTTTTTATTGCAAACTTGTGTTTGTGTGTTGACATATTGTCACAGTGATACTCGAGTCTAAAGGCATATGACGGTAGGAAGATTTTAGAATGTAACAGATCAAGAATATGTCACAATACATGAGTGGTAATCAATTGCCAAGAGGGTTCATTGACAAGCATATTAAAAGAGCCTAGATAAGGTTATAGACATTATTCCTTGTGAATGCAACTACAGGATGCCAAAGCAAAGTGCACATAGCACATGAGACAATAAAAACACGCTTCTTTGGAAAGTTCATAAGAAACTACAGACAGCACAGAAAGTTGCTAATTATACTAATTATTGGCAAGTATACACTTGATTATACTTAAATTCTGCAAACAATGGTGTTTAAACATCAATGTTAACATTACTGCAAAACTTTTGTAATTGCTGAACTAAAGCAGCACTTGCCTTGAAGTAATGCTAGCCACGCCATTTTCAACAACATAATTTGAAAATGAACGCAGAGTTCACTCCTCATACAAATGTATTTTGCATTTACATTTCTCAATTGAGCACAAAATGACAGCAAAATGAAAACTTACCATGTGTTCCTGACACCGATGAAATCAATGCACCAACTATGGCACTTGCCGCTGGGCTGGTTTGATTTGCAGGGTCGATTACTTTGACTTCGAAGAGCGGTAAGGGATGCGATAGACCAGAACAGAAACAATGTGTACGTGATGCTCAGATCAACCTTATTCCCTGTGCAAAGTTATCCTGTGATAGCACATGCACTCCAATCATAGGTTTGATGCGAGCAAGCATAACTTGGTGTGGTGCACTCTGTTTGAGGGTCTTGCTGAGGGTTCATGCTCTGCCATTGAAATTCAGTCTTCGTCCTTGCAGGTATATTAGCAAACATATAGCCATTTCATTGTCGAAAAGCTCTTATACCAAATTCATAGCTGAAAAGACTTACCAAGCATGCCAGTGCAACTTGAAGCTTAATTGTGCAGAAAATAAACAAGCACTACAGAACAAGTGTACAGATCAGGGAATATGAAAGCACCTTCACTGACTTCATAGAGAGAAAACTACTGAATATAACTAACTATGCCATAAACAACTTGCAAAGCATGCCTGTTAACCCTTTGCAGACAGTGCAACATGGCTGCAGTGGTCTGTAGACATGTACTGCTTAACAATTTATTGTGTGGTTGATTGGAGCGTACTTTTCTTAGTACATTACTTTTTAAGCCAGTTGCAAAAATACAGCAAATTACCATTGTGCCGATCCTCCTTTTTTGCTCACTGTGCTTAAGGGGCATGGACACTTTTTTTCAGAGCCGTGTTTACTCTGCCATACAAACCTACTGTATACAGAGATGGCTCTGAGGAAGTGTGACGCTCAGCAAATGCTGATAAGATATTTTATATTGATAATAAAATAAATTTTCATGCGGTGCACTCCTCCACATCGACACTATCTCAACGTCAGGCTACACTACTAATACTGGCGACTTCACGCAGCTGTCAGGCTAGTGATGATGTCACGCACGAAAACATACGGAAAAAAAAATGGCAGCTTGAACATAACCTTCACAATCATCTGCTCATGCTGTGCAGTCACTGTCACCCAAAGTACCTGTGAAACGAGCTTTTGATGTCTGGAATGGTGTACGTACTCGCAAGTAGAAGATATATACTTATCAAAGGGCAAAGGAATCATTTGATTTTGAATTTGTCGTCATGGCATCAATATTCTGCCGTGTAAACTCTTGCACCAGTGAAATGGGGGACAATAGGAACAAGTTCTACCGATTCCCATCTGATGCTGCACTGAGACAAGCGTTGTTCAACTTCATGTGCTACGGCCAAGGCCCAGACTAAACACTAACCAAGCGAAGTTCACTCTGTTTGTTGCACCTCACTGCAGACATCTGCATGCGCAACATCCAGTTGCTTACCGACTTTGAATTGTCGACGAAAAACCTGCACCTTAGAAGCGATGCCATCCCAACGTTGTGCACCCCTGCCACGACAGGTGCCACACGTGCAGCACGCAGCAGACGATCGAAGAAGTGAAGCGCGGACAAGGAATGTCACTAAAACTTGTACGTGCACGTACTACTGCCTGGTGGTGCTGCTCATATCATGTCATGACGTCAGGTTACAGTATGAATAGAAAGTAGGTGTAAAAGCATGCTGTAATTAATGCTTCAGGGCACACTCACATTTACCAGTACATTTCCTATGCTCTCGGAGGCTTGGCCTCTCACTTGACAAAAAATAATAAGTGGAAAATTCCCTTCAGAGTGCTTTCAGTGACAGTGCATTTTCCAAATCACACGTTCTTCATTAACAGTGCGTAATCTGACAAATAACAATGAGGTTTTACAACTGCACAATACCTTTTGAAAAAGCTTTTGCGGTGTTGGGGTACCTTCACTGGAATAATGGGCGAAAAAGGAGGAGCATTACTGTGTGTACTACTTTTTCCATAACTTGTCAGAGTCTAATGCACCATCTCTTAAAGAATTGGTGAACTTTTTACTTCAGATATGAATCTTTTAGTTTCAAATTACAATTAATGTAAGGTGGTAAAAGGTTTTGAACTGCAAAGGCTTAAAAGGACAAAGCAGAAAAAAACAAAGCAGTCCTGTCATAACTATCACAGGGATGAACTGCGATCAAGAAGATATGAATTTATGTTGTATACTTGTAAATTAACAGAATATCATTTGTGCATCATGCATTTGTTGACTTTACACAACTGTGACTTTTGTACATGCCATGTGTTAATTAGTGTAAAGATGGAAGCTAAATAAGGCAAGATCTATTCTGTTTAACTGCTTGCCTTTGCTGTCTTGTGCTACTGTATTCATGGTTGATTAGAAAGCTAGAGAAAGTATAGGGGGTGTATTGAGTATAGGCAATTGCTGTCATGACTACTTGCAGTGCTGACTGACACTCCCCCAATTTAAATGCACACATGTACGCCATAAAGTGAACTGCAGGATGACCACCACGGCACAGCTTCAAACACGTTATTCGTGTCCAAATCACAAATTTGATCCATTCCAGTGAAAAGTTGCCTCGTAATCCACTTTATTTTTTCCCTTTTACGTTACACTCTGACCACTAATAACCTCCTCTATGCTTTTCTAGACTCGTCTGCTAGTTGTCATTAATATCTAAAGAAAGAAAAATGTGCACTTATAATTCCCCTTCTTTTGTTCATAATGAATCATCGCAAGCTAACCTGTCACTAGTGCTTTTGTGACTGTGCCAAGGCAATAGTAGTCAATGTTTGTGTTATGTCAGTCTGCTGATAAAACTAAATAAATTAACGTTTCAAAAATGAAACTTACGTTTTCGACGCCTGGCACTTATACATGATAATTCCACTTGAAGGACTTCCTTCAAATCTTTCCTTCTGGCCACCATTGTACCATTAAGAATGAGGCACAGCATTCTCTCAAAAGCTTCGTCGATGGCTTTTAGCCCGTCTTTTTTGACCAAAAGGTTGAAGTCATGAAGAAACTTAAAAATAGACAAACAAATTCATGAGCACAAAGAACAGAACTTAATTTCTAAGAACCATATAAATACAAAGAAAACTTAATAGAGAAAATGGAAGATGTTAACTATGAATCCTGCTGGGATGGAAAAATTATCAGAAAATTCAGAAAGCGAACAAACGTATGTCCTAAAGGGTGAACTTTACTAGTTTTCGAAGCTGAATGCATCATAACGAAATCAAGCGTATACAGTTCTTTGAACACTTCTATCATTTAAAAAAAAAAAAAGACCTGACACTTTTTTTTCAAATCATCTTTTGACTGCCTCAAGCCAACCCTTTGCTTTGTCTATATTTTCTGTGCACATTGATTGTATGCCCAAGCAAAGAAAACTGGAAATGAATGACAGATCACAGCGATAAGGTCCAGAAGGGATATGACAGTAATGAGCTACTGTTCAGTCCAGTGTGATGCTATCACTACAAGTGATGTTGTATTTGAACAGTCATGTAATAAACACTGTTTCATTATCGCTAGCAAATACTTCATCAGCAGTTACACACTTTGTGATGATGCTGATTGCATTCAGCCATGGTAAGACCTGCAGAACCTGAATTCATGTGAGCAATTAAAGTGAATAACACTATTTACCATGTTGATTCGAAGTCCACAAATCTCCCTTTCGTAAAACGCAAGCATAAACTGTAAAAAGCAGTCATGCAGTGTACTATAAACAATGGCGCACGGCAGTACTTGAATGCTCCGAGTACCACTCACCAGCCCTTCACCAGTCATAGGCCATTTTAGAAGTCAGTGGCATAAGCCACTAACATGCATAAGGCATGTGCGAAAAACTGCACCAAGAAGTGTGCACTCTAGGCTGATATCAGAAGCCAGATGAGTAACAGAAAATGTGACAAAGAACATAGCAAGACTGGAGGACTGCAAGCCGGGCCAGTTGGTGACAGTACATGAGCATATTTTGACACAGCGCACGACTACACGAACACGACAGAAGGGGGGACAAACTGCAGCACTGTGGTTTGTCCCCCCTTCTTGTGTGTGGTCGCTGATGCTATAAATGACTTACCCATTCAATGTCAAGCAAGTAGGGGTATTTTTCAAGCGCATCAACTGCCTTCATTTGGCACAAGCTTTTCATTCTTTGTAGGTGCGTAAGGCCCAGACGGCAGCGTACTTGTTCAGCATTTTCTGGCTTGGTCCACTCTGACAAAAGCCATGCTTCATGCTGCGCAAGGCTTGTCTCATCTTCACCTGTGGTTTTCAGGCTTTGCATCTGCATTTTCAATTGAAATGGTCACTACTCTAAATAGGCAAACTTGAAGTTAAGAAGTACCGACCAAAATGCCATTCACTCTGTTTTCTGCAGGCACAACGCCCTCCAAAGCTCTTCTTTTGGACCCTCCTCCATACTTTTCTCTGGCATTCATGACTCGGTCGACTTGCAGCTTGCGCCTCTCGTTTTTAAATTTATTTCTTAGATGCAAGACCCAGGAATCCTGTGCATAAAATTTTCACAATAAGAAATTCATCTATTTCTCGCTGTAGCTCCTCCTTTTTTTCATTTTTTTTAAATTCTGGATTGACTTTACTGAACCTTGTTAAGTCTATGTATATTCATGCGCTGCTTTGAAATGCGCAGACAATTTTATGGGAAAATATGTTTTCATATAACAGAGAATTTCGTGCTTCCCTTCTGCGAAGAGAGAAAGCAAAACAACTTCAATCGATACTGCAGAGTAAATGAAGCTCTTAAACAGCGACTAGGAGTCCTTCGGCACTAGTGGCATCTTCAGCTTTTCTGATCGCTTGTAGCTGGTCCTGAATTTTTTTGCAAGTCTAAGAGACTTTCAATGTAACTCAGCAAATCTAAATCTGAAATTGAACTTGAATGTGCTAAAATAAGAATGGATGTTTAAACATGACTAAATTAAAGTTATTGAATGTTGAACATTCGTGACTGAACTTCCCGCATAAAATTGACATATTCATGGATGTTTATCATAACTTTACTTCAAGGGGATGTGATAACACCGGCGTTCAGTTGACTTTATAGTTATTAGTCCAGTTTATTGTAATAGGCTTATTTACTTTGTAACTTTCAAGTTTAGAAAAAACTTCTTGCTCCCAAAAAGCACATCAAATGTTTGATATTGCAACATGGAATCAATAAGGACCCTGCAATTGAAAGCTCGGCAGGCTACCATATATTAATAACTATATTATTATCGCAGCAATTCCAAGCTCCAGTCTTAGCTTATTTAGCCCAAGTCCACACTTTGTACGAGGATGACTGCAATGCAGGTGACAAGGCATGACTGAATGGGTGTGCCTAGCAGACGAAATGTTTGCAAAGCAACTGAGCCTGACATCACGCTTTTATGTGGAGAATTCGTCAGCTGTAACACAATCTGGAGGTGACCGCAGGTAGCGCTCCCATCACTGAAAATGGCTGGATTGTAGACTTTTAATTTGAAATCGTACTAGATACCAGTGATATAAACCAATAAAAACGATAGTTATTCGTCCCTCAGTTGTGCTTTAGGTCGCAAATCACTACTAGGGGGTCAATAGCTACTCGTTGATGCAAAAAAACTTGAAATGAGTAGATTTGATGTCAGTCCTCCTGTAAATGTGAATGCTTTACAAAAGTAAGTACTACTTATTTACTATGTGGACTGGTGCCAATAGTTGCTGAGGTATTATTACAACCTTATTGGCTTTAAGGCTACGTGCATCTTAGGAGCTTGCAGCGATTATTGTGCAAATGCAGGTTTCTAGGTAAAGAATGTGCTGTAGCACATGACAAAATAAGAGAAACAATGGTGCAACTATACTTACATGGCCACTGCCGCATGTGTCTTCCAGTTGAGGGTAGAGTCCGACTAGTTTGAGCCCAACATCGTGGTAGAAGCGCCGCGATGGGTAGCTGCAAAATGTTTTCAGGTTTGAAAAAAACAGATGTGGGCGATGACTAACTCAAGCTCATAGGCAGTCTCATTGTTGTCTTACATTGTGTGTTTTATCATTTCTTGAAACAAGGAGTCAACAATCCTCGCTGTGGCAAAGGAACTGATGCTGCTGTTGAGGTTCAAACTAGAATTTAAAAAACTCAAGTCTGGTAGTGTAAACTTGCTGCCGCTGTCGTCATCATCACAGCTGAAACGATCATGATATAGTCTTTTAGCAAGTGAGAAATCATGTAATACTACAGGCAGTAGTGGTGAAAAGGTCACATTTTACTGGCAATACAATGGTCATTTTCGTTTTTTAATGAGTTTAATACATGCAAATGGTCTGCATATTTCTTCCCAAAACATTTCTTGTGCTTTTAATATTAAAAATAGGGCTTTTATTATAATCATAGCTACCTTTGCCTGCTTTGTATTTATGTGGATGAACTCACAAACTATGCACTTGTGATGACGAGTGTGATTTGGTTCACATAATGAGAGTGCTCCTGAGAAAATCCTGCTATTAATCTGCTCAAGTTTCCACTGCAGGGAAATGAGTCAGAAAGCTCGGCCTCTGCTTGCAAGCACTAAAATGACATTTATGCTACATGACAATGCTACGCCTCTTCAGCATCTCTGTGTTTGGCCTTGTGGTCAAACACATCTCTGGACCACTGGCAACAATGCTTTCTCACTACCATTGATGCAACCATGTCCTGATGATTGTCAGGTGGGAAGACAAACCAATCAATTGAGTGTCAGGAAAAAAAGAGGGAAGTTTTCAAGGGCCTCCTGAATCAAAAAATGAATGTAACCCCGCTATTATGGCACCATTTTTAAAAGTGCTCATGGCTTCGTGTTAAATGCAGATTCATGCACAGCTATAAGACCTCCACTAAATCATGCTCTCTTAGACTCTGAAAGGATCCTAACAATCAAGCTTGTGCTGTATTCATGCTAAACCAGTGTCATGCTGTGCTGTACAGAAAAATACAATGATGAATGCTTGATGCTACAACACTTTTACAAACATTGTCTTTTTTAGTAAGATTTTTTACCTAGCTATAATGGTGAAACTTTGCTCAGCAGCTTCTTCGGAATTGCTGTGGCCATTGCCTGGGACAGTACGCTGCAAAATAAGGAAGAAGTTTGCCAAGTAATACATATAACAGAAACTTAGTCTGTGATTATAGCTATTTATAATTGCTGTGTTAAGTGCACAGCTTACATTTTCACTTTTCTACAACGAGCTGCAGCAGTTAACAAGAAAGTTGCGTCCCTTCGTGTAGGTACTGTACTGTATTTATAACAGTATGTCAAAATTCTTGGCACAGAACAAGCAATTACCTTATTATGCAAACTGTGACTGCCTGACTGATCAGTGAGTTTTATTGCAGAAGTACCAGACATTGCCAAAGCATGCCATGACTGTCCCTTGTGCATAGTACACAATCTAAACATGACAAATAAAATGCAATGTCACATGTCTGTAGAAACGCATTAAATCGGTTGCAGAACGAGTGCATTTTGTAGTGTTGCAATTACAATTTGCCGTTCCCCCAGTGGAGAAGGGGAACTTGAGTAGGCGAGTACGAGCCCTCCACTCCACTTGCTTCCCACACATTTGTGAAGTTTACACTACATGTGAATGTGTCATTTTGTAACGTCACCCTGATGGGAGACAGATAACCATTGCCGATTTTTTAGTTTCCGTAACAGCCGTGTAAACATGAAGGGGTTGATTCCCCCTATGAAATTCTACTGATGCCAATATAGATGGTACAAAAAAAGCAGAGAACAGGCAAGGCTTACTGAAGTGCTCTGAACAATGTAAACAAATACTGTTGCCTGTGCTAGCCATGTGTGGTTCGAGCTCACGCGTGCGAAGAAAATGAGTATCTGCACAAAGCATTGAACATAACTAGAGCTCATTTTCGCTTCACAATAGCAGGAATCAATTGAGTAGCTGGACGATACACGTTCTGTCCTGACTGCGCCGGCACTGAAGCAGATGTAACTGTACAGTGGGTTCAGATTTAATCTTTTCACCAACAATACGAATTTATGAAGCTTTATACAGTGTAGTGCCGACTTAAACATTTCAAATTGCTAGTGAAGCCGCTAATAACAGTGGCAAGCCAATGTCCCGAAGTTGCAGCTATTTACGAGGGCTACGGAGGCCAGTGCTTCGAGAAGCATTCGCAACAAAGCATTGTTGTAAATGGAGCACACCCACCGGATGTAGTTTTCAAAATTTAGCCTTGTAAATGATGATAAATGAATGACATCCTTGGTCCTATAAATGGACATCAATTTTTTCCTGTGTCTGTACATATGTGACTACTTGAAATATAATGTAACTCAAACACAACAGATCATAACACTAGACAAAAAAGTCTGGACCCTGAGAGTTTTGTTTTAGCTGTATAGTGACAATTTTGATGTAAATGTGAAAAGGGTAAGGTGAATAAATGATTCACTAAATGCACTTTATTTCTAATCGGTTTAGTAGTTTTTTATGAAAAAACAATTTTTAATCTTCATTTCATCCACTTCACTATTTTTCAGAATTTCTGTCTGTTTTTTTTATTAATTTATTGAGAACAAGTACAAAATTGCCAAAGGAGACATGGCCAAAGGCAAACATTGCCTGACTGGGTTGTACCACCCATACAGCAGCAGCAAAAAACGACATTTACAAATATAAAAGGGTACATAAAAATCAAATACTAAAACTGAGATCAATATTACACAGTCATATAACACTGAAAAAGAAAAGAAAACATAGGTACAATTTTAACAAAAAAGTATGCACGGACAACTCTCGAGCAGAAAAAAAATGCATTATACTAAAAAAAAAAAACTAGGAACAATTTGTAGGGCTCACAATCCACACGTGGGAAGAAAAAATAAAAAAATAAAAACAATACATAACAGTGATAGAGAATCAAGTTATTCTTTTATTTGCTTTAGTCCTTTGAAAATAATTATTATTTTATTCTTTTTTGATAGGCTTGCTTCCTAATTCCAGATCTGAGGAGACCTATGGTAAAGGTATAGCCATTGAGGAAATTTATGTCTCAATTAGCCGAATACAGTTATACAATTAATGTCCCCTACGTCAGACATAGCTTCATCATCTGTTTGTTTTATTCAAGGTTGTATCAAACAAAGAAACACGTAGCACTTGTCTTGCAGAAATGTAGTAGACCACATGTGTCAAACAAGCATGCATAGATGTTCAGGTAAAATAGAGGAAAGGGTGGGCTGACTACAGAAGAGAGGGTTAATATGAGAAGACTATCACTGAAGCAGATTAAAGTAAAAGCTAACCAATTTCTATTGCAAAATAAAGCTCAAAGGATTTGAGCATGATACAAGGTGCTTTGACACATGTCCTTGGCTTCTTCCAGAATTGTCAACGTCTGCAACATTAATTTTTTTCTAGAGTGGACAGGAACAGTTCTCTTTAAAAAAATAGTTTGCACGAACATTTTTTTAGAAGTCTACCTTAAATGTTGCAGTTCCTGCAGCTAAATCTGCATGGGTGTGGGCCGCTCATGTGCACACGTGTTGGCAGAGGATCAGAAAAATTGTAGCTAGCTAGACAACGTTTAGGTAGTGCTCTCGGCCTCTCCAAGGCTGACAGGCTTGTGTAAAAAAAAAAAAAAAGTCAGGCCTGCACACAACGTGCAGGCCGCAATAAGCGAAAGGTGGAATAGCAGTCTTTATAGACCATTTTTTAAGCATTATTAGGATAACTACTGCAAGTAGACTTAGCAACCACTACATTATATTCTTCGTTTTTATTAGGTATGAAAACACCCGCTACACCATTATTCGTTCTTCTGCCAAGAAGTGACCTACCCACTACATTACACAATTCACATTGTGCAATGCCTAGTTCTTATTTTCCCCTTATGAAACACTATTGTGCATGTTAACGTGATTACTTCTGCGAAATGAAGCTTGCGTATGTTCTGTTTCCAAAGGAATTTCAAGCAGTGGCGTGGCTCAGTAGTATAATACTGGGCTGCAACACAGAGTACCATGGTTTGAATCCTAATATAACCAAAATATTGTTGATTTACAGTCTTCTAATTTCAAATGATAGCTGTTACAGACACTAGTGGCGGCAGACAACTACGGTGCGTGCCAAGAACGGCTTTTGTTGTGATCTCATAAAGTTGTAAAATATCGACAGAATATAACTGACCCCAAAGAACATTTTGGTAATCAAGCACAGGTGGAAAATTTTTTGAATGCACAAGAGGTGTAGTGCATTCAAGGTCCACTAATCCTGTGTCAATTTGTACTTGCAGGGTTTATGTGGGTCCTTGAAATCAATTAAAAACCTTGATTCGGAAATTTGTTTTCCAGGCCTTACATGTATTGAAATTTTTCAAATCCTTTTTTTTTTATTTCTAATGAGCATTGTCCCGTATTTCATAGCATATTATTTGTGATGCCATGAATGTAGTAGGTGGCATATGCAATAGGCCCATCACAAAAGAAACCAACACTATGCATTTTCAGGAACTCTGAGAAGGCAGGAGCAGGAGGATAATAAACAGAAAAAAGATATGTTTCATTGAGGGGGAGTTCGAAACAGTAGCAAAAAAGAAAAAGAAACTAGACACCGCTCAGAAGGAATGAACAGCTATAGACTTGCATGCAGAAAAGGCAGTGACAGCTAGCGACTTGTCATGCACCAAGTCAAACACCATTCGGAAGACTGCCAAGACTAAGCAGCAGGAAACAATGGACATTCGTATGAAAATTCAGGAAAAGTGATTACTGCAATACTGAAAATGATTATTCATGCAAGGAAATATGATCGAACTTAATAAACAATTATTTCGGGCCAGTTGGTATGAATCCGTCTTTGTAGGAAGCGCACGACTTCTAAACTTCTGTCTAGTGTTCCTGTGTATAAGTTGAGGCTTTCCCACCCAGATATGATTGAACGTTCTCCAGAAAGAAAATGTTATTGCAGCCACATTTCCAATGTTTGCTCGAGCGACCATTCCCTTTTTCAATAAATTCCAGTTACTTGAAGCCTCTATCCTACCGTGAAACATGTCTATTACATTTCTGACCGACGTTGTGGTCCTTGAAAATTCACAATCATTTTCTTGAAAACCCTTCAATATTTGTTATGTTAATGAGTATGAACCCTGTACTTGGGTCCGGACGGACCACACGACTGATAGAGCAGCATTACACCTGTTAGCAGCTGGTAAAGGCTAGTCATTTGGCCACACATTGCAAAAAATGTTCCTAAAGCTAATTTTTGAAAACGTGTGTGTTGTTGGCAGCTCCAAATATAAAAAAAAAACACTGTTGGGAAATATTAAAACAAAAATTGTGTAATGTCTTATGTATCTAATCACATCTTCTCTCATGCTGAGCCCTGAGTAAAGCATTTGCTAACATTTACCTCATCCTGCTTCAGCGATGATGTCCTCCTTTCATGTTGACCCTGAAAGCCCTTCTCTATATCCTTTATCTGAGCATCTATGCATGCTTGTTTGCATGTAGTTGGTAGTTTGCACTCAGTGTCCTTTCTTCTCTTTTGTAATTTTTGCAGTTTATATATAGTGCTAATTTAACTATGAAGTAATAGAGGCACGCTACAGGCAAATTTTTCATTAAAGTATTTCAGAATGACAATATGCGACACTTTACCTCGCGTGTTGTAAACAGTTGGCCTGCTTTTAAAGTCCGGATGATGGCCAAATCAGGAATGCTGTCCTCATCAACCAGGTCAAGATATTCATTGAACTCCTTGTCGAGGACCTGTGCAAAGCAGAAGACATCGTCTGCTGAAAGAATGTCAGAGTAATCTTTTCACACAGCTGAGTGCAGAAAGAGAGCAAGCGCGGGCATCATTTTGCTTCTTATTGGTCATTGCTACACGGCCCAACTGATCCGGATAAAGTTTAGCGCAAGTGTCAGCCAAATCATGTACTGAAAGCCTGATTTCTATCGGGTCTGATCACAATTATTACCGGTATCACACAGGGGTCGTTGATCGCGATCAATCCCAACCGAAGATCAAATTTATCAGTAGTGATTGTCTCCCTTCTGCAGCTTGCGTAAAGGAACCAATCGCGATCGTCACGATCCAGACCAAGCCTTATCGCAATCAAGTGACCGTGTAGCAGCAACTCATTCAACTGAACCAGTATCGCTTATCGCTCCAGATTGTGATGAATGAAAAGTGCCCATGTGACATCAGTGGCAGGCGCCACCACGTTTCGGGGCAAATGATCGTTAGATCGCAAGTGTGCGGTATTGCGTAAGATGCCCACCAAGACATGATCGCGTGAACTCGCATGCGTCAATTGAGTATCAGCATCATGCTGCGTGTACTCATGTTGCATTGAACTCAACGTGCATTAACGAAAAAAAGAGCAACAGAGGGAGGGGGGATGATACGATATCTTACCTGAAATCTGTCATTGTCGCAGTCTATCTCAACGGACAACAGTTGGCACTTGCTCACGGCGTCTTTTAGGCCACGCAGATTCGCCTGTTCGAGTCTGAGCTTTCTTCGGGGGCCGCCGTTGCTTACCGTCAGTAGACATGTCACTGTTGTGACCGCAGATTCATGTAATGTTGCCATAGAGCTCCTCAAAACAACGCGCAAGAGTTATGGCAACCACCAACTCGTGTTGCACCCACCAACGATCCGGCGCCGCAATGAACGCGCTTCCCGCCAATTTGATCATTCGTGTTTCCGGCTCCGGTTGTTTCTTAGCCTTCGAAATAACAAACGTTGGCATTTTGTGATAATAAACGCGTCAATCTTAAAAAGTAAGCTGGGAAATTGCACAAAAGTTTTGTTCATATTTGTATTCTTGGCTCAAGATTGTTTTTATGTGGCCAGCACCTAAACGCTTAGCCTTCGAGATTAAAGTTATTGTAGCTCAGAAGAACGTAAACAGAAAAGATCAAAGTCCTCTAGCGTTAATTCAATGGTTTTACAAGGTAGCGTCAGACAAGCGGGATAAATATAAATACAGTGAAGCGCACGCGTATAAGTCATTCGTGGTAAAGCAGCGGTGTGTGTGTAACTGTTGCGGCTGGTGGGTATTGAAGCAGCACTGATTGATTGATATGTGGGGTTTAACGTCCCAAAACCACCATGTGATTATGAGAGATGCCGTAGTGGAGGGCTCCGGAAATTTCGAACACCTTTTCGCCTCCATTGAAAATGCAGCCACCGCAGTTGGCATTCGATACCGCGACCTGCGGGTCAGCAGCCGGGTTCTTTAGCCAGTAGACCACTACGCGGGGTGGGGGGTGGGGAGGGGGGTATTAAATCAGAATAAAACAGCGCTTCACACACAGGATGAAGTCAGAGCTACAGGCTCCGTGTTGAACATAGTCATCCAACGCCGTGCCTGCAGAGGGGGGTGGGGGTCACGCAGCGTCCCGCATAAATAAGTCAATGTATACGGAGTAGACCTGGACCTCCCTTCACCTCCTCACCTTTTATACGGCTTGGGAGCCCCCTCCCCTTTTCCTGCGGCTGTGCCCGCATCTACGGCGCAGAATATCAACAAAAGTTTAGTTTATTGCAAATCAAAAGCAACGTGTAAGCAGTGGCAATATGCACAGATAACAAGACAAATGTCAGCATACATTTCAAGCAAGTCGCGATAAACAACAAGCAACAGCGATAAATATACCTCGTGCACCTTCTCAGCGAGCTGTCTCCGAAGGCACGCCGCCTCAAGAACACCGTATTGTTGAATATGGAAAGTTTCGCTATTCTCATGTGCCTGCTGCTGAGTAACTAAACGCTTTTCAATAATTAGATGGAACCTGTATTATTCCCCATTGTCAGCCAAGTTATCTGGCACGGATTCACTGAGCTAGCGAGCCAGTTCCCTCGGCCGATTATTTATACATCCTCATGTATGGTCAATTTAGCAACGCAGGGTGATAAATGGCATCTTCTATGCTGCAGTTTATTTGCGATGAAAGTTTAGCAAGGGCTGCATCTGTCATCTTCACCTTGTTCTGTCTCAATTTTTTGTCACTACCGGGAATCATTTTGAGACAATTTTCCATGAATTTTTGCTGTGGGGACAGGTTGTAGTCGAGAAAACACGTTATAATGTGACAGGAATGTAAATGCAATATCTTAGCTTTGCCACAGCTAGCGTGCCTGAATTCTCGTTTGTTTCGGCTGCAAGCTAACCATACAAATGAAACTAGTTTTGGATTCAAATGTAGGTCAAGTTCAACTTGATATTTCAAAATTACCTAAAATATGTCTACCTAGAACCAGTATAATACCATTACTTTTGGCCAGATTTTTAGGTGATAAAAGCATGGTTCGTCCTTGCAGGCCAGGCAATAAATGCATGCAGATGTACATTGCCTCGGTTCAAACTGCTGCAATGGGTGTTGATGCAGCAGTAATGCCAATCGTAGAGATTTATACCTAAATCTAGGGATTTGGAACCTCTTCTAAGAATTTGCATCTTTTTTTTTAGATCTAGAGATTCTTGTAATGCTCTGTAAATGTCATATTAGCAGCCTCACAAAGGCAATACTTTGTAACCACGCTCTTTAAACTAAAAAGACTGTAAAAATGATAATTTTGGCTATTTTGATGTTCTTTCTACTTAAGAAAGTCTTGCTGTTCTGCTGGCCCAAGTGAAGGGGCAGCAGTTCTGTGATGTCATACCATATGCTCAATACTGGAGAAATTAAAGTCAGTTTCATAAGAGTTAAGCATGCACCTTCATGACATGGGTGCCTTGAGTGACTGGTGTGCTGTGAAACAAAGATAAATTTACTCAATGCATGCCTTCACTGAGCAATGTCTCCATGGAAAATAACCAGGAGGCTTAGAGAGGACTAGAGCAAAAGTAGTATTGAAAATTGGGTAAGGTGGGTCTCTCTCTCAGCCCCTTATCACATAAAGTGGCATATTAATATTGCAAAACGGTGTGAACAGAGACAAGAGTTGTTTGGGTATTTTCAGTCTTTCTGACGTTTACATGACAGTGCAAAAGTGACTAAAATATTTGGCCAAACGAGAAGCTGATTGAAAATATAGAGGAAAGGCATAGCTATCATCCTGTAAAAGAGGGCCCTCATACATGTAGCGGAAATAATGCAGCAGTAATTACAAACTTGGAAAAGTAAGTTTGCAACGCCACCTTAGCAGTTGCAGGTGCATGAAAGGTGCTACAAACTTGCAGTTGACCTGAATGAACACACAGAAGGATTGCAACCTTTGTCCTATTTTCACTTCCTTACAAAATCTTTTCCTGCTAAGACACTAAGAATGCTGATAATATGTTGAATTCATCAGACCTGCCTTAAGGAATATACGTGCCATACAAAATAAGTGAAGTTAGCATAACATTTGAGGTTGGCTTTCACCACTAGGGCAGTGAGGGCAGAACAGCTATTCACTTGATGACATTCATTGCCAGCCAGTCACTTTGTAGGAAGTATGAGACATTAACAGCTTGTAAAACTGTTCTTTTGGTGTTGCAGCTTACTATTTTATAGCAGGGGCAAGAGGCAAACAGCCCTATAAGAGCTGTTTGTTTGTTTATTTATTTCAAGTCTGACTCACTTGGAATAGATCAATCAATCTATGTATTTTCTTTTGATAAGAGGAGTACAGGGCTAAAAGCTTGAGAGCTTGACGAGCTCACGGACTATCAAATCACCTATTCTCTAGCCTTCAGTCTCTATTGTCTTTGTGCACATTTCTAGAACCTCTGCAAGCTCCTTTTATTCTCACAACTGCTACTTTGCATAGCTCTCTTTTGGTGCCTTATAATGTAATAATAAAAAAATTACAGCCCTGGAATATGCATGCTTTATATAAGTAATACTGAACTTTTCTTTACAATATTTTCAGATGCCGGGAATACGATGCTTCCAGTGCCACAAGTGCAACAAGAGAGAAGTAACACTCAGATCACTATTCAGGCATTTTCATGCGCACCATGGGCATGAACGCAACTGGTTGTGCGGTATCCAAGGATGCATGAGGACTTGTATCACATATGGAGCTTATAGAAAGCATGCTTCGAGGCAACACGCTGAGGTTTTTGAAAATGCCAACTTTCTGGAAGACAGTGCATATAATGTATTTAATCATGATGTGACATTTATTACAACTGAGGTGGACACTGAGGCTTTGTTAGATGACCCTGATGTGCCAGGAACTTCTCGTGCTTCTGACACAGAGCATCGGCAGACAAGTTTGGCCAGCTCATCTTGTCATCAGCGAGACTTTTTCAATCAATTTGCAATGATGCAACTGAAGTGGAAAGAAGGAAGAAGGCTACCAGATTCAACTTTGCAAGACATATCTACAGATGTTGTCTTGTACATGCAGGACTTTTTTGAACACCTTTTATTAGAATCTTCTGAAGCAAAAAAAAAAGCAGCATCATTTCTAAACCATCAACTTGAACAGCTTCTCAACAAAAAGCAACGAGAAAACTATTGGAAGTTGTGCCTCCCTTTTGTAAAACCAGAGGAAATTTTCATTGGAAGAGATTCCCGAGGGAAGAAGGAGACATACAGTTATATCCCTATTTTAAAGGCACTTGAAGCATTAATAACAAAGCATTCTATTGATTGGCACCAGTCGGAAGCAGCGACCTCAAGACACTATCTTAAGAATGTTTTTGATGGGAGTGCATTTAACAATCATGCATACTTTCAAGGTGACACTAAAAAGATCTGCATACAGTTGTATACCGATGAGTTTGAAGTATGTGATCCACTTGGCAGCAGACGAGGTAAACAAAAGATGGTGGCTGTTTACTATACTGTTTTGAACATGGCAGCTGAAAAAAAGTCGAAGCTTTCATCCATACACCTTGCGATTCTCGTCAAGGAAAAGCTTGCAATAAAGCATGGCTTAAAAAAAATATTTGAACCGCTTGTGAATGACATAGCAAAGTTGGAAACAGTGGGTATTACTGTTAATGAAGAGGTTCATAAAGGAAGTGTGTTTTGTGTAACAGGGGACAACCTTTCACAACATAGGCTTGGTGGCTTTAAGTGTAGTTTCAGTCATGGCAGGATTTGTCGACACTGCATGGCACTACGCCATGAAATATCTGGCAAGCATAGACCATCTGATTTTGTAGAGAGAACCCCCGCTGTGCATAACCACCACCTATCACTAGTTGCACAGGGTCTTAGCTGCCTGCCACTGTATGGAGTGCGTGGTGAACCTGCGGTTTCATTTTTTGGCTTTGAGCCCACCCAGCACCTTCCACCTGATTTAATGCATGATTTGCATGAAGGCGTTATTCCATTTTTGTTAAAACATGTTATTTCTTTTTTTCTGAAACATCACATCATTAAATTAGAATTGCTGAACACTGCAATCATGACTTATCCCTATGGCCAAAATGACAAGAGAAATAAACCTGAAACATTGTCTGCAAGCATGTTCCAAAAGAAGGGCACGCTCAAAGGAAATGCTTCACAAATATACTGCTTGTTTCGCTATCTACCTTTTTATGTAGGTGAACATGTACCAACGGGTCACAATGTTTGGGCATTGTACCTTTCGTTCAGAAAAATTGTTGACTTAATCATGAGCAAGCAAGTGACAATAGAACAAATTGCTTATCTTGAACGGCTCATCTCATGCTTTTGTGTTGACTTCAGAATTCTGTTTCCAAACACTCCAGCTCCATGCAAACTGCATTACATCATACATTATCCAAAGTACATGGTGATGTATGGACCACTTGTTCATCTTTGGTCAATGCGATATGAGGCCAAACATCAATACTTTAAAGACTTGGCAGTAAAATTAAGAAATTTTAAAAATATTACGTTAACTCTGTCAAACCGCCATCAAACATCTGAGATGTATCTTCACTCTTTTGAAGATAGTAGTGTGAAAATGGTCACTACAGGGTGCAAGCCAGTGTTGCTGGAGCAGTTGCCTATTGAAGTGCAGAATTACATCACTGCAAATGCTATGGACACTAGCAATGTGTTCTCTCTGGTATCAGCTGAGATTCAAGGAACTCAGTATGCTGTTGATAGCGTTCAAGTCACGAGCATGTCTGATGATGGGCCATGTTTTGCCACAGTAAGAGATATCTTTTCTGTTAGACGGCAGGTCATTATGTATGCACAAAAACTTCAGACCATCAAGTTTGATGAGCACTACCATGCCTATGTTGTCAGACGGTGTCCTGAAGTCATTGTGATAACAGATATTTCAGGTCTTTATTCTAATGAACTGAGTATTCATACATTAGGAAACAAAACTTTTATTTCAGCTCGGCATGCATTTGCAGAAAATAATTGAACCCCTTGTGAATGACATGGCTAAGTTGAATACAGTGAATGTTACTGTAAATGGAGAGGTTCGTAATGGAAGCGTATTTTGTGGAACAGTAGATAAATTTTCAAAAAGTAGACTTGGTGACCTTACGTGCCGTTTTATCAGTTCAATTTGTACTGGGCTTCAGAAATGTTTTGACTGGCTTCTTAGTAAGTCAGTACTCATGTTTTTTTTTTTTTTGGTACCATTCATATTGATAGGAACTTCCACATCCCTTCGAAATCTTTTTTAAGAGACACTAACAAGCAAAACGCTTTTTCACGTACTAGTAAAGTATGATTTCACAGTCCCGAAAACACCACTTTTGGTAACGCGACATGACACGTGGTAAGCGAGAAAATGCGCGAAAAGAAACTGCGGGTGGAGACGCCACCTGGAGATTCCCGCACCAAACACTGTGATGTCGTCAATATTTGAAGGCATGTACTGGGTCCTGTGTAATTCCTAATCCATAAAGTTAGAGTACATTGTAATATGTGAATGCCTAAATATACAAAGCCTCAGAAAATTTCATCGCGCTAATGTCACGAAAATAGGAAAAATACATTATGGAATTTCTTACGCAAAGGCTGGAGATTATGGTGCAAAATTCAAGAATCAAAACGTCAATCTTGATCTTCTCTACTAATAATGAACCTATGATGGTCAAACGTGCAGCATTGAAGTTCTCAGAGAGCAGTTTAGCAATCTAAGGCAACTAGCAGAGTGACTTGTTGGGTGAGTTGGTTCATTCTTACTGAGCTTATGGTGCAAAAAAAAACAAGTGCAAACTGTCAAGTGAATTTATTTGTAAAAGCGCACACATATATATACAGGTATATGTACATATATATACTCCCTGCAGTGTAACGAGAGATTTGAACAAGGTGTCCCCATAAAAGACGCCTTATGGTCTAACAATCCATTGTTTACACACCAGCCCGTCTGCTCGACATAGCATTTTTCACAAGATATATACAGTGGTGTATCATAAACTACTTTTTTGGCATACTCGACTAATTTATCACGTAGCTTAATGTCGCACCCGTGGACCCACTCGCTCTGTCTAGATAACTTCATACCCACAGCCGCACAAATCTGGCGAAGCTTGTCTGCTGCAGAGAAAACCTAAAACCATGCTACATCCGAACCTGTCCCCTACTTTCTTCAGCTTATGGGAAACCCCGTGAACATGCGGAATGCTTACAAAAGGAGCCCCTTTCTTCCGTCTTATTCGGCTTATGCCAAGTGCTTCCAACTTCAACCTTTGCAGGACCCTTTCGCTTGTGTTTCTTTGCCCCATAGGCTCGTTAAAACAACTAGTTGTTTCTCTTTAGCGTCCATTTAATATACATTATTCAGTTTCAAGCAAACTATAATAAGTCAGTGGAGTAGCGTACACTTAATACTCCCTCAAATGTTCTTTCAATAATGTTTAACATGAAGTACAACCATATGTGTTGCACAGCCAAACCTCTTTATTTGTGAGAAAGAAGTTGCCTGTTAATATGTCTGTGCTGAAAAGCTTGTCTCGGCCTTGGAAATTTTCAGTCAGATGTCTGTGGGCTGTTGTTTGCTATATGTAGTTACTATGAAGAGTGATAAGAGGCACTCTTTTCTGTACTTATTTTTTCAGTCTGACGTTCTGACTTGGTGTTGCTTGCTACACAATGATACTATCGGCAGTGATAGGACTCAATTCTCTTCTTTTCAGTGCGATGTCACTTGGCTGTTGTTTGTTACATAAAACTTTTTCACAAAAGTTTCTGATACTTTTTACCGTACTTTCTATTAAAGCTTATGTCTTTTGACTGTCTCATTCTTTGCGGTGCCAGTGGCAAAACCTAGAAAATAAGGTCTGCCCCACCAAGTCAATTGTTTCGGTAATACACATTACTCTTCGTGACACTTAGGAGAATGGCTGAAAAGATGCCTCCGAGTGAACAATATGCAATAATTTTCATACGTTTCCATTCTTGCATGATTAAATACGGTAGCTGCTCAAAGAGATTTTTCAACGACAGTCTGAGTGCAGAACTTAAGAAGTACTCAAATAAAATCCACCTGATTGAGCCTCAATTTTCATCATCAAATTTGATCAGATACAAACAGTTGTATGCTCTGTTCCTTTATTTTACTGACATTTCCAACAATGCACAACATGTATTCATACATCGCACGTTATTGACATTCTGGCTTTAACAGCTGAATTACCAGACATGCAAACTACACGCACTGAAAAATTTATTCCTGCCAAGTCTCCCGGATTTCGAACGTTTCTCCCGGTTGCACGGGTATAAGAAAATCTTCCGGAAATCTAGTTTTGCCCACGCGTCCAGTGCTTTGTCTGGCCACTTGAGCAAAGTTGTCTGGCCGCGTTGTAAGAAGGATTCTTTTTTTTTAACGATGATAGGCAGGTTTAACTCGGTTCAATGTACGTTTTCAAGATGCGAAAATAGCGCAAGAACATGTGGCCTGCCGAGTAGGAGCAGCGAAATCGCGCATGGCTGTGCAGCTTTTGAAGGTCACGCACATTGAAGGGCCACTCACCAGGCAGGCCACTTACTAAATTTTAGTTAGACCGTGGAAGTTATTGGGTGTCTGATGAGAAACATTTTGCCACAAAAATTTTTGAATCGGTTCATTATGAGCCACGAATTTTTTTATTTATTTTTTTTGAGCGGCGCGAAACGAAGATGAGAGGAAGTGAGCTCAAAACCCTTGCCGCTTCTCCGCGTAGCATTCGCAAGCCAAATCTCTTCCCTACGCTCTCCTGCATCCGACCAAGAGGTCACGTGTGCATGACATTCCCAAACACGGAGGAAGGAAAAAGGTTTCCTCCGTGTTTCCTTCCACCTTCCACCTTTTCCTTCCTCCCTGTTCCCAAACAAGCCCAACCCCCGTGCACGCGAGCGGCGTTTTTGTGTGTGTGTGTGTGTGTGTTGTTGACCAGCGTTCTCTTGTGGTCTACAGTCTGTTTCTGTGGGACGGCTGTCATCTGCTCGATGCACTGACCGCGGAACCGCGGGTACATGAACACATGCGAAATGCCATCACGTTAGCCCCACCACTCGTTGCAATTCACGGGGATAAAAAAAAACGCTCACTTTCCTTTATTACGTTTCATTATTTATGAAGTGATTAACCCCCGAATGCAGATATGTTACTTGGCTCGCGACTTCGACTTGACTTGAGCAAGTCGGCGCGAAGCAAGCAGCGGACTTCAAAACGCCCAAGTCAGCCTTCGCGTTTCATAGATGCTCAGGCTGTCTGGCTTGGTCAAGTCAAGAACGAGCTTCAAAGCAGAAACACGCTGCTCACCTGCTAACGAGGGTAATAATGAAGTTGTTCGCGTAAGGCATGTATTACATAAAAAAACACCGTGCGTTTTAAAATAACTATAAAAACGAAGGGCCACAAGCATATTCCTGACATTTTACGGCTAACGAGCGGCACGTGGTGCCTGCCGTCACAGCGATGCGCAGTGTTGCTTTTGTGAAGCGTTCGTTACCCGCTGGTTTCAGTGGCCGCCCAAATGCGGCGCGTTTCTCCACGGTTGCTTGTTTGGAGGCGAAGCAAGCATCGCGTTGGGTTCTTTCGTCGTTTTTTTTTTTTTCCAATCGAACGCCGAGGCATGTATTTGTGCTGACCTGGCTCACGAGGTGACGCGATTTTCACGGTATTTGCCTTTCTGTTCGCCTGTGTGCATGCCTGTAGTGGGCTAGGTCGCAGTAAAAAAAAAATATATATATATATATATATGTATATATATATATATATATATATATATATATATATATATATATATATATATATATATATATATATATATATATATATATATATAGCGGGGGTCAGGACATTGCCCTCAGCAGAATTCTGTCTCGCGGGGTGCAGCAATGTATCGCTGCATGATGGTGACGCGGATTAAAAAAACCCGTGATAGGGGCACCTCTTTTTTTGTGTGTGTGTAATTTTACGTAGCGTTGTGCTACAAGCGATGCCTTTCTGAGCGAGAAACAGCGCCCTAGACGGGACGAAAGGATAGACGAGGCACACGGACACAGCACCGAGTCATTTTTTTTTTTTTTTACCGAAAGAGACGGAAAATGTTGTCGTGTTATATAAAAACAGAAATAGCCTTTGCGATTACGGAACACTTCGGCGTTGTCGACACCGGGGCTATTAATACGCTCGTGTGTGTAGTCGACACAATCTGTAACGCAAGGGAACTCAGCCACTTCATAACAGTCCGCCGGCTGCGGAAAGCGCACCAGCATCGCGTACAGGTGCTTTGCGATGAGTAGCGTAATACCCGTGCCACACGGGCATAGAAAATGACATTTGGTGGCGAAGGCCTTCAGTTCCCGAATGACATTCGTTTCGCCGGCGCTGCTACACGTCCAGAGCGAATGACATTTGACTTGATGATGTCGATCACAGCACCTTCCAAGTGAGCATTGAGTGAATAGCAATAAAAAAAATTAAGAAGCATTTACAAGCTTCATACACATCAGATAATCATCAAATGAAGAAATAAGCGTATTACGCTGTCCTAAGTTTTAGTTTCTTGCTTTGTTTTACAACGTTGCAGCCAACCGTAGCAACCTAAGCCAACACTAGTCAGATCCAGAGCGTAAATAGACTTTAAAATTGACAAGCGTTTCATTATCAATACTTTATTTTCTTCGTATAACGTTCAAAGCATCTTTTTAAGACTTTAGTGCAAATAAAAGACGGGAAATTTCATTTTTAGCTCAATATGATTTGTTTTATATACTTTCATGTAAATCGCACTTCGCGAGTTGTGTCGTCGAGAGTAGGCATTTCTCAGTCAACTGAGTTCTGGCGAAGGCAGTTGGCGGCGAATGGCATTCGGATGAATGCCATTTTGTTCGCCCGTGTGGCACCGCGCGAATGGCAATAAATCTGAAGGCGTTCGGGGGTAAATGCCATTTTTTCTGCCCGTGTGGCACGGGTATGACTTTTCCGACTGCACGGCACACTGTCGACTACGGAATGCGGACGAAATTTCCGGTGACTGGTTGGAATGTGCCAGCGCTGTAAAACCTGAGAGCCATCAGTAGCTGTAACACTGGATGCACGGGCTGTCTTCGGTTGTCCCCACTTTCACGGAGCGGCAACATAACGAGCAGCTGCCCCACGGCGTTCTTCATGAATCTCTACCTAGCGTGTAATTGTTGCTCGTCGTACAACTCCATCGGATTTCCTTGGTCACGTAAAGCGGTTCCAAGAATCTTCGGCAGGCAGTGCGCCTCAAAAAATGCTACGCTTATGGCGAGGCAAGCAAACTCAAAAGCGGCCACCTTTCACGCGACGTCCATTCGAGAGGTGGCCATGTTAGAATAACGCGTGAAGTCGCTTTCAAGCTAGCCCCGCAGCTGACTTGAAACTTGTCCTGACTTCGACCGAGCCAAGTCACCTTCAAGTCATCCGCAAGTTCGAGAACGATTTATGGCGACCGGCAAGACTGTCTTGAGTCAAGAACGAGTCAAGTAACGTCCCTGCATTCGGGGGTTAGTAATCTTTTCAAGCAATAGCTATATGAAGTACGCATGTCGTGTTAAATAATCTTCGCCATGTCATGCGTCACTGTTGGCAACGTCAGAGCATAGCCATCTACGTAGAGGACCAGCGTCACTCCATTGCCGTGTACGTAGGGCCAATTATACGCGCACTTCATTCCCTCATTCTCAGGGCGCGCGCCCGCAAAAGGAAACGGGAGTAGCATTCATCTTGAAATTCGACCTATTTCCGCGGCGTGTAGCGTTGCAAATTTTCGCAGACGTGATCATGAACGCCTCATCTACGCATTGCGCTTGTCAGCTCAAAATCGTCAAACCTGGTCAGTGCCTATTTAACAAAAAATGAAAAAGAGAGAAAACTCCATTGTAGTAGAGGGAGGCCAGTGATCCCGTGGTATAGTTGATGCTTTTGATGACTGTTGAATGTGCCAGCATTCTAGGAAACGCTGGTGGTGCCGTCGTGCACGCATGAAAGAGGAAAAAAAAAAAAACGAGAGCAAGGAAAGAGCGAGCGCCAATGACAGGCGTGGCTGGGCGAGCGCGCGTTTCCAAACGGATGCACGAACGAAGAAATGCGCGGCCCTCGTTGTGGCTGGTCCACGACCTTAGGCATGCGAACGGTGAGGGGGAGCGCATAGTCAGCCCTTCACATTGACGTAATAGGGAGTGGCGCGGCGACTCGGGCGGACAGAGGAGGGGGGGGGGGGCTACGCTGCGACGGACCTGCACTCTCCCCCATCTGTACCCGAAAGGGAACTGCCCATATGCTCATGCCCCCACATCACCACACACTTTGTTGTTGTTAGTGGTTCATGTGGAAAAGGAAGAAGGCACCTAATTTCTGTCTGCCTACGGCGACACGGCGCAGTGCCTTTGGGGTGGGGTGGAGGGGGATGAAAGAGGATAGGAGAAACCACACACTTTCTGTACCTTGCCTTTATGCGTTCTCGCGTTCTCTTTCCCCTCTCCCTCAAGAAGCTTAGCTAATGGCAGGGCTTTTTCAAGCCGCTCGCTACGATTAGCCAGCGCTTCTCTTTTTCGCAAGTCAGACTTTTTTTGACTTTTTTATCTTTTTATAATCCTACCGATTTCTCCTCTCACTGTCTCTTATATCCCCATTCCCTTTATTGAGCGCTCCTCCCCCATACCCTTACCTTTTTCGTACAACATGCTTGTTTTTTTTTCAGTTTTTTTTTTTACTCAACTGCAAGAGTTGCCGAAAAGCGTGCCTGTTCTATTTTCTTATGCGTCTGGGCTACGAGCGGAGAAGGCCGAGCGGCGGGAAGGCGAGTGTTTGGCAGGACTGTACTATGGTTCCTTGCCCAACGAAATAACTCGGAAGCAAGCAGTGCCAGGCTTCGCACGTGGAGCGATGTTATCGCATGTGCCCTTCACGCGACGGTGACCACCTGCAGTCATTTCATCTCTGATTCAGCCGCGTCCATCTATAACGCTAGGACGCGTTTGCGCGCACGTAAAATAGAAGACGCGTAAGCAATATTATCGGTTTGGACTCTGTACAGATCAGCACCGAACTGCATTATTACGCTGACAGTGTTCATATATTTGCGATCACAATACTCCCCCACCCCCGCGGTCGACATTATGTATATCCCCCTCCCACGGGCGAGACACATTTTATGCCCATCCCCGTTGAGTATATCTCCCGGATTGAGTTTCTCCAAACTTGGCAAGTACAGTTCAAAATTCAGTCCTCTGCTCAATAGAACATTGGCAAATATCCAGCAATAGCAAGCATAACTTTTATAACTACAAAAAAGCTATGTGATGGACGTATTAACTATATATGTAGTGCTATATGGTTCTGATGCTTGTACAGTTTCATTAATTTAAACTTAATACATTTGATTTATCTTTCATACCCGCAGCCGAATATACTCAATCTAATTCAGGTGAGGACATGCATATAAAAACAAATAAAACGCGAGTGACGTTTCTGAGGACAATACGAGATTGAAAAATATTGCATGTAAAAATTTTGCCACAACGTTCTATGCGATATAGCAAAAATTTTATGCAGTAGTGTAATAAGACTTGAAAATAACGAGGCATTCTTTTATTTGTGCTGTTCATTAATGACATTCTTCAGAACATATGCGTCCGAATCTGGCTGTTCGCGAACGTCTGCGCATATGCCATTATACCAAAAAATATCTAGCCCCTGGAATCAGGTCATAATCAACCAAGCAATAAAGGGGCACTAAAGAGCAAAAACATTTCTCGCGTATTAGTAAGGTACAATTTTGAAATCCTGAAAACGCCACTCTTGCCACAAAAGTATACGCTTGGAAAGCGCGCAGACGCACGGAAAGAAGATGCGGGAGGAGACGCCGCCATGATTCCCGCGTCAAACATCACGACGTAAATGTTGGAAGCATATACAGGGTCCGATAGCTTCTTATCGATGAAAATGCTATTGTCATCAATGGGTGCCTAAACAGAGTATATGAAATTCCAAACAAATGTCATCGAGCCAATGCCAGGAAAGTACGAAAAATACATTTAGAATTTCCTACATCATGCGCAGATTTCGGCGCGCAATTCAAAAATTGAACTTCAACCTTGACTTCTCTGCTAATAATCAACTTATCACACTCAAACTTATGTCCTTAAGAGTTCGATATATCAATCTACAAGTCATTGTTTCTCGCTAATATTCCTCCAAGTATACTTGCCTACTGATGTTGCACATTGCAGATGACAATCCATAGTTAAAAAATTGCAGTGCATCCATGACTAAAAAAAACAGCCGAAGTTGGAGACTTATAGGGCCCATATTTATATATGATCAGAGAATATTAGAGAGCTGTTGAACTTCCCAACGTGAGTGTTTCTCCAGGAGACCAGCAATGCAGCTCCGTAGGCGCCCCTATACAATTGAAGGTCGTATTAGGCCATGTACTTGCTTGTTATCATTTACCACGTTGCTGTGTTAAAATAAATGTTGATAATTTTTATTTCCCACTTGACAGCGCTTGGTAAGGCAGTACTACTGTCATCTCATTTCCATATTTTACCTAAGTCACTGCTTTGCGAAATGTTGCCTAATGTTCTTTGTATGTGCGTGTGTGCAATGTTGTTTATTCCTTCATGCTTTTGTTGTGTTGTGTATTTACCGACCCCGGAATAAGACCTTCATCGTATACGCTGGCAGTATACGTAGCAAAATAAAGAAAGGAATTGTTGCACACATTTTATTAAAAAAGTATGTGATGTCCAAGCGTCACAGCTGGGACACTGCGTGCAATTACCCATGGGTGTATGCATGATCAAAAAGGATCAAAATAATGTATTTTGATCCTTTGGCAATCCTTTCTTATTTGTGGGTGTACAATGGGCGTATGTCCAGATGCAACACCCATGGCTGTCTGTGGGTGAAATAATGTCTTTTCACCCTTCGACACCCATTTTTTATTTTTGGGTGTACAATGAGTGTATGAACATATACAACACCCATAGGTGTAATATTAAAAAAACAACAATGGGTGTTGTATTTGGACATACGCCCATTGCACACCCAAAAATGAGAAATGGGTGTGCAAAGGGTGGAAAGAGGCATTATTTCACCCTTTCGGATAATATTGAGAGAAAATATAGGTGTATTATAGGTGTTTTGTTGAAAAAAACGCCCTTAAGGGTGTGAAATGATTTGCAGTGTATCACTGTTCTACAGCGTATGTAAAAAAAAATCACGGCATATTCGACCCAAGAACCGCTGTTGATTCACTTCACTGACCACAAAGAGGTTAGAACAAAGGCTTAACGAAAGTCGCGTTCCACTAACATATATGGATGGATGGGTAAAAACTTTATTGGGTCCTGAAGGATTCCACTCCCGTTTTACAGCGGTAAGATTCCTCGTAAAGGGACGGAGATGCCTAGCCTCACCGCCTCATCAGAGGCCTTCTGGGCAGCCTTGAGCTGTTTTATGAGGACCGGAGTCATGAGGAATAAATGAAAGGCATATTCGCAAAATTCTTGATTTTTTTCTTGTAAAGAAGCACACCTCCAGAGCATGTGGTTTCTAATAAAACATTATATTTTCTGTAAACCGTATCAGCCCCGTATTTGTCACGTCTTTACATGACGCTCGAGAGGGCAAAATGTACGGAGGATTCAAGGTTTACCATGAATCCTGCGAATACATTTTTTCTGGCTATTTACCTTGTATAAAGTATATTACTGCACAGGCCCCGGCCAACCCGAAAGCCCGGGCCGGGCCGAATGGGATGGTTGAATCAGTCTCAGGCTGGGCACGGGCCCGTGAGCGTCGGGCGCAGACCTGAGGCAGGCTTGCAATAGGCCCATGTCTCTTACATATTGGTGTAAAGGCGTGTGTAAGCTGTTTGGCCTTGTTGTGCCGACTTATTATTCAACTGAACTTGTCGACTGAAAAGATGAAGTCATCTGATGATGATTGATGGATTTGTGGGGTTTAACGTCCCAAAACTACCATATGATTATGAGAGACGCCGTAGTGGAGGGCTCAGGAAATTTCGACCACCTGGGGTTCTTTAACGTGCACCCAAATCTGAGTACACGGGCCTACAACATTTCTGCCTCCATCGGAAATGCAGCCGCCACAGCCGGGATTTGATCCCGCGACCTGCGGGTCAGCAGCCGAGTACCTTAGCCACTAGACCACCGTTGCGGGGCGTGAAGTAATCTGAAATGAAGCCTGCCAAAGCAATAGAACATGCTTGAACCACGTGACTTGATCTGCCACACGGGCGCTAGAACCTGATGAAAGTTGGCCACGTCTAAACCTTCCACCTGTTCTTCCCCAACATAGTGGGCCACTTTTTTCTTTCTGCCACACATCTCATTCTCCTCCATTGTCGCTGTCGTGAGCTCAAGCCTGCAACCCCGACCACGAGCCACAGACAGCCAGACTTCATTCACACCTTTACACCGAGGCCTTCGAGCATCAGTCCATGCTCGCGCTTTGGGTCCCTGCGGGGGATCGCGCTTCGCACATCAGACACCGCGTTATGGGGGAAGCGCTTAAGATGCCACATGTTGGTTCACTTCGGCGCTCTAACAGCCAGTTGTTTTGAAAACTCTTAGCCCGGTCTTGCATTGCGGCATAGTACTTTCAAAGATCGAAGGCGGTCACTCGAAGACGACGAGATAGGCACCGTCAAGCAACAACGAGGGCGGTGGCTCACTCACTGATTGGTATGTCTCACTTTCACAGATCCATGTCGGAATGGTGGTGGTGAGTCACCGCCACCAGACACCCAACACGCCCCGTTCAACGAAAGAAGCCACCAGCTGGTTCACTTGAGCGCTCCAATATAGACTTCTTTGGAAGCCCTTAGTCCACTCTTGCTTTAAGACATAACACTGTCAAACATTGAAGGCTGTTACATGAAGAATGCGTGATATATAGGCACCTTCAGGGAACAGCAAGGACGATGGTTCGCTTGCTATGGGTTTGGCTCTTTTTGACAAATTTATGGTACAGTGGTGGCGGGGACTCGGGAAGAAGTTTGGGCGAGATTACCTTCTTATATTGAGCGTGAAAACATATATAGTGTACGATGGGGCCCCCCGATGACTTGACACGACTACTTTTATTTATTTAAGCTGCCCAGTCTGGTGTATGTAACGTTGCCCAGCCTGGTGTGGCCAGCCCAGAACCAGCTAGAGCATGTTTTCTTATTGGATTGTATTGGGCAATAAATCGCGTTTTTAAAAGACTTGATACATTTAATCAACAGCCCCACCTCGTATGCATTTTATGTAGACTCGAACTATGAATTTTTACACTTTTTTCACACTTTACGGCAGTATAATTTCGATTTTAGGAATGCAAAAATAATATTCCAGCACGGAGTACAACCGAAAACCAGATATTGTTCCAGCCAGTTTATATTGCCTTGCACTTATTTCGCAAAAATCTTCTGGGCTTAATTAACCGACAGCATACACAGTACCAGTGAAGGTAGTGACACTGAAGGAAGTTCTTAAAACATTAGAAAATATCTTGTTTGCAGCAGATATCTTCACAGTTACCGAAGATCTGACAGTGTCTCGTTTTTTGCTCAATGCATAAGTGGCTAAAACGTGACCCGCGCCAAGTACAAGCCATATTACAAAACACCGGGCTGGGCTCGTGCAGGCCAGGATCGAGCCCGGGTCGGAAAGATCGGCCCATGCAGTGTGCTAGTATAGACGTCTTCAAAGTGAAAACCTATAGAATTGGCACATCAGCAGCCAAGCTCATCTCCGAGAAACTAGAACAGCAGTGGCGCCTTGTGATGTGTGGTGCGCGTTCAAAGTGCGCGCCTTCGAAAAGTGCGCGTCACGGAAAAAAAAAAAAACAAAAGGAGAAATACCAGAGTGCACGTGCGGTGCTGCTTAAACAAGAATGACGACGTTAAAGAGCGTCAAGCACGAGGATGCGTGGCAGGACGTGAAGTAAACAAAAGGTAAAACATCCAATGGGCAGCGAACACGGAGATTTCAAGGCCCAATGGCTTGACACCACGAAACAGGAGTATCTCCAATGAGAACGAGACAAGTGGGCCAGAGCTGAAGCAGGAGCCTGGGGAGACCAGAGCAAGGGGAATTCGAGGCAGGCAGTGCAAGCGGAAGGTCGTCACCGGACCGGGCGCTGAAGATGGGCCGTTGGGTTCCGGACCCGAGCCTACAGGACTTCCACCGGCCGGGGCCTCCTGCTGTCGGGTTCCCGCTCCAAAGGACCGTGGCCATCCGGTCCTGAACTCCTTTCCAGGGCCTGCGGACTTTGGTTCCGGCAGGCGAGCTACAGCCGTCGGGCTCCGGGCCCGAGCTGTGCGCCCAGCTGCTTGACTAGGTCGACCCTAGTTCCCGGACGCGTCGCCACCAGCCTGCGTTCTCCCGTCTCCGACGTGTCCACGCTCCTCAAGCCGAAACCATCACGATTTGGTAGGGCTTTTCGACGTGTCGCCAGCAGCCAGCGTTCCCTCGTCCTCGTCCAGCCCACGCACTGACGCAGGAGTCACGGCGTTCCGGTTTCTCATCACCGCCGAAAACCAACTTGTGGGTGAGACTGCACCGATACTCTTGCGCTACTCCCATCACTCAGCCTCTTTCGAACGTTAGGTTTAGTTACTGACTTTGAACGTTCTTGTTGGGTGTTTACAGATGTGTTTCGTCATGTCCAGTCAACTGTTTATTAAGTGTTTTGTTTTGTGAGGAATCTTTGCCTTTTTACTTTTCAATTAAACTTTTTGTGTGTTTCTTGGAAACCGAACGGCTTTGTCCTTATTAACAAAACTCTCTGAGGCTCAACCAGGAGAAAAACAAATCAGCAACAAGAACCCTGCATCACAAATTGGCGTCCGCGACAGGACGAAGCCGTTGGTTTGACACCTTCATTTATTGACGCGGTTGACATCATGTCGAATATGCGAGAGCTAATGGCCTTGGCGGATCGCATGGGAATTGATGGGGCGGATTTTAAAGCATGGTACGAGGAGAAGGAGGCACGAGCACGAGAGGAACGGGCTGCGGAACGAGAAGCTCGAAAGGAACAGTTGGAACGGGAGACGCAGGCCAAGAAGGAGCAGCTTGAGCTCGAGACGCGCGAAAAAGAAAAACAGCTCGAACTGGAGACACGCGCAAAGAAGGAGCAGCTGGAATTAGAGAACCAAAACCTGCAACTGCGTCTTAGACTTGCCGAAGCTGAGAATAGCCGTGTAGAGACAAGAACTGTTGACTCAGCACCAGGCTCAGCACAAGAAAGGAGTGTTTCATGCAGCGTGAATCCTCATAAGTTGATACCGGGATTTAATGAAAGCCGGGACGACTTGGACGCCTATTTAAAAAGGTTCGAGAGAGTCGCCATCGGTCAAGAATGGCCTAGGGACAAATGGGCCACAGCTTTAAGTTTATGTTTGAGCGGAGAAGCCTTAAAGGTGTTTGGAAGACTTTCGCCGGAGGATTCACTCGATTATGATAAAGCCAAGTTGGCGTTGCTCCAGCGTTTCCGTTTTACGGCCGAAGGGTATCGGGAAAAGTTCCGACAAAGCAAGCCACAGGACGGCGAAACAGGCAAGCAGTACGCAACTAGGCTACTGAGTTTTTTCGATCGTTGGGTCGAAATGTCGAGGACCGGAAAAGAATATTCGGCTCTTCGTAACTTGATAGTTACAGAACAGTTCTTAAGAAACTGTCATCACCGTTTGGCACTTTTCCTGCGAGAAAAGAACTTCAACAAGCTAGAGGACATGGCCGAGGCCTCAGATAACTTTTTAGAAGCTCAGAGGCAAGTCAACCTGTTAGTTTTCCGAGAAAAAGTGGAATCTAAAAGCAATACGAAAAAAAGTGGTAGTTACTCGGAGAGAGGAGCAGTACGTTGTTTTGTATGTGGCAAAATGGGTCACAGGGCATCGGAGTGCCGATCAAGGCCAAAACAACCTTTCTGTGGATATTGTCAGAAGACGGGGCATGATTCCAAAACTTGCTCAAAGAAGAACGGTTCAGCCAACAAGACGTCATGTCTTTTGTCGCCAGAGGAGCACTCAACGGAAGTAATATGTTCCCGGCCAGAGAAGCTTTCAATTTGTGATGCAGGGTTCTTGTTGCTGATTTGTTTTTCTCCTGGTTGAGCCTCAGAGAGTTTTGTTAATAAGGACAAAGCCGTTCGGTTTCCAAGAAACACACAAAAAGTTTAATTGAAAAGTAAAAAGGCAAAGATTCCTCACAAAACAAAACACTTAATAAACAGTTGACTGGACATGACGAAACACATCTGTAAACACCCAACAAGAACGTTCAAAGTCAGTAACTAAACCTAACGTTCGAAAGAGGCTGAGTGATGGGAGTAGCGCAAGAGTATCGGTGCAGTCTCACCCACAAGTTGGTTTTCGGCGGTGATGAGAAACCGGAACGCCGTGACTCCTGCGTCAGTGCGTGGGCTGGACGAGGACGAGGGAACGCTGGCTGCTGGCGACACGTCGAAAAGCCCTACCAAATCGTGATGGTTTCGGCTTGAGGAGCGTGGACACGTCGGAGACGGGAGAACGCAGGCTGGTGGCGACGCGTCCGGGAACTAGGGTCGACCTAGTCAAGCAGCTGGGCGCACAGCTCGGGCCCGGAGCCCGACGGCTGTAGCTCGCCTGCCGGAACCAAAGTCCGCAGGCCCTGGAAAGGAGTTCAGGACCGGATGGCCACGGTCCTTTGGAGCGGGAACCCGACAGCAGGAGGCCCCGGCCGGTGGAAGTCCTGTAGGCTCGGGTCCGGAACCCAACGGCCCATCTTCAGCGCCCGGTCCGGTGACGACCTTCCGCTTGCACTGCCTGCCTCGAATTCCCCTTGCTCTGGTCTCCCCAGGCTCCTGCTTCAGCTCTGGCCCACTTGTCTCGTTCTCATTGGAGATACTCCTGTTTCGTGGTGTCAAGCCATTGGGCCTTGAAATCTCCGTGTTCGCTGCCCATTGGATGTTTTACCTTTTGTTTACTTCACGTCCTGCCACGCATCCTCGTGCTTGACGCTCTTTAACGTCGTCATTCTTGTTTAAGCAGCACCGCACGTGCACTCTGGTATTTCTCCTTTTGTTTTTTTTTTTTCCGTGACGCGCACTTTTCGAAGGCGCGCACTTTGAACGCGCACCACACATCACATACGCCCCCCTTTTATTCAAGTTTTTTTTTTTTTAGAAAAAAAAAAACTGCCGATGAGTGCGCGTTCTGCACTACGTCACAATTAAACCACATATTTGCACCACGCAGTTCAACACATCACCGGGCTACAGTTCGCTACATCGTCCAAATGTCCACACTTAAACTTTAGATTCACCCAATTGCATTTAAAAGTTCTGAAACCCGGAATAAACCTTTTTACTACAAAATCGACTATGGACAAAGCTACTTGTGTCCGCATCTAAAAGTCGAAGTCCAGAAAGAGCTACCGGTTTTCTAACCCTACACTCAGGTTATCGCGTCCCAAACCAGACGCACTGCCCTTCTCGCACGTTTCGAAAGTAACTGTGGCAAGCATGCTTTTATGCACTTTCGCTGAAACGCGTGTCTGCGCCCCCGCCGGCCACATGAACGCTTACCGGTCACAGAGGAACAGGGCGCGGTCTCGAGCCGTCGGCGTCGACACGAAACGCACTGAGACACGAATGTCCAAATGCCACAATCTCTCACACAAATGCTTTCTTTTAGTTCACCATCTAATGAACACAAGCTCGGGGTGCCCTCAGCAAGCCCAAACGCTCCGACAAGCGTGTGAGGTTCCTGGATTCTTGAGAAGGGATGCCGTTGTGCTCGGTCATTATACAGCTCATCTTGAGTGGACTTAATTATAGGTTCAAAACCAATCACGTTCTCAGGTTCAAGACCCTGTCTGGCATTCTCCATACCTACCATCGAGCCCACCTCCGATTCGATACTGTTTATTTTGAAGAGTGCTTCAGCACTCCCATCGTGTTTTCTCGGACAAATAGCAGTAACGCTATCCTGTGAACTAGAATCCCCTCTCTCTCTGAGTGAGATATACGTATGGTCTAGGACCATTGACGTGGTGCCGGCTGCTACCTCTGTCGGTACAAAACAATCAGTGGCCACTATATCAGAGCCTTCATGGCATTCGCTGCCATCTTCCCAATGACGTTCTAGCGCTCCTTCCATGGAGCTATTGAGAGGTAGCCCTACCCCTTCCCGAAATGTGCTCGGCCTTTGAGACGTTCTGATACACACCTCATTCTGAATGGAACTTCTTTGTTCCCTGCTATCGAAGCTTTGCTCCACAACATTTTCCACAGCTTCTAGGTCGCCCATATCCAGGCGCTCTTCTTCATAGGTGCTTGGCCTCTCAGAGGTCCCCAAGCAGCTAACGGAAGTAATATGTTCCCAGCCAGAGAAGTTTTCCGTCGCTTCAACAAACTCCTCATGACTCCTGCCTTCTTGGCTGTCCACCTCTCTGCCTTCCTCTATCTGAGCTTCTCGCTCCGAAGTAAGGCTGTCGCGAGGCTCGAGGCCAACCTTGCAGGAATCGACTTCCCTCCAGCAAACGCTGCTATCGGCGCAAACATTCACCGCTTGCTCGACCTTCTGCATCGCCAGCTGCCCCTTTTTCGCCATCGCAAGCTCGAGTCGCCGCTCGAAGTCCACCCTCTCTAATTGGAGCTGCTGCTTCAGTATGCGTGTCTGACGCTCTAGCAACACTTTATTTTCACGCGTTACGCGCTCTAGCTCCTCCTTCTTAGCTCTAAGCACCAATTCAAGCTTTTCCTTCGCCGCCTTTCGTTCTGCAGCCCGTTGCTCACGCTCCCTCTCCATCCGCTCCTCGTACCATACTCTAAACTCCGCTCCCGTCAGTCCCATTTTATCCGCCAACTCAATTAACTCCCACGTGTTCGTCATCGTGTTAACCGCGTCAAAAAATCTACTGGAAAAACAAACGACTTTGTCCTGTCGCTGCGGACGCCAATCTGTGATGCAAGGTTCTTGTTGCTGATTTGTTTTTCTCCCGGGCTGAGCCTCAGAGAGTTTTGTTAATAAGGACAAAGCCGTTCGGTTTCCAAGAAACACACAAAAAGTTTAATTGAAAAGTAAAAAGGCAAAGATTCCTCACAAAACAAAACACTTAATAAACAGTTGACTGGACATGACGAAACACATCTGTAAACACCCAACAAGAACGTTCAAAGTCAGTAACTAAACCTAACGTTCGAAAGAGGCTGAGTGATGGGAGTAGCGCAAGAGTATCGGTGCAGTCTCACCCACAAGTTGGTTTTCGGCGGTGATGAGAAACCGGAACGCAGTGACGCAGGAGTCACGGCGTTCCGGTTTCTCATCACCGCCGAAAACCAACTTGTGGGTGAGACTGCACCGATACTCTTGCGCTACTCCCATCACTCAGCCTCTTTCGAACGTTAGGTTTAGTTACTGACTTTGAACGTTCTTGTTGGGTGTTTACAGATGTGTTTCGTCATGTCCAGTCAACTGTTTATTAAGTGTTTTGTTTTGTGAGGAATCTTTGCCTTTTTACTTTTCAATTAAACTTTTTGTGTGTTTCTTGGAAACCGAACGGCTTTGTCCTTATTAACAAAACTCTCTGAGGCTCAGCCCGGGAGAAAAACAAATCAGCAACAAGAACCTTGCATCACACGCCTAAGGTCACCAGAGCCAAGAACACAGCGATTGCAAGAGCGTTCTTGAAAGGACTAAATTTTCTGGATGGGAACCATGGCGTATACGGTGGAGCAGCACAGTTGCCTAGAATATCTACTAGAATGAACTATGGCCCCGCAATTGTTCAGCCACCACTGGAATGATGGGTAGTAGACTGATTTGCCTGGTCTTCGTACTTACAAGCGTCGAATGCTCTCGTGGTTTTGTATATTGTTGTGTTTTATTTCTTTCGGATGAAAGAATGGGTCATTGTGTACTTCGTAAGCCGATTTGATTTGGTGAGCCTGAAAGGTTCATGTGGTGAAACGAACAATCTGAACATCTGCTCAACTTTGACTTGTGAAAAAGCGGCTTCAAGCCTCGTGGAGCCAAACGAATCCGGAAGGACGAAATTTTTACAAATCCGTGTACTAGCCATCATTCCCATGCTGGTTGAAGCGCCATACGATGGGGCGTCTATAGACGCTAGCACCAGAGTTCTCTCTAGTTTATTATTAGAAAACTTCATCCCCTGAATGGTGCACAATTCCGAAAGAAACCGTTCGTTCACCCATATTTTCTTTGGCAGATTGATTTCAAGAAGGCTTTTTACGCTATCACAGATTTTAAAGTCTCATGGATGCTTATCCGACGGTCTATGAAGCATGGCGCCATTAAACCAACCTTTAACGTCTACATTTCGCTGTGTGCTTGATGTTTGCTTGTGGAGATCTAGTCTTTGAGTATTTACATACCCGCCACACCCATTCGTTTAGGGGCACTATGGCAATTCACAGATGGATGGATGGTCAAAGCGTTGTAAATACCTCAATATCACCCAGAACTTGAAAGATGACCGTATAAAGGAGTATATATGCCTATGTGACTGTATATAGTGACTAATTTGTCTTGCCGAGGCTGAAAGATAGGACTACGCGAGAGATCGTTGAGGGCTTTTTCATACACAATTCTGGTGACGTATGTGAGGAGAGGCCATCGGTCAACCTTCATAAGCTCGAGATAGATTGTCTATAACCACCAACCTGTAATAATAACCACGTTTTTTTGTTTTTTCTTTTTGTGTGTGTTATCTGAAAATAAACTTCAGTGTTTAGTCTGTGCCTGTCTGTGCCATCTTCCTACTTTTCTTTTTTTGCTTATATGCCATACACAATGAACTACCCGACGCTCGATTTTTCTATGATATGTAGAAGAAGAAAGGGAAACTCGGAAGGAAAGAAGCATGTATTGAAAGTTTATTCTGCTGCACTAGCATTAAACCCCAGTGGGGGCAATCATGCAGTCTTATTCTTCTTCCCTATATGTGCGGTTTGAGTTCCCTACGACAGGTAGGGAACCGTGTTTAAGCTCAACGATCGTCGTCGGCTATTCGCTGGGCTAACAGTTGTCTTTTTTATTTTCAGTCAATCCGTATGACGTAGTGGTGTTTCTTCAATTTTCGTGTGGCGCAAGCATTTTCATGATGGACCGAGACTACATGACCACCGTGATGCCATGCAATGGGCGCCAAAGAGCCCAGTTTACTTTAAGGGGATTCACCACGTCGTGATAACGTCATAATTGCGCCACAAGTTCTGTCGGCCTTGTGAGGGCAAAATGCCATCTTAGAATGAGTTCATAAGGTGAAATCAACATTACCATGGGAATTCACCACTTGACGCGATGTTGTGGCAGGAGACACCGACAAGCCAAAACCATAGTGTGCTTCACACCTAAGAAATTTCCTAGTGAAAGTAGCACTTCACCCTAATCATAATAGATTAAATTTACAAACGCTTTTACCCACGACGTCCTCTAAAAGTGCGTGGTTTCCTGTCTGTTTCTTTCTCCATCTTTAATACTATATACTCTACGCTTTTCCCTGTGTAAGTTGCATACTAGTCCTCTTAGGCTACTTAAAATCCCCGCCTTTTCTTTCCATTCGAGTGGCTTGTTGGGCGAGCTGGTTGATTCTTAACGTAGCTTTCGGCACAAAATAAACACGAGAGACGAACAAGTGCAAGCTTTTCTATCTTGTCCTTTGCTTCCTTTCATTGTGAAAGGGGTTAATGCAACTTCTCAGTGCGATAGCTCGGTTTTAGCATGGTCGACAGCTATAGGCTAGTTGATATGATTCTATATTATTTCAAGCAGCGCGAACTACAGAACGATGAAATGTGCACGACGATTTGTGTTCACATCTTCGTGCGGTCGTTTGCGCTGCTTTAAGTAACATAGAGTTTGGTTTTACTTGGCTCCGGGAAATCGATTCCCATTTTTTGCTGGCGTTTATCTTCAATGCTTGTCACCCCGCCGTGGTGGTCTAGTGGCTAAGGTACTCGGCTGCTGCCAGCAGGTCGCGGGATTGAACTCCAGCTCCGTCGGCTGCATTTCCGATGGAGGCAAAAATGCTGTATGCCTGTGTACTCTGATTTGGGTGCACGTTAAAGAACCCCAGGTGGTCGAAATTTCCAGAGCCCTCCACTACGGCGTCTCTCATAATCATATGGTGGTTTTGGGACGTTGAACCCCACATATCGATCAATCAATCAATCAATCACTCCAATGCTTGCCCCGGTCTAGGCAAGGATGACCAGAAGTCACCTCGCTTCGGCTGCACGCCACGACAAGACTGCCGATGTGTTGCACTTAAAGACAACACACAGGCGCTGTTCGGCCCGAAGGCGCAGTGAACTTGGATGCAGCCAGCGCATTCAAGTAACGTTACGTCTGGTGGTGGTGCACAGAAAACACGCGATGAGATTCCGTACATTTTCGCGCAATAGTGTTTCGCCGAGCGTCTTCAGGCGGCATTGACTTTGAAGGTTAGAAGTACGCAACGAAGCGTATTATAGGCTAGAACCAGTTAGAATATAAAACGCATATATGTTACAAATACTATTCTTTTTCTGTGTGTGACAAAACTGTTCTAAATAGAAGGATTACAGACGTTACGCAACATGAGTTCCAAATTTTCGACTCAACAACATGGTCTCAGTAAATGGCGAAGCATCAACATCGAGATCTATAGAGCTTCCTTTTTTTAAATATTATCAGAGTGTGCGAGCTTATCGTGCTGTCATAAAAGTTGAGAAATAACGCATCGACGAACTGCTAAGACGAGTCCAATGGCTCACGAGATTTTTTCTGTCAAGCGCCTGAAAAAATACGCACAAGAGATACCATCCATCCGCTGTACTACCTGTTGACATTTTTCTGCTTGCGTCGAACTGCTGCTATTCGCCTTTATGGTTTATGTGGGGCAGGGCATCAGCGCTATTTGTTCCCTACGGACGCATCCACTACAACTTTGATCGTTTAGGAAACGTACGGGGTCTCCCAAAACGACTAGGACCATGGCAGTAAAACGTTCACTGCAGAAGGGTGTTGCCGTTTGTCAAAGAGTCCTTCACGAATGGCTTGCTTGCGTTTTGATTAAAAAGACACGCAGTACGCACCGTTCTAGATTGTCCACGACGTTCAAGTTCGGGTCATTAAGGCGCGGGGGTCAATACGGGTATGGTGCAGGAAGGGCCCATTATTCTAAACGATGTGTCTGGATGCGAGCCATGTAGCAAGGCATGTTCTCTGGACGTCGGCTCGCATTTGCGTAAGGACGCTTGTGGGAAAACAGAATCTGGTGAAGTCGAATCTGTTCCCCAACTCCCCAAACTGTACTCTCCCCTTAATCTGTTCTCCCGTGGTGAGGGAGCTCCCCTGTCATAGCGTTAACGCTGGCTTCTTTGTTCCCCGCCTCATGCTGCGTGGATATATTGAAAATATGGGTGGTGAGTGAAGACAAGAAAATGCTTGGCTGTTCCTGCAACTGGAGAGTTTCAAGGTGTTTTACAGTACACTTCAGTGCCGGTGCACGCCACTTTGACCATCGGAACTTGTGGTAAATCTTCCGTGGGGAAGAAATCAAATCTAGAGCGAAGTCTTCCCCGATTCCTATTTAAACTGAAAAAAAAAGAAACGCAGAACCTATAGTTTCTGCAAATTAAATTTCACCGGATGCTTAGGTGCTACTCCGGCAGAAGTTTTAAACACCACAAAGGTACGACGTATGAAGCAGTGAGAGAGCTGGCATTGTACAAATGGGCTGAGAGGAGCTGATAGGAACTGTCCATGGTTGCTACTTTATTCTTTCACCACTTTCATAGGACTCACATTCAATAACAGATTTATAGAGTGTTATTCCTTGCTGAAACCATGAGCCATACATGAATTAAGATCTCAGGTATCATTCAGATGGTCTGGAGTTCCTAATTGGCTACAGAAGATTCAAGTAGACTTGGTTGATGCATTAGGCTGCCACCAAAATAAGGCCGCATTCAACATGAGAACTAATAGATAGAAAAAGTTTATAAAAAGAAAAAAAGAAACTCTGCAGGGCTACCGGCCCAGGCTCAGGCCACCCCGACGTTTTGTGCGGTGAGGCCTAGCCTTTCCACCGGTGTCCGGGCCCGCTGGATTGCCCAACATATGCTCTCGTGCCTGCATGGCTGCGATACGCCCTAGGCGCTGGGCCATTATGTCGGGCCATCTATATTTCTTAGCGAACTTCGGTGATTTTGAGCGTATCTATCTATCTATCTATCTATCTATCTATCTATCTATCTATCTATCTATCTATCTATCTATCTATCTATCTATCTATCTATCTATCTATCTATCTATCTATCTATCTAGCTGCCTGCGACATTTAGCTCTCCTGGCCGTTTCGATAATGGTATCAATACCAATCTTAGTATGGTATAAGATGACTGTATGAAGAACAAATCGGACTTGTCATAACAGGAAAATGATGATATGTATGTCATGAATGTCACGATTTACAATTCATGGTCCTGCAGCTCTTGCAGTGGTTTCCTTCACATGATATGTTGCAAAACTGGTGTGGTATGACAAGATTGCATGGCGAACACAAGCGACAGACCCTAACATGAAAATCATCACATGCGTGTCATGTGACAACATGACTACATGACATGCTCATGATGCGCGCACGGCCGTTTCGCTAGCGTTCCATACACCAAATTTGCTATTACGTTACGCTAATGGATGACGAAGGTATGTGACTGGTGTAAACATAATGGTCGTAAGATGCGTGTCATGTAACAACATGACATGTAACGCTCATGATGCGCTCGTGGCCGTTTCGCTAGCTTCACATATACTAAACTCGGTATTACGGGACGCCAATGGATGACAAAGGTATGTGACTGGTGCAAACATGATACTCATAAGATGCGTGTCGTGTTAGAACATGACTACATTCCACAGTCAAGATGCCAATACATTTCGACGTGACGTGGTGCGCGTGCTCACCGGCGTTCATTTTGTCGCGTCACGCTGTCGTTTCCACGCCAGGCGCGGGTCCTGCCATATACGCGCAGGTGCGCGCCACACTGCGTTGCTTTGACGCATGTGCGTTTCAGCGCATCCGACGTCCCTTCGCCACGAAAAGAGGGAGACGCATTGTTGTCTGGTTAACGCATCGGCGCGAAATGCAGCATGTCGCATTTCGCACCGGTTGCCGTCGGGCCGCGCCGATGGACGCTGGCCACGCCTGGCGTCATACTGAGTGCTCGCGTTTGGCTAACGTAGCGTCACTGTGGCCAGCGCGCCCGCGCGTCAACGCAACATGGGAGTATATTGGGCCCTTTATGATGCGCTCACGGCAATTTCGCTTGCGTCACATATACACCAAATTTATTATTACGGTACGTGAATGTATGACAAATATTTGACTGGTGCAAACATGATAATCCTGACACGCGTGTCATGTAGGAACATGACAACATACCACGCTCTTAGCATGCCCACGGTCGTTTCGCTAGCTCCACATATACTAAATTTGGCATCTCGTGGCGTGAATAGATGACGAAGGTAAACGACACATTCAAACATGATAATCACGACACGGAAGTCATCTACGGCATCATTTACCTCCACCTCGTAACGTTATGCTGATTTTAAAGTGAATATCAATATTTCTCACTCGTGCTTCGCATATCATCAATTCCCTCTGTACTTGGGATCTGCCAATTTTTTCGCACTTGACTTCTGTCTCTAGATCCCACCGTCGGCAAATATCACTGAAAAACAGCAACGAAGAACGTGTTTTAACAAGTAGGGGAAAGCTGTTCTTTTCCGTTCATGACACTGTTCGTTTTCCTTTCTCCCACAAAGAACAAAGTTAGAAACGCACATTAGAAACTATTGGAACACGAGTTTTTATTAACCCACTTTCGAAAATATTCTTAACTTTACCTGGAGAAATTGTATTAGGCTTCGGTGGCTCAGGTCTTGGATGTTACCATAAGAATGTCTTCGGCACCATATATATGATCTCGTTCTAGCTACTAAACGAGTACCATATTAGTGATGTCCTCAAAAATTTTCGTTATTAAAATGTGGTAAAATCTCACAATATCTTCGAAATAGTTCGATAAAGTTAATAAGGCGCTCAGTAATGCCAGCGCAAGAGCATGTTGCATTTAGTCTTAAGTTAGTGTATTACGTATTATTGTCATTTCAACTCTTACTGTTTGAAATCTCCTAACGTTTTTCGAATAGCCTTTCTAATTTTCAACTAATTATTCTTTGTCAATCCCGCAGACCAGGTACGTACCGTTGTTTCGAAGAAAAAACAAACACACCAACATTTCAAGAGCACAGTTTTTTTACAGCCAACGACTAACCCAGACATAGTCTCGCATCGACTCAACGAACGAAGCATGGCTGGAGCAGGAAATATCGTCAGTTCTTGTGGCTTCTGCGATGCGAGAGCGACGTCGCCTCTTTACGTCTATAAACACACGTAAAGAGGGCGAATATCGACGAAGCGTAAACAGCCATGGCTGGCTTCGAGGCTGGCTTCACAGCGGAGCCCGAACATGGCGTCTGATTCGCTCGGGTAAGGAAAAAAAGCGGCTTCCCGTTAGAGATATGCATTACCGAATCCGATGGACCCTGAGCACGGCAGACGCTCGTCAAGCGAATAGATATCGAATAGCCGCGACTCCTCGTCCTCGAGCGAGTCCGATATTCGCGTGCTTTCTTCTGTGGTTATGCGGCTTATGTCGGGAAGTTCAAGGCTGATGTATACGAAGATCTGAGAACACAGCTACGATAAAAAAAAAGCAGTCACGAAAATGTTTTGTGGGTGAAGTAAACGAGAACTATTTGATCTTTGAAGTAGCGTCATCATTACGCGCATGCTTACGGCTAATGATATAGCTCCTCTGGAAATCACTCACGATCATTGCGCGCTCTTGAATCAAACGAATATATATTCACAGAAAAAGTGCTTTATAAAGAGCTGATATTTCACATGCAGATGCATTGCCAACCTTAAAAAAACTGATGGCACCACATAGCATTGTAGCCAAGAAGACAACAAAGAACCAAAAAAGAAAAGTGCTTCATCTTAAGAATGAAGGAACTGATGTCATGTAATACATTTAATACCCTCAAAAAAAGGACCTTTCGTGAGCTCGACAAGCATTTATTAAATTGGAAATAACTACTAAGTTGGTTTACGAGATGCTGCATGCATCACGATTATGTCATTTATTAAGCCACTATACATTGTTTATAAAAAATAATGAGTTCATTATTCACCATACGCTACTTCAGAGATCGCAGCAATGATGAATTTCAAATTGAAAATTGAGGAAACATGGTCGGGAACGATCACTGTCATTGTTAATCACAGATTAAGCCAAAGATAAAAACTCACGGGGTCGCCTAAAACGCAGCTCGATGGTGATATCCATCTGCTGCAGCTCTTTTACCACGCACTTTACATGGGTGATCAACGTTTACCAATTAACTTTCATTAATTAAATATTGGTAATGAAACGTTCACTAATTGACTCGTAGTTGTTTAGTTTGATATTATTATTGTCATATAATGGACGGCCGTTCTTTCACTCGCTTGTTCATGGCAAACGGGCACTCACTTCGACGCCCGCACCGGCTCACGGCAACGCAGCTTTTTCAAAGCTATCTGAGCGGCGCGCGCCGCTTCGCAGAAGCTTACCATTTCGTGAGGGTGACGGCATCTTTCAAAACAACGGTGATACAGCTTTCATAGGGGGAGGATCTGCTTGACAAAAATTTGGAAAACAGCAATAGACGAGCTATATTTCCACATGTCTTTTTTGTTAGAGCAGTCACCTTACTTTTCATTTTAAGAATTTTGGCATCGATGTATAAATGCTCTTGTTTAGATGCGGTAATTTTTCTCAGCAGTGCGAAAGTATGCCAATTCTCAAGGTATACACATTCGGTGCATCAAGTTATATTCGACTTGGAGCAAGGTATTTCATTATGTTTGAGCTTTCAAAAGCACAATCGCGTCCCTCTCCCATTTGTTTGCCAAGCATATTGGAAAACTTCTTCAACAGTTTATTCTTTTTTATCGCAGCTAAAATGCAAGTTACATCATCCGTAAAGGTTTCTTTCCATTTCTTAACATAACACATACAACAGGTGCAAGCGCCACCGGCTACCTTGTGTCGTCTTGAAAAATAAAATTAAAAACGAAAGGACGAATCGATAAGGAAGCTTTTTTTTTTCTGTAATGGAGTGTGGTGTAAAACATTTTGACGTGGCGCTATTTGTGAGGTCACAGGCTCCGAGTGCAATCCTTGGAGCGTGTACATGACAAAGATGCAAGCATATTTAAAGCGTAAGCGGCCAAAACGCGTGAAGCGCGTTGCACATCATGTTCGCACCCGGGAACGGCAATCTCTCACGCCCTTCCTTGGTCACGGTTTGCGAGCCCGTGGTGCACCCACGATTCGGCCTAACTAAACGTATATAGGTGGGCCCGATAAACTGGCCGACGCCAGCGATGCGCTTCAGTGGACCATCACAACCTAGATGGAATATTTCGGGAGGGACCCTCCTGCACGTGCAGCATTGCAAAAGCGCGTCAGTGCGTGGCCATTGACGATGTATGCATTTACACCGGTGCAACAAAAAGAGGGCCAAATTGCTGCTAATTACGGGTGTTCTATTTTTTTTGTTCTCATGATTTATTACATTAATCCTGCAAGATAATTTGCACACGTCTTGTGCGGAGAGCATCTGCTACCGTATTTACTCGAATGTAAAGCGAGTTCTTTTTCCCATGTTTTTGTTACCTATAACTTTTAACCCCGTGTTAAAATTGAACGCCGGGTTTTTTTTCCTTGATGCAATGAAGTGCCCTCTTTTGCGTTAAAATAGTGATCGCAATAATATCAAGTAAATGCGGCAGTCAGGATGTCAATACAATGGCAGGTAGACGCTCAAACTCGATTATGGTCACACGGCTGTCTGGGAGAACAATACCGGAGCGTTTTATTCAATTGACAAGTCTCGCAAATAGTTAGAGCCAGAGAAAAACATATATTCACTCATAAGTCCCATTCGCAACGCAAGTACGTGGTGCTGTGTTGCTGTGGGACACACGATGGTGTTTGGAGGGAAAAGTCTAGCAACACAGTTTTGAAGAGGGTAGATACACTTCATTGTAGGCTATAGAAGGTTGTCGGAGCAAGGAAGCCCATGCAATGATTTTTATACGAGGTCTATTGTGTATTTTACTATTTATTTATCGTTCACGGCTTATGATGATTGCCGTTTGCGAGAAATTATGTACACAAGATATAGGCTTTAAAAAAAGACAACCTTTTACCACTATGGTCTGTAATGGTATCTAGCCTACTACTTGCTAAATTCGTTTTGTGTGCACCACTGATGTCAGATCTTGTGTTGTATTGCACGTTTTTGTAACCTACCTCCAATCCTACCATAGGCGTTCAAAGCTACTGTATTTTGAAATAAGTAAATAAGTAAATAAATAAACAAATGTAACATCCTTGACATTGTTTAAACCCGAAAGTCACAACTTGAAATGCTCCTCCCATATCCTATGTGCAACGCCATGTCTAGGCTATTTCGATCTTAACGTTTAGCATGAATCGTATCTCACGGAGCATACTGTACAAGCATTGTAAAGCCTAATGTATTTCCGTCTCTCGCTAACAAGATTCGCATTCAAGTTTCTGCAAAACACGCAACAGAAAATTTTCATGAAGTTTTGTTATTTCCAATGTTCAATGTAATTTAACAGTTTCTAGTTAAAATCGATGCATTATCCCCTTCTTTGCCTTTTTATTTGTCTTTAAAGAATGTTATGTCTCTGTAAAAGTCCGGTAACATGTACAGTTCACTCCAACTAGCTAATTCAAACTAAGAATTAGAGCCTAGTAATATGTCTGTTTTGTTTATTGCGTTTTCTATACGGCAGTGGCTAACTTTATGCTATGCGACATGGATAGCAATTGCGTGATAATAGAATAGTTGTATGTGCATTATGCTGCATTTAAAAATATGGCAAGTTGGCATTGATCTCAGTTATTACGCTGAAAGTTTCCTTGCTAATCTAAAAATTCTGGATGTAAAATTTTTATAATATTATTAAAAATTGCAAACACTAGATTTTTTCAGTAAGTCTGAGCTCCTGTAATGCAAGCCTTTAAAAGTGAGCTTTGCGATGTATACCTGAAACGACACCAATGTTCAGCAAGCATTTGCATTGCGAAGTTCTAGATTCCTTTTGCTACGCATTGTACTCGAAATAAAGGCACAAATGATGAGGGACAAAAGTAAATTTACAGATTTGGTAAAACGCCAATAAAATGCCTTGACCTGAAATCCATGGCATACTCTATCTGCGATACATGCATATGTAGAGAACAGATGCGTCAAAAGACAAGCTGGGTCGATTATACTGCTGCGAAAGTTTCGCACGCGATCTGGCGATAGCCCTTTCTCGAAAATGCGTGCAAGGAACACAAGTAGAAAATCCACAAGACATTTCGTGCAAGGCGTCTACACCTTCGATCAGGCGGAAACGGGAGGGGGGGGGGGTGTCAAACATCGTGTCTGCCAACGTCGACCTCATCTTCGATCTCGATATCCACGTTTCCTCCTGTCAAAGACTACGCTGTCATTCGGGCGCTTGTACTGTCAGCGGGACTTTATCGACAGGTCTGATGAAGAAGCAACGTTGGGATAAATAGCTATAGCTAAAATGAATACCACCTAAGAACAAAAAAGCGATCATGTAGCAACCAGCACGGTATCGATACGTGCGATAAGTGAAGGTTCGTACTAGCATGCCAGCCGAAGCAAACCCCCTGACAAGCTTCGCCACAGCTTTCACTCTTTCAATGATTCGTTTCTTGGTCACGTCTGCACAAAAGGAGGCGGAGCGCTATTTTTGCGCGGCACATTTTATACTACAACGCAGGCTGAAGGGTGAGATATTACGATCTTGTACGAATGTGCCATTTCTCGGTGCATGCCACGACACCAGAGAACTAGACGGGTGCTACTGGTGGGTGGCATTTCCTCCTTACCCCGCCCACCCTTGTAGAGCAAGTGGTCGAAAATATACGGCGCTGCGAGGCGATGAAGACAAACTCGGATATAGCTCGGGAGGAGGGCCTGCAAGTGCGGATGCCGTCCGGCTTCGGTGAAGTGGGGGAATTCATATTCAGCCCCCCTTTGCCATATTTTCCGAACAGAGTCGAACTGAACAGATTTACTTGAAAGTTGCCGTAACCGGTGACCTTTTTCCTACGCTGTTTGCCCCTCCTGCTTGAAACGTCAGTTCTCTTACTCGCCCGGAGTGTGTATACGGCATTTTCCTCCTCTGATGATCGACGGTCCACGCCAAATACAAGAACTTGAAACCGGCATACCAGATTGCACAAGGAGGCAGGCGTGGGTGGGATCGCTTTTGCACCCGGTCGGGAAACCCACTCCTAAGGAGTGGCACCCGACGCGGCGACGCTATCTCTCCCTCACTTCATATCCTCCTCCTTGCTCAATATAGATTTTTTCCGTTGCCTGCGACTCTTCAAAGGCCAGGAAAGGCAGGCGCCTCGAAAGGGCAAAGCAGTGTGATCCCTCCTTCACTCGCTCGACGTGGCACCAATCAGGAGGCTCATGTGCGTTAGCGCATGCGCTGTTCGGCGGCTCATCCCTGTATGCCCTCTTCCAGGTCAGGCGGGAGGGTGGGAAAGGGAGGCGGTCTTCGCTTCTTTTCTGTATTACGGAGCGTTTTCGGGAATCAGAGAGGGATAACGGCACAATCAAGAGGAGAGAAAGGCGATTCCGGGGCGACTGCGCCGCTTCAGCGAAGGGTCGGTCTCGGCGGCGGCGGCTGCAGCAGTCAGGAAACCGAAACCAGCGCAAACCTAAAAGCCTCGTCGTCACCGCCTTTCCCTTTCCTTCGCACGGCGAACGCCACACTTTATAACCGCTGCACCACAGCAAGCCTTTCCCCCGATTCCCTTCGCTTTCCCGTGACGAAATGGCAGTGCCCTCTTCATCACTTCCACTACATGGGGAGAGGTGGCGACCGCGTAGGGACGAGGAGGGGCTCTGCTGGCCAGCGGGTGAGAGTTTCGAAGCCAGTTTTTCGGGAAGGCAGGTTCTCCCCCAAGGCTGGTGTGGCGGTTTAGCTTGGCTCTGTCGCGAGTCACTCGGGGCCATCCGAACCGCTGGTCACCAATCGTGACAGTGGCTAGACTGTGGAACGCATGCCTCCGCCTTGCGAACGTCTCGGAGCTGCCGTCGTGGGCCGCTCAGCCGTTTCGTGTGCACTGCCTCCTTGACCGACCGGTGCTGGCCACCCGCTCGACTTGATGATCTTTACGTGACCATGGAACCGGCAAAGTGAAGCTGGTTTTACCAGCCAGCGTGACGTAGCCAACGCCACCTCTGCAAGTCACAGCGTTCCAAAGTCAAGCGCCGCCGACCGGCCCAGAACGCCGCCAACACGGAGGATTTACGGGTCACATCACCGCTGGAGAATGTGAGTGACATTGTCACTGCATGCCTTGGTAGGCCTTGACTGGGGGCTTAAATTTCCCACAAGAATATCGCAGCAACACTCGCTGTGTCAATGGCACTTTCAACGCTAAAAGAGATTCTTGAAAAAAGTACCTATTCTCGCAATGGGCTTTGACTTTTTAGTGATAGAAAGGATGCTGCTGGTTCTTGAAAGTTCTTCGATACATATTTGAGGCATTCTAGCTTCAGTACATAGATTTATCAGGCTTTCACCCCTTGTTTTTCCCCATCATATGAAGTTTATCCAACTTTCCTGCAATAAAGATTGTGGCTGTTTCGTTTCTTGAATTGAAAAGGAAAACACAGTGATTAATACCAGAATATTGAGTACATTGTTTCAATCCCTAGTTATAAATAGGATGCAGTTACTGCTATCACCACCAAACCTCTTAGCAGCGATACAGGCTCATGCCACAGCAGGTCCCGGACAGAAGCGAAACAGTATATAGAAACTCTGAAAGTAGTGATGTTAACTAGTTTAGAATAAGCGGTATCTTAGGCGTGAGGAAAGCGATGCATGAGTTTGAAAATTAGAAGATCTCTGTGCTATGCCCAATGCACGCCATCCATTATTTAGGCTTATGAATAAACTAGCTCATTGATAAATTCTGTTCAGATAATTGAATGCAATACATCAAGAACCTAAAAGTGGCAACGTGAGAAGTATTGACAGGAACACTGCTTGTAAGTAAAATAAATAGACAAAAAAGGGCGGGCAGATTAAGAAGAGGCTAACAAAAGGTTACAGAGAAGGTCATTGAAATTTATAATATATGTAAAAATTTACGTGGGACAATATAGCTATATGAATCAATATTCGTGATATACAAAATGTTCTGCAGAAAGGGACAAAGGGGCAACGATGGTGAAATACATATGAATAGTGGACTCTAATATCATAACGAGGCTGAGTCGTGCCTCCGTGTTATCTTCCTTATTTACAACCTCTCTTTTTCAACAAACCAATGAAGTAAATGCTCGTACCTAAATAATGACAGTGGGGTTTGTTCCGAAGGCAAAGTGATGGACGCCTTCATGGCAGTGAAGCTCAGGTTTTTTTTTTCTTTTCTTAACGCAGTTAGTGTGCATGTTTCAGGCACTAAAAACTGTTAGGGCAAGCTGCGAATATCTGTCTTATGATATAAAACATATTTGAAAAAGAATATTTACGCGATAGCGTTAGAAAGTTGGTTTCACAGGAATGCCGGCGTCGGTGTCCGCGTCGTTGGTTGCGAGCGAAAAATCATCTCCTTATGCGTGACCGAAAAATCGAGATCGATACAAATTAGGTAAATAATTTACGTGAAATCCCGGAGGAAAGTGGGGACCGAACCAGGGTTCTTGGGGTACAAGCGAGGATCGAACCCGCGTCGTTTGCGTGGCAAGTAAGTGTTCTACCACATGGCTACGCCTCTGCTTAAGAGTAGAGTGAAAAGAATTTCCTCTGGTTAAAAATGCAGCGAAAGTAGCTCTCGTGCTTCACAAACACACGCGTCCTGTATACATGCTTCACAATTCCACAAGAAATATTGCAGTAATAATGCGTGGTGCAAGCGTCCATTGCCAACGGGCGTCAGAACATGCAATTACAATAATGGTTCCGTGGTTGAAAACCGGTATCCCCCTGCAAAAGGCGCACAGGCAACGGCGCCTATTCCCTTAAGGTCACGTAGTGAGTGCATAGCAATTTCGGAAAGGTTTCATGCACTAAGTATTTGAGGTACGCCCTCAATCGCGTTCAACTTTTGAAGGCAAAGCTTTAGGGTCTCGTAGTTTTTTTCTTTCGTCAGGAGACTAGTGGAGCGAACTTATGTAGCCACACAATAAGTTCATTGAAATTTCGTAATTTAATAACATTTATGGAAGTGTTAGTGTAGCGTTTTTCTGCATGCATGTGTCCAAACTGCTCAAGAATATTTTATAATGCATTGGTAAAGAAAGTGTTAGTACTAATTTTAGTAAATCGTTCTGTGTGTCTCGGGTCATGCGCTTGCTATCTCTGAAATCTTGGTAAAATCCGACCAAACCACTCCTGTCGCAGTGTCGCCGTCCAATGTTCACCCACCTAAGATTCCAAAGAACAAAGGGGGCTCGGAAGCATCAAATCAATAGCTGGCTCTTCATTTCGAAAACAACCAACTCATGGCCCTCACCATGTTTGGCTTTCGTCTACATCTTTCCACTCAAAATATACTGCTGCGCTTAAAAGAACAAGTACTAATAAACAACATATCTAAGATTTGAGAATACGTGATAATGGCCATTGACGTATAGGGAGCCTTTGATAACATCAGCCACCAGGAAATAGTTGGAGGCCTAGAGGAAGACAACTGTGGAAAGCGAATATTTGAATATGTCAAAGATTGCCTTCGTCAGAGGACTGCAAGAATCAAGCTAGGTGATTATGAATCCGACATAATACGACCTCAAAACAAAGGGACATCCAAAGGAGCGGACCATTCACCCACACTTTACCATGTAACTGTGATAGGCCTTGCGAGGAAACTGAAAACTTATTTGGTCCGCAACATGCAATATATGCAGATGACGTCACACTATGGACCACTACAGGCAGCCTAGCAGAGAAAGAAGACAAATTAAAACAGGCAGCTAGCACCGTATAGTACACAATGACCAGGGGATTTCAATGCTCCGCCGAAAAATTGGACCTCATTCGCTTCACAAAAAGAAAAGTACAAATATTTGACCCGAGTGTAGGACTGAAAGTCAGATTAGAAGGAAATACCATTCCGGAAAAGATACCGTTAGAATACTAGGTGTGTGGCTGCAAGCTATTCAGAGATATCTGCACACCCTAAAAAACTCAAAACAGTGGTACAGCAGATCTGATGCAAGATCTCACGTGTAACATCTAACCGTAAGGACATGGGAGCAGGACACCCTCCGATTGGTCCAAAGCCTCATCATCAGTCTTATTACATACTAATTTCTGTATCATGCTGAGCACGGAAGAGAAAGAAAAGGCAAACCAATTAAGAATGGCAAAACAGCCCTAAGATTACCATGGAATACTTCAAATGATAAGCTACTGGTGCTTGGGCTTCCCAACACCTTCAAAGGATTATCCAAAGCCCAGCTAAAAGCACAAGAAAATTGACTTCTCCTTGTCTCTGACTGGCAGATCAGCTTTAACAAAAATAGGCTGTAAAAGGTTTATACGAAAACACCAAGAAAATAAAGATCTCGAGATGAACTTAGAGAATGGTACACCGTGTTGCCAATACCAAAGAATGTGAATCCTACTTTGCTTGCTGAAAGAAGAAAGCCAAGGGTTGACCACAATTACAAAATGACAACATATATGAACACAGCGCGTTTCACTGGCACCACGCTTTATCAGACCGATGTAAAGAAAGTTGCGTGTGTAGTCAAAGACCGTAAATGGAAAATTACAGCCTGTGCTTCAATAAATCGAGCCTCCACAACAAAAGCAGAAGAGGTTGCAACAGTGCATGTATTGAAAGAGAGATTGACTCAAAATGCTTCAATAACAATTGTTACAGACTCACAGGAAGCTTGCGGGAACTATATGAAGGGTATAGTTGGAGCACACGTACTCCGGATATTGGTTGGGCCTAATGGCCCCCCACAGTGAGATACGTCCACACTGTAACATGGGCATCGGAGCATGAGAGAGTGACTGGGAACACTCATGCAGATGAAGTGGTTCGAGGACTTACCAACCACTAAGCCAACCCAGAATCTGCAGTAGAGGGCCTTGTTTCTCGAGACCCCTGCTATGCAACAATTGTTAAATATTCCTTCACATGGACAACTCGGCTCTGTGGAGGCGACCATGCATGCTACGAAGACTACAGACGAACACTTACATCATTCTGCACACTCTCCGCCTGCTCTAACTCACGGCGTATATACATCTTTCCGTCGTGCGAAGCCACACCGACAGTTTTTTACATCACCTGGGAGTTTGCAGATCACGAAGGAGGACACAACACATATGACACATTGGACAAATGACACGTGCTGCTGTCTAACTCAACCCCACAAGATCAGCGATGATTGATCCGAAGAGCTGAACCAATGACTCGTGACACCGGGGCTTTAAAATAGGGGCACCACTCAGCCGGACACGCTTCGCTTTTCACCCTTTTGTAATCAACGGGGCACTGTGGTTCTAGCCTGTCTGGTCATTGCACATATAGCTTTTCAACTACTACTACTACTAGTACGCGTTGCCTTCACCCAAAAGCGTGCATTATGAACGGCGTTGCAAGAGCCTCCGAAGGTCTTCCTGTCAATTCTAGCGCACAACCTTCATGGCCTGACAAGAATGACACCCAAATGAGAACCAACTCTATCTTTTAGCAATGGAGACCGTGTTATTTTTTGGAAACAATCAAGTCGTTCGGAAACATGCGGACCAATTTGCGGTAATCACTTCGTACTATTGCCGAAAAGAGGCTGTTCTCGAAGCACATGGTATTACTCCTCGAACGCTCTATAGCTCTAGTTTTGTTTCCTTGTTTATGCATGTCATAGTACTAGTCTGCTAAGTAAATCGCGTTTTCTGATACTTTTGCACACCAAGAGAATATCTGATTCTTGAATTGTTTCGTAATACAAGTTAGGAGTGACCAGTCAATGAGACACCAGGAAAAACAAAGATTGTTGGAGTGGGCTTTGTGAAGCTGCTGACTTATGAGCAATGCCATACGTACATATGCTGCATGGACAGAGTCTCACGTTTTATATTTCGCTTCTTGTTTGAATACCGTGTCACTATTTAGCACGTTTTCCGACAAGAAAGCTCACCTATAACATTACTTCCATCTGAATTTATTACGCAGAGCAATCGGCATGCGTGTTTTTATATTCGTTAAGCATCTGGCCCCGAGCTTCCTTGCACACTGCAATAGAGGACTCAACGCCCCTATACCATTATTTTGCTATATTTTTCGAATATTACAGAGATAATACGAAACTGTAACTAGCACCACATAAGAACACCCCAGCAAAGAAATCTCTGATGTTACGCACACTCCAGACAAACACATACATGAACTTAGACAGGCTACATGTATTGTTATGCCTTGGAGTCCATACCGAACTTCATTGCTTCTGCAAAGGCAACAACCATCAAAACCAGTCAGCAAGCCCGGCTGACGCCATCATCGTCAACGGCGCCATACGCAACAAGTGGCAAGCTTCCTCCACCCACGGGTCTGATTCCATCCCGATGATGCAATCGACGCCATCCAGTCTGGCGCGTATTACGCAACGCGTGGCAATATCACTCACCCACGGGTGAAACCCAGCCCGCGAAGAGTGGTGGTTCCTTAGTGGAAGCTGCTGACGCAAGGACAATCTGTGGTGCCGAATTGGAGGCTGCTGACGCAAGGGAAGGTGGTACTGATTGGAGGTTGATAACATAAGGAATACCAGGGCCTATAAAAAACCAAGCAGCATGACGCTAAGCAGCCGACGATAGCGTAAAAGCAGGCGATTGAGTAGGAGAATCCGAAGACATCTCGGCTCTTCGACCTCCTCAAGCTATCGACCCCAGTGCCGAATATGTAACGCCTCTGTTTATGCTGTAGATAAGTGTTTCCCTAACTCACCGTCGCCTCGACCACTCTGTTTATCAGCTCTGTGCAGAAGCAGCTTTGAGCTGAGACACGCGTTACCCAACAGTGGTGACTGCGACGCACTACGAAACAGTATTCTACTCTTTGGCATACAGAGATATATCTCCGTCATGAACTTATTTACAGCGCCGTCTTTTCTTTCTCTCTTTCTCTTTGGCTTCCCTGTCGGTGTATTTTGGCGTTGCGCTGTAAATAGGTTCACGATGGATCTTAAGCAACTGGCCCAGCTTACCGTCTTACTGCAATATATGTTCGTGGTGTGAAGCCACACTAACTCTATTTCGCATTACGTGGTTGTGAATACTTCACAATGAAGAACACCGTAGTAGGATGATCAGCTTTGGCTGATCATCGTACTACGGTGAAAAGTGGGTGAAAAATAACTTGCTCATGGCAAGTTATTTTTTCACCCAGTTTTCTTTCTGCTTATTTACATTACATTGGTTTTAATAATTTCCCCTATACATTCCTTGGCATTATGGTCTGTTAGATCTCATTATTATTGTGTCAAAACACGGAAAAACGAGGCCTTATGTATACACTTCTTTCCCATATATATATATTTATATATATATAAGGGAAAAAATTGTATCTATGCCGCCAGACCATCTTTTTTCAATCTTGAAATGAATATTTAACAGACTAAATACTTGTATTCATTGTCTAACTTACTAACTCATTGATGGACGGGGCACTTACACACACTGTTCCTGCTTTGCGAATCAAAAACACTTCATATATTTCCCATGCTCTCTTGTCCTTATACATTTCCATTACTTGACATTCATGAATTTCGGGGTACGCCCACAATTCGCACAGTGACTTCCCTAGAGGCTGCCCACTGATTTCCGCATGAGGAAGAGGAGGTAGAGGAAAAAAAGGCAGGAAGGTCAACCAGTCGAGCATCCGGTTTGCTATCTTACACCGGGAAAAGGGGATTTAGGGATGACAAGAGAGTGTAGAAAGAAAAAAACATTAAAATAAACAGGTGAGCATAAACTAGACTGCTGCGTAGTTCGATAGTAGTGTACGCAAGACTTCAGTTGAATCACGTTCTACCATAGGTCCTCGGTTCATGGTGCCTACTGAAAGCTTGCAAGCACTGGACGTAGAACATCCAGTACCTGTTATACAGCCTTAGTGTGGGGTGATTTCAGAGGGTCGAGGAACACTTGAAGTGTGTCGAGCATTGATTGAAGAACTATTAGAATAGGTTTGTCTTCTGGCAAAGCCGAGGTGTGCTGTGAATCAGCATGTCACTGCGACTTCGGCATCGGAGGCCAAACTGTGTCAGTTCCGTCCGTGTTGGTGTCGTCCATTGCGGATTCATGTGGCTGTGGCTTTGGCAATGTAGGCCAAGTGGAATCCACATAAACCATGCTTTTCACTGTGTTCGGCTTCATACCACTCAAATACGATCCGGGTGGAGAAGGAGATGGTGAAGGAGAGCGTTGGATTGGCGCTGCGGATGCAGGTGCATTGGATTTTTCCGATGAAAGTCGACGCCGACGGCGCCGCTTTCTGACGGTTGCGGAGGCCTCGCGATGTGATATTTGGTATCTAGCCTTTTGTCTCAACACAGCTATCTCTTTTTTTAATTTTTGGACAATATTTTGAGGACGATTCGTGAGGTTCATTGGAACTTAAACACTTCAGAACAGTGGCTTTACAAGTGGCCGAGAAATGAATTTCCCCTCAGCGAGTGCATACTCCCTTGCCTTAGCATATTTTCACGTGACCTAGCTTCACGCAGCTGAGGCATTGCAGCGGTTTCGGCACAAACATTTTACAGAGTCTCGGAAGTGGCCCACTTTTCCAAGCGAAGGTGGAGAGTTGCCTCTAAAATCTATTTTACGCGGCGTGAGGCGCCCAATCGAACAACCTCTACAATGAGAGTTGCTTCATTCGCTAACTTGACCAGGCAACTTAAGTCCTAGTTGGGAATTCAGCGTCAACATCGTAGATCACACCTTTGACGACGTTTAAGCTCATTGGTATGTATGAACGGACATTGATACCACCCACCTCCGTAACGTTGATCAGAACGTTCAGTGCAGCAGCATGTGAAACATCAATCGCCATGAGATTCTTACGCGAGTTCACCCTGATGTCAACGATTTCATCTGGCACCAGTCACTCGAGCCGTGCCGGAACAGATTGCCTGTTGAGGCGCTTCATGTTGCCGTTGAGCTCAGTGGGAACGAAAATGATGGTGTTGGCGCTTGGCCCTCGTGTAACTCGTTTATTCGGTGTGTTCGGGGATAAACAGGCTCTGGCGTTACGTCTATTCATCTTTCGGCTCGTTACAACATCGAAGTCGCCGTCAGATGGCCGGTCACATCTCAGTGAGTAGACATCAGTGTCCTCGCTGTCCCAGTCGGGTCGTGTCAGCTTACTGGACGTGGCCATAGCAGACACCGGAGGACCTGGTAGATATCCGAACTGGTCCTTGTACATCACTGATGGCCCCTCAGCTGTCAGAGAGTGATATTCGCGTGCTCCCTAGAGGGTGATCATTCAGACAGCGCACCGTCTGACCGATGCATCATCATATGTGGGGTTGAACGTCCCAAAACCACTAATAATTAAGAGAGACGCCGTAGTGCAGGGCTCTGGAAATTTCGACCACCTGGGTTTCTTTGACGTGTGCCCACATTTGAGCACACGGGCCTACAGCATTTTCGCCTCCATCGAAAATGCAGCCGCCACAGCCGGCATTCGGTATCGGTATACCTTAGCGTCAGCAGCGAGTTCCTTAGCTACTAGACCACCGGAGCGAGTTGTCAGACTAATATAGTATCGACCACATGATAAATAAATCAGATACACAATGACTATAATACATATTCAAAACATTTTTTTTTTCTTATTGCACCCGACACTTGAAGATCCTTCGTAGTTACCTCTTTTACATCGAGAGCCCAGCTTGTTTTTGGCCGTGAAGGAAACCATTGCCCTGGTTTTTTCAAGGATTCTTTTTAAGACGTGCGAAACTTTCCGCGCATTACAAATGGCAGACACTTTCGGCTTTGGCTCGTCCTGAAATGCATGCTGTGCATTTCTGCCCGGCTTCAATTCATTCAGAAGAGAGACTGCTGTGCACGAGAGCAATTGACCAGGAAAGCCTACTTTCTTAGGTCTGTTAACTTGGCTGTCAAAGCTGCTCTGTACCTGGTGATGACACAATCTAATATGTTTTGATAATTCCTCGCTTATTAACCTTGAAGTGCGCTGAACTAAATGGTAACATTGCTTTCTTGGAGTGGGGAGCGTATTGCCCGCACACGTGGCAGAAACGTAAGTTCTAGGTCTAAACACCTAAGTTTGTTATTGTCGGGAAACTCCGTCGTTAGAAGCAGAGTGGTCATGTTTTCCGAAAAAAAGGCTTAAAATCTCATCGGCGTGCGGTCTTCTGTAACACTGCTCTGCACTACAAAAGACTAAAAATTCATCAAAGTAGCGGAATACATTAACAGTATTTTTATAACCGTATAGTTATACGGCATGCATGCTTATAGTATGGTATGTATGGTCATAAAAGCTTATAACCATATGTAAGAAAATACTGCGTTGTTTCGAAAAATACAGAGCTAACATACAGGACTTGCGAACTGTTCCACTACTTCTCAAACAGTCTATGCTAACAGTAGATCAATTATAATGCTTCGAATCGCTGCACCTAATTTACAAGGACAAGTTATACGAGGAAAGTTGCACCGAAGCATTACATTACCCTACAAAACAAGCGAGCACCTAGAACAAGAAGCAATCATGAAAAACAAGTATTGCGTACCAAACAACTCACGTGATGAATGGCCTATCATATAAATTGAACTTCAAGGCTAGCAAAGCAGCCTTTAAAGACAAACAAAGAACTTGTAACCACTGGTACACATTATAAAAACTAGTAAGCAGAGTGTCATGCCGGGCCAATCCTGAAATTATTCATTAACTTGTATTTTGATTGTATTATGGCGCAGATTTATATCGGTGCATCCATTTGTAACTTGTGTTTCATGGTGTGTAAATATTTTTTTTGTCAATTTCACTTGGTTATGTGTCTCTATGTGAGGAACGTCTGTTTTTGCAAATGTGCTGTGTGAACATTTTACCTTTTCTGTGTCTGGGCTTTTTATCTAAACTTGCAATCCATTGTATCCAATTTCTATGTAACCATTGTATTGATGTTTGTCTGTTTCTGTCTGGGCTCTTACCGAAGTTTAGCACGAACTGCGGAGGGACAGGGGCCTTTTTCAGGCTGATTGCCTTTAGCCCTTGCCCCTGAAGTGAGCTCTGTATTGTGTTTACTGTGAATAAAGTACTCCTACTCTTGCTACTTGTCTCAGGAAGGCTCGCTTGCATGCGTTTGTCATAACGAGCTAATAAAATGTGACTGAGTACTGGAGCTAAACATAATTAAATACACACGCCCTGTATTTGATTGTACCATTTGTCGTTTTTCTCGACGCACATCGACTGCAAATAAGAGTTCAGAAGTTCAACAAAGCTATCTACGTGAGTTGCACAAGGTTTACAGAACCAATCACATAAAAAGTCTAAGATGCCCTGGGGTTTTATTACGACGAACGGGTCTTCATTGGCCACGGCTGTAATATGCATTTGTAGATACCTTCCAACAAATTTTTGCCTCCAACAAGTGATACTTCCAACAAAAGGAGCTATGAGGCGTTTTTCAAAGGGGTTGAGAGAAGCCAGGTGAGAGGGCTTCAAAGAATATCGGTACCCGTAACTAACACTCATCATAGGAACTTGTCACAAGCTGCCATACCTACGAAGCAAGAAGAATGAAGACGCAGTCGCGAGAAGGCGAGCGCGTGGGCCATCGAAAACAGATGGATGGACGCTATGAGCGTTACCTTTAGAAAGAGGTGGTAATGTGTACCACCAGGCTTGAAAGAATAAAACTAAAAGCAAACTTTTTCATGTTGGCGCATTGCCTATTCTTATTAAAATAAATTTATCTTAACATAAACAATATATAAATTCATGGTCCATCTCTCTGCCTCTTCAGGCAGAATGACCGAAATCCTCCCCTCTTACTATGGCTCTCCTTTATCTCTACTTTTATGTCACCAATATACTGTCTCTCACTTGCTTGTATCACGGACGTGTTCGGCCTTTTATGGTTGTCCCTAAAATCTAAGACCTTATGTATATTCGTACCCTCACGTATACCTGGGTGGATATCACTATCCATTCAATCTAAACATGTTTCATTGTTTCGTTAGCTTCCACACCGCATGTACATTGTTCTTATTTTTTATTGAATCTCGTTTTATAAGAACGCGTTCCAATCCGACCTAGCTTCAAACACTAAAGAACTTCCCCTTGAGTTATTGCATGTGAAGCCTCTTCATCCCTATTTCGTGTTTGCCCTTTCGGTAATTGCAGAGAGCGTGCTTATTTTCAATCGCTGTCAATCAACAAATAATCTCCGCCTCTTGGACTTTTCGCTCCTTGTTGCCATATCGCCCACACTGCCTGCCGTATATTTACTGGTGAGCTTCCTAGTTCTTTTTCTCCACTTTTTGTTCGTGCTCTTTCTATACAAATACCTAACACCTTTCCAGACCATCTACTTTCTTTCAGTTTCCTAAGCCTCTCTTCAAATCTCAATTTGCTCTCAGCTTTCTTAACTTCAAATCCTGTTCATCCCATATCCCCCTTTACAGCCTGATTCGAAGTCTTCCCGTTAGCGCCCATCGCGACACGTCTAACACTGCTTTGATTTACATCCATTCCTGATTGCATATCTGATTTCTGCACACCACTGAATTCCCAAAGGTAAGCCCATGAACCAATACGCCTTTTCGCAGACCTCGAAGCACTTCATACCTATATCATTCCCCCATAATGCTCTGTGCTTAATTATTGCAGCATTGCCCTTTTTTGCTGTCTATATTTTTTCTGTTCCTCCATATATCTATCTCGCTCATTTATTCATGCTCCAAGGCTCTTGTACTCGCTTACTCTAGGTGTTTCTTGGCCCTGTATTGAGACCACCTGATGTGTATGTTTATTGAATACCACCAATACATCTTTTGTTGCAATAAATCCTAGTCCTAGAGCCTCGCCTTTCCTACCCCGCATATCTACTAGCCGCTTTATATCGTCTTGACTGTCCGCGAATAGGACCATACTGTCTGCACAAAATAGACCTGGGAGCTCTTGCTTAACCATCTCACCAGCCTGTATACGTATGTGTGACAGATTAAACCCAATGTTGCTACACTCCAGCGCTTTTTCCGTCCTCACCATGGACAGCATGAATAAATGCGGGGACAAAGAACATTTTTGTCTCAGCCGTTTGCTAATTTCAACGCTGTAATTTTGGTGGTGACATGTCATCTCGTGAGCATTGTTGGAATCCTCAGAGAGGCCACAGGAGGAGTGTACCCTGGCAACATTGGTGTACGCGCCGGTGCCGTCGGACAGAGCGTGAGCATAAGATTGCCGAGAAAGCTCTAACGTAGAAATGAAGAGAAAAACACTGCAAAATCGGAAAGGATCGCGAGAGGACAAAACAAGATAAAACTGAAGATAAACAAACAAGGTCACGCAGCTCCGCATTTTCCCCAGGCTTGGTGCAACTGGGGCGTAGCTCCCTTTAACTTTTCATATCACGTCTGTCCTATAGCGCCAGCCTAGCTTTCACGCTGCTCAATGTCTCTCCTGACCTCTTGTTACCTGAGTAATCGAATCAACGGTTGCGACCACCGCATAGCCATTTCGTCCATTCCCACTCAACCCTGGAGAGACGCATAGTTTGCGTACGATATCAGAAGCTCCGTAAAAAATGGCAGATTGAAATAGCGTCCGCAACGACGGAAAAGAAGACTTCCAGAGACATGTGGATGTGGCAGTGCCCTCGCCTCAGTCGCTCAAGCCGATGATGCTATATAGACTTACCACCAAAGTCTACTGTTTACCCGTATGTGGACAGCCTTACCTGTATGCGGTGCATATTTCAAGCCTGTCGCAAAAAACGAACGTCTGTGCGTGTAACAATGGCCCTTTTACACTATCCTATAATACTTACTACGACTACAGTTGTTTAGTGCCAACTAACTACACCATAATTCTGCCTTTTTCAAAGCGAAGTGTCCACCACGCGTCTGTACAATGCTCAAACGAACGCAGTTACTAATTTGTTAGTGTTTAGGCTTACGATAATACTTAAGTATGTCTGGATGCTCTCTGATTGATGGACCTATAAAGCACCCATGCGTTACGCAATTGACGCACTAGATAAGTCACCTGGGGCACGAGTGGAGGCGCTCTTCTCTTTCTTAACCTACTTGTAAAAAAATGCTGCAGTACATTTACTGGTGAGCAAAAAACAAAACAAAACAAAGAAATCTGCGAGTTCAGGAGCGCACACAACACACGGGCGCTCACGGAGAGAAGGAGAAAGTAAGGCGAAGGAGTGCATTGCTTTATGCCTGACAATAGCCTTATAGGCTTACAATGATCTTATAGGTTATCTAAATCAATCAAGGTTCATTGTGGACACCGTTGTGGCCTAAACTCCTCAGGACATTTCAATAAAATTCTTGACTAACTGACTCAGTGTAAAATACACAGCCTTGCAGCCAACCAATCTGCGGTGCTGTGGAAGCCGTGGAACTAAATAATTAAGGGTGGGTCTGCGCGATGAAATACGGCATCAATGTAAAAAACACCTCAGTGTCTTAATACGTGGCTTTGCGTACTCCTCGGTCGCCAGAAGCCTGTTGTTCTCCTTGTTTTTAATGCATACACTCTCTAAACTGTCACTGTTTTTTTATAGATGCGAGAGTCACACTAGTAGCACTCGATCCAGAAAGACACGTTGACTCTCATTACAAGAGCCGCGGAACACGCGACTTCACAGAAAAGAGACAATAAGAAACTCCACTGAAGAGAGTCAATTTGCTTGTCTAAAGAAAGTGCTATATGCGTGACTCTCGCATGTGTAAAAATAGTGTCAAAGGACACTTTTTGTAAAGAGTGCAGGCCTTCCCCTTCAGTATGGTACTTCGCGTACTTAGAATGCTCCAGCATTCAAGTGGCGGTAACTTCAAGCTCCTTTTTTCAGGTGCGAGTGTGGTGATTACGCCAAGATATCTTATTACCAATACGCGTTTGAAAGAATCTACGATAGTCCCCGAAAAATCTGGAATGAGGTGAATGATTTAACTGGACGCATCAAAAAGGCCATGTTGATATCACTGATTATGCAGACGATATAAGACCGATTACGAAGTGCTCTAAGCCGTGAATGAATATTTTGCCAAAGTCGCGAGTATGCATGTTTCTCTTTCTCGTACGAAATATTCACTTTTAGAAAATAGAAAGCGCTTATCCCACTGACTTCTTTTCCCCTCGGTCAGGCGCTGTGAAGGTGAAAGAACACTTTGAAAAAATACGTGACGATAGTGCTGCAGGAACGAATAGCAACGAGGCTACTAAAGAATATAGCGTCACTAATTTCACACCCTCTTTCATATATGATGAGCACGATATCAAAATACGGTATTTTTCAACTCAGAACTTAAAGTACCCCGACTTTTTTTTTGCAGCTTTAGGAAGAGCCACATGTTCTTTATTTGCAGCGCATTAGCAACTGGAGTGGGAGATCGTGAGGAAGCCAGCAGAGATCGCGCACAAGAAACCGACAGGTGCTACGACGTTGCATCATGGGAGAAAACACGCGATGATGAGCGGCAGGTTATTCGCAGCTTTCACAGATGGTGGCGACGCCATGCGGCCACCGTCGTAACTGTCGTTTGGGGGATGCCCGCGCAGCCAGCCGTTCAGTCGGCCTCACTTTGGCGGTTCGCTTGTGCTTTATATTTTGTCGCAGGCAATTGTTTCTACGGAGATTCCTAATTCGGTAGTCAACTACCGAAGTCTGATGGTACTGCGAGTTGCAGTAACAATGGTTTACTTTTTATTATTTGCTCACTGTGAGCTACAGGTACAAGAATCACGAAATGTGAAAGTTGCCGCTGTGCACGTGCCGGGCAGTCAAAGACGAGGTTTCCTGCTTTTCACGAGCAGTAACCCTGCAAGAGAGGCAGAGACAAAAGAAACGTTTGTATTCGCACCATTTCAGTCAAAGAATAAACACGCTCAGGGTTTTCCTTCAGGTGGGCGTGAAGGATCGCTGAAGTTCCCCACATCTTTATAATATCACTGTTTGTGGGTGACATTCTTAGGTTACCTGGGTCCCCCCTCGGTCTGTACCGTCCCCCCCCCCCCCGTACGCATGTTTGTGAGTAGAGACATAGAAGCACCTCTTACAAATATATACTTTTGTCAATCTTTTTTTGTAGACTGCTGGTTTTTAAATTTATTCTACGCGCATCACATATTTTCAATTGCTTATTACCTTGTTTTTCTTGCTGTGCACACACGCCCATCATAATGTGGGGTGGCTGACAGTGATTAGTGAAGCAGCCTATCCCCCAATTTTTTCGTTGTTGTCCTTCACCTGGAAGACTATATATATGATGAAAATAAATGTTTCGTTTGAAATTATTAAATCTATGGTTATGTAATCAGCTTCAAGGCATGCTTGAAATTTTGGCACGTGCTTTACTTCCTCATTGATCACGCTTCATCACGTAAATATAGCCAAGTTTCTTTTGTTTAAAAGCGCGTAAAAGCAGCGTTTCTTCCGTGCAGAGTGATAACAGGTTCGAACACCGATGTCACGAATTCCTGTTTGCTAGATCATGCGAGTGAATGGTTGCACTCCTAACAGCACCACTGATCATTTCCTAGTCATGCATCACAGCAAAAATACATAAGACAAGAAGGAACGCTGCCACTTTTGCTTCCGTGCGAGATTCCTCGGACGCACTAAGGCTCGGAAAAGCGCAGCCATCCACTCGTATGACCTATAAGCTAAGAGTGAACTACTGTATTAGTAATTAACAGGTGTTTCTCTACTACCTGCAGGTAAAGAGAAAATAACTACGATTTCATAGATGCCGGCCACACACGCAACCAGCGAAAATAACCCGTCGAAGAAAGATACACCCCTCCTCCCTTACAAAAGTAAATAAGTCAGTGCAGTGCGTGAACTCACCTTCATCGTTTCGTTAGTTCTCAATTCGAACCATGGCTCGTGCATGTTTTTCCAAGGTCGGTAAGTAAGCAGGCACAATACTTGGATAGTGTTCACAAAGCTGTGCGTTCATTCCTTCGCACCTGAGCTAACGATGTGACTGACGTTCAAAACTTCTTTTCATTCAGTAATAAACCGCACACGTGTTTCGCAAAACCCAGTGTTATACATGCCAGAGTCAATGACCTTCTAAAGCACAGCTTTGCAACACGGTGGCTGTAACCGAAAATACTAAGCAGTTTGAATTGACGGGCACTTTGTCGGCGGCCGCCATAGCGGCGGCTGCACGATTCCCCAAACGACAGCCATGTTGTACTTAAACTAGCGCCCTCTTCAGGCGGTGAAAGTTGTGAATAGCAGCTCCGAACGGCTCCCTCGTTCGCCCTTCCAAAGGCATCTGGGGACGTCCCGTGCATTGTTTAAATGTCCACTTCTTGGGGTGTTTCGCGGTGCCTAATGTTCGCTGTATGAATTATTGTGGATGTGTTTGTTCAACGTAGCCATAAGTTTTCCTACGCTATGTCGTTTAAAATTGTCGGGTAGCAATATTTCTACAAGGGCAACTCGATGTAAGAGGATTTAATGTAGTTGAGTTGAACTGCACTTTAATGCTCTGCCCAAATATTGGGACACTTTATTTGTGTAGTTTGTCATTATACTGTCATAATGTATGTTTTATATATGCAGTGATCACGAAGGATGCAAGGCGGGAGACACCATTTTATAACGTGTTTACAGGACGTTTTTAGGAACCTAGATCGGAAAGAGTGAGGGATAAGAGTTAATGCAGAGTATCTTAGTAACCTGCGATTCACAGATGACATTGCCTTGATGAATAACTCAGGGGACCAATTACAGCCCATGATTACTGAACTAGACACGGTGAGGAGAAAAGTAAGTCTGTAAACTAATATGCACAGAACTGAAGTAATCAGCAATAGTCTCAGCAGAAAACATCACTTCGCGATAGGTGGTGGAACGCTTCAATTTGTAAAGGATTGATGGATATGTGGGGTTTAACGTCCCAAAACGACCGTGTGATTAGGAGAGATGCCGTAGTGAAGGGCTCCGAAAATTTCGACCACCTGGGGTTCTGTAATGTGCACCCAAATCTGAGCACGCGGGCCTACAGCATTTTCTTGAAGTTGTAAAGGAATATGTCTACTTAGGACAGGGAGTAACCACGGAGCCAAACCATGAGAGCGAAATAACGAGAATTATAGGAATAGGATGGATCACATTCGGAGTATTCTCAAAGCATGAATGATAATCTGCCACTAAGCCTCAAGGGTAAGGTATATAACAGCTGCATCATGCGAGTCTGTATGCAGAGCAGAAGCCTGGAGGCTTCCAAAGAGGGTTCAGCTTAAATTGAGGACGACACAGCGAGCAATGAAAATGAAAATGATTTGTGTAATCTCAGACAAGAAGAGAGCAGAGTGGGTCAGGGAACGAACCGGAGTTTAATATATCATAGGTAAAATCAAGAAGAAGAAATCGACATGGTCAGGCAAGTAACGCGTTGGCAGGACTACGACTAGTAATTAAGGGTAACCGGCTGGATTCCCAGAGAAGGCAAAACCATGAAGCGGAGACAGAAAGTTAGTTGCGCCCATGAGATTAAAATGTTCGCAGGTGTAACGTGACAACGGAAAGCACAATACCGGGTTTATTAGTAGATCATGGAAGAGGGTTTTACCCTGCAGTGGGCGTAGTTTGGCTGATGATAATGACGATAATGACTTTTTTATTGTTTGTTTTTCACTAATACATGTGTCCGTTTCTGTGTAATGTATGTGCTTTTGTTACCGTCATTTAAATGCTTACAGTATAAGAAAATTTATAACTAAGTAAATATTTAAATAAGCAAATAAATAAATAAATAAAATGAGGTATAGTTGCATCCACTGATACGCAATTTTATTAGACGACGGCCTATATCCATTTCATTGATCCACAATGCTTAGAGGTTTGCGAAAACTCTGAGCTTCAGTGGTTCAATATATTTGATGGAGAAATAGATAGATATCATTATTGGACATCGTTAGAACAGCTTTGTTGGAGCGCTAAGATGGCCGGATATGAACAGGACTGCACATGCTTCTTTCTTCGTTATTCGAGCACAGTGACCCAATGAACTTTGGGTGACATCATGATAATGTACTGAATATAACAGCTGCAGGTTCATTAACACCTTATTACTGCCTTGGCATCAGCTTAAACACCATGTCGTATGCATGTTGTCCGTACGTGTTGTTAAGTACAAGCTATCTATATTAAGCCTGCTTTGCACCGTCGTACGTTTTTGCACGTGCTCTGTTCCACCTTATATAGGAGTGAGTTGTCAGCTTCGCCGAGATACTGTGTCCTGTAGCGGCTGAGCTCTATCGCTGAATTCTTAGGAGGCAGTTGAAAACAACCAACATTAACAAATAAATACATGAACATACAGTCATAATAGAGATGCGTGCTCATTCAAGCTATCTTCCGGAAAAACTGACTTAACAGGAACGGCAATTCAAGACTCGAAGAAAATGTACGGATGCTGTTTGTCATGTTCAAAAACCGAGATGAATGTTAAGATATAAATAAAAGGCAGTTCATTTTGCAGAGGAGCAGATTCGCGCAGACTGCATGATTAGCCTCGTGTGTTTCTCTCTACATAGAAGAGATCTGAACAGTGCGAGTACGTCTACCATAGAAAATTCAATAGCGCCCCATCGCATATTCTCAAATTCACTCTCACTATAAAGCTCACCACGAGGTAGTCGAAAAGCAATCAAAAGTAACGCACAATAACGTGGCTGATTCCTCTATATAGAGATTGTTATTCCGTGAAGGTAAAACGTGTCTTCACTTAAGCACATGAGCGTTTATGATGCACTGTTTCTCCACAAGGGTCAAAGAATGATTGATACAGCAACAATTTATAATGCCCCGTGAAGAAAGGTAAGAACTCGTAACTTGGAGCGCGCAGATCAAGCAGAAAGCCCGCACAAAATGAACACACAAGACGAGGGCGGTCTAACAACGGTCACAACTCGACACTTGAATCGTGCTCTTGAAAGAAAAAGACGTACAAACCTAACGAGTAAGTGTGTACACAGGACGAGGGCGAACAGCTGTAAGAATTCTTACTTATCGTGAGTGAGCAGCACGCTTCTGTAAACGCGGCCGTGGCAGCGAGGGAAGTGACCTTCGTGCTCTCCCGACTCACGAGATAACAGCAAGTGCATGAAAGATCATGCCCCGCGGAGGCCAGAGCACATGAAAACATTAGAAGCAACGACCTTTAAAGCTGGCCCAACACGCCATTTGGCCCTGATGACCAAAACGAAGTGAAGTTGCGGAGCTCTGAGGTTTCCCAACCATATGTGGTATCTGTGAATGGCTTGCGGTTAACACATTGGACAATGTACGCTACTGCCTAGTGGTTCAGTGAGAAGTGCTACGCAGCGAGAGCTCGTAGCTTCATTGCCCGGCAAAAAAGGAAAAAAAAATTTTTCTGCCCTATTTTCTATTTGCAGTTTATAATTTTATATTTTACAACGTCATATCGGTGACGTGAACACTTCCGTGGATCCGTGTACAGGTAACTTAATCATGAAAAACTTTTTGTGTTTATATGGCTGCTTTTTTTTTTGAAAGAAAAAGGCCTACGTGTGTTCATGAAGTCAAGCCACCTGCCTTTCCGTCGGTCGATTGCACGACCTGTGTATAGCGAAAACTTTTCACACGCATCTAGAGCCACGTGACCACGCTATAGGTACCTCTCGCTAGGAATTTTCACGAAACAATTACATAAAAAATGGCAAATACCAGGTACCTGGAATCAAGGTTATGCGAAGAATGTGGAGGGAAGGTGACCTGTTGCAGTTTTTTTATTGAGCGACACGTCCTGAAATGATGCTTAATATATATACAAATATTGAACACATAGACATATGTTGAAGAGTTGCAGATGCTTATATAGCCACTTGTTTGCACTTGTGCAACGATGTCCACTGAAACATGCGTATTAGCAACAACAGAAGCTGATATGAAGCGCTGATGCTCGTGAGGATGGTGACCCTGGACACTGCTACATAAATCAACTTCAGTGCAATTTCTCACGTTTTCTCGTTCGTCTACTGTTTAACATTCGGGCTCAATACCATTATGAGTGATTTTTTTAGCCAACGCGAGCACGCAGGTTATGTGTGAAGATCGGTACGAGGAATAAATTTAGCAATATTTGTTATATTATGATAAAGTGTATTAATAAGTTCAATCAGAATTATTAATTTTTATAATCTCTCTTCCCCATAGCATACCGAAATCTACACGTGATGGTAGACCGTGCTTTGGCTTCTGTATTTATAAAAAATTGACAAATACCTAAGTTTTCATTGCACGCTAAAGCAAACAACTTCGCCTACAGCAGATCCTTCTCTTTTTCGGAATCCATTTAGTTAAAAGTGTACTTCCACAATTTTAGACATCGCAAAACAGACTTTTCTTTTGTTTTCTTGGTATGTATGTCAACGCTCTGCACACACGAAAGCAAGACATGCTACACGTATAAAATATATTATATTTGTTGTAAGGTTGTCTTCACTGAGCATCTGCCAGGCGATCAGTTTGCGAGCTGTGCACGCACCCTGCTTTTTTTTTTTCCTAAATCGCAGAAATCACTGTCAGGGTCACTGCAAGGTTCACACATCGTTGTTTACGTGCACCACGAGCAGATGACAGCTTTGCCGTTAGAACGTTGCCAGTTGCTGGCTTCCCGTGACGTCACACTACTCTCACACTTCACTGAGAAGCCGCCTTCTCGATACCAAAACCGAAATTGCTGTTTCAAGGTCGCAATTTAAATATATATTCAATGCATTTAAAAGCACTATGACACTTTTTACGCGGGTTTCTGCATGAGTAGAAGTAGAGCAACAATCCGAAAACATTTAAATTTGTGTCAGTACTCAACTAACAAAAAGTGTGGCGAAGGAAACTCACTCCACACAACTAACCGGCGGTGCAACTTTCTGCTTACTAGACTTGATGCTATCCGAAACACAACACCATTTTACCTAAGTTTATACGGGAAATGATTTTTCCCATGAGGAAAATTTAGCATTTGAGAGGGAAAGTAAAGTTCGATATGTCAAGCGTTCCTGCTAGTTTTGTTTGATGTTGCAGTACTTTTTTTAGGTAAGATCGTCGAAGCAGTATCAGGGTCTAAAACTGCTTGATATAACGATATATTTGATGTACCACAGTTAGACGTATAGTCTGGTTAGACTATAGTTCGAAACGTAGGATCGTATTTTCGACTATTTTTGTTCGATGCAGCCGTAGATATTCTCATGCAGTGCCGTTAAAGCTTTGTCCCATAGGAAAGCAGTTCAACGTAAAGGATAACTTCATTTGTTCGACTTCCACTGTATCTCAAAAAGGAAATAAAATACATTCACAGATGATGTAGCTGCTTCTAGAATTGCCGATATAATCAACACTCGCGAGGTCACATTGCTTCGTTTGGCGCATAGCACCATCACATTATTACTGTTCGCACGGTAGTATTGTTACCGTCGATAGCAACTTTCGCAACGTTTATTGGTTACTAACCATGAGAAGGAGATGTAAGTAATAATAATCTTTAATTTCTCCCGAGACCGAACGCTTTACACAAGTCCCGGATAAGAACGATCAGGGTGGCTTGGCATAGCGCCATGTAAGTTTTGAGGTGTCAAGCTAGGCTATGCGTATACGTCTCTCTTTGAGTAAAGTGATATAGCTTCGGCGCAATGTGCCAGGTGTTTACAGTACCTCGTTAAACAAACTCCGAACTTTGGACACAGTGAATAATGTAACCATGCACGCAATCTATGCCGTCCTACTTCCGCACTGCTTCCACGGTTTAGCTTATACATCAAATGACTCATTACTCCCGAACATTGCAATGGGTCGTATTATATAAGAGGGTCATCAACGTTTAGCGGCAACAACTTGCTGAGCAAACTCCTTGCCAAGAGCGTATATATATATATATATATATATATATATATATATATATATATATATATATATATATATATATATATATATATATATATATATATATATATATATATATATATATATATATATATATATATATAGGGAAAACGTTTTTTGTTGTAGAAAGACAGAAGCTTGGGCGAGTTTGTACGACATTAAGGAACAAATTTGAAGCGCAGAAAACAAGGACCGAAGAGTATACACACAACGACCGCTATTGTCTGAAAAAAGGTAGGAAGGCCATTCCTTCATTTGAAGGAGAGACTGAGCAGGCAGATGTGGTTGAGTGCCACTTTAGGATGTCATGCTATTAATGGTAACTGACTGGATTCCAATAGATGGCAGACGCCTGCGAGGGAGACAGAAAATTAGGTGGACAGATGAGATTGAGATTCTCGCGCGTATAACGAGGCAGCATCAGGCTCAGGTTCGGGTTCATCGGCGGAACATGAGGGAGCGCTTTGTCCAAAGCGCTGCCGCTGATAAATTATATGACTTCGTGTAAAAAGAAAATTGGAGAGGGGGGCATGGGGCTGGTGTACCTCCCTGGCTACGCTACTCCTCATGGAAGTGCATATTTTAGTTTAGGCCCCATATATGACGCCTGCCAGCATATAGCGTACAAGTATTGAAGACGGCACACATTTCTAAATATATTTATCGGTAGAAACACCTCCGTTGGAACAATACTTTCAATCCGTGTTTTTATACAGCTGCGCATCAAAATGTCTATAAATTGACGTTGCATACGAGATGGCGCGTAAGTACAAATAGACTTCAAATAGACAAAAAAAACAACTTTATAGTGCAGGATCTTTAGACAGTTTTGCTTCAGAGTTTATTATATTATTATTATTATTATTATTATTATTATTATTATTATTATTATTATTATTATTATTATTATTATTATTATTATTATTATTATTATTATTATCGTGCTCACAAAGACCGTCATGATGTCCTTTGGGACGGCTGACCGATAAACAAAATATCAGAAAGAGTAGGCGATACAACGCAAGCTCATGGAAACCCAACCAATATAAGGGTGCGCACAGCTAATACTTTTTCTAGAGGCGAACAACCTGAGAGCAGGCTACGCGGATCATTGAAGCTCACTGATCTTTTCCCGCTCGACAGCAGTGCGGTTGACTTCCGCATGGTGTAATGCTTTGTCAGGAAGTTTGCAGAAAGTTACCGCTAAGGACAGTCGTTCATTCTCTCTCTCTCTCTACATGACCTCATGTTCCCCATCTTTTTCGTGCAGAGAGTTCACTGGCCCTGGGCTCGGCTGGGCCCACATCTGCCGACCAAATGTGACTCCACAATGGAAAAGCGTAAGTTTCGTTTCTGTCTTTCATTTTTTTTTCTTGCTCCTTCGCCGGCCGATGTGCGCAGTCTCACAAAATGGAGGAGCGAGTTTATTGCGTGGCGAATGTTCTGACTCCGACAGACTTCAGGAGTTTACGTGCATGGTTTTGGAGAATTTGTCGATTAGTTGCGTCAGGCAAAAAAAAAAGCCTTGAAAAAGGCTTGAGCTTCAATTTGAGTGGGCACGAGAGCAGTGGTCTCTGCACAGCTCTAAGCCGCTATTTCTTCACCATGCAGGCCTTCTTTGCGAACATCCTGCCGTGGTTATCAATTTGCTCTGCTGGCTTGGCGCATGTAGGTGCGCCGCTACCGACAACGAACCTCGTCAGCGTAGCCGATCAACACATGCCGAGCTCTGACGCCCCTTGGGTGCTCTTTGAGTATCCACCAGCCCCATCGACGACAGCAGCAATCGCCACCGACAGTTTTAAGAAGCAACACCTGGACACCGCCTTCAGTGGGCACGAGAGCAGTGGTCTCTGCACAGCTCTAAGCCGCTATTTCTTCACCATGCAGGCCTTCTTTGCGAACATCCTGCCGTGGTTATCAATTTGCTCTGCTGGCTTGGCGCATGTAGGTGCGCCGCTACCGACAACGAACCTCGTCAGCGTAGCCGATCAACACATGCCGAGCTCTGACGCCCCTTGGGTGCTCTTTGAGTATCCACCAGCCCCATCGACGACAGCAGCAATCGCCACCGACAGTTTTAAGAAGCAACACCTGGACACCGCCTTCAGTGGGCACGAGAGCAGTGGTCTCTGCACAGCTCTAAGCCGCTATTTCTTCACCATGCAGGTGTGTACTCCTTTACTACACGCTAAAAAATCTGACAACCGCTGTCTACTGCTGTTCCCGTGCCCACGGGTGTTGTGCGAGACTCTGTGTGAATGTTTTTCAATGGCTCACACCTTGCTTTGTTCCGGCGACATTGAGACTAACCCTGGACCCAATACCCGTGCCACAACACAACAAGAATTTCATGAGTTACCCGAAAACCCTGCCGAACAAATGAATGTCTTATTCCATATGTTGAAAGACGTGCACTCGCGTTCGTTACAGAGCTCACAGTGTCAGTCTGAGCTTGCTATTGATGTAAAAGCAATTAAAGCCGGACAAAAAAACATTCACGTTGAAATTACTGGTATCCGGAAGCGGCTTGACGAATTGGAAGAAAAATCGATCAAACTGGATACTATGACTGAAGAATTAGCAAGTGTGCAAAAAGCCGTAGAAGAACTAACCGACAAGAATAACCACGTGCAATCTAGACTAACCGAGCTAGAGGACAGGTCCAGAAGGGACAATTTAATCTTTCATGGTGTTCCAGACTCTAGAGAAACGTGGCAAGAAACCGAGGCGAAATTGACGAATTCTATTTCTGCTATTCTTGACAGTTTTTCCAGCGAGTCATTTCAAAGGGTGCACCGTTTGGGTAACCCTTCACCCACTAAGTGCCGCCCCATCGTCGCCAAGTTCACTGACTTCAAAACGAAAGAGAAAGTGCTGTCACTGCGCAATCAACTAAAAGATAAGAATATCTCAGTAAGCGAAGATTTCTCTGTGGCAACGAGGCAGGCACGTAAAAAACTTATTGACTTTGGGAAAGCTCAGGCCGGTTCTTCACCACTTAAGCTGCGTTACAACAAGTTACTACTAAATAACAAATGTTACATGTATTTTCCCGAGTGCGACAAAGTTCTAGAGGTGAAAAAACGTACCAATTATGTCAATAATGCGAGAGCTTCTTCTTCTGTGAACACGACTACATAGGGTTGCGCGAGGGGAGGTGACCACAAATCAAATCTTCAGGTATCTGTCATTTTTTCTAACGTTAGAAGTGTACTAAATAAATATAATTCTTTATCATCAGCTATTGATACATGTAGCGCAAAAATAGTTGCATTGACTGAAACTTGGCTCCATGCGCATGTCCGCGATCAAGAAATCTTTGATGACGCAACCAATTTTCACATGTACCGTTGTGATCGGACAGTGCGCAGGGGAGGCGGCGTTCTTCTGGCAGTCTCAAAAGACACTCCTTCTTCCTGTATTCATATTAACACTGAACTAGAGCTAGTCTGGGCTATAGTAACCATTGGACACCATAAGATAATATTAGGTGTATGCTATCGTTCTCCCTCTTCACCTTCAACATTTGTCGATGAACTTCACGACGCAATTAATATAGTTTGCACACGATTTCCATCACATCCCCTGTTTCTCCTCGGAGATTTTAACTTTCCTAGTATAATGTGGAACGCATACGCACCCTACTCTTTACCGTCTTCGCCGCAACCAAATGAATTCATTAACCTATGTTCAACGTTTTCCCTGACGCAAGTAGTGGCCTTACCGACTAGGGCAACTACTAACAGTGCTAGCATTCTTGATCTGATACTAACAAACCGACCAGACTTTGTTACCGCTATAACCTACGCACCAGGTATCAGTGACCATTCTTTACTTTCATTTTCATTTAATGCACCCTGTCCTAATAGAGATAAAAAAAAGAAAAAGATACGGGACTATAAAAAAGCCAACTTTGACAAGATAAACAGTGAACTAGCAACTTTTCTAGACATATTTCTAAGCAGTTTTGATACCCGTTCAGTGCAGTGTAACTGGGATATGTTTGCAGATGAAGTTGAACAACTAACCAATAAGTATATCCCTTGCCGTACTATCACAACTAACGCACGTGCGCCATGGTACAACGCGTACATCAAACGCTTATCTAACCGAAAGAAACGTTTTTATCGTGCAGCAAGATGTTTACCCACTAACCACCCACGCTGGGCTGCCTACAAATCTGCATCATCCATCTACATATCTGCACTAAAATCCGCTAAAGACAACTTCCTCACTCAAGTCCTGCCGTCTATGTTACAAACAAATGCAAAAAAATTCTGGCGAGTTATTAACCCCCTATCTGACAATCATATTTCCTTGATCGATTCATCCGGTAACGAAATTAGTGAAGCCCTTTGCGCTTCTGTTCTCAACGATTCTTTTATCCAAAACTTCTCCGTAGATAGCCATAATGATTTACCTAGCGCAACCTTGCACAATTATTCACCCATGTCATCCGTAATTATCGAAACTCTTGGAGTTGTACGTCTCATTGAATCACTTAAGAACGATTCATCTCCTGGTTATGATGGTATTAACACAAAATTTTTAAAAAATACTAGCGCTTATAGTTCCATTATAGTTACTAAAATTTTTCAACAGTCACTAGATACTTCTACTATTCCTAGTCAATGGAAAATCGGAAAAGTCGTTCCACTCCATAAATCTGGTAATAAACACTCTTCGAATAATTATCGTCCCATTTCTTTAACCAGTATTTGTTGTAAAATGCTCGAGCATATAATATTTACAAACATAGTCAATTTTTTAGAATCAAATTCATTTTTCACGTCAGCACAACATGGCTTCCGTAAAACATATTCATGTGAAACACAGCTAATATCATTCACTCATCACTTACATCAGATCCTTGATAAATCATCCCATGCTGACTGTATTTTTTTAGATTTTTCAAAAGCTTTTGACAAGGTTTGCCATAGACTTCTACTTTACAAACTACACCAACTAAACCTTGACGGTAACCTACTAATGTGGATTGAATGCTTTCTCACTAACAGATCACAATTCGTTACTGCCAACTGTCATAATTCTCCTTTTCGCGAAGTTCATTCTGGCGTTCCGCAAGGGTCCGTCTTAGGTCCCTTGTTGTTTCTCATTTATATTAATGACCTGTCATCAGTTGTATCATCAAAAATTCATCTATTTGCTGACGACTGTGTTATTTTTCGAGAAATTACTACCGATAATGACATTAATATATTGCAGTCTGACCTTAACGCTATATCTAACTGGTGTGATAAATGGCTAATGGACCTAAACATTAAAAAGTGTAAAATCATGCGTGTATCAAGAAGTTGCACTACTTCACCTATTTACTATCTTAATAACATTCCTTTGGATTCTGTTAACTCTTATAAGTATCTTGGAGTTCACATAACAACTAACCTCAACTGGACAACTCATATTGAATACATCATTATCAATGCTAACCGCATGCTTGGCTATTTACGACGTAACTTTTTTAACGCTCCACATGGTTTAAAACTGCTACTTTATAAAACACTAATACGCTCTAAACTAGAATATGCTACAACCGTGTGGGACCCTACCTATAATAACCTGGTAACTTCCCTTGAACTTGTTCAGAATAACTCCGTTCGTTTTATATTGTCCAATTATAACAGAACCGCTAGCATTTCAACCATGAAAACTTCACTTGCACTTCCTTCCTTAGCATCTCGCAGAAAAGTCTCCCGTCTAACTCTATTTCACAAGATCTACCATCATCCCATCTTGCATGCCCAACTACTACTTCGCCCACAGCACATTTCCCACCGCATTGACCACCATCACAAAGTAGGCATCCCTTCATGCAACACAAAAACTTTTTTCAATTCTTTTTTGCCTCGCACATCAAAGGAGTGGAACAGACTTCCCGGTGACATTGTTGCTATTACTGATAACAATTTGTTCCGTGATGCTTTAGCTAACATTGTGTAATAAGTTCTTTTTTTTGTGTTTTGTTGCAACAGCTAACATTGTATATTTAGGCTTGTTGTTGTATTACCTAACATGTATTATTATACAGCATATTAACAAACATTGTGCTCTTCCAAATTTATTTGTACGATTTAACCGTATTCACTGCTTTTTTTGTTAAATTCAATATTTTATTGTAAATAACCCACCCCCCTCTGTAATGCCATTTGGCCCTGAGGGTAAAATAAATAAATAAATAAATAAATAAATAAATTTAAAGAGTACAATGCGACAGCGTAATCAGACCCACTTTCTTAATGACTAGCCTGGATTCGGTTCGCGGTGCATACAACAACCGTCTGTTAAGGAAACGAGTGATTGTGCGCGTATTAACATTGGCCGTTCCGGTTTAATCCTAGAAATTTTACTGCACGTATACAGTTGTTACAAACCCACTACGCCATAATTCTTTTTCGAGTCAGCGAAGGGCCTACACAACGCGTCCAAAATGCGAAACGTGAACCTATAACACTGCTCCCACTTTATTGATGCTTTTGGAGCTGGTGAAGGTTAAATTTATCTGACGGCATTGTAATGGCTAGGCCTTTAACAAATCCACTCATCGTGCCATTTTCATGTTCTGACGCCTGGCGAATTCCTTCGGGTATGGCACGCAATGCTACACGCGTGCCATAGCCATAGGAGATGTCTTTTACTGCATGACATTCGTAGGCATGGTGTTTCGTTCCGACGCAGTTTCAAAAAAGATCGCGGCTCTGTGGTAGAACAACTCCTTAATTTTTCTGTCACTGACAAGATGTTTTTTTTTTCGCTGATAACCTATAAGACACCGACACCAGAACTTCCACGAAACCGAAGCTATTTAACGCAATTATGTTGAAAACAAAGTTCCTCCTATAGACAACGTGTGCGGCACGCAGAAAGAGGACGTTCTACGTGGCGATCGGAAACATTCAGCGCTGAGTCATTGCTGCTTGCCCATGCTCGCGATGGTTCGAGACAATATTCGAGAGATCGATCTCACGCTAACGGTAGTTCTGTCAGCCTAACTGCCAGCCGGCTCAGAAATAATGTACAGCGCTTCAGAAACTGCGAGGTGCACTCAACCATTTTGCAGCATATGCGATGAAAACTGCTCATGTTTAAGTATTATGGCGCGAAATCCACCCGTGCCTCATCAAAACAGGGAAGTGACCGTCGGCGTCGGCACCACCTCGAGTAATGCAAACGAAGATATACATCTCATCACGTGATGAGCAAACCTTGTAGTCATCACGACTTCATAGGGACGTAACATTAACTGGCGTGGTGTGATGACGCCATGACATACTTGCTTAGACTTTGGCTGATACCGGTGGGGGCCAGGGGGGTATATAGGAAGCACACAATGCATCCATTCTTAGACTATATGCTGTAATGTCACTATAGATGCAGAAAGCCCTCGGATAGGGGGGGGGGGGTATCATTATAATCAATGGCGAAGAACAAGAAAAAAAAACTCGATGGCTCTCAACTTCAGGTCGTCTTACGAATGCACAAGGCATCATTACGTTTTAAACTGATTTATTTCTGCAAATTGTATGGATATATTATAGTTGATTAACAAAATTGAGCAACACTTGGAGTGTTCTTACAGCAGAATTGGAATGGGTGAGGTTTGTGGTTTCGTAGACAGAAATTTGTTATTATCATGAAGAGAGACGCGTTCAATGACCAGCTAAAGCACTGAAGACACATCATCAACAAGAGGAGCTGAAACGTGTGACGCCGTGCGTTGTCCTCCTAATGTTGAGTTAACCAGCGTGGCGAGCAGTGGATTTCGACCAATTTCTGCGATAAATACTCTCTATATGAACGTTGCAGCAAAGGTGTTGTGGTCGAGGAGCGACAACTATATAGAACGGCTACAGCGAGAAACAGAAACAGAAAAACAACAAAAAATATTTAAGGAGAAATAATGTTAAAGTACATGGAGAAGAAACGGCTCGGAACGGAGTGAAACAAATAAACTTGAAAAAAAAAAGGTCGCGAAACAGACGCAGCAAAAAACAGGGGAAAAAAAAGCAAGCACAGTAATGTGTACGCGAGAGTATCGTAAGCGTTAGTATAGAGAAACAGATGAGAGGTCTAGCCAATTTATGGCAAGCTAGATTCTCACCAGGCAAAATGTGGCTACCCCTTTAGGGCGTACTATAGTGCAAGCTCTTCTAACTTTAAAGGGGCCCTGCAACGCTTTTTGAGAATGGTCACAAAACGCTGCCGATTGGTAGTAGAGGCTTCCGAAAAAACGCGAGCCAAATGTTACAGCGCAGCACGCGGCCTGGAGTTCGCAAGAAATGATCAAAGTCAGCTAAATATTACTTTTTTTTTCTCTTGACAAATCACGAAATATGCCCAAAAATCTCACTTCTATGATCCATCTTAAACCATTGGCTAATTTGAACATGGCGCACTCGCTCGTCACATAAATCGCCGCTAGAGGCAGTCACTTTTCCACGCGTGTACGCACGATCACACTGAAAAAGCCGCTTATTCGATGAAAAAAAAAGCAAAAAGTGCTCAAGGTCACAAGGCACGCGTGACGTTTTTTTTTTTTTTTGTTTGCCCCTCCCATCCCTCCCTGCTTAGCTTCCAGTGCTTTCGTCTGAATGAGAGAAGAGAGAATGCGATTGCAGCGTGTGACAAATTTTTGTAACTCCGCTCGTATTGCACGGATTCTTAAAATTTTTGCCGTGTTGAACTTGTGAGGCAATACGCTTTTCCAGTGTATTAATTCCATGCTTACTCAAAAAAAGTGTTTCAGGGCCCCTTTAAAAGCGATGTGGTTTAAGTTGCAGGTAGCTTGTTCTCAGTCTAAGAAGAAAACTATCTTCCCTTACAAAAATTTTTGTTGAGTGTCTGCTGAATGCCTGTATACAATTCTCAACAGAACAACCAGAAATCCTGATTAAATTGTGATGAGTTTTTTTGATGAGTGCTTGATGAGTTTCTGCATGTATTTGACCACCGCGTTTCTGATTACTTCTTGGTTACTGCATTTGTGGTGCGTTCTTGATTACTGCGCTTCTGTTGCGTTCTTGGTTACTGCGCTTCTGGTGCGTTCTTGGTTACTGCGCTTCTGGTGTGTTCTTGATTACTGAGCCTCCTGTGCATTCTTAATTACTCTATTTCTGCTGAATCTATGAGGTGTTTCATTAAGTCACAATTCTGACAATATCATGCTGAATATGTGACAACTTTGTGTCAACTTGCTTCTTTGCAAAATTTTTCCTCGGATCAGAAATTTCACCCGAGATCATAACAGCTAGGGCCGCAAGACGGTACAGTTAAAGTTGGCTGGTAGTTATGCCATCCACTGCCTCTGCTGTGTACCCACAAATGTATGTAGGACTAGCATTTGCATGGATGACAGCAAGCAGGATGCAGTGTATTCAGCAAATATTCCTTTAATAAATTGTACATACAAAGTGTGCGCAGCACATCACCTCAGCTCTCGCGCCAACATCGATGACAAGCTATTTTTCAGCTGCAGTGTAGAAGTTACAAACTTGCTGCATGTGTAGCCTGCAAAAAATGTGAAAAGGTTGACAGTTTAAAAAAAAATAACTCCACAGCAGTAAATATTTGACATTGATTATCTAAATGGCAAATATTGTGCAGAATGGACCACTTTATGACTGTTCAAGCTGAACCAGGAGGCACTGCCCTACATGAATGGTGGCACATACATGCACCGTAAAACCTACAATAGTGTAAATCACAGTTAAAAACAAAAATGCAATTTGTTTTTAACCGGGATTTACAATATTGTAGGTCGTCATAGTTTTCATGGTTTAACCATGAAAAAAATTAATGTGCACAGAAGCAATCTTTTCATAAAGAGACTTAAAATATTTTATACCTAATTACTGCCTGCATTGCAGGACACCGTTCATAAATGGAATACCTAGCTGCACATCTTAGCGATCATGAGAACACACTGAACAAGGTGGAAAAAAAAAGGGAATGTCACAAGAGCCAATGTTGCGACACATGGACTTGACTTGCCTTCCATCAGATCAACTTGTTGAAACACTACCTGTTCCAGATAGCAAAATTTCAACACTTGGGACAATTCGTTAAGTGCAACAAATGATAACGTAACTAGTCATTTTTACTAACTTATTTATTCACTACCATCTTGCAGCAGGTGACTTATCGAAGCTTGCCAGCCTGAACGAGGCTTTTCCCCCAAACTCGAGAATAGCACCCTTTTTATCCCTAACAAGGGTGAGTTGGGATTATTGATGATGCAACAGCTAGTCAAATCTTGCATTTAGTAAGCGCTTTCGTGACCCACAAAACTTTCAGCCTGACATTTGCAATTTTGCCATCCTTTACAGAAGGTGTTATTACAACATGCCATCAGCAAAAATAATTCATACAGTGAATGTTATGCTAACAGAAGTCATGGCAATAGTGATTTGAACTAAGAAACAGATAAAAAATGGTAGAGCCACATTTTGCTTTCAGCCCCGCATACACACAACATCAAGACACAAATATGAAATCTGAAACAAGAATATGAGAAAAAAATCTACATGGCATCATTAGTAACTCACCAATCACTGCGTTGACCCTGACTGGGTCCAGTGCCTCCTTTACTTCGGCATTCTTATTGGCGTTGCTGCCCTTGCCGAAGAGTGATTTGCCACGCATCTCCTCCAGAGTAAAAACACCCCGGAGAAGATGCCTGGCGAACTTTGTAGGCCCATTGCAGTGAGAATGGAGGCGCTCCAGGAGCGTTTTCTCAACCAAAACGCCTCCACCGATGTTAACCTGCATACCACAGAAAGCATGCGTTGAGCAAAAGAGCAGTTCCTTTCCACATAGCAAAGAACAACTATGACGTTTCAATTTTAACATCTGGGGTAAACAATTTTCGGCCGCTGTTTCTTTTTTTTTTTTTCAGCTGCTGTTTGAAACCACCACCTCAATATCGAAACAGAAACTGTCTTTTTTAAGGTGGTGGTATTAAAGATGTAATGATGTATTTCTAGGCACCATGATACTCTTTTCAGAGTTCTCGACACAAGCGCTTTTATCAATAACGCCTATGTGCTCTCTCCATTATTCTTACAGTGAAGGCGTTCATACTCTCAGTAACTTGTATTTTGTCGTGGAAAGCTCATGTTAATACGCGCCCAAGGAATCGGGCGAGCCGAGTACAGCGTGTGCGAGGAATAAATCAGAACTCTCCTCAGTGAAGTACAACACGGGAAACACAAGAAAAATAGAGAAAGAGAGAGAGAGAGAGAGATTTGAAAAAAGTAGTAAAAAGAAAGCGGTAGAAAGAGGGGAAAAGTAAGGAAATAAACGCAATAAAAACGTACAAGGACAGAAAGACAGAGAAAGACAGCTTAAATCAGAAAAATATAGAAAGAAACGGATACGAAAAAGAAAGGGAAAGCATGCATAGCAAGAGAGATACCGAAAAAAAGCGATAGAAAGAGGAAGTGTTATATAGACAGCGAAAGAGAAACTGAATAAATAGAGGAAAACTTGAAAAAGAGTTACAAAGAGAAGTAAATTGATAGAGACAGAAATAAACAAATACAGATACAAGGAAGGGATACCAAAATAGCTAGAAAGAAAGAGAAAGCAAAGAGTAACGGGGAAGCCCCCTCAGCTGCGCACTTCATAGTGACTGGCACCACTACTGCGAAGCCTGAATGACCTTTTTGTTGTCCCCTTTAAACAAAAAAAAAAAAAGAAAGTAAACGAGCCTATTGCTTTCCTGATAGTCTCCCTCAGTGAAAGCTGAATGTGCAGAAGTTATGCACAAGCACCGTGCCGTTGTTGTACATTAGTAAATCCATATACAGGAGCACGGTAGCAGCCGTCCCAACTGGCAGCTCCTCTATTTGTATTGACTGGGGTTTGTAGCTAAACGAGCAAGCGCACAGTGCCGATTCCCCACGGTGGGAGGGACGCGAAGGGAGTGTAGGGAAAGGAGGGCAGACACGCGGGGGTTGGCTGGCCTTGGACGCTGGCTTGAGCCCACCCTCGTTTACGGGAGTGTCCGGCGCTCGCTTGCTGACTTCCCGACGCGCCGCCCTTCGCTGCAACGACGTCCACCTGCCGAGGGCGGGAAGTCAACGGGGGCGTGGCTCCCGTTCTGCGCACGTCGACACTGCAGGGGCCACCCAATCGGTTAGCCTGTGGCACTCGTACGCGTTCATTTCTAAGAAAAGCGGACGCCGTGATGTCTGTGACATTTATTAGCTGACTTTCTTATCTTCCCGGTGAGTGAGCCACAACAGAACATGGCGAGCCGGATAATTACAGCAAAAATATAGCATGCGCTCCTTCGCTGCCTGGCCTCCTATGAGAATATAAATTTTTCGAAGCCATGTCTTCCGGCTTAACCCTCGTTCTCGCGAACGCTCCTTGACTTGAACTTGACTTTCCGTGACCTTCAATGCAACACAAACTCGTTTCGAGCGTGCTGTCTTTATTTACGCGTTACCAAGCCAGTACAAAATTCAACATATTGCCAGTAACGACAGAGGAAGTAAGAAAAGCCCTAGAAGGAATGCAAAGAGGCAACACCGCTGGTGTGGGTAAGGTAACAATGGACCTACTGAAAGAGAGCGAAGAAAACGTGTTTGAAATTTTAGCCACCTTATATACGAAGTGCCTCTTGACAAGAAGGGTACCGTAATCTTGCAGGAACGCCAACATCATCTTAATCCGTACGAAAAGAGACGTCTGAGACTCGAGAAATTACACGCCGATCAGCTTACTCACCGTTCTCTACAAACTATTTACAAAACTAATACCTAACAGAATTAACGCGATATTAAAGTTCAATCTACCAAAGCACCAAACAGGATTTCCTACAGTAAACAATAATGATACTATCAATAAGGTAATATAAAAATGAATGCGCTGAATATATATATATATATATATATATATATATATATATATATATATATATATATATATATATATATATATATATATATATATATATATATATATATATGTATGTATGTTGTGGGCATTTGTTACTTGCATCGTCCTCATCCCTGCATGATCACAATCGCCATCATCCGCTTGTCTCTTTGTCCTCATTGCCACTCTGGGTCATCATCATCGTCATCGTCTGTGTACTGGCTCTGACCGTTCGTTTTGCGAGGTCTTTCCTCAATTAAACGCTGTCGCAACCAAGACTACCAAGACATCATATGCGGTGGAGGTGCTGGGTACTGGCAGATATGCATGAAGACGATAAGCAGAAAACGGCGTTTGCAACCCCCGACGGGCTATGTGAATTCAACGTGATGCCTTTCGGGCTCTGCAACGCACCCGCGACTTTTGAGCGCATGATAGATACCGTGCTGCGCGGTCTGAAATGGAAAAGTTGCCTGTGCTACCTGGACGACATTATTATCTTTTCGTCAACGTTTCCTGAGCACCTAGAACGACTGGATCAAGTTCTGATGTGCCTTGCCGGCGCCGGGCTTCAAATAAACACTAAGAAATGCTCTTTCGCTAGCAAATCTATCAAGGTCTTAGGACATGTCGTTAGCAAAGATGGCATCCGGCCCGACCCTGACAAGATTTCTGCAGTCCTTCACTTTCCGCGTCCCGAAAAACCAAAGGAGCTTCGCAGTTTCCTTGGCCTCGCCTCCTATTTTCGCCGGTTTATCCAGCACTTCGCTTCTATTGCTGCTCCATTACACCAACTACTCGCTTCGAACGTCCCCTTTCTCTGGTCTCAAGAATGTCAAACGGCATTCGAGCTGTTGAAGCGGGCACTCACGTCTGAACCTCTGCTCTGCCACTTTGACGAAGCCGCACCAACTATCCTCCATACCGACGCTAGCGGCCTTGGTATAGGAGCCGTTCTTCTACAACGCGACAAGTCTTCCCCAGAGAAAGTTGTTGCATATGCCAGTCGCGTACTCACCCCTGCTGAAAAGAACTACACTATAACTGAGCAAGAGGGTTTAGCTGTGGTTTGGTCGGTCCAGAAGATCCGTCCCTATCTCCACGGCCGTCACTTCACAATCGTTACGGACCACCATGCCTTATGCTGGCTTTCTACACTGAAGAACTTGTCCGGACGCTTGGGTCGGTGGATAATACGCTTGCAGGAGTACGACTTTGACATAACTTACAAGTTATGCAGAAAACATCGAGACGCCGATGCTTTATCTCGTTGCCCGCTTCCAACTACCCATATCAGCGTTGGTGAGAACTCAACCGCCACATCTACCAAAGTTCATACGCTCGCATCAATAACGCAACCCTTTTCGGACAACCAGGCAACATTTATCTCCCACCAGCGGTCCGATTCATACTGCAGACGCATGATGGACCACCTTTCGGGAGTTTCTCATCCACCAAACGCGCGACTCCGTCGTCAACTCCTGCACTTTAAGCTGGACAATGGGGTTGTCTACCGCCACGTCTACCACCCTGACGGTCAGCGCTGGGTTCCTGTACTGCCACGCTCTCTTCGACTTCAGGTGCTCGAAGCCTTCCACGACGACTTGACTGCTGGTCATCTTGGTTTTAAAAAAACTCTTGACCGCATTCGATGTCGTTATTACTGGCCTGGCCTTTCTTCTAGTGTAGCGTGGTACGTCGGTTCCTGCTACCCATGACAGCGTCGTAAACTCCCCACGTCTGCACCTGCTGGACCTCTACAGCCACTTCCGTGCCCGTCAATGCCTTTCGAGGTTGTAGGTGTTCACCTTTACGGACCTCTCCCCGTCACATCTGCTGGCAAACGATGAGGGACCGCCATGGACCACCTGACACGATACGCTGAGACTTCCTCTGTTATTACAGGCTCAGCTGTGGAAGTTGCAGACTTTATTCTTCACGCCATCATCCCGCGTCATGGGGCTCCTCGTGTACTGATTAGTGATCGCGGCAAAGTGTTCCTGTCACAAATGGTAAATGAAGTACTGCGCGCTTCTGGAACTACTCACAAGACAGCTTCAAGCTACCACTCTCAGACAAATGGTCTCACAGAAAGATTTCACCGAACACTTGCAGACATGATAGCCGTTTACGTCCAACCCGACCACAAAAACTGGGACACTCTTTTACCATTCCTGACATTCGCTTACAACACCGCCGTTCAGCGAACAACTTGCTACTCACTGTTTTATCTCGTGTACGGACGCACCCTGACTACCTTTTTCGACGTCTCCTTCTTTAGCAGCCATGGGAATTGATGTCAGTCTTCTAGCGAAGAATACATTTCCCGCCTGGCCCAGTCTCGCCATCAGGCTCGCATCAATACTGAAGCGAGACAGCACGAGCGGAAGATCACCTATGACGAATCCCACCACGTTGTGTCTTTCCAACCTGGTGACGAGGTGCTGCTTTGGACACCAATTCGCACTCCTGGTCTTTGTGACAAATTCCAACCACGCTTCATCGGGTCATACATTGTTTTAGAACAGACTTCGCCGGTTAATTATCGTGTGACACCACTCGTCGCCCCAACAGACCGCCGCTATACCGCAGCACAGAGATTGTCCACGTTTGTCGCATGAAACCTTTCACGCGACGTTCCCCGTCACTTTGACTTACGGCGGCCAGGGTGTCCGCTTCCAAGTGGGGGGAATTAGTGTGGGCATTTGTTACTTGCAACGTCCTCATCCCTGCATGATCACAATCACCATCATCCGCTTGTCTCTTTGTCCTCATTGCCACTCTGGGTCATCATCATCGCCATCGTCTGTGTACTGGCTCTGCCCGTTCGTTTTGCGAGGTGTTTCCTCAATTAAACGCTGTCGCAACCAAGACTACCAAGACTTCATAATATATATATATATATATATATATATATATATATATATATATATATAGGACGTGAGAGCACGCCGCCTGTATGCCACCCGTCATCCGGCACCTGACTGAGCGTGTACATTACTTTATATACAGATGTCTCGAATGAGTCAGACGCCTTCTCGTAATCTATGAAAGCCTAATATATATATATATATATATATATATATATATATATATATATATATATATATATATATATATATATATATATATATATATATATATATATATATATATATATATACTTGACTCATTCGAGACATCTGTATATAAAGTAATGTACACTCTCAGTCAGCCGGTGGCATAGAGGCGGCGTGCTCTCACGTCCTGTCTATTATCACGGCTGTGGATAGGCCGGCGAAGAGAGATATAAGTGACTCTTTTTAGGCAGCCTCGCACATGAGATATGCCGCCTATAGCAGTCGCTGATAAGCGGTCGAAGTGCGCATGCGGCCCCGTACGCGGATGCGCCTGAAAGGGAAGCGAAAGGGTGCGCCGAATCGTCGGCAACGACTGCGCCATGAACGGCGAAAAGAGAGGGTGGTGGGAGAAAGAAAAATCGAGACGCACGCCCGCTCATGTTCGCGGGCGCGCGGGCGTGAAGGAGGAGAAAAAAAAAAAGAAAACAGACGCGAGAACAGCGGAAGCTGAGAAGTTACGGGTTCGCGGTGCGGCCGCACTTTAGTGCACGCGCGACAGCTTGCTAAAGAGATGCGGCTATGAGAGAGAAAAGAAGAGAAAAGTGAGCCCCGTAACTGTCTGCATCAGGGTGCGACACCTCAACAGTAGTAAGTCACAAGGGATGGGGGTAAGGATCGATTAAAAGTATAGGATTAAAGGTAGAGAGAGAGAGAGAGGGAGGGAGAGAGATGCGCTGGGACAGCGAGCGAGGACATATCGAGGGGATAGGACAGATAGGAATGGAAACACGGTCACAGGAGTCCGAGGATGAGGCACCACTTGCGAGAGCTCTTGTCGGCGTCGGTAGATGGCGTAGGGCAAGTCCAGTAGGCCAGAGCTACGCTGTCGTCAGAGGTCGGCGTCAGGAGATAACGTAGGGCCATCCCGGTCGGCCATAGCTACGCTGATGTCGGAGATCGCAAGGGCACAACCGGTCAGCTCGGAATCCAGCGAGCGAAACACAGCTTCCTGAAACACTGGCCCATGTATATTAATGCTCGTGTTCTGCACAACAAATTGAACTGATAATTTTAGGACAGCATTGGCACAAAAGAAACAAACGGAAGGCAGCGAGACAGAGAAAGATCGAAATGGAAAATCGGTTGGTTGATGTTTGATTACTGGTTGTGTAATTTCATGATGAACTTGAACATCAAGTACAGAAGTCAGAAGTCAGGTGCAGAAGTCATCGTGAAAGCGTATGCCACTGACATTTCTCACTCTTTTGAATATTAAGTACAGTTTGCATATTCCAGCATAGATTTGTAACAGTGAACCACGACCAAGACAACCAGTGTACTGATGTGGAGATTATGTACCAGGTATAACAGTCCCCATTTTCTAAATAGCAACTGGATGCAGTAACAAAACGTTTTTGAGGTTCGCTCTGCAGCATTTCTTGACGCCAACTGCACGCGGATGTTCGTGAAAGACATGCGCAGAGGCACAATTTATTCGATGGAAGACCGACCTGTCCACCGCTAATTTGTATACGTCATACTTGCCCTTGGCGCGCGTTTCGGCATTCACTTGAACAGTGGTCTGATGCTGAGTAAAGGTAAGAGTAGCCACTCCCTATAAATAAGATCAGTTAAACACTGAACATGAGTAAAACCACTCTGTATCTCGAAATAATGCGCATAAATTCTAATTGCAGAAAAAAGTAATCGTGGAAATGCTAAAAAGGCGCTGCTGCCCCAGCGTGCAGCTCGCGGTAGTTCGCGCGTATGAATGCAAATCTTAGAGTAGGCACGCTAAAATACCCATGCAACATTTACGTGCAAAAGCGCATTGCCTTCAAACAGCTGAGAATAATCAGGCTGACGATGGTGAAAGCAGTGTACAAACGCGTTTCAAACGCATTGCCTTCAGGGAGTAGCAACATGGAACCTGAGTTCGGAAGCGTTTGTGAATACGGTAGTAAGTCTCATTTTAAGATTGGATAGAAAAGTGAATCTGGCAATTGAGGAAAATACACGAGCATGGGGCCCGACGACGCTTGCGCGTTCTACTCTTAAAGTTGAAGTTAAGCGCCCTTTGTGTTTTTGTTTGCTTATTTGGTCAGTGGAAGTTAGCAAATCGTGAATCTAATATCTGCAAATAACAATCGCTAAACCAATGTGCGTATTGGTGGGTGTGTTTGTAAGCTTGTATGGTGACTCATATATTAGAGGTATACTCTTTATTCTCTGAACTGTATCGAAGTCAGCGCCTGTCGTGTACGCTTCTTTTTTTTTTTTTTTGGTCTCTGTGATTCTTTCACTTTCGCGCTCTCCGATTTGCCACTATCGTATTTTGTGGATACTTATTTGCTTCACAGGTAATTCGAGGAGGCATGCAGGCTCGATTCCCAGCCGTGGTGACCGTGTTTGAATAGGTGTGAAATATAAGCACATCGAAGTAAAATTAATTGGCAAATGTAAACACCCGGCTAGTGTTGTCCTTTTTCTAGACCACACTCAATACTGGATCAGCCTGTTTGAGAGAAAAGTGGAAGTGTTTCTTCTGAGATACAAATTTCGGATCGACAATGTAGATGGCGTCAGTTACCTGTTTGGTCTAAATTCTCCAGAAATAACTCAAGTGGCGCCATTCGTGTCAGTGGTCAGGCTCCTCCTCTACCCCGTGCCTGCAGAAGTTAGCAAATCGTGAACCTCATATCTGCAATTGACAATCGGTAAAACACTGTGCGTGATTATGGGTGCGTTTGTAAAATTGTATTGTGACTCATGTATTAGCCTTGATATTACAACCACCAGCATCTTTCCTGTCTTAAGTCACATGTGTTTTTTTATTTCACGACGACATCAGCTCACCCTTCCCTCTGCGCCAGCAGAGGGTAAGCCATTGCACGGTCGGCTCGACTCTCTCTTCCACTCTGAACAGGGAGTAGAGTAAGGCCGTGGCCTGTGTATAGTTTCCCACTGGACGCTGTAGGGGCGTTGGTGCAGCTGCTGAGAGAGGAGGCAAAGGCGAAGGGGCATGGCTGGCGCTACTTTAGTTTTTATGGACTTCAGTCTATATTGAATTATTTTAATCTAAGGGTGACGCATAGATGGCAGCACCATATAGGAAGCGATGTAATATTGTGTCGATAAGAAATAAAACGTGTTTAACATTATTCTCGAGTTCCCAATACGACGTGCATGCTCAAAGACGTGCTCAGGGTTCGCCATCAGGAAACAGCAGTGTGTCTTTGTCAAATCATTGTGCGTAAAGACCCGCTCTGAGTTTACATCCGGTGCATTTCCGTGACCACTTTCCCCTTTCATCTCGAAACAAATCGATATTTTCCTTTTAGCATGACAACCATCACGTCCTTCACCACTTAGGCTTGTTTATTTTTGTTTTGTTGCTCTTTTTTTCCAAATCGCACATGTAGCCCCGTCTTGTTCACACTTTCCATTTGTTACTTACTAATTGTTTGTTTGCTTGCAACAAACATCGCCTCTTTACGCATGTGTCGCCCTCTCCCCTTGAACAGTTTTGCTGTTGTGCTCCTGGTTCCTCCTCTCGTTTCGTTCTAACAAATCACCTTTATTATCTCGAAGTGCACACCGAAGCATTGTGTAGAATGTGGAAGTGCTTGACAAAGTACGATGCCGTGACCATATATCTATAGAATGGTAAAAGCTCGAATTCACCAACACTTGAAAAAGAAACGGCTGAAAATGATGCAGCAAGCCAATCATTGAGATAGCACTGAGAGAAAGAGTATAGGAGTTTAGTCTCGCTTCAGAACAGGTACATGTCTCTTATCAAGAAAACCAGCCTTAGCGATGACACTATATATATATATATATATATATATATATATATATATATATATATATATATATATATATATATATATATATATATATATATATGGGGGTTGACGTAAAGCTACGTAGAAGAGCAAGGGCATATAACAACCAGAGCGTGGCATAGGAGCCTTTGTTCCTCATTTCAAAAGAGTGCAATGCAAATTGTACTGCTTGGATAAAAAATGAGTGAGAAATTATTATGCAAATACCTAAAACTCATAAACAGTACATTAAAATAGGAGCTGATAGAGTTATGCACAGCAACAGATGGAGTATAAATGTAGCGCAGGCACTAAGTAAACATATTCAAGATATTCATGGCGATATTTAAAAAAAAAATGCTGCTTTTTGGTATACCATAAAATCTCAGAAAACAATATAGGTGTAGGCGTGAGTATGGGGGGGGGGGGGAGGTAGAAAGGGGCGGCCAACCCAATCGCCATGTCAAAAAACGGGTTGTTTACAAAGTATGCCTTATATATGATACCATACAGAGGGGGAAGGGGGTGGTGTGACAAACCTTCAGATACCCATGAGTACAGTAAATTTAAGGGATTATTTTGATGCGCAAAGAACTTCTCCGTGACTGTATTGACAGTTCTTTCTCTTTTCTTTTACCTCGGCTGACACCGCAGGGGATCGCCTCCTGGACATTCCTTGTAGAGTCTGCGGCGACAGGAGTTCAGGGAAACACTACGGAATATACAGCTGCGACGGTAAGCAACCACGTAAAAACACTTCATGTATTATGTATATGCTAACCGGATATACACATGCAAGGGCCATGCGTCATTTAGTTATTTTGCAAATTTTGTGTAGAGCCTGCACGTGTCCGTAAACGCATGAACGAAAAAGTATAATTAGAATCCACAGATAGCGATTACTTCGAAGGCACCTAGATAACCAAAAACACTCTTTATGAACGCCATGTTTTACTAGCTTTGTGCCTTTCAATCTCTAAACTGAATCGTACATAGTCCCCGTTTCGTATATCGTTACTTGCAACCATTTTTTTTATTCATATGTCTATAGCGCACCAAAACAAGGACACAAAAGAAAGACACTCACACGCACAGCGTGTATCTCTCTTTTGTGTCCTTGTCGTGTTGCACCATAGCTTAATGAATGATGAACCCGGACCAACTAGCCCAGCAACGTGTTTTAGTCAATTTTGGTGTTGTTTCAAAACGCCCCTCTTAAATCACGAGTAACCGTGCCCCACGACTCTGGAGCGCCTATGAGAACACGTAAGACCAGGTTCTGGGAAAGTTGAGAGCACCCGTGCTGAACCGAAGGGCTGCTGTGTGGGAAACAATGGAATGGCTTGCGCATTGCGTTATCTGTCATGGTGTGACGCACCAGGCTGACCTATCTACTGAAATTAGTCTACAGTGAGACGATGCGCAAGGCATCCATATTCCAAGGGCCCACGTTTTTGAGATACGTACCCCCTATCAGATAAAAAAATATTATTACTTTAACAAGATTAGTATAGCATTACTATTAATAATAATATTATTAGTAGTAGTAGTAATAGCAGTCGTAGTAATAATAGTAGCAGTAGTGGTAGTAGTATGAGCAGCAGTAGAAGCACTATTTAGTTTAAAAGCGGTGGCGGGGGGGGGGGGGGGGCAGCAGGGTGACAACTGCCACATAGCGGTGCACAACACCTGCATGCTTTCTCAGGAAGGGGGAAACATTGAGGAAGACAAAAAAACAGAACTAATGAAAGAAAACGAAAAGAGAAAAAATAAACAAATTGCACAGACGGGAACAAAGATAAGTAGTGAGGTGGAAAAATGTCTTTAGACATGAGCCCGATTCGGTTATGTGTTTATGAAAGTTACTGATAAGCATTGTCAAGCTGAGCAACGCAGCCTCCCTGAAAAGGCAACCACGAAGGGTGGCATATTTAGGTCCAATAAGTCCACATTGCTACGTATATATATATTTTTTGCGGTGATGGATTCACAGAAATTTTTTTGGTGTCGCTTTTTTGTGGTGTCACGCAAAAGTACACTATTCTAGGGCGAATTAATGCGGTACACCGGGAGCCACTGTTGAGAATCTTTTTGTCGACGAGGTGCTGATGTGCGCATGGTTTCGTGCACTCACGTAGTTATAGCCATGTTTTCAAGATCGCCCTGCCGGGCGCTCTCGCAAACCAGATAGTGCATAGGCGCCGTAACAATGTCTTTCGAGTAAACAACCATCGCGCTCTCAAGCGAAGATAGTTTCCGACCATGGAAAGTGGGTAGTTAGTGATTTATAGCAACAGTGACGAGATGTAAAATTCTATGTGACCGTGCCTTTGACATCAATTGACACCTAACAGTATTTGCTGGAGAAGGAGACAGCCAGATAACCCTCATCATTAAGGAAAAGTGAACGTTGGTGAAGTCGTCGTCGTCTATAACACAATTAACACCTTAAATATTCTTCATCAAGATGACAAAGCTTATTTGACAGATAAAGGTGATGATTATGAGGACAATGTAACATCATCATCATCAAGTGCAGCATTAACATAAAATCTTGCTTTAAAATTATCTGCAGCAAAAGGGATAGCTTGGCCAGTAGGTTTTGGTTCATAATAAGTTAGCGTTAGCACACAGAACAGCGCTCGTGATGTTAAGTCTTTCTGTGTGCTTCGTCTTTTGCACTGTTTCATGTGAATATCTTGAAATAATCCCATCCTAGCCTAAGTGATGACGCAGCAAGATAGCAAGTTGGGCCAGTTGGATTGTATACGCTCATAATTGGCCTCTTCTGTAAGTGTGTTTTCGGTGCGCTTCGACAAAACTTCTATTAGGATAAGTGATGATGATCACATATCCAAACAGGAAGACTGAATTCTAGTCGTCTTAAGCGATTGTAGATGAACCCTGCGGTTTTTTTCTGTGGTATATGAAATGAAATCACAATTGGCTTGTTATTCTTCTCTAAAAATTGGGCTCATCTGGATTGGCCACCAGAGATAGAGTTAGCTGTTTTGGGGGGCGTTTATGTTTGTCATTGATAAAATTGAGTTCATTACTATTCTTGAATAAATTCTTACTACTCGACAATCTGTCTCCAGGTGTATCAGTTCTCTTGAGATTCGCATAATTCCTGCTAATATATATGAAGATCTGCGTGCGTCAGAAGAGGAATAGAAGCAGTGGCGTGTATATACCCATACTACCTGTACACATCCAAGATGCATTATTCCACCTGTACTGAAAAAAAAATGTACTTTTATGCAGGCGCCTGTCACAGTAGCGCTGTCTCCAGAGAGTCACATTGACTCTCTAAATACTGGAACGTCTACCGCCGCACAACTCTCTAGAGACCCGTCTCTCGAGTTCGACAGAGCGCTACACATGTTATAACTTGTAACATGCATAAAAGGAGAGTTAAGGCTCTGAAATTGTGTGGGACAGATGGTTCGTTGTATCAGTGGTGCACCCTGCAAAACTGTAGTGGAGACAAGCACGAAATTTGCTAGATGGTAAGCATACTCAACAGACACAACTTTCTTTTGTCCCCCTTTTGGCACTGAGGTTCCAGCTCGTTTGGTCTCTGTAAAAATTAAAGTTTTTTTCTGCTACTATTCTACTACTAGAGGCTACCATATTGACTTATCGTATTGCGTAAACTTCTACTATTGAAGTCTTCTTAATTTCTACCCATATAATTCCACAAGTACTAAACTTTCTGCTAGGACTGTATGGACACCTGACATTCCTGCAGCCGTTTATGCACATTTGTTTATTTTTCTCGCTATAGCGAAGCAAGGCCTAGACGACGAGCGGTTCGTGTGGCATCTTGTGCAGGTTGCTCGGGCTTCTTCAAGCGCAGCATCCACCGCAATCGGGTGTACACGTGCAAGGCCCAGGGCGAGCTGAAGGGAAAGTGCCCCATCGACAAGACCCACCGGAACCAGTGTCGGGCCTGCCGGCTACGACGTTGCTTTGAGGCCAGCATGAACAAGGACGGTGAGTGCTTCTCATCACGTGTCATTCTAACACGGTTGTCTACAGACTGTCCTATAACAGATTTCTCCACACACATTTTTGCGCGTAACTTCAGCCAAATGTGGAAGAAAGGTAGGGCGCAGAAGAAAGAAAGTAAACCGAACGTATATACTCTACACTTTTATTCTTGGCCTGGGTAAATGCTGGTGATGTCCAGAAAACTGGAGCAGAATTATCCGGTTTTCTGGCTATATCCACCACTTCAAGCAAGACAGATGACATAAGCATAGTCACGCTAACATCGCAAAAAACAGGCTACTTTTGTTTCAGCCTCAACTAAGTCATTAACTCTGCTTTATTACCGAACTTTTTAACTACTGCCTGAAGACGCACATTACTTTCAAAGATGTGTATGATGCCTCCAGAAACCATTGACTCAAGTAATTCCTGTACACTGGTGACATATAACCTCTTTTGCGCGTTGAATAATTCATTTATTGCTCAATAGCCTGAAGTTCGATTCTGTTGTTCTGATTACCGCTTGCTTTGCATTCTGATAATGTTCCTATCGTTTTGACGCAATAGCATTAAAGAGCACGTTTCGCCAAAATTCTGGCGTTGCCGTTTGGTGTCGGTGTCGGCACTTTTGATTGTGAGCGAAAAATAATCATTTTATGCGTGACCGAAAAATCAAGAAAGATGCAAATCAAATAAATAAATGAGAAACAATCCTGGAGCAAAGCGGTGCAACAAGGCAATACTGCTTCTCCCTCGTTTCATGACGGAGTGACTCCGGACACGCTGAAGCGCGCATGCGTCAAGCAACGCAGCGCGGCGCGTGCATGTCGGTATAGGGCAGGACTGGCGCCTGGCGTGGCAACATCAAAATGTATTGGTGCCTTGACTGTGGCATGTAGTCATGTTCTCACATGACACGCATCTCATGATTATCATGTTTGCACCTTCATTCTTCATTGGCGTCACGAAATACCATGTTTGGTATATGTGATGCTATCGAAACGACCACGAGCGCATCATGAGCGTGGCATGTAGTCGCGTCGTTACATGATACGCATGTCATGATTTTCATGTTAGGGTCTGTCCCTTGTGTTTCACATGCAATCATGCCATACCGTACCGGTTTTGCAACATGCCATGTGAACGAAACCACCACAAGAGCTGCAAGACTATGAAATGTAAATTGACATTCAAGACATAGATAGCATGCTTTCGATGTTATGACTAGTGGAATATGTTCTTCACACAGTCATGTTATGTTATACCAAGTCCGGTATCGATACCATTATCGAAACGGCCAGGAAAGCTAAAAGTCTTAAGCGGCAAGATAGATAGATAGATAGATAGATAGATAGATAGATAGATAGATAGATAGATAGATAGATAGATAGATAGATAGATAGATAGATAGATAGATAGATAGATAGATAGATAGATAGATAGATAGATAGATAGATAAAGCTCAATGTCGCCGAAGTTCGCGAAGAAATGCTTCGCATCAAAACAATTGGCTCCAGGAGCTTCTAACTGCTCTATGTTAATGTATATATTCTGTTTAACTATTCATCAGCAAGAGGCACTTTATTTAGGTAACTATCTTATTGTAGTTGGAGAGGGTGAAATTAAGAAAATAACCTCAGGATCTTCAGGTTATCGTGTGCTGAAATATGCTTGGATGTTTTCGTACCGTAAGCTGCATTGGCTGAGGTTGTGCAGTTTCGCGTGGCAAGAAAAAAAAAACAACGGACGCACTCATGCGACGCTACATCAAGAAGGTGGCAAGGTAGCTACATAAAAAAATTGGCCCCATATCTGCATGTAACACTGCAAATGTCGTCGAAGGACGATAGTCTTGTGTGCGGAGAGAGTGAACTAAACGTTTATTTGATGTTCTGCGCAAGAAAATCTGTGAATGGTATTCTGAAGGCGCTGCGTTAGAGTGCCTCGTGCGTGCAGTGGAGGCGAACGAGCACATCAAGTCACGTCACACGTGAGACATGAGGGCTATCTGGTGGTTATCTTGGAAAACGAAGCCCGCGCGCTCTGCGCACCTGTCTCGGAGGTGATAAAGTGTAGACAAGGCGAGGAGTAGGTGCCACCACCATGTCGTCTTAGCAAAGCGTTGAAAACACTTGCCTTTTCGTGCAAGCGTTGCCTGGGAAGCGCAACGTGATAAACGTACGGTCCTTATAACTACTTATTTATGCATTTTCTAGTAAGAGACACACATAAAGAATATTGACGTGTTGTTATGGTGCCTCAGATATGCGCAATAATTGCTTTTTATTTGACAATCACACAAATATGAACGCCGAATTTTGAGCAGTACTGGTGGGCGCTGCGGATGGGGTCGGCCGTTTGGAGTATACTGTTCGGCCTTATAGGTGCCGTTTAGGGTACTGTTAAGGGCGGACAAACAGGCGAATGTACAGACAGACAGACCGACCAAAATATTTGCGTCGAAGGTCCCCAAGAAAGACTATCGTCTGTAAAACGTTAGCAGCCATGCCAGTGCATTCAAACGCTTCAAAGCGTTTGGTAGATGTCATGTTTAGTCGTTATTTCATGGACGTGAGTGAGTCAGAGAGACACAGAGAGTGCGTGTTTGTGTATGTGCGGGCGTACGCGCGTGGGTTTACACTTTATTGAAACGACACCGGTTTCAGTCTGCCAGCTGTCACTGGGGCACCCTTCGTCGTGTTAAAGTGTTCTAGAAAGGGGTAGTGGGCTGACTGGAGGCGGTGCACTGACGCACTTTATGTCTCACCTGGTAGATGGCGCCACCACCACCTGCAATGGAAGCGACGCGTTGCTGCTCTCGGCCAACGCAGCGCGAAGGTTAGTTTGCCAGCGCTTCAAGCACAAACTACTCTTGTGCAACCCCTGTTCATAGCCATTTTCGTTGCTTTTCTTCTTTTGCCTGAGCATATTCTTGCTCTGGCCGTCGTTCTGGCGCATGAAGTATCGCTAAACATGAGCGCGTCATCAGCGGGATGCAATATACGCTGTAAACAGCCAGTTTTGTATTGCGCTCTCGCAGTTTTATTGCCTTTAGATAATTGATTTACGAAACCACTTTCTGCTTATGAAGCACGCCGTAGTGGAGGACTCCGGAAATTTTAACGTGCACTGACATCGATTGCCTTTAGATAAAAGAGACTAATGTTTTCATGATTACTAATTTAATAAGTCGCAGAGTGGCATATAAGCGGCTCACATTTCTCCACCAATATTCTAGCGTTTGTACTCAATAGTAACTTTAGTGAAGTCCAACTCTCACTAAATAAAACAATATTCTACAAACTTAAGCACCTTACGCGCTCTCAGCTGATATATTCTCCTGAAAAGTGCAAGAAAATGTGTGGTAGTGCACAGAAGGAAAGACCTATCCTAATCATGCCCAAGAAATCAGAGTGAATTTGTAATGAAGGTGTGGAAAAAAATACAGACAACAATCGTTCACGGGAATAAGTTAAAAGTTTATTTGGTGGGGCAGCACAATGACCGTACTCCACAAAATCCATGCATATCAATCACTTTCATTTTTTTTTCTCAAAGTGAAAGCAGATGGAAAAAGCTGAAATAGCTTGAAGAGGGCCTTGCCCCATTATGTACTTATCAGCGTGTGCGACAAAGAACATGTCTCCTAAAACAGCCCAATAGATGCTAGAAAAATATTCACAACTACAAATAATCACAAAGAGATGCTAAATATTTTCAATAGCACACTTGGCATAAAAAATTTCACAAAAACACATGAACACTCAACACAATTTGTTCACACAATAAGTAAAGACACTGAATCAGAAGAAATACTGAAAATGACAAATAATAGACACATTTCCATTCAAATAACATGCATTTTTATAGAGATCTACAGTTGTTCTCGTAGATCAAATTAATCGCACTGTTGATGGTACGCCAAAGACCAAAGTCACCATTCACAATTGAATTAAGCAGAGTTGCCACTTACTCAAGGGTTTATTGCTATAGTATGCGTGGCGAGTGGCAACATACTATTTTGCTTGTTTTTCAAATCTGGCATTCTCTTGTATTTGGGTCAGTAAACAGAAAAAGAATATTCAGAAAGGATTCATACATCAAGTTTAACCTACACTTGTAAAATCCACACAGGAACAATATTAAATTTTTAAAAATCTTCTAAAGCAAGGAAAAAAATATTTAACAGCAGCGGCTTATCTTTAAGTGCTTTGCTTTCTGGCGTTTGCCTGCTCTGTCTGTATTTAGCCCCTTAATGTAAAAATGAAGTGGTGTAACAACATAGAATTGTATTATTTTTTGAGAGAGCATTGAGACATGGCTTGGGCACCCAACCTCTTGCCAAAGCCTTGCTTTCACAATGGTCAGCACATCTAAAATGCTGTCTGCATAGAGTTGTTCACAAGAAAAGCAGCCCGTGAACAAGTCTTCAAGCTTCTTTATGAACCGAAATAGGCAAGCACTTGGGTAGAGGAGTCCACCGTTGTCACGAAATAGTGTCAACCTTGCAAGCTGAAAGCTTTCGTCTGGGGCAGGCGCGGTAAGTAGTATCAAACAATCTTTACAATTGCTTTTCAATATGCACTTTCGTGCCACGTAGCCAGCAATGTAAAATATAATTCTGGAGTCACTCCTCGCAACATGCTGGCTGTGGTCCTGGGAAGGTATAACCAACGCCTGCGCATTCGGAGAAGAGCTCGGTGCCAAATCCATGCCTGCTGCATTTTGCGATGTGTCTCGTGGGCTACTAACTTCCAAAAGGGAACCTAGCATGCCCTCTTCGCAGTTTCCTTGACTGACACCTTTAACTAAACCATAGAACGACATGCATTTTACTGTAATCAAAAACTGAGTTGGTGTTGGATGATCATTACTGCCAGAAGATTGCCTGATAATACCGAAAAGGTTTTCCAAATGATCCTGGCTAGTTTTTGCAGTCATTAGGTATTTAAAGCCAACATTTTCAGTGAGATAGTCAAGCAACTTTAGTGTACTCGAAATGGTCACACGTAGGCCAGCAGCAGTGGAATTGCTCAGAAAGCCTCCTCCACCTTTCGTATGCTGCTCTCATGCTTTGAGGTAGGACAGAAAATCCTGCAGCACTGCTGTTCCTGATGAACACGGTCTGAGGGCTTCAGCAGGGAACTGCGATGTCACCACTTTTGTGAGCTGGTGGATTTTGCTGAAATATGCAAAACAGCTGTTTTCATAATTGTGTAGTTTACAATGCATGATGCATTCTTCATAGTTATGAACGGCGCAAAACACACGAGGCACAAAATGACGAAAAACACAAGGACGTCATTTTGTGTCTCGTGTGTTTTGCGCCGTTCATAACTATGAACCAAAACCAACTCGCCCAAATGTCGGTGCTAATGATGCATTTTATTAAGATATAATTTTCATTTACAAGCTGGTTATATTAGGCATTTCACTACCTAATTTTAACCAGCATATGACAAGAGACGACTCACCTGAAGAACTCTTGTGTTACATCCATCCTTTCAAGTGTTGCTTCCAACTTGTCTTTGTATAGGTGGAAAGCTTGGAGGACTTTTGTCCCAAAAAGCTGGAAGGCATAGCTGACCCTCATCTTCTCAAATCCATTAGGATCCAGGTGACACCGTGTTATGCCCGGCATCACTTTAAGGGTCACGTTGGAGGAGTCTATTTTGTGAGCTTCCCTTACATGTTGCATATCAACCTGCAATGAAATTAAGTGGACCATATTGAAGTGCACCTGGTTAAGCTTAGAGATAATGTAAGCATACATGAAATCCAATGTGTGATATGCGTAAAAAACATCAGACTTACATGACCTGCAGGGGTGTTGAATCCAGACTTCAGCAGCGATTTCTATAGGCATTTGATGAGATGTGGGAAGTCAGATAAAAAAATATAGGTGCCGTGATGCATCACTGGGGTGTTCAATTTTCGAAGTAGTAGAGTCAGCTGTCGCTTGGATCCCAAGTACTTTCCACATATTTCTATTCCAACTTGCACCATCGCAAGTAATAAAATCCACAAAGAGCCCACTCTTTTCAGCTAGTATGGTTGCTTCAATGACAACTTTGGCGAGTGTGTCACCTTTCATGTTTCCATGTGTAGCAAAGTAACCAGTAACTTGACTCCATTTGCCTTGAAATGGGACGAAAAGGATAACCATACCGTGGTCACATGGTACACCTTTGTCCTTGGAAGTTGTAAATGGACCTAAATCCACAAAACCCTCAATTGCACCCGACTTCTTCACTGAAAAATGTTCTGACAGTTTCAGTTCGTCGATGACCAATCCACCGTGTTTCTTCCAAACATCAAGCTCCACTGTCTTTCCCTTTAGCTGCTTTAGAACTCTCTCACTAAAGCCAAACACAGTGCGGTATGCATGTACATAGCGCTTCAGGGTTCATTTACATGGAAGGGCTAGGATGTTATTGTGACGAAGGTGTTCATACAGGCAAGGGCTCTTCATCTTCATGATTAAACAATCTGAAACCCAGCTTTTCGTATAGCGCAACCCATTGGGTTTTACTCTTGAAGCTGCAAAGCACTGTCGTACAGCTTCCTGCTGTCTTGGTGGAAGCCTTGCAATCTGTGCTTCTAAAGTTTCTGTTTTTATAACAGCATTCCTAATTTGCATTTGTTCCAGCTTCTTTTTCACTTTTCAAGCGAGAAAACAATCTAGTGTGTCTTCTGGCCACAACACGCAACTTCAGCGCTGCATATGCAATTCCTTGTTGCTGTTCGCTTCACCCGGGCTCGTCGGATTTGCAGTGCTCGTTTCAAATAGCGGCAAGACACACATTGTGCACCTGGAAGAAAGGTGCAGCGAATTAGGTTGCAATAACTGGCAAGAAATCTTTCGTAGCGACAAGAGTTATAGCTGTCATACTAGTAAAAATGCACATTATAAATACCTTTTTTATCAACCTGGCCAAGACACTTAATGCTGAAGTACATTTCGTTGCATGTAACCACATGGTTCTTTAGCTTCGTAAAAAATCGTTCTTCATAGTCTTCGTGAGATATTGCTCCAACGCAAATGCACATACGATCACTTGTTTTCAGCACTTCTTCTGCTGCTGCCTCTGTTTCCACGGTGCCTTCTTTCAACAGGGTACCTCTGATGAACACTTTGCAGTAGCTCGCAATGCGTGACTCAAAAAAACATGACCACTTTTTCCGATCGTACTTCATTCTTCGGTGTCAACACGGACGTGCAGTACACAATGCCTTTGTGATCTGGAAAGATGTGCTTAGTCCAGTGCGGCAATGGTACCTCAAGACAGCTAAGTACCGACATAGACTTGCGGTCTTCCTGCGGATTTTCTGAAGAAGAAACTTCTACATCGATGGCCAGCTGTTTGTCTTCTGGCCTCGATGCTGCAGCGTCTGGATCTGGAGTATTTACGGCGCTTGTGTGCAACACCGTCGAGTTGACACTCGCGCACAGCCGGCGCTTCACTGGCGAAGCATGACTCTCAGACTTCCTTTTTCGAGGCGGCCTTTCTTTCATTCCCTTTTTGGTGAGATACGATGGCAAATTTGGCAAAATAGTGGGAACAGCGTCACTGCTCAACATAGGCCTCCCGCGTGGGATCCGCACTTCTTTACCGCCGATGGTGTGTACATAATCGCGAATTACCTACCGAGGCTCGAAGTGGAGTTCACAAACCGCACTTGTGTCTTCGAGTGGCTTGTCCGCACGGTGTAAATTATTCTCCCACAGTCTTCTGAGTCTCTCATCCCTGTTGACGACGAACAGCGACGGTTTTGGAGCACTTTTCACGTGAACGTAGCCCGTCTGGCGCATAACAATGGTTCTGGCGACGTGGTGCCATTCCGCACTAAGTGTCGATGACCGCGAGGTGTTCACTACCAATCTGCATTATTCACAGCTATAAGAACTGAAAAATGGAACGTATTGACAAAGCACTGCTCGGCCGTAAACCTGCAGCGGTGAAGACACACAGCCAACACAGAAGCGGAGTGAAAAGGTGAAAACTCCCATTGCTGACGGTGGTAGCGCCGCCACGCGGGCACTCAAGAAAACGAAAACTCGTTGACATTTTTTGCGCCACGGCAACGTACCCTCTCCCCGTAGAGTGGGCTCACTACCCAGTAATCTAGAACACTATAGTCGTGTCGTTGAAATTACGGCCACAGTTGGCGAATTGTAGGTGAAAGACGCTGTCTGCGCTTGTGCTCCTTGGTTTTCATCGGCCGACTTCCACCGCCTCACACGACATACAAGACACGCGCTAGGCGACGCTGACAGTACTTGCGCGAGCAATTTCCTCGCTTTTTCGGAAGCGTGAATGAGTGGCGCCATCTGGTGTCTTTTTCAAAACCATTTGCAACACGGAGGTAGTGGTACCACTACCTTGAACGAAAGTTTAACTTAGATTGCTATTTCTCTTTCGCTACAACTCGTTTTACCGGAGTAGGCATTATTATAATTGTTCGGGCATTATTGAGACGTCACCATGTTTTTTATGACGGCGTCAGTGGAATTCTAGCTCTGGATTGTACCTACTTTTCAAATGAGCATACTTTGTGTGCAAGCTTGACACTTCAATATTTGTTTTCGGGAACTGGATGTTTTTTTTTTCTATACGGTCGTCACATAGTTCTAATTGGAGACTTTATCTGTGTGCTAAATACGCGAAGCGATGTACAATGTCCGGGCTGGGATCAGTCTGCTTGGAATTCACGTGAGCCTTGTCCAGCATTCATTCAATTCACGGCCTTGTCCAGCATTTTTCATTGTTGGATGCGCAAAATGTCATGCGCGGGAATACTTTTGTTTGGGCATGGCGTCGCGGACCATCCTCCAGCAGACTCGACTGGGCTTATATTCCACATGCTTTAGAGACGTTTGTCTCTGTCTTACGTGTTCCGCCCATCCGATCTCTGCCTGTGTACATCTCTGACCATCGTCCGATTCTCTTAGAAATCTAAATTCCATTTTCGTTTTCGGTGAAACCATGGCGTCTTGAAGTTCACGTTCTCCAGGCCACTTGCTCCAGGCCACTGCGTCTGGTCCATATGATTAGGATGCGCGTAAAACATAGTGGTGCTTGCACTGCTTAGTTTAAGGGCATTCACTTCGTTGTCGAGCTTCAGAGGAGCTGGCCGATACCGCAGCAAAGTTACGCATTGCCTTGCGCGCTGAAACCATGGAGTAACATGTCAAAACGCCGTCTCACCTAATGCGAGCTCGGCAGCATGAACTACGTGAATGCTTCCAGCGTTTGATTGCCGCCTCGTCTCTGGCGACCGCTGCATTGCGTTGTAGGCACAACCTTTGTGTACATATGAGGTGCTACGCTATTGGAGGCAATCATTGTTTGGGCATTCACAATCACCTGTTTTTATGACCAAACAGACACCACCTGCACAGATGCCTCCTACGATTAATCAATCTATTTTTTGGTGGATTTCGAAGAGATGTCATGTTCGGCCATGCGGACAAACGGGGATATAACACCGCCTATGCTTAGAGGTTTGCCTCGCATTCCTCAACAAGCTGCTAATTCTCTGTACGTCCATACATTATCCGAAGGTGTAAAGACCGCACTACAATACGGGGGAAGGCCCCTCGGCCAGACAGTTTTAGGGGCGAAGCTTTTTATAGCGGCACTCGTTCGTCCCTCACAGCTGTTGTAGTGTGTAACAAGTATAATATTTTGACCCCCAAGGTGGTGCCGGTGAGAGATTTCTTCTGTGCATTGTTGAACAATAAAATAGTGCTCAGTGTACATGCCAATGGCTGCTAATGGGGAATGAGAGACAGGAACATTTGGCTTTTAGTTTACGCGCACGCTGCGATTACCATTAGCAGCCATTGGCATGTTAATTGAGCACTATCTGACAAGAAAGGGTTGCTACGTTATACTCGCTGGGTGTAACCTTCTTAGTCTCAGAAAGGTTTACCGAGCGTTGAGCGGCAGTGCCATGAATACAATGAACTAAAATATACCATGAATGAACTCGAGGTGGTTAAAGTTGGGAAGTACATACGAAGCACAAGCCGTAAGAAAGTAAAAGCCGAATTCTCCTGTCTGTCATTTCCCATTAGCAGCCATTGCCATGTACATTGAGCACTATCTGACAGGAAAAGCTTGCTACGTTATACTCTCGGGGCGTAACCTCCTTGGTTTTAGAAAGGTTTAACGAGCGTTGGGCCGCAGTGCCATGAATACAGTGAACTAGTATATACTATGAACTCGAGGTGGTTAAAGGTGGGAAGTAGACACAAAGCGCAAGCCGAAAGAAAGTGTGCATGTGCCACCTCTCGTTTAGTCCTTGGAAAGTCCGCTGGATGGCGGTGCTTCTATATGGGGAATATTATGAAGTGATGCGAGATGGTGGTACTTGGAGTGTTGAATAGATGGACGAACGGACACACAGACAGATGCATGGATGGACGCATGAACGGACGCAGGGGCGGATGCATGGACAAACGCCGGGACGGACGCACAGATGCACGCACGGACGGGCGGATGGACGCATGGACGGTCACACAGACAGACGCATGGACGGACGGAAGCAAGAACGAATAAACGGACGAATGCTTCGCCCCACCCTCCATCATTCACTCCGTGCATATGCTCCCAATTATTTTTTTCTTCGTCGCGGGTGTTTAACTAAACAGAGTTACAAACGTCGTAGTGGCTGTATAGAATTTCTAAAATGCGAAGAGACGCAGTCGGCTGAACAAGAGATGCGGAGCTAAGTCTGGAGTTTGAACAATGAAAAAATACCTGGATTTAGAGAAGTCTAGCGCTGCGCCTGAAATGTCACCATACTGAAAGAATGAACGCAGGCTATGACTATCTTCATATCATAGGTACAAGGTGATGTCCTCACCAAAAGCTATGACTTTCACGGCGCTGCTACCCCGAAGTGCAAGACTCCAGACACGCGAATCCGCTTGTAGAGCATGGAAAATGGCTCAAGGCTGAGGACAAATAATACCGAAGACAATGGGCATCCCTGTCAGACCCCACGTGTAATAGAAAAGGCAGCACTCTCCCAACCGTGTAGAACTAGTGTTCTTTTTATTCCTGAGTAGGTATTTCTAAGTATATACACAAAAGAACCAAGAAAAACAAAGGCTGTGAGCACTTCAAATATATACGCATGCTCCAGTCGGTCAAATGCTTTCTCTTGGTCCGAAAACACAAAGAGACGACGCGCAGATCGCGATAGATTTATAGGCTGTGTCATGCCTGGTGGTAAAGGACAATCTGTGTATTTCTCGTCCAGGCACTGATGAAGCCTGGTGACGACCAACTATGGTGTTCAACAGAGCCCTCAAACCCTGAACGATCACTGTCGGGAAAATCTTATAGTCAACGTTAAGAAGCGTGATAGGTCTCCAATCTTCAGGACTAACAGAGGAAGCGTCAGCTTTTGGGCTTTGTACAAAACGGCCATCTCGAAAACTTGATGGAAAGACACCGTCTTTAAAAACACGCCGGATAACCAGGTTAAGGCAGTACGAAGGTCATTCTAAAATGACAAGTAAAATTCAACTGTAAAAAATTGGCAGCATATCCACAGAGTGAATGATGGAGAGTGCATGCGGCGAAGCATTCGTCCGTCCATTCGTTCTTCCTTCCGTCCGTCCATGCGTCCTTCTGTGTGAGCGTCTACGCGTCCATCCACCCGTCCGTGCGTGCATCTGTTCATGCGTTCGTCCCTGCATTCGTCCATGCATCCACCCCTGCGTCCGTTCATGCGTCCATCCATGCATCCATCTGTCTGTGTGTCCGTTCAGCCATCTAATCAACACTCCAAGTACCACCATCTCGCATCTTTTCATCCCATATTCCCCATATAGAAACACCGCCATCCAGGGGACAAGGACTAAACGAGAGGTGGCACACGCACACTTTCTTACGGCTTGCGCTTTGGGCCTACTTCCCACCTTTAACCACTCGAGTTCATTATATAAACTAGTTCACTGTATTCATGGCACTGTGGCCCAACGCTCGCTAAACCTTTCTAAAACCAGGGAGGTTACGCCCAGCGAGTATAACGTAGCATCCTTTTCCTGTCAGATAGTGCTCAATGTACATGCCAATGGCTGCTAATGGAAATGAGAGACAGGAGAATTAGGCTTTTACTTTCTTACGGCTTGCGCTTCGTATCTACTTCCCACCTTTACTAAGCACCTCGAGTTCATGGTATATACTAGTTCATTGTATTCATGACACTGCGGCTCAACGCTCGCTAAACCTTTTTAAAACTAAGGAAGTTACACCCAGCGAGTATAACGTAGCAATTAACCCTTTCTTGTAGTGCTTAATGTATGTATGCATGGCAACAACTGCTAATGGGGAATGAGAGACAGGAGCATTCGGCTTTTTGTAAACGCGCACGCCGCGAATTTTTTATTGTTCAACAAAGCACAGGAGAAATCTCCCACCGGCACCACCTTGCAGGTCAAAATGTAACACTTGTTACACACTACGAGTACGACTACGAGGGACGAACGGGTGCCACTTTAAAGACCTTCGCCCCTAAAATTGAGAACGCACGGGATTTCGACTTCTCTCTTCTTGAGTGGTGGTATACCTTACGCAGATTGTTTTCTAAAGTCCCATTTGGTACCTTTCTCACTTGGAGCGGCCGCCTTTACGCATCGTGAGGTCATTGCAGTCTGCTTTGTGTTCCTTTTTTTTTTTTTGGGGGGGGGGGGGTCTGGTGGCACTGAGTTGATTTTAAATGCGAAGCATTTCTTAGCGAACTTCAGCGACTTTGAACGTGTCTATCTATCTATCTATCTATCTATCTATCTATCTATCTATCTATCTATCTATCTATCTATCTATCTATCTATCTATCTATCTATCTATCTATCTATCTATCTATCTATCTATCTATCTATCTATCTATCTATCTATCTATCTATCTATCTATCTATCTATCTATCTATCTATCTATCTATCTATCTATCTATCTATCTATCTAGCCGCCTAGGACTAATATCTCTCTTGGCCATTTGCATAATGGAATCGATACCAAACTGGGTACGGCATAACATGACTGTATGGTGAACATATTTCACTAGTCATAACATTAAAATCATGACATGTATCTCATGAATGTTATGACTTACATTTCATAGTCTTGCTTCTCTTGCGCTGGTCTCGTTCACATGGTATGTTGCAAAACTGGTATGGTATGGCATGATTGCATGGCGAACACAAGGGACAGGCCCTAACATGAAAATTATGACATGCGTGTCATGTAACAACATGACTACATGCCACGCTCATGATGCGCTCTCGGCATTTCGCTAGCGTCACATATAAAATTTGGTATTACTATACGTGAATGATGACAAAGGTATATGACTGGTTTAAACATGATAATCATGAGACGCGTGTCTTGTAACATGACTACATGCCACGCTCATGACGCGCTGGCGGCCGTTTCGCTAGCTTCACTTATACCAAATTCGGTATTACGTGACGTCAATAGATGACGAATGTATGTGACTGGTGCAAACATGACAATCATGAGGTGCATGTCATGTGACAACTTGACTACATGCCACAGTCAAGGTGCCAATACACTTTGACGCGACATGGCATGCGTGTGCGCCAGCGTTCGTTTCGTCGTGTCACGCAGGCGTTGCCACGCCAGGCGCCGGTCCTGCCGTATACTAGCAGGCTCGCGCCGCGCAGCGTTGCTTTGAGGCATGCGTGTTTCAGCGCGTCCAGCCTCCCTCCGTCACCAAAAGAGACACACGCAGTACTTGAACTGATATAGCGCATTACGGGGAAGAAGAAACGGCCGAACAGAGCGACACAAGAGGACAGAGCGCTTGTGTCGGTCGGCTCGGCCGTTTCTTCTTCCCCGTAATGCGCTATATCAGTTCAAGTACGACGAACCAACTCGCCCAATCTTCAACACTCGTGGACACACGCAGTGCTGTCTGGGTAACGCATCAACGCGAAATGCAGCATGTCGAATTTCGCGCCGGTTGCCATCGGGCCGCGCCGATGGACGCTGGTCGCGCCGGTCACGCCTTGCGTGAGACTATAAATTTGCCGTGTTTTGCTGAAGTATAGCGTCGCTGTGCCCAGCGTGCGCACGGTACAACATCACGTTGGAGTATATCGGACCCTTCATGATGCACTCGCGGCTGTTCAGCTAAGCGTACCCTTCTTCTTTTTCCCCATATATATATATATATATATATATATATATATATATATATATATATATATATATATATATATATATATATATATATCTTGCTTGGTAGTCTAAAAAGAAATAACACGTAAGTATGTACACAAGCGGGGCTTAAAGAGTGTATCAATTTTTCGAGCACTTCGTACTGAACTATTGGAGAGCTGTGTAGTGTTTAGAATGAATGAATGATTTTTCGACGAATTAGAGGGCTAAGTACCCTACTATGGGAGTGCGATAAACGTTCCATGCGAGACACCTTCGCATTTTGAGAGTAGACCTGTGTTGTTCAGGCAAAGTACTGAATATTTTAGAAAACATCTTACTCAACTATGGGAGATCAGTGAGGAGTGGAGGGAGAAGTATAAAAAGTGGTTAATAACTTAGAGTACTTAATACTCTTCTATGAGAGAACATAAAGCCATCCCGTGTGCCTCACACTTTTTAAGACCCTGTTCACAAAATATACACCATGAATCAGTTCATGACGAGTGGTTTCACCTCACACAAGGCAAAGTATGGCTTTACAAACTGCTAATTAGTTGCACCGCACCATCGCACACCATTCGCAGTTCGGTGTGTTTAGAATAAATGTTCAACAATTCTGAGCACTAGGTACTCTATTGTGGGAGGGCAATGAGTTGTCTCAGTTTTCGCTGATGTAATTGAAACAAGGTGGTGACGATTTGGAGCACCAGATACTCTGCTGTGACAGAACTGAAAACCCTCTTATTACGCAATGCCATAGATTAATATAAAAGGTTAAGATAGGACACTTCCACAGGCCCCAGCGGCTAATTTCGGTGCGCAGCGCATCAGACGGGTGTGGTTAAACTTTTCTGCCTCAGAGATGGCAGACCGAAGAAAAAAATATCTCGGAGGCCATTTCGTAGTGACTGGGATTATTATACAGCTTTGGAGACCACTTTTACGTGCGTGCTCGTCTCTGAGGCCGTAACTTAATTTCTTTATAGCGTTGTTTGCGTGCGTCGATGAGATTCATGTAAGCTGCACCTCTCAACCGGCAAGCACACGATGCCAGTCTGTGTTATGAACACATTTTGAATAAAACATGAGAATCATTGGGGAAGCGAAAGGTTTCATTTTCAAGTGATAATCTTGGTAAGCCCATGCCCACTTTGTTAATATTTTATAAACGCAGGCACAAAGGGATGTTCATTGTACTGCGGGACACAAAAATTACTTCAGCTTCATCGTGTCGCACGTGTAGTTCGCGATTGGAGCCGATGCGGGCAAGGTTGTGTTTGGCATCTCATACCCCAGTTGCCAGAACTTGGGGTGGTTGTAAGTAAATAAACAGTAAGTGATGGGGTGCCATCTTACGGCTGGGGTGAAGCTGCGTAACTCAGCCGCTTTTTGGCCCGAGTGACGCTCGGTTACTCTGTAGTAATACTACGTACAGAATTCTCCGAGTAATGGTACTTCACTCCACGACCCTTTACTAAAAGGTACATATCTGGTACCGGTGAAAGCCTGTGCTTCAGAATAAACTATGACAAGTGTGGACCGATAAACCAATATGCTACTGTGTCGGTATAGGTTGTCGTGGACGTAGCACAAGAATTTTTATCAATCATAAATATAAAAGTACAATATGACACACCTATTTATTATTATACTTTGACAATAAAGTATCATACATAGTGGCCAAAAAAATGTACCGAAATTACCAACATCACCTCAAGGCTATTTATTAGATCCATGCACCGTATGAATCTACTGAGAGATACATGAGCACTAAAATGACCACCCGCATCTTCCCACGGGGAGAACTCGAGAAAAGACGTCTCTGAGCGGTGGGGGTATCAAGTGAATGTTGCGTATGGGGGTATGGGTTCGGTATGCTTAAATAATGTTTCGTCTTTATTATTCATATTTACTGAATGAACGGGAAGAGTTGCCTTCAACGAGTGGTGGGACGCTGATGTTGGGCTGTGCCGCACTACTGGCTCAAGGTTCTGTTGCTACCATTGCTTCTACAACAATCAAGCAAAGCGTCAAGTCCAGCAAGACCAAGTGAAGACGCCTTTGACTGAATTTTAAACACGCGAACCAGTTGCCAGTAAACGGTTTTCGAGCGCGCGCAATCAGTTTTTTACTAGCAGATGGTGCCTGCGTCAGTATTGCGAGGCGAGAGAGGGGGAGGAGAGCGACAGTAGGCACGAGACGTGAGCATGTGGCATGAGATGCGAGACGCGATCATGCGCAGTGGGGGTGTGGATGACGCCGACGCCGAAGCGCGACGTCGTGCGACTAAGAAATGATCCGCGTTTAAGAGATAATGTTAAGTTCTCGGCCTTTACATGCCAAAACCACAGTAAGTATGATTATGAGAAATGCCATGATGGGTCACTCCACATTACCAGCCGTCGCCTTTGTGTAGTCGTCATGGCGTTTGACAGCTGACCCGCTGGCCGCGAGAGCGTATTCCGGCTACGCCGGGTGCATATAGCAATAAAGGCAAAATGTTATGGGCTTTTGTGCTTATATTTAGGTACTCGTTCAAGAACCCGAGTGATCCAAGTTTAATGGAGCCGTCCTTACCGCGCCTTTCCTCATAGCATTGTTTTTCGAAGTTAACTCCCTACAAATACTCACATTCCAATGTATTAGGTGTAGCCACATTGGATTCGTTCGTATCGGCCTGTCATGTTAGTTTGTTGTAATTCAAGCCCTGTAAAAAGTTATAGGTATAGGTATATAGTGTAAGGTATAGCAGTTGCTTACAGCTAATTTATTTTTGCTCCTTTGTTTTGAGAACAGTGGAAGGATACCTAGAGACTCGTTGCGTAGTTTCCAAAGCGAATTTTTTTTTCTTTATGCGTGAACATTTCCTACGCCAGTTCCCTGCTTAAAAGAATTTGTCGAGACGATTATAGATATGAATGAATCAAATGGGTATCAACAACAACTTTACATTAGTTGGGGGAGGGTTCCTAAGATGTATAGTAATGGTCGCAAAAAAAGGCAATATGAATAAACAACTAGCCCGTGAATGCATTATCTTGGTAACGTGAATGCCTGCGTGCAGACTCAAAAGCCACGATGTGAACTGTGTAAGTCGCGCCTCTTTTTCTGTCGGGAGATCTGATACAATCTATGTTGCAAATAGGCTGAGGGGTTCAAAGAATGGTTCCGCCCCATATTGTGTTTATTCTAAAACAAGTGTGTTAATGAGGGAAGCGTGAGCCGCCAATCGGCCGCCGCTGAGCACTCATGCATGTTTATCCAATCTGACTTTGCCTTTTTGCCTTCGATAAACAATCCTTATTTTGCAAGTATGTATTCATAGTTGCAAGGTGCCTCAAGAGAATAAGGAAGTGGCATCCGAAATAGCAGAAAACGCCCAGCCTCCTACCAGCCAGGAACTTATCTTAACCGGTTGGCCCAGCCAACATATAGTATATTCTCCGTAGTGTTGTTATATACCAACCAAAGTATGTAATGGTTGGTGCACTTATAGAGTATAACAACTGATTTAAGATACACCATGAGTTCATGCCTGGCTTAATAAACACGTTGTTGGTACTAAAGCTCTCAGTTAGCTCCGTTTTCGCAGTTGAAGTACGCCCTTCATTTTATTCAAAGCTGAAGTAGGTTATCGCATATTGCTGCTATAATTAGAATTGTACTCGTCCTTACCTTCGGTTAACGCTGGGTCGGCGGTGTACGATAGATGTCCCAACAGTTTGAATTCGATGTGCTGTAGTATTAGTGCGGCCCAGCTTAGACGAGCAAATATCGAAATAATTAGCATGTTTCTGTAACAATGCGAGCAGCTGGCCTCTGTGAATATGTCAATTCGCTGCTGATAGCGGTGGTAAAGGCGGAGGAAGAAACATGTTTACCGAGGCAAGGTTCTTTGGATGCGATGACCTGAAGTGGTGTGACAAATACAGGCTCGAAGTCAGCAACACGGGCCACAGTAGTGCCCTGTGGCAGTAAGATCTTCTCCGGTGTTGAGTTGACAGCGGTGACAAGTGCCGAGCCATTGCAAAAACAAACGACACCGGACGGAAGAACTATCCCTTTGCGAACGCAAAGTGGTGACGGTGAGACCAATACATCCCCGTGATAGATGTCGTTGGAGGTAATGCTGACAATTTGCTCTTGTAAAAGAACTATACCTTTGCGAACGCAAAGTGGTGGTGAGACCAATACATCCCCGTGATAGATGTCGTTGGACGTAATGCTGACAATTTGCTCTTGTAATGGCGGCAGTTCGATGTCTTTCGCAGCGACCAAACGAAGTGGCTTCGTATTGTAGTCGTCAAGCATGTAGTCGGTGTCAGCGAGGTGAACGACGCGTTGTCCACAACAAATCGCCGCGGAAGCAGATGATAGAAAATCCCACACTAAAATTAGCTGGTGAGAGCAGCGGGACAGGGCAGCAAACTGGACATGATGGCGGATGCCGTCGATGAAAACACGCACAGTACAAAACGCGGAAGGGCGAATGACGTTCCCCTGGGCAGCAACTAACGTGGGGCCATCGTAAGGCGTCATTACTTTCCTTAAATGTTCATACAAATCAGCACGTATCACATACAATGTCGCACCTGTGTCCACCAAAGCATCGACTCGCACTCCTTCCACTTCCACAGAAACCACGTTACACGGGCCCGATGGAGGAATTTCAGTTCTAATTCCGAATGCAGTTTTTCCTCCACAAACTGCATCACTTAGTTTTCCGAATGAATATCAGAGGTGAATGAGGCAGGCCGAAGTGGAGAAGTGGAACGGCGGAAGGGCGAAGGCGAGCGGCGTCTCGTGTTTCGGCTGGTTCGTGGTGCAGTCGATGCAGGAGGAGATGGAGACCGGTGCGGGGGAGACGAATAACGCCGACCTTGATAAGACGCCCCGGTGTACAAATCCCGTTCACGCACATCGTTCCGACGCTCATCTTGCTGGCGCTTTCGGCAGAAACGAGATATGTGGCCGCGATAGCCACAGTAGTAGCATACAGGGCGAGACGAGCACCACGGTGGGGAATAGAAGGCATTCAGGGCCCCTGGAGATAGCGCGGTCAGGTGGGCCGATGGGTCAGGGGGCACGAAATGGTAGTTCACCGGGGGAGCGGCAGCAACTGACGCGTAGGATGCACGCGGCAATGTCGCGTGGGCGTCGCTGGGAGGCACGGCAGCAACTTGAGGGTACGTGGATATAGGGCGAGAAGCAGGTGGCTGTACGGGCGCAGAGCCAGTCAGGGATGTAAGTTCCTCCCTGATGATGTCACGTAAGGGCATTCCCGAAGGCTGTGTAGGTCGCGGTGTAGGAGATGTGAAGCCCATGGACCGCAATAAGCATGTTGTCGGTACTAAAACTCTCAGTTAGCTCAGTTTTCGCAGTTGAAGTAAGCCCTTCATTTCATTCAAAGCTGAAGTAGGTTATCGCATATTGCTGCTATAATTAGAATTGTACTCGCCCTTACCTTCTGTTAATGCCAAAGTACGGCGGGAGCGGACCGTATACGTCTGGACGGGTCTACGTTCTGCAGATAGCATGTTGCAATGTAGACATAGCTTCAAAGCTTTTCCACACTTTGCATGCGCATATGCGTTTCCAGCGCCATGCTTTTGTAAAAAAAAAAGAAAAAAAAACGCGTAGTGCATCATACGCTACCTGGGCTTCTCTGGTTTTAATGTGTTTGCGCCGGATGGTTTTAGGATGAAGTATAGAATTTTTTTTTACTTCTTTCACGTCAGCAGCGTCCATTGTGGTGTAAGAATTTTAGATGGCGCGTTTACCTTGTGTTGTGTGTCCTTTTGGCAAGCACTTGTCACGTGGTGTTCATCACTTCTATTGCATCATGTTTTCTTTCTGTTGTTTTGATTTGTGCCCAAAAAGGGCCCTGCATTCGAATTTATAAATCAGTTGTCAGTTCAGCGCTGTGGGTGTGATTCCTTCCTGAGTGATCTGTCTTTTAAGTTCGAAGCATTTCTTAGGAAACTTCGGTAACTTTGAGCGTGTCTATCTATCTATCTATCTATCTATCTATCTATCTATCTATCTATCTATCTATCTATCTATCTATCTATCTATCTATCTATCTATCTATCTATCTATCTATCTATCTATCTATCTATCTATCTAGCTGCCTACGACTTTTAGCTCTCCTGGCTGTTTCGAGAACGGTATCGATACCAAACTTGGTATGGCATAACATGAATGTATGAAGAACCTATTCGACTAGTCATAGCATGAAAATAATGATATGTATGTCATGTATGTCATGATTTACATTTCATGGTCCTGCAGCTCTTGCGGTGGGTCTGTTAACATGGCATGTTACAAAACTGGTATGGTATGACATTGCGACATGGCAAACACAAGCGACAGACCCTGACATTAAAATCATGATATGCGCGTCATGTAAGAACGTGACTACATACCACGCTCATGATGCGCTCGCGGCCGTTTCGCTAGCGTCACATATACCAAATTTGGTATTACGGTACGTGAATGGATGACGAAGGTATGTGACTGGTGCAAACATGATAATCATGAGATGCGTGTCATATAAGAAGATGGCTACGTACCACAGTGGAGGTGTCCATACATTTCGACGTGACGCGGTGCACGCGCTCGCTGGCGTTCATTTCGTCGTGTCACGCCGGCGTTGTCAAGCCAGGCGCAGGTCCTGCCTTATACTCGCAGGCGCGCACTGCACTGCGTCATTTTGACGCATGCAGCTTTCAGCGCGTCCAGCGTCCTTCCTTTAAAAAAAGGGGGAGATGCAGTGTTGTCTGGGTAACGCATCGGCGCGAAATTCAGCATGTTGCATTTCGCAACGGTTGCCGTCAGGCCGTGCTGATGGATGCTGGTCGCGCCGGTCACGCCTGGTGTCTGACTATAGAGTGCTCGCGTTTCGCTAACGTAGCATCGCTGTGCCCAGCGTGCGCGCGCGTCAACGCTACATTGGAGTATATTGGGCCCTTCATAATGCGCTCGCGGCTGTTTTGCTATAGCTCCACATACACCAAATTTAGTGTTGCGTGACGTCGTTGGATGGCGAAATATATGACTGGTGCAAACATAATAATTCTGACACGCGAATCATGTAACAACATTACAACTTACCGTGCTCATTGTGTGCTCGCCACCGTTTGCTGGCTTCACATATACTAAATTTGGTATCACGTGACCTGAATAGAATGCAAAGTCAAACGACACGTCTAAACATGATAATCATGACACGGATGTCATGTACGGAATCATTTATTTCCACGTCGTAACGTTGTGCTGATTTTAAAGCGAGATATCAATGTTTCTCATTCGTGCTTCGCATATCATCGATTCCCACTGTACGAGGGATTTGCCAGTTTTTTGTGCTGGTAAATTTATATCTGAATTGTGAGGTCACCGCCACCGAATAAAATACGACGAGTGAAAAGACGCCTCGTAGCTTAGGCGAAAAAAAATAAACCAATTATTTCTATTCTGGTTTAACGAGGCACATAACTTACAAAACAACTAACTGGATGGATGGATGTATATGGCTGTACCCTTTAGATCGGGCGGTGGCTAGTGCTACCGTGTCGTAATACTTAATAAACGAAATATTAGATTTATTTTTATTTCTTTAAATATTGAGGTTGACTATTCGTACTTTGCAGTGAAGGGTTTATTTTTCACTCTTGTTTTTACTTAAGCCACCAATCAGATAACCACCTTCTAGGTAATTCTACCCGCTTAACGTTTTCTAAAATTCAGCGCCACCTTGTGAAAGAAACCGAAACCATATTTTTCCGCTATGCCTTGTTCACCCACAGTGATGCACACTGCTGATAACAGTACGCAATTATCGCTGTGTATGTGGGTTGTGGTTGGCAGTTGGCAGTCGATAAGACGCCCAAAAAGACGCAATGCGGCCACTTCAGGGAGCGGTGCCACTGAGGCCCTTGGGAGACCTCTTCGGGCGGCGGACGGGCTGTTATGACCGGCAGAGCAAGGACATGGCCTCCAAGGGAAGATCATTGGCGTACCGTGCAAACGTGGTACACGTCCCGTATAACCGTAAGTGGTGCCCATGTGCACTGCTGGGAATGCTCATCGGCGTCGCTGGGACGCACAGCTTGCCAGCTCACACGAGTGAACAAGATATGGCGGAACAGCCGTGTTACCAGACTGGATTTTCTAAAAGCTCTATTGCACCTTCGTCACAGCATTCATATATTGAGAATGTCAAGCTCATGACAGCATCAACCACAATAGCATTGGAGTCGTCTTGCAAAACTTCCAGAAGGTATTACAACATTTGAGAATGGGTTACAAAAAGTTTAGCCACTATACAAAGTAGGTGTCAGCCTCACCCATAGAGCATATCGGAGCACGGATTCCTCTCGCGTCGTACCATATTGATAGGCGGATGAGATGGACTATACAGGATACTACACAAGTCGTCTGAATTCAACTACGCATACAAAGTTGCTGAACATCAATGACTTTTCTATGCGTGACTTTCTATGCGTTAGCCAGACCATTTGTTTACCGATCGTAAAGGAAATTGAAGAGCTGTGTTCGTGGGGTGAACTGGTGATCATTGCTGATTGCCATTGTTAGCGTTACTCAATTGCGGGGAAGTACGATTTTGAGCAGAAAAAAAGAAAACGCAGCGGGAATGACAAGCGGCAGGTACACTAGCTCCGAATAACAAGACAGTAAGGCTGTGCGAACGGTGGTTCATGCAATTGTCATGCAACGAACTATAGCAAGGCAAACGTCTTACTTGCATGAAGCCTGTTTTGTACCGTGACTATCTGAAAAGGCTCGACTATTCGTAATATTCTCGTATAAACTGTCAACAGACACCAATGCCAAAGTTTCGCGGCCAAAAGCTGGTTTGGCTGAACTTTCATGGACATGAGGGTCAAGAAGGTTCGTGAGCTGCTTATTGGCAGCTGATGCTAGAGAAACAAACGTGGTCGAAATTATCCGCAGCCGTTTCCTGTATACAACGTCTCCCATATATGCAAATTCGCTTGGCGGTCTTCGTTTTTATAAACCGAAATAACACTGAGCCATTTTAAAAGATGAAATTCATTAACAAGGGGTGTGGCACTGAGAGGGGCCCACTTAAAACTTCCTTTGTAGCACGGAGGCATGAAAAATAAGGGTAATGCGGCTTCATGGGTGGGGCCTATATTTATTCTGAGGTTGTCACCGACTACAGTTACGTACATCCAAAAACTTTCTCGGACCTCTTCATTTCTTTCATAAAAACCAACATGGCTTTCAGTAAGGTGTTTCGTGTGACACTCAACTAGCTCTGTTTACTAATGACATTAGCTCTAGCATTGATGTAAATATACCAGTAGACGCGCTCTTTTTAGACTTCGAAAAAGCTTTTGACAAAGTTCCTCATAAACGCTTGTTCTTAAAACTTTCTTGTCTCAACCTTGACCCCTTAGTTTTCGATTGAATTTGCGACTTTTTAACTAACCGCCAGCAGTTCGTTTACGCAAATAATCTTTCTTCGTCTTTACGCCCCGTCATTTCAGGCGTGCCTCAAGGCATGGTTCTAGGACCTTTGCTTTTTCTCATATATATTAACGACTTGCCGAATAATATTTCTTCTAACATGAGACTTTTCGCCGATGATTGTGTCATTTATCGCCCAATTAACAACACATCAGATGTTCATGAACTTCAATCTGACCTTCATAAAATTGAAATCTGGTGTACAACGTGGTTAATGTCCCTTAACGCAAACAAAACGTCACTAGTCTCTTTCCATCGCCGACAGTGCTACCCATCTCCAGCATACTTCATTAACAACACTCAAATTTCATGCGTAACTACATACAAGTATCTAGGTGTTCATTTCTCTTCTGATTTAACATGGTCCCTTCACATAACGCACATTACTAACGAAGCAAACCGTGCTCTTGGCTGTCTATGCCGAAACCTTCATCTAGCTCCTACCCCTGTCAAACTACTCGCTTATCAGACACTAATCAAACCAAAACTTGAATACGCATGCGCTGTTTGGGACCCTCATCAGAGTAACAAAACTAAAACACTTGAAACAGTGCAAAACCGGGCAGCAAGATTCATCTTTTCAGATTATTCATATCAGTCAAGCGTAACCGAACTTAAATCTCGTGCTAACCTCGCTACCCTTTCGTCACGCCGCTGTATAGCTCGTCTGTGCCTGTTTTTCAAGTTTTATCATGGATCGCCTCGTACTCCCACCATCAAGCCAGCCCATCGTCATTCAGACCGCATCAATCACAGGAAAGCTGTTTACCCGCCAAGAGCTCACACCACTGCGCACCTTTCATTCTTCTTTGTCAAGACCGCACAAGATTGGAATGGCCTTCCTCCTCACGTTGCGCACCACTCCAGTATCATCAACTTCAAAGCAGCGATCGAGCATCTACACCTTTAACCGATTGTAATAGCCCACCCCTCATGTAAAACCCCTTCATTGGGGCCTTTGAGGTACTGTAAATGAATAAATAAATAAATAAAATCTTAACAAGTGTTTTTCGCCCTTTTGTTGCCTTCTTCATGTTCAGTTGACCAGTTGCGAGTATAAAATGTGCCTAAATTCTGTCGCGCGCAGCTGTTTGTGACAATATTAGTATTTTGTACGCAGTGAAGTTTTTTAACTTTGCCCTAAAATGCTTTGTTGCTGCCGTTGCTACAATGCTATCCATGGTGCATGTCCACTCTAACTCACTTCCTCGGTCGACTTCTCAATGTCCTTAAAACAAAGGGGCCGGACGCTTAAAGAACGTGAAGTTTGCGTTTACTAGCAAAAAAAAGTGACATTGTTCTTTGTGATTTTTTCTAAAAAGACTCAAAGATTGAATTATTATTTTTCTCATCCATAGATAGCATTTCTACACCCTTCCCCCCCACTTTCCGAAAAGATTGGTAGCTCTCTTCATATTGAATCGAAGTGATTAAAAGCTTTCTGAACTTTACGTTGTTTTTCATTGCATGCGGTTTCGTAGGGACAACAATGCACCAGATTTAAGTTGACATGACAATATATACGATGTCAGCGTTGGCGCATTATCCTGGCACAATGTGTTTCAATGTGGGTTAACTATAACATTTGTGACTTGGCTGGCAGTGGGCCGAATCGTATCATTGTCACAGGAGATCCTATATACTATTGTACTTTCTTCCATTTTACCTATGTTTCGACAGCTTTACATACGACTAAAGAATATGACCCACCCGTTAAGCAGGTGCAGCGTCACTCCAGCCAGAGGTATAATGTACGTTAAACAACCGGTAGCTGTCCGTGAAAGCACTTGTACTTTCGTATAATAACATTGGGTCAAATTTGTCGCAGATCACGTATTTCTAGATGTAGAACAGCTTATGGCGAAGTGAAATCTGGTGGTGTGTGGCGTGACCTCTCTTACTGCGCATGCACCAACTGTCTCAAGAGGAGAGAGGGCAGAGTTGGCACACTCGCAGAGGCGAGTGGATCGTCATCAAGGACGCTGTTTTTGCATGAGCGCCACGAGGTAGGAAGAGGCGAGGCCGAGAAATTGGCATAGCGCTGCCCCCCCCCCCCCTTAGTCTCTGACCTCCCGTTTATCCCTCCGCCTAATCTGTGCGCTCGTGTATAATGCAGCGCTCGCTCGACACCATTGCACTCTCCTAGCAGCACTGGGTCTTCACTTTGTGGCACATACACGGTAATTAAACACAAATGGGAGGGGAACGGTAGCATAAGTAGGACAAAACATATACACAAGTCCACACACAAATGAAAACATACATGAATACATAATATTTGAAAGGACAAATAGTAACACAACTAATTACCAACGCTGATTCTCATCCCCACATGGTTTTTAGTGACAGATGGTGTAGTTATCAGAAAGTTTGAAAGTGCAAAAAAGCATTACATAGACAAACGGCAACTGTATAGAGCGCCAATCGGACGTCAAAATAAACATTATTGTGTTCCGCAATCGCAGAACCGTAATATTAATCCCGTTCTCCTAACATGCTCATAAATATCCATCCTTTTTTATTCTTTGTGCCATGACTATTGAAGTGTTTTCAGCGTTCAGCATCCCGCTTTAAGCGCGATCACGCGTCTCGCTTCGACACACGCAGCTTTCTTTCGCCGTGTCCAAGAGCACACTTAGACTGAGGGCTTCTTCTTTTGAGGGAGAATCCATCCCCACTCCCGTCTCTTCTGAATCTCCTCCCTTCGTCACCTCTTGGCGCCGGCAACGCGAGCGACCAAAGCCCGCTCCCCCAAACGAGCTCGCACTTGTTGACACAAGTGTCGGCGACGACGCCGAAGGAACGGCCGCGTCTCTGTCGAGGCTTTCTCGCGCGAGCGTCAGGCACGTCGGGTCACGGGCGGCGGCTTTGGGGTGCTAAGTGCCGTTGCCATGGTTTCCTGGCTGAGGCGAGAAGCCTCGCCTGCCTCTGTCGTCGTCGCTCTCGAGAGCCGGCGCTTAAGTCCAAGTCAAACAAAGACGCCCGGCTGCAGAAAGCTCGCTTTTTCACTCCGACGTCTTCGTCGCCTTCGAGCACGCGTGATGCCGAGGCTTTCTTCCTTCCATGTGCTCGTTGATCTCTGTGCTCCTGTTTTTTTTTTTTATCGTTAAGCGCCCCGCCTTGTTTTCATGAGCTGACGCGAAAGTCTGAGCAGACGAGAAAGCCTGATTCATGCGGCTTCTTTTATGATTGATTTTTCGTATTTACATGATGGCTGTTGAAAAGCAAAGGAGCCACAATATTTTCTCCCTTCGCCGTTCTGAGAGTTCTACTTGCACAGAACGGTTACATCCGATTTCAGCAACGAAACGGCTGTCAAGCTTTCCTGCACTTCAACTTGATAGCTCTTCGATCGAACGTGTCTATAATAAAAAGAGACGAAGAACAAGTAAGCAAATAGACCAGAATAATAAAATAAATGAAACACTAACATATTCTTATATTGCGAACACGGTCTTGAAGCTTCGTGTGTGTGCACGCCAGAAATACAGTACTAACACGTACAGTGACATACATACTCATGAACGGTTGTGCATCAAAAACAGTGTCTATTTTCATTTAACGCAAGTGATCGGCATGTCCTAAGAAAATGCACTTTATGTTTCTTCATAAATAGCAGCAGGTGCAATAAGTCAATTATGTTGTATTATGAATGTTCAGGTATGTTTGCACACCATGTCTCACTCTGAATGCGGTATTTATTTTTATCGTCCCACTTTATGATTCATCGATCCCCGGAAAACTTGTGGGACAAATAGCCAGTGTTTCAATCTCTGACAGAATGTTCTAGATTGGCAGAGTCACTCGCTCGTATTCTTCGGCTGCGATGCTGAAACTCACCGCTTGTAAGCCCACCAGGATCGTTTAGTCTGTGTATTTATTTCAGTCATTTCCGCAGTTAAATATAAATGACCCACATTTAAAATGAACAGAAAACCACCAAATTTGTGTCACACTCTCTTTTTCTGAACGCAATGTGCAGTGAATTTTGATTCTAATGGTTTCCTACTTGTTTTTAAAACAATAGGCACCAATTGCAGCGAGAAAACTCTAGATGGTGTAAATAGTTGCTTTTCCTCACGACTACTCATACTGATAAAGTGCAGCCAGGCAATCCGGCTGAGTTCAAGCGCTTATATAATGGGTGAGTCAGTGCGGGTTTTCCGGCGACGAGGCATTTCACCATGTCGACTGCGTGCTGCTGGCTGCCTAAAACGCATATCGCGAGATTCGCGAAGACATTTCCATTTCGGCAAGCCGCGTTGCCATGACTCCCGTGTGCCTTTAAAATTGCCCAAGCCAGCCATCACTCGCTGTCGAGGGAGCCGAGATCTCACGCTAAGTCTAGGTCAAACAGAGCTCGGCATTTCGCCGCCGCTCGCTTCTCGAGTGCTCGAGTTGTCGAATGAACTAGCGGGGCCGTGTCATCACATCGCGTCCGCGGGCTTAACTCTATGTCGGCCGAAATAACGACACGAGCACTTGTTCTAAGCGCCCCGCAGCCGGAACGTGCTTTAGTCAATTTATTGTGAGCGTGCTGCAGCGCCTATAGGCAATGTTCCATGACGGCACTTGGTGTGTACCGTGTCTATATATGTTTGCATGTGAGCGGCTCAAACGGGCTCCTGCTATGTTCGTTTTATTTTTTCTTGGATTTCAAAGTCGGAATAATGCACACTTTCGGGGCTAATTCATAGCCTTTGTGTGGCCGATACTGGACAACGGCACAGGGAGTGAAATTTATAGGATTTGTAGCATTTGTCGTCCTCGAACGGGAGTGGCTCCACTGCATTCTGCAAGAGGTCTATTCAGTCAAGCATGTTTTCAGTTTAGTCTGTTACTGCTGTGCACGGTGACATATTAGCCAAAAGTTTTACCTGAGCTTATCTTGCAGGCTACTTACACAACATGTACGCAGTCATTCTCCCATTTTATCGGACGATACAAGAAAACATGAACATTTCAACAAGTGTAGAGAAGCACAGGTTCAGTTTACAATTGCCTTTGAATACTTGCAGAAAGAAATATGTACTGTCATCATTCACTTTAACAAGCGATTATAAAGGCAAGCTCAAATATCGGTGTTTCTCTTCCACACGACACATATCATCGTGTTTACGGGACCCTAGAGTGGGTTAAATTAAAGTAATGTAGATGCCAACAAACTGCGTTGCTTAATGGTTATAAAAAAACTGTGATGCAGGTATACTTGTTAAGCCACCCAGACAATAACTGCAGTGAACGGCATATTAGGCATGCATGTCAGTGCTAGTTTTGGCCATTTTCGGTCTCAGGGTCATTGTTTTATATGAACCATTTCAGGATATACACCAATTGCTGGTTATATGTTTCGTTATGGTAGGAAACGATTCGCGAAAGCATTAAGGCTAAGAAAGACAATCCGGACGAGCTCTAGGCGCAATAAATACTGAAAATCTATACGTTAAGAAAACAGAGTAAGCCCTATCTCACAATGTATATTAGGCGAAGTTTATGTACCTTTTTTCCCATAACCATAAAAGCTACAGTAATTATTTTACTATCATCGTGATTAACAGTCATTCGTCTTCTTACCGAAGCAGATTTCCCCCAAACAATTGTAAGGCTCGAATTTCGTGAATGCTTTACTCCAGGTACCTAGTTATCATTTGATAATAGCTATTAGATGTGTTTCAGGGGATCACTTTCCCACACAACAATACTTTTGCTTCAACATATTTTCAATTACGTTATCTAAGTAATGGCCGAAATATATATCTGTAGGTACTGTGCTGCCTGAGAAAAAGGAACAGAACTACAAAAAAGTATATTTTGACATGATCAAATTGCAAGACGAGAATCTGAATTAGTACAAAAGTACAACATGATAACAACCAATAAGCACACCCGTTCAGTAGGTGCAAGCCACATACTCATCACTAATATCAATTTTTTTTATGTTTAAACGACTTGATTGGCGAGCCTCTGTTGTCGCCTGCTATGCAGCTGTGTCAGCACTGTATATACATACTGTCGACGTAGTTCAAGGATGCGTAGGCTCTAAGCTGTGCAGTGCGCTAAAGCGATATCAAGTTAGTTCAACATATTCGCGCGAGCTATATTGACATCATTAAAAGTGAACAGAGCATGAATGCATATTTACAGTGCTTGGTGCCCGAGGCAAATGTTTTTTTTTTTTAGAACGTGCTCCCACACGACAAGCGGTGGTCTCATTATGGTTTAGTTTTTTTTCCTACAAATGCATTTAGCAAGTAATTCAGCATGAGCCAGTTCAAAATACTTTTACTTAACAGCCTTAATAACAGATGCTGGAAGGTATTCTTTTTGAACGAATCGTTCACCATTCAACTGGGTTTTGTTGAATTTAAGCCCAGTTTTTGGCATCCTTTGAGCGAAGGCCATGAGATTGATTGGTATGCTTTTATGCCATGCGAGAATATGTGCACCGGACATCTTTTCGCACATCCTCCAAACTGCATCTTTTTTTTTTTGTTGACCCAATAATAATACTTTTAGTGCTTGCAAAGGACGACGCCACTAAGATGTCCCCGACCAGATATAGATTTCCGACACAAAGCTTGATGCCTCTTTTTTTTTTCGTTTTCGCATGTGTGTGTCCATTCTTTTCTGAATGTGTAAAATGCACTCCAGCTTGCAAACTGTACCTTCTTCATACGGCTATGATGCTTGAACTGCAAGAAATTCGTTGCTACAAAATAATGGGGGATTGGCAGGCCACCGCACACGTTTTGAACTATGTCGTTTTTGGAGAAAAAAAATCGTACTACAAGAAAGAAACGACTCGTTCTGGTTCAGAAAAGGCTGTAGACTTCAAATAACGCATCAAAAAATTGTTATTTGAAATATTTTTGCTTACGCTGTCCCTTTATATGGAATAATATTGCCTTGATAGGCGTTCGGCGCAAAAATGACAATAAAAACGTACTATAGCTGTTTGCTGCATAGACCTTTTCCCCGGATTCAGTCGCTTTGAACACGCCACGGTCAGTGAAAATTAGCTTGAGACTAACATGTATCTGCTTACGGTAAAATAAAACACTGAGTAGGAACAAGCACTTGAGAGGTTTAACGAGCACGCATTTTAGTGCACATGGCCAGAATTTCGCTGGTCCGTGGTGCCACCACTTTCGCTTCGCCTTGAGACGTTAATTTGAATGAGATATGTCTCGGAAAGTGCACAGGCACAGCCAAGCGACGACAAGTGCATATGCTCACACTCATAGGACATACTAAATAGCGAAATAGGACAAACGAGTCCCGACAGTCTGTGAGGTGGGTTCGCGATACACAAAATCACGTAGTCGTGGTCTTAGAATGTCTAATTCCTGAAACCGTCATATTACAGTCAGTCATTGTACCACTGGCTTTTAATTGTCCTATGCCACCGTATTTCTTCGCTCTGTGTTGCCACACGTGAACGAACGAAAAAAAAAGCTCAAATATGCCGTCCTCCTGGGCTGTAAGTAAGAAATAGTAAATTAACCTTCCATATTGCATCATAGTCTATAGTGAATGATTATCGGGCTCATTTGGTGCTATGATTGAAACATCAAGCATGCAAAAATGCCGTAAAAAATTGTTTCTTGCATTAAAATATCTTACATGCATGTTATATAATCGAGCAGTGATGCATAATGTTGACCTATGAGCATTTTTATGCGTTAAGCCAGACACTGAACGTGCATCCGGCCGTCAGTGGTGTGACCATTTCGGGTGAATTTACTTCTTCGTATCAATATAGGCGAAAGTTCAGCTAGTTTGACACTGCAGTATATTTGGCACTAACTACGAAAGCATGGAGCCAGAGCCACAGCCACAACTAGAACTACAACCACAGTCAAAGCCACAGCACAATCCAAAGCCAATCGAACGGTCGCAGCAGACCAAGCCAACATTTACCGCGTGAACGACAGTGCTGGCTAACCATGCCATGCCTGAAAAAGACCAGGGCATCCCTGCGACGCTACAATGTCTCCTGGACACCACATTTATGCTTTTGAATAAGCTAATGACTGCGTCAGCACAAACGACTTGGAAAGATGCTGCAGGTTCTCGATCCAGTGTTTTCAGCGCGTCACTAGTACCCATGGATCGCCCACGACCCTCTCCAAGGCCTCAATTTCCCAGTCACATGTCTGAACGTTGAAGTTATGTTAGTCAGAGGAATTCCGGCCTCAGTGACTCACTGGCTGTACGTCTTTGTAGGTGCAGTGCTCCCCTTCTCTCCTCTCTTTCTTTCTGTAATCGCCATTCTCTTATCCTCAGTGCAGGGTAGCAAACCGGATGCTCATATGGTTAACCTCTGTGCTTTTCCAGTTCTTGTTTTCTCTCTCTTCTTTCAGCTAATTGGTGGTTCATGCTTGGAGGTAAAAACAGCTAGAAAATCAAGACAAGGACTGAACAAGAGATGACAAGGCGTTGAACTCGCCACGGAAATTTATTGTAAAGAACACGCGCATACACCAAGCAGATGACGTAGTCATGTGGCACACCATAGCTTCCGTCCTTGTCTGAATTTTCGCGCTGGTCTTACATCCCAAACTTTTTCGTATCAAGTCCGCTATTTATTTATTATAAAATAAATTGAATAATTGGTCCGAGCACCCACTGAGAATCTTGCTTCTCTTCCAAGTATTTGAGGTCGAGGTGTTACTTCCGGTCTACCGAGTACACATGTAATGTGTTTTAAAAACTACACCATCTCTTATTGAAGAGAAGCATGTGGGGATGCAAAGCAGCGATGGCGTTCACTTGTGTTTCGATTTGTCATTTCCATTTGCCTAGTTCTGTGTATGTTTCATATTTGTGTGGAGCACAGGTGTGGCGGAGAGAAAAACGGGTGCTCTGCCACTTCTTCCGTCCCCCCGTCCTTCTACCTACTCGCAGTCCTGGGAGGAGAGGGGGAGAGTTGGCGCATGCGCCGAGGGGGAGCGGATGGTCACCGAGAGACGACACAGCCCCGAGCAAATGCTGCTTCGCATCTAAAACAAAACCGCTCCGAAATTTCCGGTTCTGACACAAGTTTAGAATAACATAGCATACATATAAAATCGTAGCAACGGCTTGTACTTAAGGTAAGGACGTATTTAGAGTGAAGATAGTTGATAAAACCTAACAAAAGGAAGTCCCTAGAGATGCACGCATTTTGTAATAGATTTTATTGATACCCAATAGCTTACTTGTGAGCAGCTGCGATTGTTGCTGCATCTGGAGGAGCCGATTTCAACCGCATATTTTTTCCGTGGCCTCGGAGATCGCCTTCGACAGCGGGAAAGACACAAACTTAAGCCAAGAAATAAACTACGCCACACGAGTGTCGAAGTTTGAGTGCCAGCATACAAGACACCTAAGCGATAGAATAGTGTGACCTCCTGGCTTTCAATTATTTCATGTAGTTATACATATAATTTTGCCAATAATTAGAATGAAACACCTACATTTAGTGCAACTTTCGAAGTGCTTTGGCTGCCGCCGTCAGCTCAACGCGTGCGCGCCACCCTTCTCTTCAGCAGTACAACACGAGCGTGGGCCCAGGAAACCCAAGATTAAGGAAGCCGGCGGTGACTCTACGGGACACGGGCCCAAGGTGCCGCATTCGGCAGCTGGCGGCGGTGGCCTTTTGCTGTCGGGCTTGTCATTTCCGCCGGGTAAGCCGCCGCCGCCACCGGCACAGCCACCCATGTCGGGCCACTTCGACCCTTCGACAGCCGCCATGGCGGCAGCTCTATCCTCATCCCCGGTTGGCGACGGCGCACCCCCTTCGTCTCCATTGTTCCCCAAGGACGGTTTCATCGGTTCCGCAGGTCTGCTTCAGATGCTTCTTAACGCTGAACGCAACCAGGAGCTCATCTGGAACAGCGTCAGGTGAGCGATGATTGCAGCTATGCCTTTGCAATGCTGAAGAGAGACAGATAAAAATTGGCCCCGTATCTGCATGTAATCTGCAAATGTCGTCGAAAGACGATAGTCTTGCGTGTGGAGAGAGTGAACAAAACATTTATTTGATGTTCTGCGTAAGAAAATCGGTGAATGGTATTCCGGAGGCGCTGCATTAGAGTGCCTCGAGCGTGCAGCGGAGGCGAACGAGTGCATCAAGTCATGTCACACGTCAGACATGAGCGCCATATGGCAGTTTATTTTGGAAAACAAAGCGCGTAGCCATGCGCACCCGTCTCAGAGGTGATAAGGTGTAGAACGCGAGACGACGGGTAGGTGCCATCACCATCTCGTCTTAGCAAAGCGTTGGAAACTCTTCCCGTTCCGTGCAAGCGTTGCATGGTAAGCGCAGCGTGATAAGCGCTACGGTCCTTAAAATCTTATGTATGCATTTTCTAGTAAGAGATGCATATTCAAAATATATGCGTGTTGTTATGGTACCCAAGACATGCGCAATATTTGCTTTTCAATTGACAATTGCACAAGCATGAACGCTCAACCTTGAGCAACATTGGTGGTCGCTGCGGATGGGGTCGACCGTTTCAAGTACCCGACGCCGGTAAGAGTGGACAAACAGACAAATGAACAGACAGACAGACAGACAGACAGACAGACAGACCAAAATTTTTTGCGTCGAAAATTCCCCAAAAAAGACTATCGTCTTTAATAAAAGAGGAAGGCAGGGAGGTTAAGCAGGTGGTATAGCTTCTGCTATGATACCCTCTACGGGGTTTGGGGAGTATGGGGTTGAAAGCAGAGAAAAAAAGTGCATGAAAAACAGTCGCAGCCAACACAAGCACACAACCACACTCACTCACTCACTCACTCACTCACTCACTCACTCACTCGAGAGCGTTCTACTCACTGTCGTTTTGATAGGCCAGTAGATCGCAGGAAGCTTAATAGCTCTTTTCAGGCTTCCTGCGCTGGTAGGTCCGGACGATGGCGTAGAAGTGATGAACAATGTATCACGAAATATCATTCGTACTTTACCGGATCGTTATCGTATCCTGAACCTATAAAGCGTGATGGGGGTGTTTTTACGTTTCATATTTGAGTTTGCTTCGCTGCAGTCGGTACGCTTGAGAATTAACAGGTAGTAGCGGGACTCGTTACAGGTAGTAGCGGGACTCGACTAACAGGTAGTAGCGGGACTCGTGCACTCGGTATGCTTGAAATTAGTAAAAAAAAGTAGTAGCGGAACTCGTTACTACCTCTATGACCTCGTTACTAAATGTTGCCGTCCTTTTGATACCTCAGAAATATACCAGAGTTAGTAAATGTTTGTGGTCTACTACCTGCAGTTACTACTTTGGTAGTGAATTTTGTGGCAGAACATAACTACCTCACAGTCAGTAAGTAGCACTACCTCTTTTTATAGGAGTGTATGCCTGTGCTATGGATATGGCAGCGACGATATTAACTGGATGGCAAAAGGCTTCAATCTGGCTGTAACTATATTGCGAGAATGAGCCCATGCGGCTTCCTTCCCTGGTAAGGCTCTCTTCAATGTGCACCAGTACAGCAAGTCACGGACAGGTCAGATTTACTTGATGAGGTGTCGGTGAAGGTTCGTCAAGGCCCTTACGATATTCTTCAGTTCTAGGTAAATGGTATCACTATGCACATAGAACTCGAACACGCCGAATACAGCAGCCATCAGAACTCTAGTGGCAGGCTACAAAAAAGCGCCAGGCCTGCGTTGAACACGCGGCACTGTCACAGCGAAAGCTGGAAAAGCGACCATTCATAGCCTTTCTTGAAGGCTCTTTAGGTAACTGTCACGCACACTTGCAGGGTATCCACTTCGCCATTAAAGATTATGTAGTAGGCAGGCATTCACTGCGTCATCCTTCTTCGCGCATCGGAGAAGCGTGGTACCTGCCGCACACTTGCAAGGAACTGTGTGCAATTTTGTTGCGATAACGATTTTATGAACACTTTCGGTTGAGTTTTGGTACCGGCGTCATGTAACGCTTAGGCTGCCTGCCCTCCTGATGAACTCTTGTCATTTGCGTTTAATAAATAAGCAATTGTCGCTTTATAACTCAACTTCATGTTGTGGGGCTCCTCAGAAAAAAAATTCAAATCCCTTCAACAATTCTGAAGATGGAAGCCAACAAATTTGTGACTATGGTTGGTGTGGTTGAGTGAACACCAGTATAGTCAGTTTATGTGTTATTATTATTCACTATGCTGAGCGAATAAAGATACATGCATTAAAGCTGCCAGTTTTTTGTTTTGTTTTGCCCGTGACACTTATAATCGCCCAAACAGTGGCCAACAGTAGTCTCATGTTAAAAAACCTTTAGTGCATAAAAATCTCCATTGTTTCAAAAGTACAAAAATGACACAACAAAGGCAGCGATGTCGGCAAAATCACAAATCTCCATGTTTAACCCGTGTCCATTTTCTCCATGAACAAATGCCAGAATAATTGGTTGCTAATTATAGCGCGAAAACAAAACGACAACACAGAGACAAGAAGGACACGAAAGAGTGTCCTTCTTGTCTCTGTGTCGTCGTTTTGTTCTCGCGCTATAACTATCGTCATGCCATACCAACTAGCCCAAGCTGCCACACTTCTCAATTGGTTGCTGTTTGCGTGTCTTGTCGCCAGATTCGATCGGGCAGAACGTATACACTTATGCAGTTTTGTTCTAAAAAGGGCGATGCTTATTTATGAGTAACTTCACAAACTTCTCTAACCACCACATTGTCTAAACGTGTACAGGATGGGCGGAGGTGGAGGTGGTGGAGGAACTGCAATAAACAACAGTTTTGGCGGTGGACCACCATCTGGGCTCTCGGCCAAACTCGGCGCCGAAGGTGGCCTATCCGCCTTTTCGTTGCTATCGTCCAGCACGCATCCTTTCGGGTCGCTGGAAGAGGCGGCACTCCGCCAGCGATTGCAGGGCTCCGGGGCAACGCAGCCGTGTCCCTGGGGCAACACTGCGGGAGGAGGGTCAGTACAAGAAGTCACAGCAAGGCTGCTGTTCATGGTCATCCGCTGGGTCAAATGTCTGCCAACATTTCAGACGCTGTCCAAGAGCGACCAGGTGCGTAACTACTAAATAAATTGACACTCCTAACGACCTTTTCTGTTGATATAAATGACCCACTCACAGCCTTAACTTATTCGTGATTGATTCATCATTGCAAACGTACACCACTCCTATAGTGGTTGAGCGGGAAGAGGTTGTGAAAAGGCAATTGATTGCCTGACAGCGCACTGACGCCGCCCTGGCCACAATAATGTACAACACTCAATACTAATGTACCTTTATGTAAACCATAATTACGTAACATTTAAGTACATAAAATCAGTGCACCGATTCATTGATATGAATGACTTCGCTATCGGAGTTGTTGCCTAGAGAACACTTTGATCGTATGTGGGCAAATTATTTTAGATATCTGCCAGTGCATTGATGTTTTATTGATGAAATCACAAATCTCCAGCAAGGAGTTTATGGGAACTGAAAGTTTTGGACTATTACATGCATTATATCGCCTTATTATATGCATACGAAATTAAAGAGGCTGAAGAATGAATGAGTCAGAGACGATAGTTATAGCGCGAAAACAAAACGACGACACAGAGACAAGAAGGACACGAAAGACACGAGCGCTAACTTCCAACTGCGTTTATTGCGCAGAGCACGAAAATACATAGAGGAGACAGTAACCATGTGACAAAAACCATATGGCACAAAGAGCAGAACAAGAGTAAGAGAAAAACAAAGACAAAAAACAAAATCACAGAAAAATGGCAAAGAAAAATTTATAAGAAAACTAGCCCAAGGTGCCACACTTTTGAGTCAGAGAGGTTTATTAGGGTAACGAAAAATCGCAGTAGTTTCTTAGCTGGAAACACCCTGCATATTGACAAAGCTGATATGTTTTAAGAACGGATGGTTGTTTCCTGGGATCTCTTTGGTAAAGCGTATAACTAACTTCAAGTGAATCAGGGGTTGTAGAGCTGTCTCAATAAGCGTTACAGTTCGCTGAACCCCGATGACTCGAAAGGGTTGCTCTCCTATTTGCTGTTATTGGGTTCTTGTGTTCTCAAAGCTGGGAAAATGGTTTCTTCTAGAATAAAGCAGCCATTCACAGGTTAGACCGAAGCAGATTTGTGCAATATCATACCCGAGCACTAAACATTCAGATCTCTACTAACCAGTCAAATTAAACGTCGATTCATATAAGGCAAGCTCGCAAGGAGCGTCCAGGTAAAGCAAGTTGAAAACGTACGAAACCTCCCTATTCTAAAGCTAGTAGAAGCTTGTTCTAGGTTATACAGTCGATGCTAGGGATGTGACGAAGTCAGAATAACAACTGAATGTTTGTCCTGGGATAACAAATTGGCAATCACTCTCACTCTGCAGTTGTGACAGCACACACCACGACAAAATTTAGTGCGAGAAAATTTTGAAATATTAAGCCTAAAGGTAATTCTTACAGAAATAAAAAGCAACATTTATTCACGGAAGCCCAATGCGTGTATCGCTTACGCACGCATTTCTCTACTTACTGCTGTCGAATGTAACTTAGAAGTGTGGTGGTTTCGGCTACTTGGTATGATAGGACGGTAGATATAGCGCGAGAACAGAATGACGACAAAAGACAAGGGTCTGAGGAGAGGATGCAAATGGGCACGAAAAATGCAGCGTTTGTATTCTCCTAATCGCTTGTATTCTCTTTTCACGTCTGTTAATCGATAGGGTTGAAGAGCTCGTTTGACAAAAATTCTGGTGTCGGTGTCAGCGGCGGCGGCGTCGTTGGTTGTGAGCGAAAAATCAACATGGTATGTGTGACCAAAAATAAAAATGATGCAAGTAAAATAAAAAAAAATAAAACAATCCTGGGCAAGAGTGGGGATTAAACACGAGGTGTTTGTGTGGCAAGCGGGCGTTATACCAGGAAGCCATGTGTCTTTTTTTTTCATGCAAATAATAAAGTATTTGCGTAATAAAGACCAAATCAAGCAAACAAAAGTACAATCAAATGGCGACAATAAGTGCCCAAGCTTTACTCATAAACACTCAATGGCTAATGCAGCGTGAGTTCATCACATCGAGAGTTATTCACATCGTGTTACGCAAACAAAAAGGGTGAAGTCAAACAGCTCTCTCAGATGAAGTACCAGTCCAGTCTAAAGTCTAGCATGCCGTAATTGTTTTTGAGGTGGATAGCCATTTAAATGAAGTGTGTTCTTGAAGAGGTGGTGGGCTCTGCATTGCGGTCTTGCATTCGTTTCTTCCACAAGCTGTGCATACCCATGAGGAAAAACATATCATATGGCACTTCATCAAGCTGCTGGTGGAAGCTAACGTATTGTGTGACAATTAATGACAAAACGTTTTTTTAGTGCTCGCTGAAGGACATCTCAAAACAGTATGGCATCTTTGCAGCTAACAAAGCAATGTTCAATCATTTCCGGCACATCACACAGACGGCAGTTAACAGACGGAATTAAGATACCTTTTCTTTTTAACCATGTGTTTACCGCCAATGTTTCAGAGAACGTTTTAAAGAAGAATGTTGTTGAATTCGGTGGTATGTACATTTTGCGCACCCGCTTCAAGGAAATCGTGGCCTGGAAGATTGGAGTACAGTGAGCGGTACTACGAAGATGGGAAGAGTGTACTGAGTAGATCCTTATGAAGCACTTTGCGCGTACTGTGTAGAGGTATTCTACAAAAAAGTGAGCTCTAATGAACTGAACTGCGAGGTAAAATTCCTGCATAAATCCCCACAAGCATGGGCGTTCGGAGAAGTTTGATAAAACAGTTAAATCTGGTAAGCAATCAACAAGTGTAACCTGCAAGAAAGAACAGATTACAGGGTGGGAATCGCCTCGAAAAGAAAAAAGAAGAATCGTGAAGCCACTCGCCATAAATAAAGGTGTTTTAATCCTAACCCACCCTCACTAACTGGCTTGAATATATTATCACGACACATGGGCTCAGAAGTCGAAGACCATATGAAAGTAGCGGAAATCCGATGAAAGCGTTGTATATAAAGTCTTGTGCAAAGAATAAGTCGCAATACATAGTAAAGCTTTGTTGCTAAGAAAGTATTGCAAGCTTCAGCTCTCCCAAAGATTGAAAGTCGATAGGGAACAAATGTCTGGGCCTGTCGTTCTAGCTTAAAGACGCATTCCTTCCACTAATGCACATTGAATCTGTATGCATGCAATGGTACACCGAGGTATGTTGGAGGACTTCTTGTCCAATTAATCCCTGCAAAGTTGTTCGGTGTGCTACCCCACAAGCCAAACCACAGACCTAAACTTTTAGAGGCATTTAAACGAGCTCCTGATACTACGCTAAACTTTTCAATAGTAAATACCACATTTTCGACATTTGGCTTATTTATGCGAAAGAATGCGACATCGTCTGCATAAGCTAATACTTTAACTTCCCTGCCTAATATACTGAAGCCACGAATGCAACTCGACTGTATTATGCCATAAGCACAGTGGTTCTAGATAAAGTGCAAATAGAAGAGGTGACATCAGGCATGCCTAGTTTACAGAAGAGCAAATAGAAACAGGCTTCAGAATTCACAATTAACTATCAGACGAGCTGAGCATTCATTATAACATAGTTAAACGCCTTTAAGAACAACTTTGCAAACATGGGCTTGTTCCAGAAGAGAAAAAAGGAAGGAATGACAAACACGATCAAAAGCTTTTGCAAGTTCTACCTGTAGCATCGCGAGATGTTTTTGAAAACCCTGACAGTATTAAAGCGCTGTACGAGCGACATGTATATTGGTTTGTGTAGATCGACCCTTCATTCCACATGTCTGATGAGGCTTAATGAGGATCGACGTAGCAAATTGTAACCTATTTTATAATACTTTTTCAAAAATTTTGTAGCCCACGTTTGACAACAATATTCGTCTGTAGCCCTCGACGAAGCAAAGTTTTTCCTTGTCAGTTGTTTTCGGTGTTACCCAAGTGTGATTTTTGCATTTTGCAAAAGGATTGTGGGAGTGTGTCCATGTCATAACTTATTTGAAAAATATTGAGCAATATAGCAGCAAGCGTATTCTTGCAAGCTTTGTAAAATTCGCCTGAGATGCCATCAGGGCCAGGTGTTTTCAATAAAGGCAAGTTTTCAATTGCTTGCTCAATTTCCTGTATAGTAATGGGTCCATTACTGACTGTACAATAATTGTTCTTCAAGGGGTTTACAAGAGAAACAAAACTAGTCGTGAGGTGAACGCCAGTATCATCAGAGGGAGAGCTAAATAAACTGTTATAGTACTTTTTGAACGCCAAAGTAATGTCTCTATTATCTTTTATGAGCACACTGTTATAGTACAGGTCTGGAATAAATGTAGAAATCGCTTGGCGTTGCTCATCAAGTAAAGCTTGGGGCGTCGGTTGTCCATAATTCAAGGGGCGCTGGTTCCGAGATCTATTACGTTCCCCTTGGTGGCGAGCAGCATCATATTTCTGTAGTTGGCACTTAATAATTTCAATCTCTTTGATGTACTTTCCCGGCATTTCGCGTTCCATCTCATAAAGAGAACCTAACCTAACCTAACGTTTCTGCTTGGAAATACAGTGAAAATAACTTCTGCCTGTAAATGCAGTGAAAGTAACCTATATACTTCACAACCACACCTATTCTGTACTCATGCTTCACAATATAACTTGTAATGTCGCAGTAATAATGTGTGGTACATGCATACATTGCAATCGAGCGTCACAGGATATCATTGTGAGGACGTCATGTTTCAAACAAGGTCACTCACTACAAAAGTCACAAACGCTACTGTGTCTTTTACATTAACCCCACGTAGTGGATTCATAGCAAGCTCGAAAAGCTGTCATGCACACAATTTCCAGTGATTTAAAGCGCGCTAACCATAACACAGAATGTAGCCTTATGCGAAAGCTTCACTGACACAAGCCATTTAAACTTAGTACGCACTAGGAACAGTATATCGCTATCTCGTTCAACTTTTCAAGGCCAGGCTTAAGGGCCTCAGAGTTTTTGTGTATGTGCCTAATTCTTGCGAAAATATATCTCTACTAACTATTCCAGCTTTCTAAATACTTTTTCTTTTTACCGTGCTTTTCTTGCGACCTCTCAATGTATGAATCACCGACACACTAACAGAATAATGATGTCCCGACATCTGTAGTTTCGGTATAACAAGCGTGTTGCCTACATCATGGCCCACTCACTCAATGTATCTTGGGCAGGTCACCCTGCTGGAGGAGTCGTGGAAGGACCTCTTCCTCCTCTACATGGCTCAGTGGTCGGTGGCAGCGGATATAGTATCCTCGTTGCCGGGCCTCAAAGGAGGCAACGGCCCTTCACCAACGGCTGCCACCTCCTTGCGTCTGCACCAGTCCGACCACTTGGATGGCACACCATCGTCTCCACAGCACGCAGCTGAACTGCACTACATCCAGGACGTGATGCGCCGATTGAGGCAGCTCTCGCCGGATGACACCGAGTGTAGCTGCCTCAAAGCGGTCGTGCTGTTCAAGCCTGGTAAGAGAGCACTCGCTATAGATACCGCATGCCCGCTCTCTTACGTGACAAGTCAAACCTCAAGTTGCTCGCACCCTGTCGATTATAACTCAAGTTCTCCAGAAAGCGTGGAATGGCTGCTTCTTCCTATATACGATGGTACAATAGTCGTATAGAGAGAGAGAGAGAGAGAGAGAGAGAAAGGAAAGGCCAGGAGGTTAACCAGATATTAGCATCTGGTTTGCTACCCAGCACTGGGGGCGGGGAAGTAGGGGCAAGAAAGAAGGGTTAGATAGAGAGAAAAAAAACAAAAAAAGCACGCACACTCATAAAAAAAAACGAAAACACACACAGGAAGGGCATCCTAGCTACAACCGTTCAGTAAGGCCGGTCGATCGCAAAAAGTTTAGTAGCGCTTTCAGGGCCCTCTTCTGTGAAGTCGCATCCGGACGATACTGCAGAATTCCCTGCTCCGACAGAGGTTGATCATCTAATTTGTTGAGTTCCTTGCGAAGGCATAGTCGTTGTTTACTATACGCTAGGCAGTCACAAAGAATATGTTGGATCGTTTCCTCTTTGCCAAAGTGGCCACAGGCTGCGTTGTCGGCCATCCCAATGCGGAAAGCGTAGGCGTTGGTAAACGCAACGCCCAACCACAGCCTACATATTAGGGTCTGGTCTGCTCGGCAAAGCCTCGACGGGACTTGAAGACATAGCGTAGGGTCAAGCGAGTACAATCGGGCATGCTTAAAGTGTGGCTGATTCCATTGTGATGTGGTTTGCTGGCGAGCAAGCCTGCGGAGCTTTCGTGCAGCATCTGTCCTAGAAAGTGGTAGTCGCAGTTTATGATCCTCTGTGTGTGCTGAGCGGGCAGCTTGATCAGCCCGTTCATTGCCGATGATTCCGCAGTGACTGGGAAACCACTGAAATGTAATTTGGTGCCCTTTCTCAGTCAGGTGGTGTATAACCTCTGCTATCTCTAGTACCAGCTGCTCGTGTGGTCCACGGCGTAAGGCTGATAGTAGAGACTGCAGTGCCACCTTCGAGTCGCAGAAAATAGTCCACTTGCGTGTAGGTTGATCAACTACAAATTGCAACGCGGCACGAAGTGCTGCCAATTCTGCTGCCGTTGATGTTGTTGCGTGAGATGTCTTGAATTTAATTGTCGTGGCCAACCTTGGTATCACTACTGCTCCTGTAGAGCTGTCCGGCTGAACCGGTCCGTCAGTGTATATATGTGTGGAGTCTTGATATTTCTGATACAAGAGAAGTAGTGTGAGCTGTTTAAGAGCCGGTGACAACAAATTGGCTTTTTTCTGGACGCCAGGTATGTTAATATTATTCATTGGTTGAGCGAGGCACCATGGCGGAGTCACAGGTCTAGCGGCAGGAGAGAAAGAAGTTGGGATCGACTCACCATGTGCGGTCACTGTTTTGCAGTAAGATGTGCATGGTCGGACCACTAGTAGAGAGGCTAGGTGATGTCGAGAGGTTCGAGCAAGGTGTCATATATGTGTCCTAAGCACTTCCACATTAATGTGGGTCTTGATAAGGCTGTCCCTTGTGATGGCGATAGTTGCCGCTGTTGACGTACTTTGGGGCAAGCCTAAACATATCCGAAGTGCTTGAGCCTGGATACTTTGAAGCATTCGTATGCTTGTTTTACTTGCGTTGGTTAACACAGGTAGGCTGTACCGAAGGGATCCAAAGAAAAGAATCCTGTATAGTCGCAACCTAGCAGTTGTGGACATTCCACAGTTCTTTCCAGCGAAGAAATTGAACAAATTACAGATGCCTGTCAATCGCCTTTTCATGTATGATACATGTGAGCTCCATGAAAGGTCTCTGTCAATTATAACACCTAGGAACCTGTATTATCGGAGGTGACGTATCCTTTCGCTGTTTATCAGAACGCTGTAGTTCTGCTTTGGTTTGAGCGTAAATGCCACAAGTGCACATTTCTCAGAGGAAATTTCCAGACCTCGTTGACGGAGGTAAATAGCAACTTGAGTAGCAGCTCTCTGAATTCGCGCTCGCAGCTGTAGACGTGTTACTGCAGACGTTCAAACGCAGACGTCGTCCGCGTACATTGACAATCTGACAGTACTTGGCAGATGCTCATTGAGAGCTATTAGCGTCAGGTTGAATAGTACAGGGCTAAGTATGCCACCCTGGGGAACACCACGGTGGCTGTAATGTAGCGAAGTGCCACCATCCTCGGTTTTCACGAAAAAGGATCGCTCAGAGAGATAGATAGCTGCGCTTCTTTATTTCTTGATGTTAAATGGGCGTACGATAACGTCACACATGAAGCTGTCCTCACTGCTCTCAAGGAGGTAGGAGTGGGTGGTCGGATGTTTCAGTGGCTATGATAGTCCTATAAGCTTCCAAAATAGCAATATGGAAGTAGGGGCCATCTAGATCGACAAGCTGGCTGGTTTTCTTACATAGGAACCAGCATTGGAGTCGCAGTTGGGAAACTCGGTGGGAAATTGTTTCTTTTTCACAAGTGCTTACTTCACGAATTCTTCAGATCCACTGTGTTGCTCTTAAACGGCGCTAAATGAGGCTCAAGTTCAGTGCTTCATGATTATTACCAATTATGAACTAGCCAGCAATTCAGCCTAATAAATTCATTAATTGCTTCAAACACCAGCCGTCTTAGTAATTAGAGGTCCGATGGTGGCGTTCATAAGTGCTGTTTCAGTTAGATGTACTGCTCAAGCCTTTCGTTAAAGCTCCTGCTGCAACGTGGCTCTTGGTATCAAAGCTTTCTGTAAAGCAATCGCGTAAAGGTATACTTTTAGAAAGCCTTGTTTTATCGGCAAAAGTTAGGTGCTCGCGGTGCTTTTCAAACTTTAGACGAAGGCCGATGTCCTGAATAAATTGTTTACTCTCAATTTGCAATTCTTATTTCAGTGATGGCTCTAAGCTCTGCGTATCAGTGCTCCATCCTTTTAAAACGTAATGAATTAAAGTTTTAAATTTAATTAAGTGCTGAATCTGGCCTGTTTGTCACAATTATTAACTACACGAGTATCGCGAAGGAGAGTGAGGACTGAAGGGCGGGCACACAAGTGCTGATTGTGCCAGACGTGTCATAATAAAATTGTATAAAATGTACTCCACCTCTTGCGCCCGTGCGGTCCCCGTGATCCACCGTCTGGATTACGTAATGCTTACGGCCTAATTGTGTATCGTTAGAGGAATGTTTCTTTTACCGAAAAGTGATTCGTCCAAGTATAAGAGATCCCTTTGTTTCATCTAGGCTGTATCTTATCATTTTATCCTATTGTAAAAAATTAACAGCTCCTCAAGTGATAAATAAGCGGGTTTTGTTCACGTATACGAAAGCTGGCTCTTACAGACTGACTAGATCAATCCATCAGGGCACTCGTATTAAATTCAACTATATGCAAATAAAATCCGTTATTTTTTTATCCCATCATGGACATTTTAAAACACGCAGAGACCATCGGCTTGTGTGACGTACATCCTGTGGAGATGCTCCAGGACCAGGCGCAGTGCGTGCTGGGTGACTACATCCGCCACAAGCACCCGCGACAGCCCACCCGCTTCGGTCGCCTGCTACTGCTCCTGCCCAGCTTGCGGGCCGTGTCAGCGGCCACTGTTGAGCGGCTCTTCTTCCGGGACACCATCGGCAACATTCCTATCGAACGCATCCTCGGGGACATGTACAACATGGAGAAAGTCGACTGAAGGAGACATTTCAATGTGTTCCGAAAGTAATCCATCAGCCGGAGAGAAGGGTTTGCCTCGGTGGCAAAGTGGTTAGCGCTGTTCGAACAAAATGGATGCATCTTGCGTCAGCGTTGCGGACGCGCAAGGTCAATAGGATTGCTACAGCGACGTACAACCTTTCTTGTCTCGTGCGAATCGAGCGGCTGCTTACTGGGCTAGGGTCTTGTCGTATTGAGTACGTGTCGAAGGTTATGTGTATATACTAGATGTGACATCAGTCTGGTGGCAGCAGGAATTTGGCATAAAAACGACACGATCCTTAAAAATCTCTAGAGTACCAGGCAACGAAAGCCTGGGACCATTCTAATCCCGCCTGGTCATTCTAATCCAGCCTAAGGGGCGCTTCTGGTATTATGAGTGTCTGCAGTTGTTGTTCGTAACCTCCATGCTAACTGGTATCTTTGGCCTGGATTTTCTTCATTTTAAATGAAGAGACGCAGCTGTCAGATGCGAGATATCACAAACTCGTGAATGAAGGGGCATTTCACAAGGCTGAGAAAACTACAAATATGGAGAATTAGCCACAGAAGAAGCAGTTTGTGAGACTGCAGCAACTGTGACTGCCGGTTTTTCTGTATGTTTAGGTAAATGAATTAGCTAGGAAGAGTGCAAGTCGCAGTTGTGGAAGTCAGTGCCATATGCTTAGTAATCGTGTCGATTATTGAGATCCTTGGTTTAAAGTTGCTGTTGGTTGAACATGTAATATGTGAAACGACAACGTAAAAGGGGAAGGGGAACTAAGAATATTGATGTGAAAATGTATAACGAGCCGCGTAAAAGAGGGAAAGAAGTGTAGGACAGTGATTGAAACTAACCTTTATTGTTGCGGTTCTCAATTATTGCCCTAAGTCATCCTTGAATTCAATATGACTTGTCGCTGAACTTGTCAAGCACCTTCGTCAAAAGAAATATTTCATTTTCGTTTTTGTATTATAGAGCATTCATGAATGGGACATACACAACACGGCTATGCTCCCTGGGCATTTGCATCTGAGATGAGAATATGCAGAGCAGCGGCAATGACGCATTACTATAGAAGGATAATAAAATGTACTTACAAGCATGAATCTTGTTTTCTAACTATGCTTGTTTTCAGATCCGGCGTTTGAAGAGGTCTTGGCAGTTTCTACTTCTACCTCACTTTTCAAAGTGAACAACTCAGCAACTAACTTTCGTACGCGAATAATAACAGCGCCTATGGTTCCCTTCACATTGCAAGTTTGCAGCAAAAGTTAGGACACTTATTTACAGTCTTGAAGAAGTAATCATCAACGCTTGTTTGCTTTTTATTATTACAGTAAGGTTTAAAGCAATTGACGTTTTTCTAGAACTAGTGCAAAAAAAAAACTCCGAATATGAGGCTATAGTTCTTGCCACGCAACAGTACCTAATATACGTTTTCATCGGCTTTGCTTTCTGTAGTAACTTCATTGTTTTTTAAAAATTCACAAAAAACAAATTATCAGGCTTGCGCCTAATGCTCAGCATCGTCATAGCAAAAGCTAAAAAACTAGTAATTCATAGCCTTTTCTAAACATTCTTTGGGTAAATGCTAGAAGCCAACTTGCTGGGTACCCCGCTACGTCAGAAATAATCATATTTTTTGTGTAGTAGGCCACCATTCACTATACTATCAATTGTCATTCTCCAGAGAAGCGTGGCATCCACTAAAAACTTGCAACAAATTTTGCGCGAAAATTTAGCGTTTCATGCAGTGGAAGACTACGATGAAGAATTACGCCTTAATTGGGTATGTACCACATTTAGGAGGTGACGAAGAACAAGCTTCTGTAATGAGTTGCAGCTCGTTACGCAATTCGCTGTGTGTGACGCCTGGTTGTTTCTTTGCGGTTCTCGCCCCGGCGCGGTGCTCTAGTGACTGAGGCACTCAGCTACTGACCCGCAGCTCACGAGATCGAATCTCGGCTGCGGCGGCTGCATTTTTGATGGATGCGAAAATGCTACAGGCCCGTGTGCTCATATTTGGGTGCACGTTCAAGAACCCCAGATGGTCGAAACTTCTAAAGCCCTCCACGACGGCGTCTCTCAAAAGCATATGGTGATTTTGGGACGTTAAACCCCACATGTTAAACCAATTCTTTTCTGTTCTAAAGCGCTTTAAGACTCATATTAACGCAATTGCTTTCGTGATATCAGGCCTGCCGAAGGTAACTTTGTGGATGTGCCCCATGCCCCGGCGTGGCTCAGTGGTAGAATGCTGGGTTGGCAAACAGTGAATCTGTGTTCAAAACCCACTATGTCCTTTGTGTTCTTCATTCAAGGTTGTTTTTTCTTATTTCCTGCGACAGTGGTCACGTACACCGGCTGCGGTTCACCGGCTGCAGCAAAATCATAGCCTACCCTCGGAGTGAGTCATGATGAGTGAGGCGAAGTTCCGAATGGTTGTATCGTCAAACTGGGAACCATTCGCCGGCCGCGTACGTCTGACCATCTGTCCGTCTGTATGTGTGTTTCTATATATATATATATATATATATACATATATATATATATATATATATATATATATATATATATATATATATATATATATATATATATATATATATATATATATATATATATATATATATATATATATATATATATATATATATATATATAAATTGTCACAGGTAATGGGTATGAGCCATCAACTGTAGGGGAATCCCTTGGAAGTAAAGAAAGAAGAGGGCTTTTGCATCCTGGTCTGAGGGCAAGCAAGACGTCGTTTCGTCGCTGTCTGTTATTACGTTCGCGGCACTGGTGGAGGTGCTGGGTTAATGCGCCTCGGATGCAGATTTTCAGCCGACACACCGAGCTACTTGGAGACAGCTACAGCTGCCACGGCAAGAAGTAGTCGCCGCCTGCGAGGAGTATCTCCCGAGTACGGTCCCCTCTCTCAAGACGAGATGGCAACTTCAACTAACAACCAGGCGAGTCAAACCAACGACTGCTATTCTTTTCTCCCGCATGTTTTTCATGCGCCGCAAACACCACGCTCATTTCATGGAGACATTTATGAAGATGTTGACGACTGGCTTGACCACTTCAATCGAGTTGCCAACATCAACGAATGGAAATGAAGCTCGTAAGCTGCGGAGAGTTTACTTTGCGTTAGAAGACTCTGCCAAAACGTGGTACGAGAGTCACGAGGGTTCTTTTTTGGCGTGGCATGAGTTCAGCCGACAGTTTGGTGATGCGTACCGCAGCACTGAAAGGAAAGAGAGAGCGGAGCAGGCTATCTCGTATCGGAACCAACGACCCAACGAGAGAGTTTCGATGTTTGTCGAGGAAATGCTTCGACTTTTCAAGCGTGCTGACCCTGCAATGTCCGAGGAAAAGAAGGTGCGGCATTTAATGCGTGGGGTAAAAGAGCAGCTCTTCGCCGGACCCGTGCGCAATCCACCGATGACTGTGGCAGAGTTCATAAATGAGGCAACCACAATGGAGCGTACTCTCTAGTATAGGTCGTCACAGTATGAACGCCACGACGTGACCCCTGCTGCATGCTTTATCGGGGCTGACAGCGAGAGGCATGCCCTCGCTGAGTTCATAAGAAGCGTCGTGTGGGACGAGCTGCGCCAACTCCAAGCAGCGGGACCCCAACCACCCGTAAGTGCTCTCGCAGACTTAATCCGAAATGAGATCCGACAGGTGGTCACCCCACTCGCGCCAACAAGGCCTGAGGCCCCTGTGCTGACTTATGCGGCGGCTCTGTGATCTCCTGCACCACACGGCCCTGATCCCACCATGGGGAGAAGGGATTAGGCTAGCCATCGATTTCAGGGCACCTCTTCGACTCCGCCACCCGCCTCAAGGTTTCCGAGTGCACCAACTTATCGTCCGTCTGGATCGCGGCAGAACGCCACAAAGGCCAGCGTGTGGCGTACGTCCGATAACTGTCCACTCTGCTACCACTGTGGCGAAGTAGGTCACGTCTACCGTAACTGCCAGTACCACCAACTTGGTCTTCGTGGCTTTCACTCTGATGCTCGGTGCCCGCGTTACGGTGAGCGTCCCCGCGACATCGAAGCGTACCTTACAGGCCAGCAAGCTTCTCGCCTTGGTCAACGCCCCCAATCACGATCACCATCACCTCGCCGCCCTACGTCACCTAGCATTCCCTCGTCATCTTATGCTCCTTTCAGAGGCCGGTCACCGAGTCCCCACAGGGGAAACTAGAAACCGCGGCTCCTGGGGGTGAAGCCGCGTCCCAACGAACTGTCAAAGAGCCTTCTTTGACGCAAAGAGCCGACGAAGACCGTCCTGACTTTCCAGTCGTTTCCGAAAGTCATAAGACTGTTTCCGCCGACATCACCGTACACGTCGATAATCACGTCGTCACCGCCCTCGTCGACACCTACGCCGATTATTCGGTGATGAGCAGCGCCCTAGCATCCCAACTGAGGAAGGTAACTACTCCTTGGCAAGGACCGCCGTTGCACACAGCAGGGGGTCACCTCGTCACGCCAACTGAAATGTGCACAGCCCGTGTTCGAGTCTGTGCTTCGACGTTCACAGGGTCTTTCCTCGTATTACCTGTGTGCTCCCGTCCACTCATTCTGGGGCTGGACTTTCTTCGCGAACACGGCGCAATTATTGACCTACGAGACTTGCAGGTGTCGTTCGAGGACCCGTTTCATCCTGAACCGGAAAACGCTCGCTCATCGAAGGCTGTCCTACGTGTATCCTCCGAATCTGTTACTCTGCCTCCCGCAGCAGCCTTTTTATCAACGTTGTATGTGACCAAGACGTCCCCGATGCTAAAATTGCAGAAGGAAATTTGTCCCTACTTTTTGCACAACAAATCTGCGTTGCCCGAGGTATTGTTCAACCCAGTGGAAAGCAGGCTTGCCTATTAGTCACGAATTTAAAACCCCTTCATTGGGGCCTTTGAGGTACTGTAAATAAATAATAAATTTCAGCGAGGAGTATCGCCATCTTACCAAACACACTGCGATCGCATACCTTGAGGATATTGCCAACATCCCTGGTCCCTCAACATTATCTGCTCTTTCGTCATGCGACGATTCCGCCATGACATTTGCAAGCACTCTCGACGTAAACCAGGGTCTACCGTCTGCACAACGGGAACGTCTTTTGAAGCTACTCGGCTCATTTCAGGACTGCTTCGCTACGACTTCGAAAGTTAACCAGACACCGCTTGCCAAGCATCGTATCATCACCGAGCCTACCGAGAGACCCATTCGACAGCATGCCTACAGAGTCTCGCAAATAGAACAAGACGTAATACGCCAACATGTCCAGCAGATGCTCAAGGACGATGTCATCCAGCCATCGACCAGTCCCTGGGCGTCCCCTGTTGTGTTAGTAAAGAAAAAAGATGGTACTCTGCGATTTTGTGTCGACTACCGAAAGTTGAATAAGATCACGAAGAAAGACGTGTATCCTTTACCACGAATAGACGACTCGCTGGACCGCATTCGCAAGGCTCAATACTTTTCTTCCATGGATCTACGTAGCGGCCATTGGCAAATATCTGTTGATGAGCGCGACCGCGAATAGACCGCCTTCATTACTCCTGACGGACTCTACGAGTTCAAGGTCCTTCCCTTCGGCTTATGCTCGGCACCAGCTACTTTTCACAGAATGATGGACATGGTTCTTTCTGGGCTAAAATGGCTATCGTGTCTTGTCTACCTTGACGATATGGTCATCTTCTCGGACACGTTTGAGCAGCACGTCCAGTGCTTACAGACAGTTCTTCAGGCGATTTGAACAGCTGGACTTTCTCTCAAACCTGAGAAATGCCACTTTGCATTCGAGAAACTGATATTTCTTGGTCACGTCGTCAGCCACGCCGGTATACACCCCGACCCTGAGAAAACGAAAGCTGTTGCCACATTTCCTGTCCCAACGAACAAGCGCGACCTCCGCAGATTTTTGGGACTCTGTGCATATTACAGACGCTTCGTCAAAGGCTTTTCTAAAATTGCTGAACCGCTAAATGAACTTACGAAAGACGGCGTACCGTTTGTTTGGGGTCATGATCAGCATCACGCCTTTGACACGCTACGAAACCATCTCCAAGCCCCACCTGTACTCGGTCACTTTGACGATAACGCTGCCACAGAGCTACACACGGATGCCAGCAACGTCAGACTTGGAGCTGTACCGGTTCAATGGCAAAATGGCTTAGAGCGCGTGATTGCCTAAGCAAGTTGAACACTATCATCTGCAGAGAAAAACTACTCTGCAACAGAAAAAGAATGCTTAGCCGTTGTTTGGGCTATAACAAAGTTTCGCCCTTATTTATACGGTCGACCATTCAGGGTAGTTAGCGACCACCATTCTTTATGCTGGCTCGCCAACCTCAAAGACCCTTCCGGCCGTCTAGCACGCTGGAGTCTTCGGCTGCAAGAATTTGACGTTACAGTCATTCACAAGTCAGGACGCAAACACACTGATGCTGACTGTCTCTCACGTGCACCAATTGGAAATACGAACGCGGACGTTGAAGAGGACGATACATTCCTTTCCTCTGTGTCAGCAACCCTCCTGGCTCAACAACAACGCGACGACATGGAGCTAAGCCCGCTGATTGACTACCTCGAAGGCCGAAAACGCAGCCTTCCTCGAAACTTCGCACGTTCGCTGGCCTCGTTCTGCATAAGGGATGGAGTCCTCTACAAGAACAATTTCGACCGTACCCAGGCTACTTACCTACTGGTTGCGCCGACCTCGCTTTGGGACGATACTTTACATGCTTGTCACGACGAACCATCATCCGGACACCTTGGCTACACGCGCACATTAGAAAGAATTCGCCACTCATACTACTGGCCCCGCCTCGCGAAGACATTCAAGCAGTACGTCCGCACATGCCGCGACTGCCAACGCCGTAAGACTTCACCTGTCCGACCAGCAGGACTACTACAGCCGATCGCCACGCCGAAGACACCATTCCATCAAATCGGCATTGACTTGCTCGGCTCATTTCCCACCTCTTCATCTAGAAACCGGTGGATTGTGGTTGCCACCGATTATTTAACGCGTTACAGCGAAACAAATGCCCTGCTCAAAGCTACCGCAGCCAAAATCGCACAGTTTTTTGTCACCAGCATCGTACTTCGTCACGGAGCGCCAGCTGTGATAATTACTGATCGTGGTACAGCTTTCACCGCAGAGATGCTTCAAGAAGTGCTGGGACTAAGTGGTACAGATTATCGGAAAACCACGGGTTATCAGCCCCAAACAAATGGACTCACTGAACGGTTGAACAAGACCATTGCAGATATGCTGTCAATATATGTGGCCGTTGATCACAAGAACTGGGATGATATACTTCCTTACGTAACTTTTGCTTTCAATACAGCAGACCAAGAGAGTACAGGTTTCACCCCATTTCGCTTGGTTCATGGTCGAGAGGTCACTACAATGCTCGACGCAATGCTCCTTCACAACAACTTGAGCATTTGCAACACGGACGCTGCATTGTTCGCTCAACGCGCCGAGGAGGCCCGTCAACTCGCCCGATGCCGTATTCAGGCTCGCCAAACTGCCGATGCACAGCGCTACAACCTTACACACTGAGAGGTTACCTTCCAACCAGGTGATGAAGTTTGGGCGTGGACTCCCATCCGACAGCGTGGTCACTCTGAGAAGTTGCTTCGGCGCTACTTCGGCCCTTACAAAGTTCTGTGCCGACTCAGTGACGTTACGTATGAAGTTCTCCCTGAGGGCGCCTCAAGACGTTCCCGTCGGTTTCCAGAAAGTGATGTGGTGCACGTGTCAAGATTCAAGCCATATTTCTCGCGTCATCCATCGAACGTGGACTAACTTACCATGCAATGACTATTTTTTGTCACTTTGCTTTTTTATTGTTTTGTGTACTTACTCCTTTCTTTATTGAGTATACTTCTATGACACCAGCCCATTTTTTTCCCTTACGACGGAGTTGTTGAGTTCTATGGTAGCATCTTTTCTTTCTCATTTTTTTCTCAACGCTCATTACCAGCATTACCAGGAGAGGGAGTAATGTCACAGGTAATGAGTATGAGCCATCAACTGTAGGGGAAACCCTTGGAAGTGAAGAAAGAAGAGGGCTTTTGCGTCCTGGTCTGAGGGCAAGCAAGATGTCGTTTCGTCGCTGTCTGTTAGTACGTTCGCGGCAATATATATATATATATATATATATATATATATATATATATATATATATATATATATATATATATATATATATGACGTATGAAGTGATGGTTGGTAGAAGTAGAGGAGGAAGAAGTGACAGTAGAATAAACATGGCGTATGAGCCAGGCCACGTCACCCAGTCATCGTAGCGCCACACGAGTCGACAGGATGAAGACCTGGCAGCCCCTTCATGAGTCGCACATCATCGACCAGGTGATGATGTGCGGTCGATGTGTGACCATCGACCGCAAGACACCCTGACCATAAGTGAACTACCAAACCAGCATCTAACAGTACACATCGACGAGCATCATGACGGAATCATCGACCGACCTTCCCATCCCCAAGTACACCGGAGCAGCGGACGATGGACCTGTACAGGACTGGTTCGACCTGTTCGAGCTCCACGCTACCGCTGCATCATGGTCGGAACGGGAGATGGTCGCTAACTTTACCGACTACGTCACTGGTGAGGCTTTCAAATTTTACCTCACCCACATATTCGACAACGACGAGTCTTGGCAAAAGATAAAAGAAGAAATGATCATTTGGTTTCAAGACTATAAGGAAGATTCAATTAGAACACACACTCTCAGTGCATTCGAACTCAGTCATCGCAGTCATAACCAGCGTTCAAGCATTCGAGCACACAGCATGAATTTACCATTCCCGTCAGGTGAAGTTAGCCACATGCTCACGGAAAGACCACGCGGTCGTTTTCCCAACCTTCCACCTGGCTCCTCACCCGAGCAAATATCGCCAGTGCTGAACTCTCCGCTGCATAAAAGAATGCAATCCACTGTTGATGACCCAGATGAATTCAATACTTCGTGGCACATGCGTACTTTGCAAACTGACTTGGTATTTAGCTCAGCAGTTCCACAAAGACAGAAGCATTCACAATCAGCATCTTGTGAAGAAAAGTATTTTGCAGAAGCGTCTAGTGTTCATCAATCACAAGATCGACGCGACGACAATCCAGCATACAACCTCACTGCCAACACTGAAAACAAAAGCGCAGGTGCGACTTCTGAGGACACAAGTGCTATTCAGGCAACCAACAACAATGAGCGGTTTATAAATACAGAAGATTCAAGTGCACGAAACCTCCAACATTGTCTTGCGCCAGAGACAGCAGCATTGGTTGGCGTTGTAGAAGCCTGCGGAGGACTTGCTAAGAATGCTGGCACACCACGATCAATATCACACCACACGCAACTCGACGAAACCAAGAAACTACAACGTCAACGTATACTTCAACATTGTCAGCGACGAAAGAAAACTTCATCGAAACCACTCTTAAGGCTCAAAGAACATTGCGAGAAGGCCCATCGTTGTGGATACATTCTCCACCAGACATTGAAAATGTGTCTTCGAATAAAACATCTGCGACATCGCTATAGAAAAATCTCCAAAAGCCACAAAAGCACCCCTTGTACCCGGCAGGAACACAGGCAGCGGCCAATCAAACTCAATCAACGCTCACGCAAGCTGCTTGCACGGCCTGTGTATCACCCACGACGAGGAATTCGATGCCTAAAATATTGGAACTGTCGATTCTGCAAGATGTTCGAACCTCGTTCGTTCTTCACAAGAATTCCAGCTGTGATTACCTTTATCTCCACGTCCAAACCATTTTTGTGTTATCCAGGACGCAACCACCAGCCTCGCCCACCAGAACTCCTGCGTTAACCGGACTGCTGCACTCTTGCCTGAAGTCTTAAAGTTTACGGAACTTCCATGGAGCACAGAACCAATTGTGAACTATGACATTTGTGACTTTTTAACCTCTCTTGTTTACTTTTTATTGTTCGTAATCCACGCTTTATTTCGGGGGGAGGGGGAATCGTGTGACGTATGAAGTGATGGTTGGTAGAAGTAGAGGAGGAAGAAGTGACAGTAGAATAAACATGGCGTATGAGTGAGCCAGGCCACGTCGCCCACTCATGATAAGCGTCATATATATATATATATATATATATATATATATATATATATATATATTTATATATAGTAATGAGCGAGACGGAGAACAAGAGACAACACCCGATCGTGGGCCAGCTGTTCTTCTGATTTCGTTCTTCTCTTCTTTGCTCTAGCTACCCACGCGCCGAAGCGCCAGCGTCTTTTTTGGTCATGACACTCAGCCATGACTGCGTGCGCGCGGATCTGGCGGCAAAGTTTCTGGTGGGCGGGCTTGGCTGCATCGTGGTGGTCAGCCCGGACCACAATGCAACATGGAGCGACGGTCTGGGAGAAGCGTCTCTGGTGGACGGCACTGGCTGCCTTGAGCTGGTCGCTTTTTTGCACGCCACGATGTTTCTTGAAAAAGTGCTGTGCACTCAGGCGGTTGGCACTGGCTGCCCCGTTGCGGCCGACGCTCTCGGCCGTGCCGCGATTTGGTCCCGGTATCCCAAAGGTAGATCTGGCGGTTGATATACTGGCTGCATCTCGGAGGTCGGCCTTGGCCACGCTGAAACTGGGTGCCAGAGTCTTCCACGAGGCTATCAGAAGGTCGAGACTGGCTGCATCGTTGTGGTCGGTCTCGGCCATGCAGTTACTCTCTGTAGGAAGCAGCTAAACCTACGCCTAACAGCGCGCTTCGGACGGGCCGCAAAATCAGCGGCAGACGTTGAACTCCGGACGAGGACAGCTGAAAGAGTATCCCAAAAGACGCGCTGGGTACCTTGGCTTGTGTCGAGAATGGGTCCGCAACTTCTGAGATGTGTGGCAGAGAACATCATTTACGCCCGGTTTTGGCATCTGCGGCAGGACATTTTGGGAAGCTGTCATCGTATTGGCTGCTGTCTGCATCTTGAGCGCTACTTTCTCCTCATGATAATGGTCAGTGAGACCAGCAGTGGTTACCTTGGGCTCTACCGGCGCCATGACCGTAGGCGGCTCAAGCATAGGTGATGCTGGTGTCTCCACATGCCTCAGTAAAGGTGGTGTTGGGGCTGGCTTCTCTAACTGAGCTGTATGAGGACTGGTATTAGCCTCTTCCACTGACATGGTGGCGTCGCGTACCGGCGCGGGTACTGAGAGCAGCAGTGGCGTGTCGCACCTGCGTCTGACGTCATTCGTAGGACAGGCGGAGAAGCTTTCTGTCGCACGGCTGAAGGGCTCCGAGGTCTCGAGGTGTTGCTCCACTTCAGCTTGGTGTGTGAATGGGGGTGCGTCGGTGAAGGGCAATGCAGCACAGTCGGGATGATTCTCTGCGGCTGTTTCGTTGAAGCAACGCCTTTCAAAAGGTCCGACTTCGGTACCAGCCTCTGGCCACAGTGAGCTTGCTTCGGGTATTAAAAAAGTGTTTAACTTCTCGTGTGGTAAGCTGCAGCACACAGCTGCAGCCTTGAGGTGGAAAGCCTCTGGAGCTCGCTCCTCGATACCGGTCAGGTTGGACGGGGTGGTGGTGAATAGGTGGTAAGGATTACGACCAAAAGCGGCTATGAGCTTGCAGCTCCACTCCGCCCATGACTGCTGCTTCCAGCCTTCATACCGGTGCCACGCCGCTGCACCTTCCCGAAGACGGTCTACAGCCACGGTCCATTTCTGATATTCCGTCCAGGCCTCGCGCAATGCTATCGCGTTGACGGTTTCCACCCAGCTGTCGGCGTTCCAGACCCCGTGGAATTCCGGCAGTTCGAAGACGGCTGGTGATTGTGAGGTGGCAGGTGGCAACGCAGAGATCACCGACGCGAAGCAGTCGAGCTGGTGTGAGAGCTCGATGAGAGACGACCGAAGATCCCTGCGTTCCTCGGGTGTGCTTGCCTCAAGGTCGTATGATGCAGCTACATCCAACACTGCGTTAATGTCTCGCAATGCTGGCAACATTGTAGGAGCTCACTCGGCGATCAACGCTGTCAGTTTGTTAGTCTCGGCGCGGAGCAATGCGATGGTACGCCGCAGCTCCACGGCACTGTCGCACAAGGCTTCTGAACCGCTTTGGTTCGCGTCCGTGAAGTAGTTGGTTCTAGTAGTACTCACGGTGGTGACACGCACGTCCAAGGAAGCATGGACAGCGTTTCTTGGCGGCTCATGTGTTGGAAGAGTACCCGACAGGGAACGCAGGCCGTGGGAAGCTTGAACAGAATTCCCAAAGGACAGGAGCCCATGCGTATTACGGCCGCGAAGTGGTAGCATAGTGTCCATTGGGTGATTCCCTGGTACCACATAGGAGGCATGGACACCGTCCACTGATGGTCCGATGGGCAGCTGAAGCGGCGGCCGGGTTGTTGACTCCATCGCCAAAGAAGCGTGAACGGCGTTCCTGGATAGAAAAGCCCGCACTGCCGACGAACCACGAAGACACGTACCGATGGTTTCCCGCAGAGGGTTCACTTGTCGGCTAGCACTGACGGCAGAATCCACAGCGAAGGACGCATGTACGGCGTCCCTTGTGAAATTGTACCGGTAACGTGTACTGCAGCCGCCGAGGAGGCCTTGACGCCGTCCCCGAACGGTGTTAGCAGTGGCGGCAGGTGAACAGCTGTCGAGGAGGCCTTGACGCCGTCCTCAACCGGTGCTTATCGCGGCTGTCCTGGATGACAAAGCCGGGACGTAAGACTTCTTCTTCGTCGACTGCGCCATTGTAATGAGCGAGACAGAGAACAAGAGACAACACCCGATCCTGGGCGAGCTGTTCTGATTCTGACTTCGTTCTTCTCTTCTTTGCTCTAGCTACCCGCGCGCCGAAGCGCCATCGTCTTTCTTGGTCATGACAATATATATATATATATATATATATATATATATATATATATATATATATATATGTGTGTGTGTGTGTGTGTGTGTGTGTGTGTGTGTGTTTGTGTGTGTGTGTCCATCTGTCTATCGTCTGTCTGCATGTCTGTCGGTCCGTCCGTACGTCCACCTCGTGAACAATCCAAGTACTGCCATCTCACATTTTTTCCTCATATATTCATCGTGTACAAATACCGCCATGCAGTGGATATTCGAAAGACTAACACGAGAGGTCGCTTCTACATACAGGGGACGCACGACCCAAACACTTCGCCTCTATAAAGCATTGTAGCCACTGACCACATGACTGAATATTGTGAACGAATCTAGATAATATGAGAATTCCTTTTTGTAGCGTGAGCTACACTGGTAGAGGTTCAGCAGGATTATGTGGCTCCTGGAGAGCCATGTTGCGCATGCGTAAGGAGCGGTGACGTCAACCAGCTCACAGCTGGCGCGCCTGAGCCACCGCCTCAAGCGCCTTGCCGGTTCGCGCAATTCAGAAGAGTGACGTCATGGGCTGTGTTCCAATACCCACCGTAGACGGCTAAATAGACAGCTAAATGGACGGCGGCCATTTTAAGTTCCATTCCAAATCTCACGTAGCCGGTATGTAGACTGCTGAGAGAAGACCGCATCGTAGAAAAATATGATGCAGGCTACTTTGGTGTCTAAACAAGATGGCGGCTCCGCGAATCGCTCAGATAAATGAAATCTCGCCAGAATGGCAGTTTGCACACAAGCAGACGCTTTCCCAGACGCTCAAAGTGAGTAAAGTTTATTTGTTTATGATTTTATCCCGGAATAAACCAGAAATTACAACTGTTGCGTTTGTTTCTTTTAGCTTTTTCTTCTCGACGCGAGGGGATGCATCGCCGCGTAAAAGCTGGCTAAACGTGTTCCAATTTTCGGACAGCATGGGCTCGGTGCGGTCTTCTAAGCAGTCTTCGTAGATTGCCTACGGGCTGTCTATGAATTGGAACACAGCCATGGGTGCAGCGGACGCAATGACGGTGGCGCATGCCCAGCTGTTAGCCACCATTGCTCCATAGCCGAGTCCGACGCTGTGTTGGGGCCGGTCGACTGCGCCTCTCATTTATGTGTGCATGCGCAGAGGTATCAAGGGGGGGGGGGGGCATACACTTAACAGTGCGTTTGCCAGTGTGGTATAGCCATGGAGAAAAAAAGCGAAGTTTGTTCTCAGCAGCGCAGAAGAGCGGAGCATCGGATCCCGATATAGATGCCTGGCGATTGGTGGTTGAGCGTAGAAAGAACAAACAGAAGAAAGCTAAACGTGCTGCGGAGACGCCAGAGTAAAGGGATAACTGTCTAGCTAAGCAGCGTCGTCAGAATATGCTGACATAGCTGAGCTAAGCCACTGCGAATTTTCGAAGCTGATAGTCTTTGTTAGGAAACTTTAATGCATAAATTTTGGTCTGTCTGTCTGTCTGTCTGTCTGTCCGTCCGTCCGTCCGTCCGTCTGTCTGTCTGTCTGTCTGTCTGTCTGTCTCTGTGTCTGTCTGTCTGTCTGTCTGTCTGTCTGTCTGTCTGTCTGTCTGTCTGTCTGTCTGTCTGTCTGTCTGTCTGTCACACGATTCAGCCACACGGCCAAAGTTTGAACACTTGCTGAACGCTTAGCCATCATAAACAGGTCATTGCTTTCATAATTTGTCAAACATTGTCGATAAAAAAGCAACTATTACGCATATAGCAGACGCCATTTAAACGCGTAAATGTTATCGGTGGTGTGTTCCTTCACTAGACGATACAAAGTAACGTAAACGAAAGGACAATAGTGTTTGTTCGGCCGCGCTGAAAACTCGAAGCTATGCACGGAAGAAGGCAGGCCGAAGACATTTCTATTTGAATGATATTTGCAGCGAAGCACGTCGTTAGGCGACGAAGTTTTTATTACTTAGAGTGTCCCTTTGCACAAGGATGTAGAGTACTATCGTAATCATTGCGTTGGAAAAGTGAACGTCAACTCAGCAAAGCAGTCCTCAGAATCTTCCAGAGGCTGATGATTCACGCGCAGCCAGACACATGGCTTGCAGGTAAGGACAGTTGCGTTGACGTGGAGATTTCAGGCGAAGGAATGCAGGCAAATTAATATAAGTGTCTCCATAAAAGGACCCAAAGTCTAGGCCTCTAGTTCTTGAGCCAGTGTTTTCAACTACTATTCCACGATTGAGTTCACTGTAAGGAATATCCAAAACATCTTTTAGAGTGTCATCTGTAAAAGTAAGCACTTTGAGCTGCCTGACGGCTTCTTTCGCGCAAGAGCACGCGTTCCTACGCTTGGCGGGTTTGGACAACCCGGATGACTCACCGCTGGTCTCGCGCCGCTGCGGTCCCCACAGTGTAATGATTTTAACAGTATACAAAACAGCTGGTGAGGCAAAGCTCACACGTTCTAGATTTAGTGTGGACAATTAAGGCATTCTGTCATGCGAGTTTATCAAACAGGTATTGCGTACGGTAGAAAATTGCTAAATTCGCCCTGTGCGAGAAACCAGAAAATGAGTCGTCGACCAGCCATCGTTAGCAAATATGCAATTATTCACACAAAAGATCAGCAGGCATGCAAGAACACAAGTGTAGATCATGCTATGATATTTTCTAAGCCAAGTTATCAAGTCCGGTAGCCAGAGTTGATTTCTGCCTGCGGCGACATGATGCCATTGTTACCACTGTGACTGCTATAAACTTCCATTAATGAGACAGGGGTAACTACGGTTACTGCTGTGTTTCGCATACATTGCTCGCATTCACGTCACTCAGGTCATAATCATATGATCTAAGACGGTGTTGTAGGTTTGCAAGTTGTGTTCGGGAGTCAAGTCAGGACGTCATAATGGGAATCTGTAGTTATTCTCACGCAGTAGCCAACAGCGTTCACGCCGTGTCTTTAGATAGATATGTGAGATTTAGCGTCCCGAAAGCACCATATAATTATGAGAGACCCCATAGAGGAGGGTTCCGAAAATTTTGACCACCTGGGGTTCTTTAACCTACACCCAAATGTGAGCATACGGGCCTACAGCATTTCCGCCTCCATCGGAAATGCAGCTGCCGCTGCCGGGATTCGATCACGCGACCTGCGGGTCAGCAGCCAAGTACCTTAGCCAGTAGAAAGCCGCGGCGGGGTCAGGCCTTGTATTTAGGTTACTGAAGCTTGCTACCTCCGGTAGTATACTATACGCCCACTTAGATGCCGTGGCAAACACCATAGTTTAGTACAAGCACATTATTGAGCTTCATGCGTGCAGTCACACCACTAATAATAATAATGGTGAGTTTTAACATCCCAAAACCGTCATATCATTATGAGAGATGCCGTATAGTGGAGGGCTCCGGAAATTTCTACCGCCTGGGGTTCTTTAAGGTATACCTAGAGATAAACACACGGGCCTGAAGTACTTCCACCTTCATCGAAAATGCGGCCGCTGCGACCGGAATTCGATCTCACAACCTCAGGTCAGAAGTCGAGTGCCTTAGCCACTAGACCACCGTGGAGGTTGCAGTCACACAACTTCAAATTCAATAAACTTGCAGCCTTCAAAATACATGAATCCTGTCTGAAGAGCCAGACAGATTTCCCAAAATTGCCCAACGTGTGTATACACACGTGCAAACGAGAACTCACACTACCGCTACAGCACTTGCATAAACATTTGATTGCGATTGTAATACTTTAATTTATGCCGCACGTTGCCCCTGAAAAGCGCCAAATCACATGAGCGACGCTATTATTTCACGGAAGTGTTACCGAACATCCCGGAGTTTTTGGAGCACCCCGAGTCTTGCGATGTCTCTAACTGGAGACCAAAAAGCGGCGGATTCGTCCCACACCATCCTCCTAAATATTCTTATGTGACCCAACTTATGCCAAACAACACGTGTCACGCAGCGGTACATGAAGTTCGCACGAATCGCAAGTACGATGCAATGCTAAGGTTGCTACGATGGGCTTTAGCTGAACTTCCATGTGACGGCCAGCCACTTATGTGAGTACATTCTCCAGCAATACAAGGTGTGGCGAACAGCACGTAACCAGTTCAGGTATCAACTAAAGAGGCTGCAGCAATGAAAAAGAATGTGTTCATATAGCGCATCAAATAAAAATCTGATCTTCCTGCGACAGAGTACACCCTCCCCTCGTGTCTACTTTCTTCATTGAAGAGTCGGCAAACCTATTCCACAGGGATGCTTGCAGTACAAAGCGCCATCGGTAATCGTGCAGTGAGGCATCGACAAAATAGTGGAACATAAGCACGCATGTATTCCGTACGCTACCAATAGAGCTGTTCCTTCAGGTTCTTCACAGTCATTATTTTCGTAAATGCTTTGCAAGTATGTGCGCAATCCGTTGTTAAAGCCACGAGTTGAAACTACAAGCGATAGGATGCCAAGCCGAAAAGTTCAAGACACCTTCAGGACCAGTAAGATGTAGCAACTGGATCGAGCTGTCGGTTAAAGCCCAAGACGCCGTCGCCAAGGGACACCACACCAGCTCGACTAACACGTCTTTTGCTCTATCTTTATTAAGAGTTTATTCTCCCTCCATAAAATGAAAATTCACTGTTTGGAAAGGTAACGTTATGAGCTGCTGTACTGGGGCCAAAAATTGCAATCTTCAATAAATTGTCCCTGCTACGAAGGATGTACCACGCGTTTCTTAAGAGTCACATTAACTTTGTGGCGTCTGCTCTAGTATGCAAAACAGAAAAGAAGAAATTAAATACGCTCATGCGTAAGAGCATCTAGAAGGTGCTTGGCTTGCCGATCTGTACGAGCACTGACAAGCTCGATGAACTTGGTATACACAATAACATCTACGAGATCATAGAGGCGTAAGTGACTGCCCAGGCGGTTAGGCTATCGTCGACTTCGGCAGGCAGGAGAAACCTTGACGAGTTCGGCATGTCTCTTAGGCTTATAGAGGAACGGCGAACAACACTGAGTCGGGAAACAAGGGCGACCTACATGAGGGGCCCTTACCGCGAAACGTACAACCACCACATAACGAGGGTAGGCGCAAAGCACATGCACAAGTCACCTTGAAGAGAGTTAGGGATGATATTCACTCCGCCGTGTTTGTCGACGCAGCGTAGTATGGTAACAGTAGAATGTTCGTGTTGTCGGTTATACGGGAGGGGTGTGCTTCGCTCCTTCGCCTCGGTAAAGGCGGCCACACCGGGTATAGTAGAGCAAATCGCGGTTGCCCTGGCCTTGTCCGACCCAGAAGCGTTCCCACATTTACACCGACTCAAGAGACGCAATTAGAGCTTACTAATCGGGCAACCTCGCTCGAGAGGCGGCCTCCCGTTTAAAAAAGAGGGCTTGTTCAGGTTATCCTGTTATCACTTGGTACCCCGCACAAATGGAGAAGAACGTTTCTGAACGCTTCCCAAACCTCAACGAGCTGACCCATGATTATGCGCGAGAACTTACGCGCCGCGAAGGTCTCGAGGCTACGGAGGGGGAGGAAGGGACTCAGCTGAACGGTGCACTACTCACATTCGATGAAATAACCACGGATTACCAACTTGGCAGAAGAATCTATCCTCTTCCTCACGCGAAGCTCAGCAGAGCACAGTCAGCTACCCTGAGCATGTTGCAGACGGGTCTTTCCCGTCGCGGGGATGCCTAAGACACAAATTGGCAGATCCGACGTACAGTGGTAATCGATCATATGCGAAGCACGAATGAGACGGGTTGATATGTCACTTTAAAATAAGCGCCACGTTACGAGGTGGAGGTAAATGATGCCACACATGACTTTCGGGTCATGATTATCATGTTTAGATTGGTCGCTTACCTTCGTCATATATTCACGTCAGGTGATGCCAAATTTTGTATATGTGCAGCAAGTGAAACGGCCGCGAGCACGTTATGAGCGTGGTATGTTGTATTGTTTTTGCATGACGCGTGTATCAGGAGTATCATGTTTGCACCAGTCATATATTTTGTCGTCCATTGACGTCACTTATAACGAATTTGGTATATGTGGAGCTAGCGAAACAGCTTCGAGTTCATCATGAAGGGCCCAATATACTCCAATATAGCGTTGACGCACGCGCATGCTGGTTACAGCGACGCTACGTTAGAAAAACAGGAGCACTCTACAGTCTGACGCCAGGCGCGACCGGCACGACCAGTGTCCGTCGGCACGGCCCAACGGCAACCGGCGCGAAATGCAGCATTTCGCGCTGATGTGTTTCTCAAACAACACTGCGTTTTCCTCTTTTCGTCACGGTGGGACGCCGGACGTGCTGAAACTCACATGCGTCAAAGCAACGCAGCGCGGCGAGCGCCAGCGTGTATATCTAGCAGGACCGGCTCCTGGCGTGGCAACGCCGGCGTGACACGACGAAATGAACGCCGGCGAGCACGCGCACCACGTCACGTCGAAACGCATTGTTGCCTTGACTGTGGCATGTAGTCATGTGCTCACATGACACGCATCTTATGATTATCATGCTTGCACCAGTCACGTACCTTCGTCATCCATTGACGTCACGTAATACCAAATTTTGTACATGTGACGCTAGCGAAACGGTCGCGAGCGCATCATGAGCGTGGCATGTAGTCATGTTGTTACATGACACGCATGTCATCATTTATATGTTAGGGTCTGTCGCTTGTGTTCGCCATGCAATCTTGCCGTACCATAGCAGTTTTGCAACATGGCATATGAACGGAACCACCGCAAGAGCTGCATGACCATGAGATGTAAATCATGACATTCATGGCATACATGTCATGATTTTCTTGTTTTGACTAGTGAAATATGTTCTTAATACAGCCATATCATGCCACACCAAATTCGGTATTGATACCGTTTTCGAAACGGCCTGGGGAGCTAAAAGTCGTAGGTGGCTAGATAGATAGATAGATACGCTCAAAGTCGCCGAAGTTCGCTAAGAAATGCTTCGCATTTAATGTACGCAGACATTGACCCTAACTGCCATGACTGCAATGAAGCCTTCTGCTCTATGGCTCACATGATCTGGCATGGTTCCGCGCTGCCTAACAACCTTCTCTCAAGCGAAGCCAAATCGGAGGAGGTCATAAGAAGTTCGGAACTCAGCAGGCAAATCCAGGCAGTCCAGAGGGCCTAGGGACGGGCGGAGCGTCACGGCGTTCTGTTCTCTACGTGGGCGCGACCAGCGGTTACGACGGCCCCTCCTTAGAGGGTCCTGCAGTAACTTTAACGGTTCTGTCTGTCTGTCTGTCTGTCTGTCTGTCTGTCTGTCTGTCTGTCTGTCTGTCTGTCTGTCTGCTACGAAAGCCAAAAAGAGGAGCAGCATCTTTTTGAAGCCAGCTTCTTAGGCTTTCGTACAAACTAATCGCTATTATGCATGCACACGCCATCGAAATTGAACGTACAGTGATATTGATAGCGCGAGTGTCATAACGTCTTAATTATGTTGACAAAAATTTAGGACTGTACGCTCATTATCTTCATCTGCCTTTGCAGCAACATAAGTTCTCGCAATTCCGGAAAGATAACGGAATTGTGGTAGAGTGGCGTCACATGCTGGATGCGGGCACAAATAACACGTTGCAGCGATAGCTGGCCAGTGGTTCGAAGACCATAGACACAGTTGCGTGATGGTTCGGGCTAGCTGGTTGGTTCTCAATGATGTTCAACAGCGATATTCCGTAGGCTACGTACACCTCATACCATTCAAACGCTTCGCAATTTTAAGCGTAATCGAATGACCGAAGTTTCTCGAGTGGCTTAAAGGCTGGTCGAACAAGGACACTGACACATCAGTTTATTCATCAGCACTCACTGGGCGGCGCATAAAAATATGTTGAAAGGTGCCCAAAGCGGGCTGTCAGTCAATTTTAGCAGTAATTTTTTTTGTCAGAGAGGCTAGCTGTTAAGACTGGCGGAAACTTGTGCTCCGTCGTATAGTACTACTTTATGATTTTGAATCCGCAAGCACTCTACTTCTGAACCTGTTCCCGCTCTCTTCATCCTTTTGTAGTAAAGCTTCTGAAGCCATCGGTAACGCGCTCCACCGTGTAAAACTTCTCAGCTTTGAATAATCTATAGGCATCGGGCAGAGCCCGTGCACAGTAGGCGCGAGTGCCAAGCAAAAACGAACGCATGATAAGGAGAGAAAGAAAGAAATAATAGAAAAAAAGAGATGTGTGAATAGATAGATAGATAGATAGATAGATAGATAGATAGATAGATAGATAGATAGATAGATAGATAGATAGATAGATAGATAGATAGATAGATAGATAGATAGCGATTAAAAGGAAGGCGAGAAAATGGAGAACAAATAAAGAGAATAAATACAACAAATACAATAAAACAAATGAACAGAAATATAACAAAAAAGCAAGAAATAAAGATAGAGAGAGGGTATATTGAAAAGATAAAAAATAGAAAATACAACGAAATACTTTATGTAGAAATAGAGAAAGACTGCTTAAAATATGCAAGGCGAAAAAAGAGAAAAATACAAAACAGAAAGAAAGACAAAAATGAATAAACAAGCGGAGCGCTAAAGAGAAGGGGAATAGCGAGAATGGTTGCCGCGCTATCGCAGCAATGATCAGCGCGTGGCTCTTGCCCCGACAGCAGGTGGGAGCTTCTATGGGCTGAGCTCTCAACACGAAAAAGCGGTGCCAAAAATGTATCTGGAGCAGCTGTCTAATAGGCGTGGTCTACACATAACCGCCACCAGCGGTGACACACGACGTAGAGCTCTTAGTATCAGGATGCGCTGCCCCCGGGAGGCGCTTCTCATCAATGCCGTCAGTACGCACGATCCTTGTTGTGGCCATCTAGTGCGGCTGCGCCGCAGGAAACTTGGTTGCTTAGCAAGCGCATGCTTACTACAATTATTATTACTCCTAAAGATGCTGGCCTTGCTTCGTAAAACATTCGAATATGTAGCTATCGCCTTCATTCCTTCATCCTTTTGGCGAAACTGGAACTTTTCTAACCACCTGTGGCGAGTGTTTGGGAGCTGGATCAATGTACTACGCATGACAAACGTCGGCAATAAAAGCTGTATTGTAAAAAAAAGCCCTCAGCGACTACCTGATCACCCGCTGTGGTTCACGGTACGCTGGCGGCTCTTGACTGAGATAGCCCTCGCAGCCAGCGCGGCAAGTCTGGGTGCTGCGGAAGCAGTGAAACAAGGAAGGGGCGCATGATGTCGAGAAGGGCATTTCCCCTCTATTAACGTCAAGCCTGTGGCAAAGCAAGCAGATAGTTTGCTTTCAGCTTACACGTACGCTGTGAATCTTTAGTGTTCAACTAGTCGCATGAGAAATCTTCCACCGGTACTACAACGCAGGTCTAGATCCCGTGGCTATGTTCCCCGATCGACGTCCCCTTTGCTATCCCTGTGGTGAACCTGGGCATATCTACCAACAGTGCACTTATCGAGAGCTGGGACTTCGTGGTTTTGCGGCCAACTTCCCACCTCCTAGGTATGGCCAGCGGCCTCCGGAAATCGCTGACTACGTCGCTCAGCAGCGCGGATCGACATCTCGGCACCACTCACGCTCTCCATCACCGCGGTGGTTCTCGCCGAATCATCGCACCTATGCGGGCGTGGCGCAGGGCCGGTCACCTAGCCCGCGTCGGGAAAACTAGCCTCAGCGACCTTCAGGGGCAAGGCCGCTCAGACTGGTCATGCTCAAGGCCCCCTATCGACGCGGACTGAAGATACCGACGATACATCGACGACAACACCACCGGTTGATTGCGGAAGAATTTCCTTAGATATTCCTGTTCTGCTAGATGGTCGCAAAGTCAGCGCTTTAGTGGACACTGGTGCGGACTATTCCATAATTAGCGAAAAGCTGGCCGCCCTTCTCAACAAAGTAACGACGCCTTGGAACCGAACGCCAATTCGTACACCTGGCGGGCATATCGTCACGCCACTCGGTATGTGCACGGCAAGACTGCAAGTCCGTGGTTGTACATTTGTTGCCAGTTTGAGCGTTCTCCGGCAGTGTTCTCGAGACCTGAGTATTGGATCTCAGTGTTCTCGAGACCATGGATTTTCTCAGGGAGCATGGTGCTATAATTGACATTCGACGACGTCTAGTCACTTTCGCGACCACAAACGCCACAACAGCTTACGACGACCCCAGCCACTCCCGAGTATTTCTTCGCGTCGTCGACGACGCTGTCACGTTACCACCCCGTGCAACTGTTGTGGTTCAGGTGGCTTGGGACGGAGTGATGCTCGGTGAAGCCGTCGTGGAAAGCAATCACTCGCTTCTGCTGTCTCAAGGGGTCTGCGTAGTGAGAAGCTTTGTTGACCTTCGTGAAGATCACTGCGACGTTTTTGTCACAAATTTCAGCTACGAGTACCGGCACCTTTTTCCTGGAACTGTCATCGTCTACGCCAACCCAGTCGCCAATGTCACCGAGTATTTTGCTTCCGAGGCCATCGGCACGGATTAAGCGCCTTTACGCAGCGTCGACATCAATAAAACGCTTCCTGAAGCGAACAAGCAGCGTTTGAGCGAGCTGTTGCTGGAGTTCCACACATGCTTTGCACGTTCTTCGAAGATATGTCAAACGCCGATAACGAAACACCGTATTATCACCTACGACGACGCGCATCCCATACGGCAGCAGCCTTATCGTGTTCCGCCAACCGAACGGCACGCTATTCAAACGCAGGTTAAGGAAATGCTTCAGGATGGCGTGATACAGCCTTCAAGCCACTGATCTCCACTAGGGTGCTGGATGGCGCTTCCAGCTCGCCGGCGTGCGGCCGCCGGAAGTTCGAGCGCTCGTCCCGGAAGTCGGACAAATGGCCGCCGTTCCAGCATAGCGCGTGCTACGTATGGGCTGGTTTCGCGCGCATTCCGCTAAAAATGCCTGCTTGTTGCGCCGTCAACTGCACCAGCAGACCAGAGAAGTCGTCTGGGAAGACGTTCCACTTGTAAGTATTACAATATTCTGTGCGACGTGCGTGATACGCAGCGAAACGCAAACGTCATATCAGTGTCGTTGTTAAGCTGTGGCTCTTGTTACGCAGGTTCCCACGCTCTAAGCCGGATTTATACCGGCGTTGGGTGTTAAACTTAAGAAGGGACAAACGGACTCCATCCCCAGGTAGCAGACTCTGCAGTGACCACTTTACTGACAACTGTTTTGACAGAACGGGCGCACGAACTCGGCTACAGCCTGACGCCGTGCCCACCTTGTTTTCTTTCCCGAAGCACCTGGAAAAGGTATAGTACGACATCTCGGCATTTTGGTATAGCGGCCCGGAAAAAAAAAAGCATACTGTTCGGACATCGCAGTTCGCTCGTTTAGCGTTTGTATAACTACCCCTACAGTTGATGCTACGTTTATTAGACACTGAAATCGCCTGAATGGGCGCTTCAAGAGAAAGGGCGATACCTTTTGTCAGGCAATGATGAGAAAGCGCGTTTTAAAAGAATTTACTTTGACCTGCTGGTTACACACATATGCTTGAATTCATATTGTAAAGGGTTCCGATGTACTAACCTTCAAAGGTAAAACAGGAGCAAGCTGCACACAGCCATTTCAGGATTTTTTTTTTGGCTGGCACGTAGCAAACATCAAATCGGTTATTCTGTTTCAGGCAGCTTCCTCCGCGTTGTTATCGAACTCGCTTAGCTAGTTGATTTTCCGATAATCCAAGGCCTTTCACGGCTGTTGATTTATTGTTTTCGACTAATACAAGCCCCTTCATGACTGTTAATTTATTGTAAGACGTGCATCCTAACACGAATCATAAAGTCCACTCGCCAGCATAAATCCCGTTCGAGCTGCGTCGTCTCCTCTCGAACCGATACCTAAGTGACATTTTCGTTCTCCTTCGCAATTATAAACTGCTTCATATTAACGTCGCATGTTTCGGTATAGCATAAGTTGTGATCTGAACGCGATGTGTATCACCAAAATGCAATTAAGTGAGAACAAAATGCAAAATGCGTCAATGGGAACGCTGATCAGCGGTTGAGAAGCGTAGCAGACGCTCAACTTCCGGGACGAGCCATTGAACTTCCGGTGGCCGTGCGCACGCCAGGCCGCGACAGCGGCGAAGCGCCATTCAGCAACCCTAGTGGAGATCAGTGCTTCAAGCAGCCCTTGGTCATCACCAGTCGTTCTTGTGAAAAAGAAAGATGGCACGCTTCGCTTTTGTGTCGACTACAGGAAGTTGAACAATGTCACAAAGAAAGACGTGTACCCGTTGCCCAGAGTCGATGATTCTCTGGACAAGCTGCGACGCGCGAAGTATTTTTCGTCCGTAGACTTGAAGAGCGGTTATTGGCAAATAGAGCTCGATGAACGTGACCGGGAAAAGAACGCTTTTGTAACGGCGGATGGCCTTTATGAATTCAAAGTGCTCCCTCTCGGCCTCTGTTCCGCTCCAGCTACATTCCAGCGAATGATGGACACCGTCCTGGCAGACCTCAAGTGGAAAAGCTGTCTCGTCTACCTCGATGATGTCGTTGTGTTTTCAGAAACGTTTGACGAGCATCTTCGTCGCCTTCGGAATGTGCTCAAAGCAATTAGATCGGCCGATCTCACACTCAAGCCTGAGAAATGTCATTTCGGCTACGAAGAATTAAAGTTTCTTGGTCACGTCGTGACCGCCGTTGGTGTTCGGCCTGATCCTGACAAAACTGCTGCCGTCACCGCTTTGCCACCTCCAACTGACAAGAAACGTCTTCGACGATTTTTGGGTCTGTGCGCGTATTACCGGCGCTTCATTGAAAATTTCTCTAATATTACGGAGCCACTATTACGCCTCACGCGTGATGACACACCATTTGTCTGGGCTGACGAACAGCAGACTGCCTTGGCGGAACTACAGCGCCAGCTCTCTTCCCCTCCCGTGCTCGGTCACTTCGATGAAGATGCTGACACTGAAGTACTCACTGATGCCAGCAATATTTGTCTTGGAGCTATTTTGGTACAAAGACAAGATGGAATTGAACGGGTAATGGCCTACGCAAGTCGCACACTGTCTCGCGCAGAATCTAACTATTCCACATCAGAGCAAGAATGTCTCGCGGTCATTTGGGCAATTGCAAAGTTTAGGCCATATCTCTATGGAAGACCATTTAAAGTGGTGACTGACCATCATGCTTTGTGCTGGTTGACCAATATACGAGACCCTTCAGGACAATTAGCAAGATGGAGTCTGCGCCTACAGGAATTTGATGTCACCATCGTGTACAAGTCAGGCAAAAAGCACGAAGACGCCTACACGCTATCACGAGCACCTTTTCAATCCGCCAGTACTAGCGCAGAAGAGGACGGCGCCTTCGTGGCAACTATGAGCGGATCGGATCTGATGTCCCGTCAACGAAATGACGCCAATCTAAGAATGATTATAGATCACTTAGAAGGTGGTACCGCGCCCATTCCTCGTCTGATGTCGCGAACGTCGCCATAATTGTGCCTACGAAATGACGTCTTATACAAAAGGAACGCCGGTGCTGGTGACAGATCTCATCTTCTCGTCGTGCCTGAAGCCCTCCGCGATGACGTCTTATTAGCTTGCCACGACGAGCCCACATCTGGCCATCTGGGCTACTCGAGAACTATGGATCGGGTGCGACAACTCTACTACTGGCCTAAAATGTCTGCCTGTGTCAAACGCTACGTGAGGGGATGCCGTGAATGCCAGCGTCGCAAGACACCACATTTAAAGCCTGCACACCATCTACAACCGATCGATTCAGCACGTACACCGTTTGAACAAGTGGGGATGGACCTCCTAGGCCCGTTTCCTTTGACTTCTTCTGGCAACAAATGGATTATTGTCGCAACCGACTACTTGACACGTTACGCTGAGACGAAGGCGTTGCCACGAGGGACCGCATCTGAAGTTGCCAATTTTTGTATGCATCAAATTGTGCTACGGCATGGCGCCCCATCATATGTCATCACTGATTAAGGGACATCATTCACAGCGAAACTCTTGGATGATATCTTCAGGTTGAGTTACACAACCCATCGAAAGACCACTGCGTATCACCCTCAGAGTAATGGTTTAACTGAAAGGCTAAATAAAACGCTAGCCGACATGATCTCTATGTACGTGGATGTGCAGCACAAAATGTGGGACGACATCCTGCCGTACGTAACATTTGGGTATAACACTTCAACGCAGGAAACTACACGCTTCACGCCATTCCGGCTCGTTTATGGTCGAGATGTTAGAACTATGCTAGACGCCATGATTGCGTATGAGGACATCGACAAGCTCGACCAATTAGCCCCCGACATCAATGAGTACATTCAGTTCACTGAGAAAGCACGTCAACTGGCCCGTGTGCACATCCGAACTCAACAGTGCGCAGATGCACGGCGGTACAACATCCACCATCGAGAAGTTAATTATGAACCTGGAGACGAAGTTTGGATTTGGACACCCATTAGGCGGCGAGGTCTCAGTGAGAAACTCTTGAGGAAGTATTTCGGACCTTACAAAGTACTCAGACGTGTGAGCGACGTGAAGTACCAAGTGGTTCCAGATGGAGGCTCACCATCATCCCAGCGCACGTTACCACGCCCAGAGACTGTACACGCAGTCCACCTAAAACCATACTTTACGCGGTGATGCGAATTTTCTTCTTGTGCCAGCGAACTCTTCATGTGAACAGTGAATTCCGTTTATTTCCTAATGCCGGGCCCAGGACGCATTTTCTGTCGCGCACTAATTTGTTTATTGTTTCTTTATGTTGCCTACTTCGACCCACTGCTGTGCGCACTTTTGTTTGAGCATCTGGTTGATGCTTTCTTGGGGAGGAGGAGTAATGCCACCTGGTGTTCTGTGCCAGTGAACAAAGGGTCAGCTCTGTGCCGGTGAACGAGGAAGACGAGGACGAGAAACCCGTGCCAGCTGAGACATCCTTCTTTGTCTCTAAGATTTTGATATCGCGTCCCTTTGTACGTTCCTTCGAGCTCTTAGCGCGTGACAATATAGACGGGTCGCCGGTGAACAGCTGTGCACCGCGTTGTCCCTAGTTGGCGAGAGAGCCTTTTCATCAACGCGTGCTGTTCGCTCTCTCCCTCGCAAGGAATGGGCACTGTGGTGGTGGCGAGAGAGAGCAACCTCTTTCGACCATCACAACTGCTGACGATGCACACCGAAACGATGAGACAAGGTGCTTCACCCCTAAAACGCTAGCACTGCAGGGAAGCTTCAAAAATACACAGGGAAATCTGGCAAAACCACTTTTATAGAGTCCATCCTTTACTCACTTGGCGGAACTCGTACAACTAAAGTGCAACTTAACCACCACGCCATCAGTTATATTTTTTGGAAAGTAAAGAAGCATTCTCTACGCTACAGTTCTTAATTTTGTGAAGAAGCGAGTTACATATATCTGTAAAGCATAACGTGGATGGGGTGGCTGGTGATGATTTAAGGGGCCCTGAGACACTTTTTCGACAGCTTGAGTTAGCACCGGAACGCATGTAGCAAAAATTGCTGAGACTAATGCAACAAAAAATCACAGGATATTCAAGGAGTAAATGATGATGAGTAGGATGAAGCGTCCATCCGTCCGTCCATGCATCTGTGCTTCTATCCGCCTGTCCCTCGATCTGTGCGTCTGTCTACGCAACCGTCAGTGCGTCCATGCATCCGTATACCTCTGTCCGTGTGTCCGTGCATCCGTATACCTCTGTCCGTGTGTCCATTTATCCGTGAGCCCGGATGAACCGATGAACAGAGGCACGGACAGACGGACTGACGAACGCAAGCACTGATAGACGCTTGGACTGACGGATGGTCGGAAGCAAGAACGATCACGACATACAGACGCACGGACCCACGGACAGATGGACGGACAGACGGGCGAATGCACAGATGGACAGACGTATGGGCAGAAGCACGGACGAATTGACTAAAGCACGCACGGACAGAATCATGCACGGACATACAGACGAACGCACGCACGGGCAGTTGAACACACGCATGGGCAGTTGAACACACGCATAGACGGATGGACGCTTCAGCCCACTCATCATCATTCACTCCGTGAATGTATTTGCTGTTAAAACCCCTAACGCCATCTAGATATAAAAATCTCAAGGATATATACACGCAATGCCCTCTATTGAGAAAGCCCGAAACTATCGGTGCCTATGTACCACATACGGAGGAGGGACGACCCACGGCCTAAGAAGCTTCGCCCCTAGTACGATGACAATTGCTGCACGAAAATTAAGGTTATGAGTCCTCAAAGTTTAAAAATTTTTTTGGCATTTAACTCGCCTGCTGACATCACAGACCACTTCCAATCACAGTGCGCGTATTATAAAGGCATACCAGAGATATCACCTCATAATGGCCTTCACACAATATCTCGCTGCCGCTCTTTCTGACGGCGTCCTTAGCATGGTTATGACCATGGGTTACGACATACCACGGGTGTCGGGCAGCAAATGCTACCACAGTCACACTGTGTAAGACGTATACATGCGCTTTGGGCGGTGTCTCTTCTCGACTTGCATGCAAGACGCGTTCTAGGGCAACGCTGGTGTTCATCGCATGTTGTATTTCTGGCTCCCTATAAACGCGGCATGCGTTTGCATCTTTAGTTACTTTAGTTACTTTAGTTACACGGCACTTACACTGCGTACCATATTTCGCAAAGTGAGTGCCGTGTTACTTGTTCTGAAAATTTACATCTGAATAACAACAATAATTTTTTTCAAAAGCTATGAAAATTGTTTTTGCCGTTTTTAGCACTCACTTGTGTGGCCTAGCTACCACAATATGAATAATGCACGCTACCTGCCGCGTCACGCCATTCAGTAGCGAAGGGTTTCGTCGCATCACATGACTTGACGTCACTTCCCATAAGAAAACTAGCTGATGTGTGTCACCAAAGTCCAAAATGAAGGCCCTGTTCATCGTGATTTAAAATCTTAACAGCGCCGATTTGGGCGTTGCCACTTGCGCAACGATATCGGTTCATTGCACAGCAACACAAGGAGTGATGAAAAATACATACACAAATTGTGTCGCAAAGCCCCTTTAAAGGGCCACTCACCAGGCCCCATAACAATTTTTAGTTAGACCGTGGAAGTTGTTGTGTGTCCGATGAGGAACATTTTGATGGTGAAATGGCCGGCATGGGGCCGCCTAGATGGCCGCTTGGAGCTGTTGCTCCCGCGCTGCCTCCAGGGCTCGCTGGACGACCCAAAGTTGGTCCGTGAGTCCTGAGCTTTGCAGCGTGGCTGATCACTGCGCCCGCAGAGGTTCTGTGGAGACCGCCATTTGATCTTGGTATACTCGACATCTTACAACATGTGTTGAAGGGTGGCTCTACTAGACTTGCATAGCCTGCATGTGTCGGTCGCGTATAAGGCAGGGTAAAAATTCTTTAATTGCACGGGATTGGGGTAGATTTCTGTCTGTAACCGCCTCCAGGCAACGGACTCTGCTCTGTTGAGTTTAGAGTGAGGTGGTAGATAAATTCGACTCTGCATTTGGTAGTATTTGGTTATATCACTGAATGTGGTTAATCGATCTTTTTCGCTCCATATCCCCTCCTCCACGTTCACCTGACCTGTAGAAGTCACTCCTTGCTCAGCTCGGCGAGTAAGACCTCAAGCCTCGCAATGTGCTACTTCATTGGGATTGACTGCGGGAACGTCTGGAGCTGTATGTGCTGGGAACCAGAGCAGTTGTCTGTCATTCGTTTCTACGGCGGAAAATATTGCTTCGTTTACACTCATGATGTGCTACGCCTCTGGGGAGATTCGGCCCTTAGCGTAATTTCGAATGGCCGCCTGTGAATCACTAATAATGTATTGAGCATTCATGAAGACCAGTGCTAGTGCAATGGCTACTTGCTCTGCTGCCTCGGAAAACTTAGTATTAACTAACACGCTGGTAATGAGCTTGTGGTTGTTATCTACAACTACTGCCACGTAGCTATTTCTGTTCGGGTACTCTGATGCGTCTACGAAGGCGGCTCTGTCGTCTGACCCGTAGCTCTGGATCATTTTTTCTGCTCTACTCATGCGTCTACCTTTGTTGTAACATGGATGCATGTTCTTGGGTATGTTAGGTACGAGAAGCTTCTCACGAATTTCTCTCGTGATCGTCCTCTTTTCTCCGTTTTGGTTGTGGTAATTCATTTCTAGCTCGCTTAGTATATTCCATCTAGTAGATGTTTTTGTTAGTCATTCCACCTGAGACATTTGTTGTGCTTCTATGAGTTTTTCCATTGTGTTGTGGACTCCTAACTTTAGAAAAAGGTCTCTGCCTGTACTAATGGGAATCCTTAGCGATAGTTAGTACACCTTTTTGATCAGGTTGTTAATTTTGGTTTTTTCAGCTGCAAACCAATTATGGAAAGCACCTGTGTGTGTGACTGATAACAAAAGATTGTATCAGCCGTATGATACTTTCTTCCTTCATACCCTGGGGCTTCTAGCAATTCGTTTTATTAATCTTGTGGTGTTCGTCACCTTAGCTTCTATTTTTTAATGGTTTCCCCATTTGTGCCTTTGTTCTCGATTACAAGGTCCAGTTCCTTGAGTTTGTTGACAATAGAGATATTTTGACGATTCCCTGTGTGTACCTTAATTTCCTTATAAGCCTAGTTTCTGTCATATCCAGTGGGAGGTCTACCCCTAAGCGTGAGACAGTACAGAAGAAGCTTTGATTTGTCCGTGGAGCACGTGAGACCTGTTCCTATCAGGTGTTCCTCTACTGTGTTTATTGCGGTCTGTAGTCGTTGTTCTCTAGAGCCGTCGCTCCCATCACTAACCCAGATAGTAATATCATCCGCGTAGATTGAGTAGTGTAGAGATTCAATTTCATTTAGTTTCCCAGGAAGCATTATTAAGATGAGATTGAAGAGCATCGGAGATAGGACAGAGTCTTGCGGAGTGCCCGCGCCGTCGATGTCGTTCTCAGGCGATTTGAACCCTCCGACGGAGATGACTAACTTACTGTCTGACACGAAGCTCTTAACGTAGTTATACATCTGCTAACCTAGTCCTATCCGTTCGATGTTTTTCAATATGGCTGTATGGTTAGCATTATCGAAAGCCTTTTCAAGGTCAAGACGCACGATGGCCATTGTACAGCGCGTTTTATAGTCGATTATATATTGCTTGAGTTGAAGCATCGCATCATATGTCGAAAAGTTTTTGCGAAACCCTATCATTGTATCTGGATAGATGTTATTGTCTTTAAAGAAGTTATCGATTCGGTTCAGAATTACATGTTGTAGTAATTTTCCGACGCAGGATATTAGAGAAATCGGTCCGAGGTTGTCGATGGGAAGCTTCCTACCAGGCTTTGGAATGAGCGTTATTGTCGCTTTCTTTCAGTCAGCTGGTACTTCTCCTTTTATCCAGCACTCGTTCATGTATTTGGAGATTGATTCATCATCGAGGCTTCTAACAGTTTTGTCACTTATACCGTCAGGTCCTGGGGCTGATTTGGTGTTTAAATTTTGTAGGGCTGCACGTATTTCCACCTCTGTAATTTCCTCGTCTACTTTTCAGTTTGCATTACCATTGTAGCTTGAATGGTTAAAAGTGGCTGCCTGTGTGGTGTATTTCTTCTCTAATTCTTTGACAAATTCCTCCTCTGTGCCATCATAGCCATGTATTACCTTAGTAAAGGCATTGCTGTTGTTTTTCTTGTTATTTTCCGGATCAAGTAGGAACCTGAGCAAGTGCCAGGTTCTGCCGGTGCCTGATTGCCCGTCCATAGAATTACAAATCTCGTCCCATTGTTGTTTACTGAGTTGCTTAACATATTGTTCTATGTCTTTGTTAAGAAGCGCTATGCGCTTTCTCAACTTCCTGTTATGTTTTTGGCCGCTAAGTCTACGTTCAAGTGACTGCTTAGCTTCCCACATGTGGAGAAGTTTGCTGTCACATTTCGTTAAGTTAGCTTCAGGTGGCACGATTTTAGTAGCAGCTTTGAAGTCTTCCCTGAGCTGCTTAGTCCATCGTTCTATGTCTGTGATTGGTTGTTGTTCCGTCGCCTCTCGCGTTCTACGAAGCAGCTCCCAGTCTATTAAATTCATTTTTCTTTTTTTTTTGGGGGGGGGGGGACTACTTGGGCCATACGTGAAGTGTAACTCTGATATATGGTGGTCACTGCCCAAATCTTGTAATTTGTTGTGCCACGCTGCCGTTTCAATATTTTTGATAAATGTTAGGTCTGGGGTTGTGTCCCTGTTTAGCGCCATGCCGATTCTGGTTGGACTGCCGGGATCTGGGACGAGTGTTAGGCCCAACTCTTGCGAAACATCCCATAAGGTCCTTCCTTTTGGTCTTGCATATAGATATCCCCAGGCAGTGTGCGCTGCAATAAAGCCACCTGCTTTGACTACTAGATTTTCTCCAGCCAGGCTAAGTGTTTTCTGGGATAGATTTTTAAATTTATGGTTATGTTGTGAAGGGTTGCTTATAAATGTTCAGAATAAATAAGCTACGCCCTGTCTCCTTTTGCGGGAGGAGTTCCAATAAGATATTGTGAATGTGCACTATCCCTGTTGCACGCACGTGACGCTTCTTTTTACTACCGTGGTTAATGCCATGGTCTCCCTTTCGGCATAGCCAAAAGATCTGTATCCTGCTAGCTTTGCGATACCGTGTGTTTCCTGCGAAATATGACGTCCGGTTTATCTTTGCCTTTTAACTACTGCTGCAAAACTGACTTTTTGTTTTTGTAACTTCTACAGTTTTATTGCCACGTTGGGTAAGCTTTCTTTGGCCGCATCATTGCGGTTGTGGCCATCGTCGGAAATGGAAGTGGGAGGTTAGAGAGAAGCTGATCTTATATAATTTTATGGTTGAGACTTTGATATGGATTGTGGCGCTTCCGCTGTGCTGGAGGAAAGTCCATTGCCTGGTAACTGCTTTGTTTCTAGAACGTCTAATCTATTCATAATCGTTGCTATTGCCTTAGCCATTTGGATCATCATTTCGTCCCGTTTTTCATTTGATTTTTGTAACTCCTGAAGGGTCTTCTGTATATAAGCTAATGTTCTATCTACCATTGCGTCATCCTGTTTAACACTTCTTGCTTGAGCATTGCGTTCGAGAGGAGGAGAATCATCCCCTTCGTTAATCTTGTTTTCCGTAATTTCAGTTATTTCATTTGTGCTCGCATGTGGAGCGGCAGTTACCTGGCTTACTAGGAATTTTTTCTCTTTGAGGCTTTTTATTTCATCACTCATGCATGGTAGCATTATCCTCAGCTGCACGTTCTTGAGCTCTACTTCCCTTAACTCATTGGTAATGGCCGTCTCCCCGACAAACCGCGGACGCGAGCCCTCGAACACGTCTGCCCAGCTCACCTTAAATTTCGGGTCTCCTCTAGTGCGTGGCCTTGTTGTGGTCCTAGACCAGGATAGGAATTGGTGTCGTGTCCCCGGTTTTTGGAGTCAAAATGGGATGAAGATCGACGGGTCGATGGGGGTCTTGATCTCATGCTTGACCTTGTTCTAGACCTGGAGCGTTGTTTCTTTGCTTCTGGGAGACCCAATTTTCCGCGAAAATCAGCCTTCTCTTCTCCTAATGTAGTGTCTTCATAATCTTGTTGTCGCTCCTGTTGCAGCCTTTGCCATTGCCTTTGCTTAACAATGAAGTTTTTTTTTTAATTTGGCCTTGCATGTCCTGTCTACTGTGGCATGGTCCGCACCGCATAGCTTGCATTTGGGTTCGCATCGATGACCTTGATCTAGATTTGGTGTTCAACAACTGGCACAAAGCTTGTTGTCAAGATTGGGGCACACGTCTCTCCGCTGTCCAAGGCAGTTTTATTTGCGACAGAAATCCACTTGTTTCCGGTACAGTGAGCATCGGAGCAGAGTTGCCCTGTATCGGACAAACGTGGGCACTTTGTGTCCGTCAAAGAGCACAATCATTGTGGTAGTGTTACTGTGCCTCTTCACTGCTATCGCCATTAGATTTTTGGTAGTAACTATAGCTGCTGTGATGTCTCTTGGACCCTCTTCGAGTGGGATTCCTTTGATGAATTCTTTGGCCGTCATGTCCAGCACTGTCTCGTAAGCATTTGTCTCGTAAAACTTGCCTTGAACTTTGATAGGTCTTATAGTCTGATATTCATTGGCATGCTCCTGATACAGTGTACTGGCGATCAGAATATTTTGATTGTTGTTGGGGCAGATTATATTCTCCTCCCATTTCTCTAGAGGGATACCCACCTCATCTTGCCCCGCCGCTGTTAGGTAAACAACACCGTGCTCAGATATTTTGGTTCCTCCAGTCGGTCTGATCACAATCTTGTAATCCCCTCTGGGCAAATGTGGCATCCTGCTTGCTTTGCGTATTTGGGCTAGTCTTCCTTTCCTGGGTGCATCGCTGCGCTCGACAGGCCGCGTCGGCGACGAGTTCCTCTCGTGATGTTGGGGGTCTTGCTGGCTTGACCTTCTGTTCCGCACCTCTTTCCATACCTTGCTCTTATCCAGTTCTTCCTCTGTGACGCTGTGTCCCTCTACAGTTACTTCCATTATTGTGAGAATGATCAGCAAACAGTGAGAACCTTGGCTCTACAAAACGCCAGCCGCGGCCGGAAAGTTGCAGGAACGATGCGTCACTGTTCACCAGACGCGAGGCTTGGCTGCCTACGCAGCATCCGCGGGAACGCTGGCGGCGTGCCTACGGGCGTGGGGCCGGGCTTCCTGCTACGCGTTCCTGGGACAACAAACGGCCGTATCTTCGCGACAATCGAAATGCTCACCTAAAGCTTCGTGTCCACTGGTTCCTGGTGATGAGCTCGTTCTGCTGATGTAGAATATCTGATGACACTTGGTGATTTTCATCATGAAAACATGCGAAAACTCTGAGGGAAATTTTGCCACAATTTTTTAATCGGCTCATTAAGAACTGGGAAAACTTTTTTTATTGAAGTGGCGCGAAACGAGCATGAGAGAAGGCGAGGCCGAAATCCCTGCCGCTTCCCCGCGTAGCCTGCAAAGCCTAATCTCTTCCCTACTCTTTCCGGCATTTGACCAAGAGGTGACCTGTGCATGACGTGCCCGAACAAGCCCAACGCCAGAGCACACGAGTGGCGTTGTTGTTGTTGTTGTTGTTGTTTTGACCAGTGGTATTTTATGCTCTACTGCCTGTTTCTGCAGAATGCTTTGGAAACGCTGGCTTAGACGTGGTAGAAATGGTGAGCACAATGAGTGTGCCAACGCTTAGGAGCTTTACTTTCACATCCACGGCTGTCGTCTGGTCGATGCGCTGACCATAGGGAGACGAACGCATGTGAAACGCCCGCACATTAGCCCTGCACCTCATTGCAATTCACCGGTTTCAATAAAGAGTTCTCTTTCTCTCTCTCTCTCTGCAATTCACCGGAGAAAATGAAAAAAAAGACGCGCGCATTGCTTTATTGCTTCGCAATATTTGTCTCAACTTCTATTAATCTCTTCAAGCAACAAACTACATAACTGCGCATGTCGTGGTAAATAATGTTCGCCATGTCACGTGCCACTGTTTGCAACGTCAGAGCCAACACCGACTAAATTCCAAAGCCGAAAGGCTGCCGCAGTGACGTCGGAGGTTGGAGGCCCAGTTACCCAACTGAGCATGCTCAGTAAGACTTTTTTTTCACATCTTTTATTCGGCCCAATCAAGCCGCAGCAGCTGCGAGAGCGGGAGCGTTTGTTCTCCTAAAACGCGAACGAAACACCGGCTTTCCGCAGCGTTCGCGGCGTAACTGGGCCTCCACCCTCTGACGTCACTGCGGCAGCCTTTCGGCCTTGGAATTTAGTCGGTGTTGTCAGAGCACAGTCGTCTACGTAGAGGCCCAACGTCACCGCACTGTCGTGTACGTAAGGCAATTCATGCGTGCACGTTATTCCCTCACTCTCTGGGCGCGCGCCCGCGTAAGTAAGGAGGAGCAGCGTTCAGCTTCAAATTTAACCCAATTTGACGGGGCGTAGCGTTGCAAATTTTGGCAGATGTGATCGTGAGTGTCCCATCTACGCATTGCACTTGTCGGCTCAAAATTGTCAAACCTGGTGAGTGACCCTTTAAAGGCCCCTATTATGGCTGCGCCCTTTAGTATTGGTTGTAGGTAATATTTTTTCTCACAGCGCTACATGTGATATGTTAACATGACTCCTTGGCAACTAGTACAAGTACACTTTTCAGGTACCGACTACACTATCAATCATAATTTTCGTTATGTAAACTGCCAGTTTACCACAATTTTAGATTCCGCCAAGAAGCGACCTGTGACACTCCTGTAAGCGATTATGTGGAGTTGGTTAATGAAGTGGTAGATTGCAATGAAGAGTTATGGCAGAGCCTTCTGTACAGGGTTTGAACCATTCAACATCCCACTCATTACGCAACCCACAGTGTGTGTATGCCTTCCTACAAAATTTGCACACTGTGACGCATGGTAATTTCCTTCTTATATAGGGTCTTTTTGCGACAAAATATCAAGCACTAGCTGTCTCTGCCGTTGAAATACTCAGCTGCCACACAATGGAACCAGGACACTGGCGTAGGCAGTGGCAGCGGCGGAGGCGGAGAATGACTATGGCGCCAAAAACGGCAGTTTTCACCTCATTACAGCTTCTACAAAAAAAAGGCTATTTGGGACTATTGTGAAGCTGCGATAGCTTTTCTGCTAAGGTATTTGTTTAATACATGCGTATTCGCGATTTCAGGCGTAACACACTACGAGAAAAGCGTGCCCACCAAGCCGATTCATAATAAGGGGGAACGTTCGAAGAAACTGGTGAGCTTAACGTATCTGTGAAAATGTGCATTGGTTACTTAGTCTAGATTTTAGATTAATTAAGCTCAATATCAATTTTGCGGACATGGCGGGCTCCATGTCCCATTTCCGGAACCGTTTTATTCCCTGTTAAAGAATTTGTATTCAAACAGTTGAAGGCCCTGCAATAAAAACGTGGACACCACGCTTTCACCTATGTATATTTTTTTGTTACACAGGTCTGTTTTTGTACGCATGGCCTGGCCATTGGTGTTGTAAGGCTCTTGGCGATGTCTGTCGATCCTTCTCTCGAACGGCGTTGGCACTTGGGCTCTCTCTCCCATCTCAAAGATGTGCCACGGCCACAAATTACGCTCACGACGTCTAAAGTTACAAGACCTGTGGGGGCCGCACAATGTGAGCCATGTGCCTTCCCCTGCCACGTGATCTTCGGCTCTATCGAATGGCTGCGACGAGCACAATGACCGGGGTCTGAAGACAGATGGCAGTCTGCGTGTCTCCACCCGGTTCGAGGCCGAACGCGAACGGATTGGTGTCTAAATCCAACGAGCAGGAGGTGCCCACAACATAAGCAGCTTCAGTGAAGGCCAAGCATATGGTTTGAATGACGGAAAGCTTCAGTTCTCCTTCCTGGAAGAAGAGCACCACGACGTCGCTGATGTCGCCGAGACCTTCTCGAAAGGTTTCCAGGTGCTTCCACAACTGGTACACCGTCGTCCAGCCGGCGTACTTGAGGCACTTGGTCGTCATGTTCTCACCGAACGCCAATGCGCCCCAGAAGGCATGTGCAGGCGGGCCCTCTCCAGAAACGTTGTGGTAAACGCGCAGTCGCGGGGTCCAGAGGACGGAGGCGCCTATGCCGTAAAGACTCGGTGACCGTTTGAACAGCACGCCTGTAGTAAAAGAGCTGGTAATGTACAGGGCGAACCGCGCCGGCAGCCCCGTGTTTCGATGCCGGTGCACCTCCTGGGAAGGAAAATATAGGCGCCACAATGTGTGTTCGAGCATCAGTCAAGCTCTAAACACTTCGTATGATGTTTACAAAGTACCATATACACTATTTATTGTTTCATTTCAAAATTTTAGAAGCCCTATGAGGAGCATATTTTAATATGGGTTCTTGATAAATATACCGATACACAAACACAAATATTGAAGACAATACAAAAACAGAATAAATATTAAATTTAGCGTCCCAATAACTTTGTAAATACAAGTTACGTAGGTGTAAAGAAAATGGAGCGTAGCTTGCATACAAGAACACAAATGGCGAGAAAATAGCAGTACTACAGTTAGTCATTGTAATGGGTATGAAAAAAAACATACCAAAAATGCAGAAGTACAATCCATGAAAATTACAGAAATAGAGTTACTACTACAAAATAAAAAAGACGTACTATTATGATGAATCAGAATGTACGACTGTACATTCGTAGGGTTATTTTCCTCTATTCCGACAAAGGGCCACCAACCCAACCATGTACTCGTTCATTGCTGGCCGTGCTTTGCTGTGGTGGAACCATTCCATATTAGTGCACAAATTTTTACGTGGACAGGAATGTAAGTGAAACTGAAGCGCAATCCCAACACGGATTTTCAGAATGTACCTCCACGGCCAACCAGATCTCATTAGGTCACTTGTTCTGTCTGCGCACACCACTTGTCCTCTCTGCAAATGCCCCGCGCTGGAAAAAGTCAACTACTCCACTCTCCCGTCGTGTTTCGCTGAACGTGGCTGCAGAGTGACGCATTCAAGGTTTTAATGCGCAAAACTTTACGGCAAACTCAAAAAAGATAACATAGTTTGGCTTCTCAGTGTGCCACTTCTTGGACCTTCTTTAAAGCATCGCAACTGGCGTAGGGGCGTAAAATATTAGAATACTACGTGTACTCATTATCAAAAAAGGGGTAGGGGAGACGCGACTCTTGGACAACAATGCACTAATATGCAGAAGCTTCGTTATCCTTCTTTTTCTTTCTTTACGCAAGGCCAGTTCATAGTGTTCCGGCTCACTCCTTTGTTGCTGTTTTCAAACAAATAATGTTAGTATTTGGTACATAGTAGCATACCCAAGCTCGTTTAGTCACACATTACAAGAACTGACTTGCACTTGTTCATGTTGTCTAGCGTTAACTGATGAGCTGTTTATATTGATACGTGTTGTTTGAATGGCCAAGTAAGTGCGAAGTAATTATATAGTAATGAATAACTAACGAAGACGGAATTCGGCAGTGAATGGTGGTGAAATGTGGATTGATTATAGCCAACGCTGCTTAGCACTAATTCAGTGGTAGTAAGCATTGAGTTATCTAGGTTGACTATCACTCAATAAAGACGTTATCACTCAACATATATCACTCAACAATATCACTCAACACTCGATAAAGACGTTAAAAGCTAGAATTTTATGTGTTGTAATATCAGTAGATATTCATATTCTATCACATGACAGCACTAACTCAGTGGTAGTAAGCATTGAGTTATCTAGGTTGACTATCATGAAGGCAACACTCAATAAAGACGTTAAAAGCTAGGCTTTTATGTGCTGTAATATCCGTTGATATTCATATGCTATCACGTGCCAGCAAACAACAGCATTACTGAACCCTGCCTTGTATACCTTTTGTGTAGAAGAAGATACAGAGAAAATAGACGAAATACAGAGAGGCTCCTTGAGCTAGTAGATGCATCATCTGACAAAATTTGGAGCACAAAAAAGCGACGCGTCAGTCCTCTATATGTGCCCTAATTTGTCGCGATAACCTAGTAGTGCGACAACCAACTCTAAGTTGTCGCGACAACCAAAAGCAGGACAATTAAGGTTGATTGATTGACTGATATGTAGGGTTCAATGTCCCAAAACCACCATATGATTATGAGAGACGCCGTAGTAGAGGGTTCCGAAAATGTCGACCCCCTGGGTTTCTTTAACGTGCACCCACATCTGAGCACACGGGCCTAAAACATTTCGGCTCCATCAGAAATGCAGCCGCAGCAGCCGGGATCCGATCCCGCGACCTGCAGATCAGCATCCGAGTACCTTAGCCACTAGACCATCGCGGTCCTGTCCCGTTTTACTGGCCCTGGTTTCTTTATACCTCCAATATTTTAACAAGCTACAGATAGTTTTCTGTCCTGAATGTGGGGTAGCTAACGAGGAGGTCAAAATAGTTGTGATCACAATGCCAGATTTAGGGCGTTGAGAGTATATTGCTCTCACACTGTGTTAATAAACTTGCGCCTAATTGTGAGGGAATTAATTTTTTTTCGAAGAAGGTTGATGAACCTTCATCCTCTTGCTATCAAGAAACGTTCTGACCATATCCAGGTTTCGAATTGCCCCACATGAAGCATTGCAAGCCTTCTTCGCCTAACTTGGTTTTCTGCTGCATCGTCAATCTGCACTCCTTTGGCCATGGGAATTCGTTCACCTGGGCTTCTTTCGTTGGCAGGTCGCACGACGCTATGCGGCGTCATAGTGACCGCAGTCATATGGTATCTGAGGTCACGATGACGTCGTCTAGTTCTCGTCTTTTACCACGCGACTTCTTGCATCGTTCGTGCTGAAGACACGCTTTTCTCGTTTGATGAGGCATACACGTTTTTTTTTTGGCCCTTCGTGTCGTTGGCACAAGTGTTAAGTTTAACCGCAATCGTAGAGTTCGTACCGCTTCGCAGAAACGACCCTCAGAGGCCAAACAGAGAGAAACCCGGAACTTAGATCTGCCCCGGCGAGCTTCCGCAAGGATTACAGCTGCTCAGAGTATTTCAATAACCTTATCTAATTAGGTTTTTTCGGGTAATCTGGCAGTCACTTGGAAGTTATCTGAAATAATTTGAAGCTTTGATATCTCATGTAAATTTAAACCTCAAAGGGATACAAGAGTGAAAGGCAATTTTCCTCGTATTAGTAAATTACTGTATCGGAATGTCAAAATGATCAAGCCCGTGGCAAGGAAAAGCTTGGCATGCAAGAAAACGTGCAAAAATAAAATAAAGTAGCGATGTCACATTCAGCAAAGGCACTAATCTCCACGACGTCATTTATTTTAGCGACGTTTACTGGGGCCTACATCGTTCCTCATCGCTAATAATGGAATACATTCTCCAGAGAGCGGACCAAAAACCTACCGTACCATCCTTTAAGAAATTTCGTCTAGCCGATGCCACCAAAACACGATAGATACATTTTGAAATGTGTAACGTCGCGCGCAGAAATTTCGATTCCAAATTTAATAAGCAAATTTCGCCTTGGTTTTCTCCACCACTAGTAAACCAACAACACTGAAGATAGTGATATTTAGAGGTCACAAAGTATCCTTCATAAGTGTATCCTAATTCTTTATGTTTTTTCTAATGTGCCTCTAACATGAACCTGAGCCATTTGTGTTGATACTTATGTTTAATATTTATGAGTTTTCAGAGATTCCTGAGTTAATTATTCACAATAAAACAAGAAAGAAAAACCTACTCCTCGTTACGTGTGCAGCTAAAAACAGAGAAAAAGCACGAGTGTGTAATCCTAGCGAGCGTGTAGGGTGCAGAGCATGTATACTTCCGGACCCCAAAGACGTACCTCACCGCCGCCGAGGGGAATGGAGCGTTTGAGAGTGTCAAAGAGAGCGGCCGTGGATGCGGGCACCCCGCATTCGACGTACGGCGACCACTCGCACTCGAACGCGACGCCGGGTGTCTCGAAAAAGACGAGCACGCAAACGCTGGTGTCCCAGCGTCCCTTGACACCGAGCCTCTGAACGGTGACAGTGCTCTGCACGTCCATCTGAACCACGCTCACGTCCTCGGTGAAGCATCGGGCAATCATACTCGTATCTGCGCAAAGTGTCACTTCATTAATAAATAGGCTTCGTGTTTACAAAAGAGAGGCCTGAAGGCAAAGGTGGAAGCTTGAAACGAAAAACTGGCGAAGAGTGGGCGTGCGGCGGAGCCGGCGTTCCGGAAGGTTGACTTCTTCAATGCTGCAACTTCTGCGGCCTTGAAAAAGTGAAGCCCACTTGTCGAAAAACCGGCTCTACTGGACACTCAGTGTCCGCTAATCTGTTTCTGCTTATAGTAATGTGTTCACATGCAGCTTTTTGCCTCGTTAAAAAAAGTGATTTCTTAACCAGCCCTGACCATTCCTTGCAAGTGAGCGAGTTTCATAAGAGAGTTGCTGGTCACACTATGAGGGTAGTCTTAGAATTTAACAGTTGCTTCGACTGTACTTTTTCGTATCTGCTTTGTTATTTTACTTATGCCAAAAGCTTAAAATTATTTGGTTGCGCTTGATCAGGTGGTTGTGTTAATGCACTGATGCTTTAGTGCTAAGCGTGCAAGAATAAAGAGCGAAACAGGTGACAAAATAAAGAAAAGAAAACTTCTTGATTGATGTATGAACATACAGATTGCTTTTTTTGTCAAAGAGCATAGCAAGACGCACACACCTTGCTTAAGGGAGTAGAATGAAAGCGGCGTTTAGGCATACCTACATTCACACAGAGTAGGAAACAAAACCATCTGTAATCTGATTTAGCTACGCTCAAGATACGCATATTTTGCTTGCATGACACAACTTGTACAAAATATATGCGAGGTAAACATGTGAGTTGTGTAAAAGTGGAATACCAAAAAGTTGACCACATAACTGCATACTTCGCTTCAAAGGATGTCGAAAGACAATAGTGTCATTTCTGCAGGAGTTTCGTGAGATATGGCGCAATCTGGTAGCCATCTGAAGAAAGTGACGTTTTTTTTTTAAACACAGAGACACTGTATAGGTGGCCGCACCATGTCCTTTTAATGAGGCGTAAGACATAGCCATCTTTTTTTTTCAAAGCGTCGCTGTGTCAACGCAGCGGAATAAACACTGCTGTCTTTAAAATTGTGTATCTATGTCTTTTTTAAATAAACACTATACATAACAATTACGTATATATGTTGTTCCTCAAATTCGCGAATATTTCCTTTTTGATTAACGATGTTCAAAAGTATGAACGCAGCCACCAGATCAAGATGGCTGAGCATTGAGAAAACGCTTAAACTTTCGCCGCCAGCTGAATTGCTGGACATAGAGACCAACAACTACACAGACACACCAAAAGTTTTGCGCTTAAGTATCCCAGGAAAGACTATCTTCTTTATTAGGATTTCGAATAGATACAACATTCAATGGAGCACCGCATCATCCTAATGTTCAGCAAACAATGTAAATTTCCATCTCCTTAGCGCCGACTTATCTATGTATTCTGACACAAAGGGTGCACACAATATGGAAACAATAATGTGTATGCGGAGTGACATGTGCTCTTTAGTGTTCCTTTCATAAGGTGGCTGTTAAGGCTAGTTAGCAAATCATCTTGAAACGTCTCTGGCACAGAAACACAGATAAATAAGGAAGGAACCGGCAACGCGAGCCCTCCCCTTTCGTGTGGCGATGGAAAATAGGCGCTTTCTTTTTATCACAACTGCACGTGCTGATCTTATGAATCGAGGTGCAGCAAGCACTTTTGGTCGTTAATTTTCTTCTACTTGAAAGAGGTGGCAAGGTTTCTTTGCCCCCATTACCGCGATAATGCCCTGAAGAATCCGTTATCATCTCTTGGGGACGAGCCTTGATTGCTAGAGAACTGTTTGACGCAAGAAGGGTATCGCTATCCCCTTGTTGCATCGGTCGCAGAATGCCTGCTTGTAAAACCATATTCTGGTCGCCAGTCCGGTAGAAAGGCTAAAGTCAAACAGACGCAAAAAGCCTGCTACTACCACGCATTTGCAAATGACATCCAACACCATGCAGAAGGTGGGTACTAGAGGGCAAACGTTAACGTCGTGCTCGAGGCATCGAATAAGTAGGCTAAACTACGGGAACGGAGCAACCCTGCTGTTCATGGAAGGCTTGGCTGCAGCAATAATCGCAGAGCACGTTACATGGCCTGCAACAAAAGCGTTCTCTATCATGTGGTAATTGTTACGTTGGACAAACAGAGCGATGTCTGAACGATGGGCTCAGGGGGAATTGCAACAATGTAAGGGAAAGAGCGGGTGGCATGGACAGCCCCGCATTGTAGAGCACGCGTCGGGGCGCTTCACTCTCTGATTGATATGTGGGGTTTAACATCCCAAAACTACCATATGATTATGAGAGACGCCGTAATGGAGGGCTCCGGAAATTTCGACCACCTGGGGTTCTTTAACGTGCACCCAAATCTGAGCACACGGGCCTACAACATTTCCGCCTCCATTGGAAATGCAGCCGCCGCCGCTGGGATTCGAACCCGTGACCTGCGGGTCAGTAGCCGAGTGCCTTAGTCCCTAGAACACCGCGGTGGGGCGAACTCCACTCTTTACTAACTCTTTCACTGTGCAAACGCACGTTGACAAGTGTACTGTATTATTTGATGAATGAGCAACTTTTCATAGGCTCGACTATTGTCGTGGTACCCCGTGACTATGTAGGAGAAAGAGACAGTTTTTCTTGATGCAGCTGTACTTGCGTATGCCTTAGTATATTGCTCTTTGTGTGTTGAATGTATGTGATTCTGGTTAAAATTCATCATTTTCTATAGTTGGCACCCTGGCGTTTGCTCTTCGTTCTTCCTCGTTTAGCTAAATCTGCGCTAAACAAAGAACCTGAATTGTGCCGAGTCCTTCGGGGAATGGCATCACCCTCTGTTACATACCGTGGAAGCAAAATACCTGATAATATTACTCACTCATTAGATCGTGTTGCTCGGAACTTACCGTAATGCTTATCCGCGCAGAGGATAAGGGCAAAGGACGGACGCTTTGAGGCTTTCTCGGCGATCGCAAGACGCGACCGCAGCTCTTCAGCAACTTTTTTGGGGTCGGTTCCGTCACGCAACTGGTCCTGAAAACACCACGAAAAAAGAGTAATCGATGGCGGGGCGAATGCACCGGAGAAGGAGATAAAGACAGTGCTGTGAACCACTGAATCTATGCAATGACGCCAGTTTTGACATTAAAAACACTAGAGATGTGGGAAAGGCTGAAATCTGGCAGCGCTGTAAAAATGACAAGGTATGGAATGGCACCGCACTGTTTAAGCTTTCTTTCATTGAATGAGAGTGCTTTCTTTACAGATAAGAAGTACCTCTCATTTCTATTTCTCTCTCTCTCTCTCACTCTCTCTCTCTCTCTCTCTCTCTCTCTATATATATATATATATATATATATATATATATATATAAGGGAAAGAAGTGTATACCTAAGGGCTCGTTTTTCCGTGTTTTTAACACAATAATAATGAGATATAACAGACAGTAATGCCAAGGAATGTACAGGGGAAGTTATTAACATTAATAGATTGTAAATAAGAAGAAAGAAAAGTGGATGAAAAAATTACCAACTGTGAGCAGGAATCGAACCTACGACCTTCGAATTACGCGTTCGATGCTCTAACCACTGAGCTATCACAGCGGCCCTCCCTCCATCCACTTTTTTGGGTTTATCTGTGAGACTTGGTGTGTTTAGGTTGTATAAGAGGGACAATTAATCAGCTGCCCGCTCATAATAAGTTCACGTGCTACGTGACGCCAAACATGCGCATAAGAGTGTTTTCACACTCGTTGTTTGGCTTATAGATGGCGCTGACTGTCGCTCCTACTTCTAAATTCACAGATAAACCCAAAAAAGTTGATGGAGCGAGGGCCGCTGTGATAGCTCAGTGGTTAGAGCATCGAACGCGTAATTCGAAGGTCGTAGGTTCGATTCCTGCTCACAGTTGGTAATTTTTTCATCCACTTTTCTTTCTTCCTATTTACAATCTATTAATGTTAATAACTTCCCCTGTACATTCCTTGGCATTACTGTCTGTTATATCTCATTATTATTGTGTTAAAAACACGGAAAAACGAGCCCTTAGGTATACACTTCTTTCCCTTATTTCATTGAACGAGGGTCTCGTACTGGCAGACTTGGTGTGTTTAGGTTGTATAAGAGGGACAATTAATCAGCTGCCCGCTCATAATAAGTTCACGTGCTACGTGACGCCAAACATGCGCATAAGAGTGTTTTCACACTCGTTGTTTGGCTTATAGATGGCGCTGACTGTCGCTCCTACTTCTAAATTCACAGATAAACCCAAAAAAGTGGATGGAGGGAGGGCCGCTGTGATAGCTCAGTGGTTAGAGCATCGAACGCGTAATTCGAAGGTCGTAGGTTCGATTCCTGCTCACAGTTGGTAATTTTTTCATCCACTTTTCTTTCTTCTTATTTACAATCTATTAATGTTAATAACTTCCCCTGTACATTCCTTGGCATTACTGTCTGTTATATCTCATATATATATATATATATATGTATATAGTAGTTTCCTAGGTGATATATATATATAGATAGATAGATAGATAGATAGACAGATAGATATCACCCAGGAAACCACTAATGGTACAAACGAGCACCCATCTAGGAACACACCCTGTGACACTGTGTTCGTAAACCTATCGTACACGAGCTTGTCACCTGACGAAGAAAAACGGCTATCCAAGGGGCTAAGCTTTTGCCCGACCACAAAATGTTTCGATGAATTCCACTTGCTCCGAGACCTCGACAACTTCGCTCGAAGCTTAAGGTTGCGCGAATATTTCTTGGACAGGCCTTCTAACCACGAAACAATTTACCGTCGTAAATCAAATGATTGGACACCGAAGAGTAATCGAGACAAGTGCTTGGACCTTTATATCACCACAGTACAGAGAGATATAGTACACGAATACCACAGACAGAAGGGAAACCAAGAAAACTTGACAAAATCTGAAAAAGTAAGTATGAGAAATTTGGCATCTAGGACAGACATAACAATAAAACCCGCTGACAAAGGAGGAGCAATTGTAGTCCTTAATACAACCAACTACTTACAGTAATCATACCGCCAACTAGACGACTCAAGATTTTACGAACGCCTCCCAGGTGATCCGACAGACGAATACAAACGTATCGTATCAACACAACTAAAGAAACTGTTGGATGCAGAAAAGATAACCAACACTGACCACCAACTGATGCGAGCAGCATACCCTCGTCCAGGTCGCTTCTACATCCTCCCGAAAATTCGTAAGCCCGGTAACCCAGGCAGACCAATCATATCAGGCATCGGTACAATAACTGACCCCATATCAGGGTACGTGGACAAACTAATAAGCCACATTCTATGCACCCTCGCGTCGTACATAAAAGACACCATACATTTTTTTCGAGACATTGCAGGTCTGTGTGTGCCGAAAAACTCGTACTTGGTTACTCTTGATGTCTCTTCATTGTATACAAATATTCCTCCCGATGACGGCATAGTTGCATTACAAAACATGTACACAAACCATAGACAATCTAACACCCCAGATTTCTCTGCCATCGCAACTTTGACGAGGATGGTCCTCGAATTAAAGTCATTCGAGTTTAACCAAGATTATTTTCGACAAACCAGCGGGACTGCTATGGGCACTAAAATGACACCTAAGTATGCCAACATATTTATGGGAAAGCTAGAATCGAAATTTCTTGCACAAAGTTCCTTGACACCAATGTTATACAGAAGATACATAGACGACATCTTCCTTATTTGGACCCACAGCGAGGACGAACTTCTCAGCTTTATCGACACTTACAATGCTGTACAGCCGAACATACACTTCACACACACATATTCGCAAGTAACCATAAATTCTCTTGATGTCACCATAACGATAGAAGAGGAGAAGCTCTCTACAACCCTATATCGCAAACCAACGGATCGACAACGATACCTCCATTAACAAAGCGATCACCCACGCCACTGTAAAAACAGTATTCCATACAGCCAGGCTCACCGGTTTAAGCGAATCTGCTCTAGAGACGCTGACTTCGACACGAGCTCACAGAGGCTAAAACTTATGCTCGAGAAACAAAAATACCCCCCACATGTAATTAAGGACGCTGTTCAAAAAGCTAGAAAACTAAAGCGTGAAGATGTACTTATGAAGCGACCACCGCAAGAACACCCACAACGAACAAACCTCTGCTTGACTTACAGCACAAACTTCCCCAGTGTAAACAAAATCCTTAAACGACATTACAACATTCTGGAACAAAGTGAACGTCTGAAACGTGCATTCCCATCAGCTCCAGGCGTAGTTTACCGACGACCACGTAACCTCAAAGACACACTTTTCCACTCTCAAATTAACACATCACCTCCCAATAATTCATGCCAACCTTGTTTAAAGCCACGATGTCTTGTATGTAAGGCGATGCGAGAAACACACAAAGCAACCAGCACACAATCCAAGTTTTCGATTAACATACGAGGAAACCTAACATGAGATTCCTCTATTGTGGTATACCTACTCGAATGCAACGTGTCTGGTATGCAGTACATCGGACAAACAGAAATAACATTTAGGATTCGCTTCAATAATCACAGAGTCCATGCGAAATCAGCCCCAAGTCTACCTCTATCAAAACATCTCAATCTTCCCGACCATGCATTTGACAAACTATCAGTAACGCTCTTAGAGACGGGATTTAAATCAAATCGAGAACGTGAACAACGAGAGTCATACCTTATACACCGATTTAACGCCCTCGATAGAGGAATAAATCAGAATCCTGGTACACTTGCAGCAATCAAAGCATTAGAAAACAATAACGGCAATAATGAAAATAGTAACTGAGTTCACGGCACTGCAGCTGCAAAGTGCACTGGACCACTAAAAACAATTCCAAGTGTAACTACTCTTCCTAAGTGCAGCTGTCGTCTGTTTTCTGTCTTATTTTACTACCCAATCAATTGTGCCATGCCCAACAGCAACCCTGTGCACAGCCGGGAGGCCCCTACTGCACGCGTAATCAAGAAGCGGGCAAGTAATTCGCATTGCTTCGCTTACCAGCCTCTGCCGCAATACGCGGCACCCCTCTTTCTACGACAAAATTTTGCTGGGGCTCCGAGTAGTTAAAGGCTTAGAACTTCCTAAAAAAGCTCTTTTTTGCCCCATACCGAACCGCCAGTGCCAGGAGGCGCCGTCTGGTCGGGAGGAATGCGTTAGTGAAAGGAAGCATACACAGACCACTGACATCAGAAAGGTGAAGGGGAGAAGGGGGAGAGAGATGAAGGGGGAAGTGAAAGGAAGAGTGGAAGGGGGGCGCCCGAGGGTTGTCCACCTTATATTCTTTTCTCTTTTTTTCTTTTTTCCTTTTTTTCTCTCCTTTCCTTTTCTTTTTTTCTCTTTTTCTCTTTTTTTCTGTCTTTGTCTTCTTTCCTTTCCCTCTGATTTGAGATTGTATAAAGCTGAGCACCAACAAACTGTACCTTTAATCCTGATGAAGGCCAGACTTTAGGCCGAAACGTCGAAATAAACCACGTTGTGACCGCTCACGAGGATCTACTGGACTATATGCAACGCTACGGTCACTCAACCACCATGCCTGCCTATGTATATATATATATATATATATATATATATATATATATATATTCTCTTTCGGTGGTTGCATCAATCAGCTTGTGATATCCCAAGAAACTGCATGACAACAATGAATGACGTATCAAAGGTTTGCTTTTCTGTCTTCAGTACCGGATGTTACCATATATTTAAAGCCTGCATTCGGAAACATATGATTATAGTATCATTTTTTTGCACTTAGGGCTAACGAATTAAAACACAAAAATACATGTTGGTAACTGATGGCATATAAACCCCCAATTTGTTGATTCCTAACTAGCAACATTTCATAAAAAATGCAAGCAACTCCGTGTCATGAACGCCACTGAGTTGTTTGCACGTGGTCGTAACTCGGATATTGAAAATATGCATATCAAATATATGCAGTCGCTCAGTTGCAGCAAGTTCACATCGAGCTTGTGAGCGAACATGAGTGCGTGTTCATTAGGTGATCTGTATTCATCAAGCAGGGAGAAACGAAGACAGTGGTGCGTCGTGAAGTATTTTTTTTTTCGCGTATGCAATCGCCGAGAATTTGTCTGCGAGTGATATGATCAGCGAAAGTGGTACTACAGCCACCTCAACCGTGACACCGGTGACCTGCCAGTCTTCAGCAACATAAGCAGCGATGCTTGGACGAAAAAGGGTGACTGGAAAGTGTACGTAAAACCAATGACCCCTTTCCTAAGTTGCAATGCATACGTTGTCGGCATTGCGGCTGCCTACTATGGTTGATACAATAAAGCTGACGATTGCGTACCGCAACACCGCTCCCATCAGCGTCTACCGAGGAAGTTGTTTCTTGCGCTTTGCCTGGGTAACAGACTCGTTCATGTATAATACCCTGTTGACTGTGGAAAAACAGCATTCTTTGGCCGAGTTAAAATTGTGCTTTGTCCACTTCGATTTACGAACGTCAGACGCCCGCTCATGACCGATCGGTGCCAGCACTTTTGTTCCACATTGTTTTCTTCGCATCCCTAAAAGAAATTTCTTGTATCTCTAACAGAAGGAAAACAATGATGCCGAATAAGTAAGCAGTGAAATTCAGGAAATGATTTCTTGGCTTCACGTTGTTTTAATCACCCAGTACCTTCTCGGCCGCACCTTTTTTTTTTGAAACAAACCTCAACGTTTCAACCAAGCTTCGTGTTCTTTACTTTAAAGAATGAACATTTTATTTATTTCCTCCAAGTAAATGTACGATTCATAGTATGGTGGTCGTGCGAAAAAGTACATGTTGAATGCGCTTGCTAAACTAAAACGAAACTCGAATGAGGTCAAACTACTTGGCGTAGTAACACCTGTGCAGAAGCTCCGCCCCATATCTTTGGATGTGCTGCCACAGAAAGTTGCTGCCGAGTATAAACCCGTTTTTCAATGACTCATTGGACGTAGGGAACAACCATTGCGCTCTCTTAATCTCAGTCTTAACGTAAGGGCAAATAGCGAATGCATGCATAATGGCGGGGCGGCACATACCTGCACTAACGCAGAGACGCGAAGCTTGCGTCCAAGAATCGGGAGGACGGCCTCTTCCCAGAGCGCGTTGATACGCGCGCAGTTGAAGAGGTCGCTCACATGCGCGCCCTCAAGGATGTCCTGAAGCGGCACTCCGTCTACCTCCAGCGGGGGCCCGTGAACCTCGGCCATGGTCCCCATCCCCACAGCACAGGCCAGCCTTCTTGTCTGCTTCTTTGTCCTCGACTACGATGATCATAGCGATCGGCAACGATCTCGAGCCTTCCGAACATGATACATACACCAAGGAAGCTCAAAAAATCTACAAGGAGTGGTAGATTCTTTATTGCAATATTTATCATATTGTTATGTAAAAAGGGTACAAGAAACAGGCACAAGTACCGCAACTCCCGTATTTTTAAATGAACCTCGACTCGAGCTTCATCCTACATTTGATCGAGTTGAGCACCGCGCCGGTTCTCGATTGAAATAACTCAGTGCTTCTCAAGAATCGCTGCAGGTTATCGGTGATATTCAGTGACCTTTTGTGCCTAGAGACGGAGCTCCCATCGACTTTTTCAAGTGGAGGTAGAGAGTTCAGTGAAACGTATATAGCTCTACACTCGGCGACAACTTTTCTTGGCACTTAAGGGAACGCTGCGGGAGGGAGCATATACCCACTAGGCCAATAATAAGAAGTTTTTTGGGTAGTAGGCCGGCATACGCTATGCTATTTTGCGTCATTCTTTTGAGAATCGTGGTATTCGCTAAAAACTTGCAAGCAATTTTGTGTATATTGTTCGTGCAGCGGGTGAAGACAATGAGGATTTGTGGCAGAAATGGGTATGTGCCAAAGTTAACAGGGGAACAAGAACAAGCTTCTGTAATGGGTTGGAGCATTGGGCGGCCCAATCGTTACGCTATTTGCACTGTGCGACGACTGGTTGTTCTTTCGCTGTTTTAAAACGCTTTATAAGTCGTAATAACGCGATTGCTTTCCCGACATCAAGCCTGGCTCAGACGAATTCGCTCTTGGTGATGAAAAGCAACACGAACTCCCCCAGCAGAAATCACAAATTGAGTCATATGGCTCCATATACACAGACACACAGCAAATAACCGCTTTTGAGTATCTTTACACAAGCCTCTTCACCATGGCTGAGCTTACGGATGGCTATGAAGAAAAAGCTGAACGATTCATTGCTTTAATGCCATGTTTAGAGGAAAATGATGGCCTCACCATCGTTGGACCCATAAGTAATGAGGAAATTAAGAACACAATCGGAATTTTGCAGAGAAACAAAACTCCAGGCCCAGGTGGCCTTAGCGCGGAATTTAACATGACGTTTTGAAAACTTCTCATTCCTTTCCTTGAGGCACTTTTGAAAGAAGCCTATGAACATGGGGAACTTCCTCCTTCCTTTTATCAGGCCCATACTACTTTGATAGCAAAAAGAACCGATCGTGAAGATTTAAAAAAAGCAACTGGATATAGGCCTATATCTTTATGTAACGTTGATTATAAGATATTTGCGAAAAATCCTGAAAAACAGGTTGCAAACAATAATTACTAAATGTGTAGGCGCCCATCAAACATGTGGAATAAAAGGATGTTCTATACAAGACGAATATCGATATAGTGCGATTAGTCCTTGAGTGCATTAACGATGACATTAATCAGGTGTAGCTCTTCTTCAGATTGACCTTTCTAAGGCTTTTGATGAAGTATGACATGATTTTTTGTTTCGACTGCTCAAACATCTACAGATATAGGATGTATTGTACAATGGCATATCACTGTGTTGTAAAAAGTGCACAAGATTATTTGCGAATCGCGCGCTTTCTGGTTTAATAGAAGTAAATTCATCAGGGTGTCAGGGTTGTCCACTTTCGCCTTTATTATTTGCAGTATACTTGGAACCACTTTGTCTAAGTGTACTACTTAACTCTGTAATTAGTGGATATAAACATGAAGCCTAAGAAATTAAAATACTAGCCAACGCAGATGACACTGCCTTCTTCTGCGTAGACAAACTCAGTGTTCAGGAAGCATTAAACACCACTATGTGTTTCAGTCAAATTTCCGGAGCTAATGTAAATTTTGATAAAACCAAGGGATTCTGGCTGGGCGTGTGGGCACTAACTGCCTCAGTTTTGTCAAATATTCGTTCGAACAGAGCTCCAGCACGTTATCTTGATGGGCCTCTTACTAACTACCGTAAAAGTGGCCTTTATTAGACGTCCGCCATAGCCACAATTCGTCGAAAGGTATTAACTTGGCAATGACGGGATCTTCCCGCTTTTTCGGGAGACAAAGCATGCAGCATCTTCCTTGCATTAAAGCTTGTCTACATTCTGAAAGTATTGCATTACTCTCGCATAGATATCCAGGCATTTCACGCGATATTTGCCTGCTTCATTTGGAACTCTTCATGGGAAGCCATGCGAAGAGACAACCTTTTTCTTCCGCTTGATAAAGGGGGACTTAGTCTTGTGCGTTTGTTTGTACAACTGGTGATGTGATTTTTTCACCTTAAATATGTGTCCTCCGTTTTTTCTGGCTGTTATCCAGAACCGTCTTGCTTACCGCCTCCCTTTTCTTTTTGTCATGGCAACTGTTTCTGAAAAATTTCATTTGTGAGTTTTTTAAGAAATTGTTGAGGCTATGCAGTTTTTGAAAGCCAGATTCACTTTAGGGTATCTGTACAATAGAGACAGAACGACACTCACTGCTTCACTTGTTAACATTCTTTTTCCTGAATGTGTTGACCAAAACCGATATGTATCTCGATCTGGCCATGATGTGTTATACCGATAGCGCAAATGGTGTATACCACAGCGAAAACGTTTTACATGCGCATCGTGTTATCCTAGGGGCTAGTCATGCGCCGTCGCCGTCCGCAGCCTCCCCTCCTCCTCCGCCAGCCATCTGTGCATCCCTTCCTCCTCTCAACACAGCGCGTGCTGCGCTCGCTTCTCCCCTCCGCGCGCCGCGCGACCTTTTGTTTTATGTGCGCCAGCTGTATGCTAACGCGCAGATGCACAGGCCGGGGCCGGCGCTCGTTATAAATAACCGAGTGTCGGGGCGCGCCGCCCTTCGTCGGTTGGTTCGTGCGGTCGCTCCACGTCCGATGTCGGTCGTGAAAATGCATGCTAACGAAACCGCAAACACACTTACTGACGTCCCTTCCTATAGCGTCAGCGGAACCGCAAGCAATTCCGAAGACACTTCGTCCGTGTACAAGGCCGCGCTGAGAAGAAGCCGTGGAAGAATATCTAAAACAATGACGGCAACGACGATCCTTCGTGATAGTTGGCGACTTCGACGTCGACGTCACCAAGGACGATTGGGTGGTCGACTACATAGAGTCGCGGCACTCGCTGAAACGAGCAACGCACGACGGCAAACATCATCCGACCACGGTTCGCAGGACGTGCATCGACCACGTCTTTGCAAATTTTCACCTTCGACCGCTGCAACCAGACCCACTCACCCTTCACTTTACGGACCATAAAGCCATCCTGCTCAAAATACCCAGAGCGTCTCATCAATAAACACCGTATTTCGCAGCATACGTGCATGCGTGTTCACTCTTGTTCACTCGTGTTCACTCATAACACACACGCATGTCGCAAATTACAAACCACATTTATCGCAGTTCAACATATATGCTCCGCATGCTAACCAGTGTTCCAACTCGGGAAGCTGCGGTCATTTATTTCTTTAAGATACACACCTCAATGTTACCAGTAAAGACGTCGATTTATGCAAAAAGTAAATACGTGCCCTAGTATTAGGGCACGTATTTACCTTTTTCATGAATTAGCGACATCACTAATTTCAGACTGTGCAACGAGCCTGAAACAGTCGATCATTGTTTTATTCATTGGCGTGATGCGTGTCATTTCTGGGACATCTATAAGAAAATCATCAAAAGAGAGTTTCCTATTACAGCTCGTGGTGTTAGGTTCTTACCGTTCAAAAAGACCATTAACAATAATGCACCATACCATTTAATTATGTTATTGGGCCTTTATTCAATATGAAGGATTGGCAGACATGCATGATTGGCAGACGTGCTGAGCCACCTCGTTCGACAAAGGCTGTTTTCCGAGAAGCAGCAGCCAATGTGCTTAGTGTTGTAGACACTTTCGATCCTGTTCCGGAGTGGCCTGGACTTCTGGACATGTGTACTTGTTTACCGAACTTTTGAAGGTTCGTTGGACTGTATGAAATTGTGTGTGTGAGAGCATAATTTCGAAACACTTAATTGTATACATATATCGGACAAACATTGATTGCATGATTTCCAAGTGTTAAAGAAAATAAATCACAGCATATCCACGGAGTGAATGATAATGAGTGGGGCGAAGCGTCGTCAGCCCGTTCGTGTTTCCGTCCGTCCGTTCGTTCTTGCTTCCGTCAATCCGTGCGACCCCCTGTGCGTCAATACATTCGTCTGCCCGCCTGTCCATGTGTCCATCCGTGAGTCCGTCTATCTGTCTGTCCATCTGTTCGTGCGTCCATCCGTCCGTCCGTCCGTCTGCTAGTCTGTCTGTCCGTCCATTCATGCGTCCGTCCATGCATACATATAGTGAACACTTCAAGTACCGCCCTCTCCCATCTCGCAATTCCTGTGGCACCACATACCCGCTCTAGAGCAGGTATGTGCCGCCGGTGGGTACATACATACATACATACATACATACATACATACATACATACATACATACATACATACATACATACATACATACATACATACATACATACATACATACATACATACATACATACATAGGGAGGAGTGACAGACCCACACCACAAGGAGCTTTGCCCCTATAAGCACCAGGGTAGCTCAGTGGTAAAATGCTGGGCTGGCACACAGCAGACCCGGGCTCGAGCCCTACTGTGTCCTTAGTGCGAGGTTTTTTCTAATTTAGCGCCATGTGGTTACGGACACCGGCAGTGGCGGACCACTAGACGTGACCCGTGTTGTGATCTTATAACAGTTTTCACGGTAAAATCAAGAAGCAAAGCTTGAAAACAGAGAAACAGGGTGTTATTCAATCTTGTCCAAAGATATATCACCGTGAATAAGCTTGTCGCCATCAACATGCGTTCTATAAAGTAAGTATACTTCGAATGCACTGCGACGATAAGAATAAAGGGATACTAAAGAGAGCGATTTTTTGCTTACCAGTACAATACAACTTCACAATCCCGAAAACAACACCCTTACCACGAGGCGATGCTCGCTAAACGAGAAAACGAACGAAAAGAAAATGCGGGTGCAGAGGCCTCCTCGAGATTCCCGCACCAAATACTATGACGTAAGAGAATTTGAAGGTGTCCTTCAAATTCTCTTACCTGGTCTTTTCTACCTTCTAATCAATAAAAATGAAGTGCTCTATTGCTGCCACAGACCAAGCTAGCGAAGTTTCCAATGCTGTGAAACACAAAACCAATGCTGTGAAACCAATGCTGTGAAAACACAAAAATATAAATTTTAATTTTTTGTCATGCACAGACATATAGGCGCTAAATAAAAAAAATGAAAATGCAACCTTGATTATCTCTGCTAGTAATGAGCTTATAACAGCGCAACATATACCATTATGGTTCTCAGAGTGCAGTTTATAAATGCAGACCAGTCATTGTTCCTTTATAAATTAGCAATGGTGTGTATCGCGAAAAAATTGGTTTTGTTTTTCGCTTTTCTTATTCTATGCGATGCAATGTCGGGATAAATTATTGACTTTATTGTGCTCCCATGTAGACGCGCCACGAAAAAATAGGAGGAAGACGACAAAGAAACCAATCCGGCACTCGGTATCATTAATGCCGCCTACGTAGATTAATTGTGTATGGTCCCTATGGAACCAGATGAGCGCATAGGTACGCCATCTTGCCTGACTAGCAACCAGCTTTGCGGCAAAGTAGCCCTCTGTTTTTGCAGATGAGACCCTTGCCGTGTGTTTTTTTTTTTTTGCCGTGTTGCATATTGACATACTATCTGGGCTTGCGTCCTTCGCGCACTGTTTGCAGTGTTTGAAGCACGCTTTTCTGCCCAATTGCCAACAAAGTGCAACGTCAGAGCCGACTAATTAGCGTGGTAAAAAAAATGCGATGTTCATGCTCAGCATGTGGCGAAAAGTGCAGAGCGAACATTATCAACTTCGTTAAGGACGGTAGTCTTTGTTGGGGAACTTTCGACAGAACAACTTTGGTCTGTCTGTCTGTCTGTCTGTCTGTCTGTCTGTCTGTCTGTCTGTCTGTATGTCTGTCTGTCTGTACATTTGTCTGTTTGTCTGCCCTTAACTATACCCTAAACGGCACCCAACGATACTCCAAGCAGCCGACCCTACCCGCAGCGCCCTCCTATATTGCTCAAAATTCAGCGTTCATACTTGTGCAATTGTCAGTTAAAAAGCAATTATTGCGCATATCTGAGGGACCATAACTACCCGTCAATATTCTGCATGTGTGTATTTTACCAAAAAAAGGCATACATAAGTAATTCTAAGGACTGTAGCGGTTGTGACGCTCGCTGATAATGCAACGCTTGCGCAAAAAGGAAAGTATTTCCAGTGCTTTGCTAATACGACATGGTGGTGCCACCTACCCGTCACCTTGCGTTCTACACCTTATCGCCTTCGAGACGGGCACACACGCCGCGTGTATAGTTTGCAAAGATAACTGCCAGATAGCGCTCATGTCTCAGGACACACTCCTGATTGATTGCACATGTGGTTATTGAGGACATGTTTTCGCGAAAAAGATGCACTGCAGTAAACACAAGAGAAAAGACGCTCTCCTGTGTGAGAGCGCATGTGTAGTATAAGAAGCGTTCCTGAGAAAAGGATGCATTGCAGTGGTCACAGGAAAAAGCACGCTCTCTCCGGCGTGAGTACGCATGTGTTGAACAAGGTATCGTTTCATCAGAAACGATGCATTGCAGTGGACACGGGAATGGGGGCGCCCTCGTTCACCTCCACTGCACGCTCGAGGCACTCTAACACAGTGCCTCCGGAACACCATTCACTGATTTTCTTGCGCAGAACATCAAATAAACGTTTTGTTCCCTCTGTCCAGACGCGAGAATATTGTCTTTCGACGACATTTGCAGTGTAACATGCAGATACGGGGCTATTTTTTGTTTTGCGACATTCACATTTTGCAAATTTTTGGAATTTTTGACTGGATAACGAGCAGGAACATTCAGTATTCATTTAACGCTGGTGAAATACGCGACAGTCGTTGACCTTGACGGTACATAAAATCGCCCGATTAGTCTGGGTGAATATAACAGTTATGCCTTATTCTTTTGAAGTACGTAAGAGCATAACGGTGCACTCTTTGCACAATTCGCGTTGTGTGGCACACGGTTGTTACTTCACTGTTTTAAAACAATTAGTTTCCCACGTAAACGCAAATTCTTACCCGATATGCAGCCTACATAAAGTCGAAATGTATGGCTCTTAGTTTTGGCGTGGTTTGCGGCAGATTACTCTGCTGCCACGCGCAACATTCGTATTCGTTTCCCAAGTAGGACACATATGTTTTGTTTTAGTATGGCCTTGTTCCTTTTTTATTTATTTCAGGCAATAGTAACCACAGACACCAGCAGTGGCAAGCATCTACGGCGCTGGAGTTGGTCCTTGTGTTCTCATAGGAGCTTTCGCTGTAAAATTCAGTGACTTCCACAACCACGCCCTTGTCGCTACATTAGTGGTGAATAAGTATATTTCATTTGCATGCGGCTAAGTAACCCGGCTCCCTTTGGACATAAATGAATGCGCAACAAAGAGCAGTGCAGTTCTCTTTTACCATGTACACTACAAACGAAGGAGCACTCAGCAGCTGGCAAAACGTCGTTTACCAGTTTACCCAGTCATTGTAACATTCCGATGGCTGCGATGGTTGAACTGCAGACCTGGTGCACACATAGAGGGGATCCACAATCATCCGCATGCATCTATGAACCACATTCAGAAAATGCGCGAAGAACAGCTGGATTCGCTTTGAACTTGACTGGATATGATTCGCGCCAATGCAGTGGTGGCGTCGGAAAACACAAAATTGTACTGAGCAACAGCTTCTCCGCAATGCATGGTTGCTGGCGGCACCGGTGGCGTTGGAAAACAGTTGCGCTACTCTGGTTCCATAGGGACCATATGCAGTTACTCTACGCCTACGTGTTCTGGTGGCTTTGGTTGTTAAGAATCGGGTAGCTTGATATCTTTAGAGTCTAATTGTATCTCTTCACTTGTATCAGTTTGCTTTCAGGGATCATCAAGGGATCGCAGCAATGTCCAGGAATTCTCCAGGGCAGGGCAGTTCGTCATGGACAGCCTTTCTTCGATATGATGCGCTACCCCTCGATCTTTTTCAATGCAACGGCGTTAGCAGCATTCCAGTTGCACTGGTGCCCTTGGGTAACGGTTCAATCCGGTTGAACAACCCTAAGGCGATTCAGGAGCAGCTTAGGCCGATAATGAAAGCATCACCGAGGTACGACTGTTTGGCCGCGGAGGTATCGTGTGCAGATCACCAGTCAAAGATTGTGAAGCGGATCTTCTGAAATGCTCATCATTTGCCGCCATCCCGGTGAGTGCATATATCCCACCTCATCATGCATGCACCAAAGGCGTTGTACGTGGTGTCGACTCACAATTGAGCCCATATGAGACGCTGGATAAACTATCCTTGGCCGGAGTAATAGCTATCTACCGGTGCAATTGAGTAGTAGACAAAGTAAAGGTAGCCACCGGGTCAGTCATCACAACTTTCGCTGGAAAATCGTGCCCATCCAAAATAAAAGCTTGGCCACTAATCTTTAGGGTGGAACAATCAGCATTGTGTCCCCTGCAATGTGAAAATTGTTGGCTGTTTGGCCATAGTGCTGGTGGGTGTAAATTTGGAACACGGTGTTGCATTTGTGGTCAGGGTCACTCACATACTGATTGCATGGTCCAAGGTGAGACGTGCTGCCTCTGGGAGGGTGCTCATAAAGCAGATTATTCCAGTTGTCCTGTTCTCTTTCAAGGGAAGCAACTGTTGGAAGTAATGGACAAGCGACGACGCTCGAAAAGTGAGGCAATATAAGTTATCAAGGAAAGGACACAAAGCTATGCTGGGTTACCGCTCTACAAAATGCAAAGGCAGATGCTAGCCTTGCCCAAACCATTGAGGCGGCAGTAGAAAAGGCAGTATCAAAAGCAATAGACCAGTTATTTACCAGCCTCTCAGAATGCCTGCATCAGATAATGAGTGCTCAGCTAAGTCAGCTGATGAATAACTCAGCAGCTCCTTTTCAAACAAGTTCTACACTAACATCTCAGCAGGAAGCAGGATGCAGCACGAGAGACGATAGGTTGCCCTAGAAGACCTTTGAGAGAATAATAAGGCCACACAGAGAGAAAGTCGCCTCCCTGCTATAGACCTGAGTGTCAAAACTCATGTTGAAATCGATTCACGTGCCCAGAAACATAGCTGACCTCCCTTAAACCCACCTTCCGTGTCGTCACAGACAAAAGCAGAAAAGGATCCGCCTAGCCAGGTCGTAAAAGCCAGCATACTAGAGCAGGTTGTTTCGACTGTTGGTATATCCCACCATTGAGCCGTGAAAAGTCTTACAGTGAAGCTGTCGTTCTATTTTTACAGCTTTCACAGATATTTTGTCTCTTTGTTGCGAAAAATCCTGATATAATATTGTTACAAAAAACTTGGTTAAATATAGATCAGTATTTTCATTCAAAAATTATAGATCATTTCTTCTAGATCGATTGTCAAGAGGGGGCAGGTTACTCACTTTAGTCTCTACCAGATTTTGCCACAAGGCAAACATAACACTTCAGCTTCTGTCACCGAAGTATGAAATTTTAATAATTTCTTTGATCCTTCCTTCATGTAGAACACTTCACATAGCGAATAGATATTATCTGTTATAGATATATTGTCACGTTCATCCCACGAGAAAGAGGAAGGCGGCAGTGCATGCGCGCATGTGCACGCTTTTATGCGGAACGCAACAACGAGGTGGAATGATAACTGTACTCGGGATTTCAGGCGTAGAAAAGCTGCCTGGAAGAAGCTATTACACAATCAGTGTCCTAAAAACTGATCAGATTATAAATTGATTGCAGTCACATTTAAATGGACAGTGGCTAAAGCAAAGGCAGAGTATGATGAAAAGCATTTTGAATTTCTTTTGAAATCAAATAACAAAGGAGCTCTATTTGGATTTCTGAGACATAAGAAAGCGAATACTCAAGCAGTAAACCCTGAATCTATAGTTTTATTGTCTGAAAAGTTGAAGCAGTCATTGGAAAGCATAGCTCAAGGCTTGGAAAAGCAATTTTCGACTAATGCTTATCTCCCTCCAGTAATCTCACGATCAAGTGACAATTTACCAGAAATATCGATGGAGGAAGTGTCAGAGGTTATGAGAATCCTCCTGACCGCGGCCCCAGGCCCGTATGAAGTCTCTTGAGCAAAGCTGAAAATTTTATTCAATGAGTCACTGGAGGATATACTTAATATAATGAATTATTCGATAGGAGAAGCTTGGATTCTATCTGAATGTAAAATCGGAAAAAATTATACCTGTTCTAAAAACCAAGTGAAGGCTACGTTTTAGACAATATATGAGAAATTGTGCTCACGCCAATTTCGTAATTTCGTAATAGAAAGAGTAGTGCACGTTCTCACAATAAAATTTGTGGACACAGAAAGGATTCTTCTCCGATGTCAAATTGGATTCAGGCAGGGATGTTCCATATGGCATGCACATATTAAAATAGAGAGTCGCATACATCTGGTGCGACGTCAAGGGCAGTTACGCAACTCTAGTTATGCTGTACATCACAAAAACGTTTGATAGTGTTGAGCATAGTGTACTAGTCAGCTCTCTGAGAAAAATCAATTTGCCGGTTCATTTAGAAGCATGAATTGTGGCATTTTTAGAAAATAGAAAGTTTTACTGTTCACAAGATGGTAGTTCGTCACGTACTTATAAACAGGAAAAAGGAGTTCCCCTGGGTGGTGTTTTGACTCCAGTGCTTTTCATTATTTTAATAAGCGCGTTCCCACATAATGAGAATGTTCAGACGAATGTGTACGCTGATTATATCGCGCTCTTTTTGTCAGCTCATGTTAATCACGCTCTCTATCAAAAACTCCAAATGTAGTTATTTAAATATCTATAGAACACTGGCTCGACGTTATTCGTCTTTCTCTAAACGTGAACAAGTTTGCATTATTTGTATTTCTTATAAAAGACCCAATACACATCTCTCATACAAAACTGATACAATTCGACAAGTTCAAGCCGTTAAATATCTAGAAGTGATATACGACAGCTCTCTGGTATGGCGAAACCACATCAAATGTACTGCGGCAAAGGGTGTTTGGGCAGTTGGATTATTACGAAGGATAAGCAACAGGAGATCAGGAATGCGCAGAGCCACGTTATTACCAATACACCACATGTATATGAGGCCAGTTCTAGGATTTTAATGTGTGTTATACTTCGGGGCACCTGGTTATAAGCGGCGCCTTCTTGTTCTTCTGGAGAAGCAGGCACTGCGCATGTGCTTAGGGCTACCTAAATTTATAGCGAATAACGTTTTATATAAAGAAGCTAGAATTCTCTCACTCCTCACCAGATTCAGAATATTGGCTGTGCAAACGTACTTAAGGGCATTTGAATCTCCTTTAAGGCGTAAAGAAAGAGTTTTTATTGCGCAACCTGGTTTATTTTTTCTTGTCATGGGTCTTGATTTCACACAACTCAAGTAAAGTGTGTACAGTCTCTCATCGATTCATTGTCCGCGCAAACTATGGAGGTTCTTCCACATTGTAGCTCGAAAAGTTCTATCCAAATATACTTTGATGACATTCTCTCTAATATTGCTAAACCCCTACCGAATACTATTTTAAGAGCTACTTTACAGGACTACCTGATAGGAATGCAAGCCCATGTCATCATTGTGACGGACACTCATAACGAAATGCAGAGATTGGCATCGGTATATTCTGCCCTCTTTCAGACAAGTCCTTTTCCCTCCGAATTCCAGATTTCACACCTATCTTTAATGCAGAATTTTCAGCTGTGGTACTGGATCTTCGAAAGCTGCCAACATCAGTAAATTCCACCGTAATAATAACAGGCTCCTTGTCGGTCTGCAGTGTGCTCGCGACATCTCGTGATTCGAAAGCATTAAGCGAATTTGATTCCTTTGTACCGAATCACTTAACTCAGGTGCGATTATTTTGGGTTCCGGGCCTTAGATGCATAACTCTAAATGAAACAGCTGATGCACTAGCGAAAGCGACGTTAGGCGGACCAGCCATTATTATTACCCCTACAACAGCCTTTATAGTAGCGTCTAGATTTCGGAGGCTAATGATGATGCGAGAATTCTCTTCACCATCTTCTAAAAAGTTCTCCTGATTTCTACCATCTAATGACACCCTGGAAAAAATCTTCATGTCATAACCGACACCTGGAAGTTTTAATCACTTGATTACGCTGCCGTATTCCTTCGTTAAATTTTTATTTGTTTAGAGCAGGCTTGACTTCCACCCCGCTTTGTTCTATTTGTGGAAAAGAGGACACGGTGGAACACTTTTTGATCTCTTGCAGAAATTTTTCATCATTAAGAAAAGTATTACTAGAAATTGCGTTACAAATCCTTGGATTAGCTTTGACAACGTCAAATTTACTATCCCTAGGTGCACATACTCTAGGGCACAGCAAGAGAAAAGTGTGCGAGGCCATGCAAGACTTCATCGTACAGTCGAAGTGATTTACTCAATAACCTCAATTTCAAAAAGTTCTCAAGTTACCAATGTAAACTATTGAAAAAAATTGTGCTTGAAATCAACCTTTTATTGCTCCTTCAGTAGGAACTAATTCATCCAAATATTTTGTCACGAATACTTTACTAAAAATCAATATTTCTGTCAATATTCATTTGGCTAGTATTTGAATATATGTATTTCTTTTCGTTGAGCTACCCTATTCTTGGCCAATCTCCCATGGTAGGTGTGAGCCACAAGTTTAGGATCTACATCTACATCTACTGCCTAGCAGTAAGGTGAGTGCACAGATTAATGTGGATATTCATGTATTCTACCTAACCAGACTTGCCCTGCAACTTTATGACATCATAATTTTTTTCTAATTGGCCAGCCCAACGCGCTACGCGCATTATAATGAATCATGCGCATCAGGAAGCAGTTGGCAACCGAAGTCATTTTCTATTTATTTCACCATTCTTGATCCTTCAGAATCGTCGCATCGGTACCTACACTAAGTGTTGTTGGTGTCTGCTAGGATGTTATATCTTGATGCACTATACTGGTAAGCAGTTCTACATGAAATTACAGATAAAGGCGGCACACCTACATCAACTGTTACACAAAACAACCGTAACATAAATATTCTAGCAATCGGCACGCACGCATGCAGTGAGCTTTAGTTACGCCTTTAAACATGGCCTTAAGAGCGAAGTTTCTCTTAGTCTAACCTTTTCTCGCATTAGGCGTAACCAGCAGTATCTCGCGAATAGTATATTAGATGGCGCTGTCTCATAAAAGTACATACAAAGTGCAGTTGAGTGAGGATATTCTAGGTGACGCTGTACCACTACTCTCCGACTGACTACTGCGCGGGCTGGGCCTGGGTGCACGAAGAACGGGTGCCTTTCTCAGTCTCCTGAATCGTCGCTGTGCGTGTCAGATCATTGATGGGGCATGAACTATCCTGGATCGTCGACGTACGGGTCGGACAGTTGGTGAGGCTTGGGCGAAGTGGAGCGGTGTATATGTGGAGGGCCATGGCGGCTCCTCCTCGTCGACTCGCAGACAGACAGATGGACGGACGAATGCACGGACGCATGCACGGATGGACGGATGCATGGATGGACGCTGCATGGACGAAGGCACGCATGCACGGACGCATGGGTGGACGGATGGATGCATGCAGAGACACACGGACGCAGGTACGGACGGACACCTCGTCCAACTCATCATAATTCATTACGTGAATATGCTGTGATTTTTCCAAGTTCGTTGCTCTTCTCGCCTTACTGCATCCGCGTTGCCAGCATTCAGTTTTGCTTGTTTAGAGGTACATCCACTTTCTTTTCGTGTGTTCTCTGTAATGTCATTTCTTTTTCCCTTTGGAATCTGAAAAGTGTAAATGGCACGATGCGGCTATTTGAGCTCAGAGGTTTTACGTGGTATACCAATGAAACAACTAAGATAGACGTCGTAGTTGGGTACTCCGCATTAATATGAAGCACCTGTGGTTACTGTTCACCTCAAACCTAATGAACATGTTCGTTTGTTTTTTTTTGCACTTCGGTGCCGTAACAATGTGACAAACATGCACCTTTGTGTTTAGAAGCATAATAGCCCTGGTGCTAGGCTAATTGGAAAAATATCAGTAGCAATGCGTGTTGAAATGCACGCAAGGTCAATGCACCTTGCTTAACATCCTCATGCCAGTGCAAGTTACACAGAGCAAACAATGGTTATCCCGAAGAGAAATATTTTATCGCAAAGCCACACATTAAAGGGACACTTAAGTCAAATATACAATTTACGTCAGAGTGAAAGGTTAATGTATGACAACATCTAAAACGACAATGTTTTCAACAACAGTGCCTTACTAACCGTGAAATAAAGGTAAATGCAGAAGAACACAAGTGCCGCAGTAGAACATTTTCAAAATGACCCCGATGACATCAGAAGGACCGCCCACAATTAATCACCAGTAATCTATCTAGCTGCACTAACTAAAGAACCTTCCGTGCATCAAAAGATGCAATAAAATGCTGCTTTTCGTTTCTGTTTGATTCACGAAAAAGATAACCGCCGGACGTTACTATGGGGATTGGCGCGAGGGATTCAAGAAATCAACTTTAGCGTAGTTACACTGGACATGTGGTGCCGTCTAGCGGGGCGCTATTAAACCAAAAAACGTCTGCCATGGCCTCCGAAGTGCGAGCGCGCGCTCCCGCCACTTCGGAGGTTATGGTTGGTGCTGCTATGTCCCTCTCCGCTTTCGGTCTGCTGCTACTAGCGCTGTAAATACGGGAAACATTGTGCACGACAACAGTGACGTGAACCGGTACGGTCAGTCCGCTTCTTGAGGAGGGTAATTTGAAGTGCGCTAACCCGATGCGAACCACTCAAACGTGATTTTATTTCAAAGCAGGCCCTTCCTTGGCACAAAAGTAACACTACGAGATTTCTAGAGGGCTATTTCAACAATCGATGCCGACGTAATGGTTGCCGTTAGTGTCCCTTTAACAAAAGAGATGGTACTGGCTCAAACTTCTACAGTTGGAAGCTAGTGCTAGTCTCGTCCCCTTAAGCTGTACGTGTGTCGATTTGTGCTAAAATGATTTCGCTCCAGAATATAATACCAACTAGCCCAAGAAACGGTTTTGCTAGGTCAAATGGTTATCGGCAAGGAGTATAGATAACGCTTTCATTCAATGTTTACTTCTTCTGTGTGTTCTTTTTTTAACTTCTATCGTCCAAACATGGTATGCATGGTCTGTCGACGAAGAAAGAAAAGAAAAAGAAACGAAGCTCACTGTGATTGTTGTGACACTTTGCGCTTGTTCTTTGCACAGGTCCTGTCGTCATTCACACGAGGAGGCCAACTTTCAAAGTTCAAAGAGGGGGCCAGCCTTCAGTGTTCAAAGATATGCACGATAAACATTGAAAAAAATATAAACTAAATTTTGGTTCAGTTGAGAGGTACCGCTTGATGCGCTTTCCATTCCCAGCCGAAAGATGCCGGCTACTGACGAAGTCGTTCCCGGTCACGTAAGCAAGCTGTCCCTATATCTCAGCAGCATCCTTCCTGAGTGCCTCAGGCAGTGGGGAGGCTTCATTACTTGCCATGCCAAAGGTCATATGAACCACCTGGTCTCATCCCCTGGCAAGCTTACAATGGTGGAGCCATTGCCCACCATCCATGTCCCAGGAAGACGACGCCATAGATTTCTACCTGCGGTCGTTGGGCGCGGGACTATACTAGAACATCTTGCTCCTCTTCGGTATCGTCGCATTATTCGCACAGGTGCGGCTGCCAGCACCCATCATGTGACTTGCGTTGTACTCGCTCTCATGAGTATGAGCGAGAACACCAGCACCAAATATAATGTATAAAAAACATTCGCCAATAGCTTGTAGACTAACGCCTCTTTATTGTGGTGACTACCAATCTGCATAAAATTTTTGCTACGTGTGTGCGCTTTTCCACAAATAAAAGCGAAGAAACGCTTTATATGATCGCCACCTTTGGAACTCAATACTAGACCAAACATCAATGCACACGTTGGACAGCCTTCGATTAGGTTGCGTAAACACAGAATATTCCGCGTGGTGAAATACGTGGTTGCGCTTTTCAGCTGCTCACTCACAAGCCGCGGATTTGATCCCGGTAGCGGCGGTCTCATTTAGGTGAAGTCAAAATGGCATAGGCTTGTCTACTGTGCGATGTCAGCGAAAGACAAAGTACACGGAATGGTCAATATTTCTGAAGCCCTTCATAGCCATGTTCCTCACAATCATGTCATGTTGGGATATAAAACTCCAAATAATCTATAGGTTAAATATGAGAACTAAATATTGATTACACGCTAAGATACGCACATGTCTTTGATGGACGTATGACACTGCCATACGCCATGCGGTATGCAAAGATAGGTTTTATTTCATCCGTATTTTCCGCCGAAAAAAGGCCTCTCAGTTGATTCTTGGCGAGCATCGGTGCTGTCTCACTGCCTTCGCTTTTGGCAACCTTTGCCCACACACCACTTTTCACAATGACTCCTGAAGCTCCGCTTTACCTAATTCTGACCTTCGGCCCCTCTTTATCACTACATGTCAAACCAGGAGCTTGCGATTCTTATACTGTATAGCACTTTGCTTGGAGCGAGTAACGACGGGGACTATATGAATGTATATTTGATGTATTTTTAAAAGACGTAACATATGACTCTTTCCTTGACAAATGAGTAGCTTACGTTATCTTAGCTCAATCGGCCGTTTCAATGAAGGTAATTGAATCAGGCTGTTACAGTGATGTGAAAAATTTTTGTATGTGGAAAACCCTACGGGTTGAAAAAGAGAGAGAAAAGACTTTATTCACAGGATCATTCGTGCATGTAGTTTCCGGCCGTGCAGGGCTCGCACTACCCTTCTAGTGCTTTAGTCTATAAGAGTCCCAAGAACACTCGGCCTAGATTTTGAGGGTTACGTCTGGCCTAGAATCTGATACTTGGGTCCCTTCGGGTCCATTTGATGGGCCGTTGGTTCTCGTTCTCCTCTGCCTGGCCAGCGCCTCCTCAAGCCGCTGGATCGCCCAAGATGAGTTGCAAAACAGTGCGCATATAGCAGAGCTGGGCTCTTACGCGAAAGAGCAAAACGCACTCGAGTGTGAAGTGTATGTAAATTATGGCTATTGTGACCATTGAGCTAATTCCTAGATGAGCTGAAAATATTATTACGTGCTTTGGCTAGTCTTATGAGAATTTTTCTGCCTTTTCCAGGCTCGCTATAGGAATTTTTAATCAGACATTTTCTACAATGAATAACATGCCTGCATAAATCATAGTTTTCCTGGCAAGCCGACAATACCAACAGCAAGTTTCAGCAAGTAGGCAATCTGCCCGTAAATAGGCATGAATTTCGTGAAACCATGGGATAGACAAGTTATCGCGTATCAACGCCTGCATAAAAACGTAGCCGCTGTTTAACACAACCGGAATTTATAATCCTGTAAAGGGGAGTTTATTGAAGGAACTGAGCAAGCGGCTGGTAGCTCGAAAGGAACGCAGGCGGACCCTGATGACGGTGCTCGATCGTCGATCTCGTGCCTTTTTTTTGTGTTGATGATAGTTGAGCTGATGGTATCAACGTCTTCCTTATTCACTATAATTACACCCGGCGAAAAAGTTGAACCCATCCTGGCAATCTAACACGTGGGGACAAGCGGGTCGAAGTAGGGCTTGAGACGGTTTACGTGAACAATATCACGTCCACGCCGACGACGGTCGCTTGGTGGTGTAAAGGGTTAAATTGTGTAGTTCACGGGTGAGGTACGCTCGACCACGCGGTAGGGACCATGATAATTAGAGAGTAGCTTGGGTGATACACCAGGGGCGCAGGGCGGTACATGAAGCCATACAAGTGCTCCAGGAACGAACGTTGGGGCAGAACGATGGTCGTCGTCACGGGTCTGCTTTTTGCGCTGTTGGTCGGCTGTAGTAAGCCGCTTGGCTAGCTTACGGCACTCTTCTGCGTAACGAGCGGCTTCCGAGACAGGCGTGGATTCGGAGGGATCTGGGGAGTATGGTAGTAAAGTGTCGATGGTGTGCGATGGTTGGCGACTGTACAGGAGAAAAAATGGGGAAAACCCGATAGTGACTTGCGTTGCGGTGTTATACGCGTATGGCACAAATGGAAGAACGAGGTCCCAGTTTGTTTGATCAGAAGCGACATGCGTCGCGAGCATGTTCCCCAGAGTACGATTAAACCGCTCAGTCAAACCGTTCGTCTGTGGGTGGTAGGCTGTACTCTTCCGGTGTACTATATGGCAATGCTGAAGTGCTTGGATTACATCGGAGAGGTAAACACGCCCTTGGTCACTGGGGAGTTCGCGAGGAGGACCATGACGAAGCACAAGACGATTGAGTATGAAAGTTGCGACGTCTTGTGCTGCAGTTGTGGGGAGAGCAGCAGTTTCAGCGTACCGTGTAAGATGATCCACAGCCACGATAGCCCATCGGTTGCCTGCCGTTGTCAACGGTAGTGGTCCCTAGAGGTCAATTCCTACACGGTCGAATGGGCGGTCTGGGCACAGAAGGGACTGCAATGAACCTGTTGCAGGATGTTTTGGGTTTTTTCGCCACTGACATTAGGGTTTTTCGCCGCGAATGAACTGGCGGACGAAGGTAAACATTCCACGCCAGAAATACCTTTTTCGTAAACACTCGTAGGTCTTGAAAACACCGGCGAGAGCACATTGTGGGTCGGAATGAAACGATGCGCAGATAGTAGGGCGCAGCGTTCGGGGAATGACTAGTAGCCATTTCCTACCATCTGCTGAATAGTTGCGCCGGTACAAAAGGCCATCCTGAATACTGAAGTGTGGAGCCTGGCGACGCACGGTTGGAGTGGTTGGAAGTGTCGGTGCCTCGGATAACGCGTCAAGAAGCGAAGCGATCCATGGGTTGTTGCGTTGTGCAGTAGAGATGGTGTCCTCGTCAAGAGCTGACAACGTGTGAAGGTCGAATGAGGCCGCGTTGCAGCATATCGTCCAACTGTTTGGTAATAACTAGGCGTTCCGCCGCAGAGACACGGTATGGTCGTTGTCGTAGTGGCGCATGGGAGCCGGTATCGATGTAATGCAGTGTGGTAGAAGTGCGGCCAAGTGAAGGTTGAACAACATAGAAAGATTCGCGGTACTGGTACAGCAGTTGGAGGAGTTCAGATCGTTCAGATGGTGACAGTCGTCTGCGATCGCCGAATCAAAAGCTTTCGAAGGCTGTAAGTCAGAGTGGCTAAAAACACTGACGGCGGTGAGGTCACTTTGCGATGATTATTGCGGCACGGTAAAATTTGTCCATTATCAACGGGCTTTACGCATCCAAGAGATTCGCCTTTAAGCAATTTGATGGTATGTGGAAAGGAATTGGCAAGGCAGATAGCACTGGCTCCATTACAAATTGCGAGGGCTGAATAAGGGAGCAGAAGTGGTTTCCGACTTAGAAAGAGGCTTGATGGCTCAAAAAATACTAATTCATCGCGCATGCCGTCGGAGACTTCAGGGAGCAAAACAACTGTTGTTGGTGGAATTTCAGTATCTTTTTTGAACACTAGCTTGTGTGGGGCTTGATTCGTCTGGTCGTAGGGCTGGTCGAACACCGGAAGCAGTTCATGTTCGGAACGGGCACAATCTATAACAGCGTTATTACGCGATAGGAAATCCCAGCCAAGTATTATGTCACCAGAGCAGGAGGAAAGGACGATAAACTCAGCAATAAAGTGGTCCTCTGCAATTGTGAGTCGGGCACTGCAGGCAGCTATAGGTCGAACAGGTTCTCCATTTGCTGCACGTAAGGACATCATATCAAGCGGCGTGGTCACCTTTCGGAGCTTCCGGCAAAATTTGGCATCTATAACAGACACAGCGGCACCGGTATCTACAAGAGCGTATGCATGGGCGCCGTCTACAAAAACCTCGACGATATTTGACGTCAAAGTGCGAGGACTTGAACGTTTCGATAGCGCAGCTCTTGCCTCCTGAACTGCGACGGCTAGTTTCCCTCATTTTGAGGGGCTGGTCGGAGACGCATGGGTGACAAGGAGCGACGATTGGGTGAAGGTGAACGACGAGACGAAGTTGCCAGATAGTCACGGGAAGGCGTGCTTGACTGATGATCCGAACTTTCATACCCAAAAGGGGGTCTGTCCATGTAGTTGCTCCGTGATCGGGCGTCTGTGTAGCCGGGCACGTGACGATGGCAGTATCGGGAGATATGACCAGGGCCGCCGCATGCAAAATAGATCGGCCGGTTATCACGCGTTCGTCAGGCATTTGCAGCGAGGGGCGCCGCCCACGCGACATACGGCTGAGTCGGGGCTGTGGTAGCGAGGGGAGGGGCCCATGCGACAGAAGACTGAGTAGGAGCGATGACATGCGGCAGTTCATTGAACGGCGAGGGCTGGTGTGGCTGCTGCCTTTTAAGTGCGTCAGCATAAGTAAGAGGCGCAGCGACAACTTGCTGCTGAAAGGGCACTGGCATAGTCTCGGCAATCTGGTCCTGAAGCACATGTCGGAACATGGCAGCTAACGGGGCCGGTGGTCGCTCTCGCTGCGGCTGCGGGAGCTCTTGGCGCTGACAACACAGCAGGAGGGAAAGCTGACGTGCGACCTCCTCACGCAAAAAGTCTTTCATTTGTGCTAGAAGGCGGGAGTGGTCAGGCACGACGTCCAGTGCAGCGAGTGATTGGTTATTAGGCTGAAATGGACGACGGGTGAGAGCTCGTTGCCGTCGCTATTCTTCCTAGCTCTGGCACAGAGTTACAACTTCAGACACCGTACCAGGAGACTTCGCAAGGACCATTTGAAATCTTCGTCATCGACACCTTTCATAATGTGCTGGATTTTGGCACTTTCGCTCATTGCGGCATCGACGCGCCTACAGAGATCGAGTATATCTTCGATATTGGCGGTAAACGTTTCGCCAGTTTCTTGTGCCCCTGTACGCAGGCGTTGTTCGGCGCGCAACTTCCGCAAGGCCGGGCGACCGAAAACCGAGGATATTGCCTGCTTGAAAGCGGCCCAGTTTTCAAACTCGGATTCGTGGTTTGTGTACCACAGCTTTGCCCCATTCGCCAAGTAAAAGTTGACAGTGGTCAACTTGGCAGCGTCATCCCGCCTGTTTGATCCACTGAATTTTTCGTAGGACGACAGCCAGTCCTCGACGTCCTGGTCTTCGGCGCCCGAAAAGATCGGGGGGTCTCGCTGGTGAACCGGGCCGGGGCAAGTAGCAGCCGCGAGAGGTGGTGTCTGTTGGGCAGCGTCAACTTGCATGGTCGACGGCAGGGTGCAGGATCGGAGTTCCAGGGTGTAGGTGATGTAGTTCCGCAGCAAGATCCACCAAATGTAAAGGGGGGTTTATTGAAGGACTGAGCGGGTGGTAGCTCAAAAGGAACGCAGGCGGACCCAGATGACGGTGCTCGATCGTCGATCTCGTGACTTTTTCTTGGGTTGATCATAGTTTAGCTGATGGTATCAACGTCCTCCTTATTCACTATAATCCTAGCATAACGAATTCGCGCAGTACCAAAGGAGAGAGCAGCTTTATATTGATAAGAATCGCTCAAGCCAACATCGTAACATGATCTTTATAATGAAAACTTCATAATGAATTTAGTCTAAATTCATCCTTCTGAAAAAAAAAGTTAATTTCAACGACCAGTATACCTCACACCGAGGTGCCGTTCCTTCAAACGTTTGGCACATTATCATGTCTCTCGAGCATATTTTGCGAATGCAACTTCTATTGCTTGCCTGTTAATGTGGGTTAATGCGGTACTTACCGTATGGTCTACTGTGGGCCTTCCTCATAGATCCCGGTTGGCCAAACTTCATCATCGGCCCCACAAGCTTGACCTGTGGCGTTCTGTTATTGGAACTATACCAGAAACTAAGTTCGAAAGAATCATGGCAACCAAAGTGCGGTGAGAAGTAGTGCCAAGTTACAATGATGAGATAATGGGTGTTAACTAGCCACCATTGGTAGAATTGATTGCCCGAGAATTCCTTGGGGATAAACAGTCACAGTGGATAGCCAACAAGGTGGCTTGTAAAAGCACTCGGAAGGTAGCAGGAAGCATTTAATTTTCTGCATTGCCTTTTCAATCAGTGCTTTTTTAAAGTTTACCTAAAGCAGATGTTTAACACATCTGCTTTTAGGAGACCTAAAGAGACGAGCATTTTTTTAACACCGTGTATCTTTGAACAGTGTGTATCTGGTTCCAGGCATCTTGCCTTCAATATGCTGCCTTAAAGTTGCTTCCGTGAATAGAGGACCCCTTGACCAAACGTTCGCTTCTGTTATAAGGTTATTCGGCTCAAATTGCAATTGGAGCAAGATAAGAGCAGCCCATATTTATTCTTTTTCTATTTTGTTCCCCTGCCAGTGCCCTAATAATGACATTTGCAGGCCTATTTTGTGAAAACCTATACCTTTTTTTTTTCGCTTTTCTCACACAAGGATACGGAAACTTGATGATGTTTCAATAATACCGTACTTGAAAATGCACCATAACCTATACGTACATTTCTATATTTCGCAGCCTTCTTCGGCAAGGGGTTAATATCTACTGCGTCATAGCATGGTAATAGAGGCATGCCAAAGAGGCCACTTTTTGTACTTCAGTTAACAGAAAGATGAATGGTATTTGAATCCCAAATAATGATCCACCAAACAGATAAGTCACTTAATTATGTTGAATGTATTTTCAGCGTTCACGGTGTTACAATAAAGATATTAGAAAATGAAAAGGCAAGTCTACGAAATGGCAAGTTATGTTATTTTGGTGTGACACCTACAGTGAAACGTGCCGTCTGCTATACATATTCTGGTTATACTTCTGAGCAAGGTGCAATAATCACAGCGTGCTTTTACGTGCGGAACATGTTATACTAGGGACTAGTCATGCGCCGTTGCCGTCCGCAGTCTCCCCGCCTCCTCCGCCAGCCATCTGTGCATCCCTTCCTCTCCTCAACACAGCGCGCGCTGCGCTCACTTCTCCCCTCCGCGCGCCACGTGATCTTTAGTTTTACATGCGCCAGCTGTACGCTAACGCGCGCGTGCGCAGGCCGGGGCCGGCGCTCGCTATAAATAACCGAGTGTCGGGGCGCGCCGCCCTTCGTCGGTTGGTTTGTGCGGTCGCTCCACGTCCGATGTCGCTGGTGAAAATGCATGCAAACGAATCCGCAAAAACACTGACGTCCCTTTAAATAGCGTCAGTCAATGTGTTGGCGGAACCGCAAGCAATTCCTAAAACACTTCGTCCGTGGACAGGGCCACGCTGAGAAGATGTCGCTATGCGGAACGCAAACGTCGGCGTCGAGCGGAAGATCCCCAGCTCCGAGAACGTGAAGCAGCCGCGAGACGTCAGCGCCGAGCGGAGGATCCCCAACGCGAAGCAGCTGTGATACATCAACGTCGAGCGGAAGATTCCCAGCTTCGAGAACGCGAAGCCGCTGCGAGGCGTAAGCACCGGTAAGAGAATCCGGACGGCGAAGCCACGTGCAAGCGTCGACGCCGCGAGGCCGATCTCGATGCCGCCCGCGAGTGCGAGTGTGCCGCGATAGTGGCGTGGCGAGCCAAGCAGTGCGCCACGCCCAACGCTCGCTTCAAGCGCGACTTCCTCGACCAGAGCTTCGGCCACAGCGGCAAGGTGTGTGATCGACTTTGGTTCGACAACAACTTGACGCGGATCGGCAACATTCAGAATGAACTTCATCGTTCCAGAGCGTTTACGGTTCTTTGCGATGCGTTTGGAAGTGACGCCGACGAATTTGCCGACTACGTCACGTGTTCCACGTGCAAGCAGTCGTTAATTGCCGGTAGAATTACATCGCTCAGCGTGACGCACGACGGCAAACATCATCCGACCACGATTCGCGGGACGTGCATCGACCACGTCTTTGCAAATTCCGACTTTCGACCACTGCAACTAGAGCCACTCACCCTTCACTTTACAGCACATAAAGCCACCTTGCTCAAAATACCCAGAACGTCTTATCAATAAACATCGTCTTTCGCGGCATACGTGCGTGCGTGTTCACTCGTGTTCACTCATAACACACACGCATGTCACAAATTACAAACAATTTATTGCAGTTCAACATATATGCTCCGCATGCTAACCAGTGTTCCCACTCGGGAAACGGCGGTCATTTTTTTTCTGACTCATCTCACATATACGAGTTGGTATTAGCTTTGAATTTTTCATGCATCACAATTTTTAAATGAGAAGCATTCCTTAGCGAGATTCAGTGACTTTGAGTCTATCTATTTATATATCTATCTATATATCTATTCATCTATCAAACTACGGCTATTAGCTCTTCTGGCCGTATGACGAGCATAAGTATGTAATCATAGCATGAAAATCGTGACATGCATGTTAACCCGCCCCGCTGGTCTAGTGGCTAAGCTACTCGGCCACTGACCAGCAGGTCGCAGGATCGAATCTTGGCTGGGACAGCTGCATTTCTGATGGAGGCAGAGATGCTGTAGGTCCGTGTGCTCATATTTGGGTGCACATTAAAGAACGCCAGGTGGTCGAAATTTCCTCGAGCCCTCCACTACGGAGTCTCTCATAATCATATGGTGGTTTGTGGACGTTAAACCCCACATGTCAATCAATCATGACATGCATGTCATGGATGTGATGATTTACATTTTGTAATCTTGCTCTTGCGGTGGTTTCGTTCACATAAAAAGTTGCAAAACTGGCATGGTATGACATGACTGCATGGCGAACACAAGCAATCGACCCTAACATGAAATTATACCATGCGTGTCATGTGACAAGATGACCACATGCCACGCTTATGATGCGCTCGCGGCCATTTCGCTAGCTTCACATGTACCAAATTCGGTATTACGTGACGCGAACGGACGACATAAATAAATGACACGTCCAAACAAGATAATCATGAGATGCGTGCCATGTAACAACATGACTACATGCCACTCTAATGATGCGCTCGCAGCCGTTTCGCTAGTTTCTTATGTGCGAAATTTCGTATTACGTCACGTGAATGGACGACGAAGGCATGTGGCTGGGGCAAACGTGATGATCATGAGATGCGCGTCATGTAAGACTACATGCCACACTGAAGGCACCAATACACTTCGACGTGACTCAGTGCGCGTGCAGGCCGGCGTTCATTTCATCGCGTAACGTCGAGGATGCCACGCCAGGCACCCATCGGCCTGCCATATACTTACAGGCGCACGCCAAGCTGCGTTGCTATGACGCATGCGCGTTTGAGCACGGCCGGCGTCTCTCCGCCACAAAGAGAGGCAGACTCAGTGGTGTCCCATGTTGTGCCGGTTTCCGCCGGTCTGCGCCGACGTGTGCTGATCACGCTGGTCGCGCCTGGCGTCAAGAGTGCTCGCGTTAGCTACCAAGCGTCGCTGCGCCCAGCGTGCGCGTGCGTCAACGTGACGTCGGAGTATATTGGGCCCTTCATGAGGCGCTCTAGGCCATTTCACTAGCTTCACATATACCAAATTTAGTAATGTGGGACGTGAATGGACGAAGGTAAATGACACGTGCAAACATGATAACCATGGCATGCGCATCATGCGAAACCTGTCTACATGCTACGCTCATAGCACGCTCGCGGCTATTTCACTAGCTCCACATATACCTAATTTCGTATCAGGTGACGTATATAGATAACTAAGGTAAACGACAATCCAAACATAATAACTATGACATGGAAGTCATGTATGGCATAATTTACCTCCACCTCTGAACGTTGTGCTAATTTTATAGTGACATATCAACCTTCTCCATTCGTGCTTCTCATATCATCGTCCCAATCTGCCAATTTTTTCTTGGGCGTTCTAAATGTCATGTCAGGTTGCAGATGCATAGCAAAGAGGAAGTCAAAGCTGTTGAATCTGAAAGCCGCATAATTTAAAAGAAAGCAGTAACTTACACGTACGCTTTCCCATTGCCAGCGCGATGATTACAACGTCAAGCAGTTGGCATTTTGAGGAATTGGCAAACATGCCATGCACCCCTTAAGATCGTCAAGTTCTCTCTCCCGAACGTGAAATAAGAAATGAGCCACGTCTAATTGTGAGCAAAAAGATAACGAAAACCACATTGACCATTACTGTATTTTATAATTTAATTTAGAGACGTTAAGTTAAGTATAACATCCCGGATCCCAGCTGAGTGCCTCGTCATATATACATTCCTCTGATGGTTGCAAAAATTTCATGAAACTGGTGCTGTCGTTTAACTTTGACACCTGATAATTTAGGCTTATTTACGTCGACTGCACCCCACCGTAGCCATGGTGCCTCATTCGAGGAGCTGTAAAATATTATGTAGCTGTGTGCACCCACGTGCGCGTACCTGATTTAGAGTCACTGTACACTCCAGGTGACAGCATGCGTATTTATATAGACAGGGAAATATATTTCTTTATTGCGGCTATCAAGATGCGTAGCTGCGCCCTGTAAATTACTCTTCCAATCATATTAGCGACCATCTTTTTCATTCCCTAGTTTGCGCAAGAGTCATTAGGCTCTATTTAACTAGCAGGTGCATATACGCCAAAGCAAAGAATGCGAATATTTCTTCTGATTTTGAAGTACCAATTGGTGTTATGCGCCAGACTTATCTAAGAATCAACTATTATTTAGCATTATAAAATGCTCGTCTGTACTGAGTGGTATTATTATAGCACAACACAGCAGTATGTTTGCTTGAAGCTACTGAATAATACGTTAGCTGACCTAAAGTGTTTCCTGAGCCTATCAAATCATTAGTAGAGATGCGCAGACCTTGATAAAACGTACAGTTTGCTATCATGTCCTCTCCTCTATTAATTGTAATGAGGTTGACATTCAATGACACGAGTAATGGGTGTATCAAGTTTGCTAGTCTATAAAGAAATGAGCCAATATATCATGTTTATAGTGAACCTTCGTATAGGCTTCTGTAACAGCTCTTCGTAAGTGCCGAAATGTTCGGGCCATTGCTAAATTATGTGCAGGGACGAGGACAACCCAGTTGCCTCCCGTACACTTGTGAACGAATAGGTCCGCTGCATGGTTGGCAAGTGCCTTAGAGGAACACCACGCCCACATTAATCGTGATATAATGCCAATGGGATTACCTGCTGTGTACCCATTCTTTTGTAAAGTGCAAACGTTAGAAAACTGCAAGTAAAAGCCTTTTAAAGCATGGCACGTGTTAGTATTCACGCTCTGAAGAATCAACTATTCATAGAGAAGCACGTGCTGCTGCGGTTGCTGCCACTTAGGTGTTTATTGTGAAACCCCCCCCCCCCCCCACAAAAAAAGGTAAAAGATCAAAAAGACTGTTTTCATCGACTCGTCGGTGCCGCTATAGTTTCTACCACTGGCACCAGCCCTGGCGCTTGTCCATGGCAGCAGCAGACAATACCATTGAAACGACCACACTACAGAACCGAACCACAATAACACTGGTGCCACCGTATCAATTTTGCAACACAATCATCAGTCAGCACACACTGGGTGTTAGACCTTCATCATGGGCTGTCCGCAGTGAAATGCCAGACAGTTGCCTTATACACAGCCACGGTGACGTCTGCGTAGAGCGTGCTAGCAGCGGGTTTTTGCACTGCGGGGCCAACCCTTGAGACAGTACCGAGCTCTGAAGAGGGGTATCAGGAGTATGCGCGGCCTATTTGCCAAGCTGACTACGTCAGAGCCCGATACTGCCTCAAGGTTTGATTGACCCCACCGAGTAAAAACCGGCTGCTCGCGCGCTCCACACAGACTTGACCGCGGCTGTAAGTGCCTTTAGAAATATGCTTTCACCTCACAGCGTTGCAGCTTGCCGTTTAAGCATGATTCGCAACGTGTAGACGTTGCCTATAACATAAAAACCGGAAGGTATGCTTTGTAAGAGTTCATTAGTACTATAAAAAAAGGAGAATCAGCATTATAGTGCATGACCTATATGTGTGTGCGCTATATGTAGCCTATAAATACCTTAATCTGTTATGTTCCGGTTGATTAGTTCGTTAACTTTCGCGCTGACACATGGTGCAGCCCCGTCACACCAGTTAAATTTGGCCTAAATTTTAAGTCCACGATGGAAGTATACATAATGTGTTCAGAGCCTGTAAACCGCCAATGTGAAGCTTGATGCTCCTGGCAATATATACCGTAACAAGATAATAAAAATAGGTAGGAATGGTTGCAGACAAGCTTTACATATTTAGATTCAAAAAACTTATTTAACTGGTGAGCTATCAAAAACGTGATTTATGCTTATATTTGCAGCTGATTTGTAAAAGAGTAAAAGCCGCAGTAAAAAATCGATACAGGACATGTACTCCATGAGATAATGTATACATTGATGCAAGCCCCGTTGAAACCTGAACAAAATTCGGCACGCTAGATCTGTTGAGAGGCAAGTGGTAAGCTTACATTATAGACGTTTAATTTACGCAATATCATTTTTCTTCATTATCATGCTGTTTTTTTCGTAAGTAATCATTGATTTCATTCAACCTCAGCTTAACAGTGATCAAATTGTAATGGCTTATCATTTGCTGTATTTAACATTACGTTAATGTGTTAATTATGAAATAAGAAGCTAATTATTCCTGCCTTTATCCCAACTTCGAAGTGAATAACCCAGGGTGTTATATTTGATGCATGTTACAGATAATACTTGTCTCCCTCATTTGTAAAAATGTACCGTATACAATTGAGGCGCACGTATAATCAGACATTCTTTAGCCCAAGCTTTATTATTTATGTCTATTATAGCTCCCCACAGAATAATGAGCCAAGTTTGTATTGTGACGGGGTCATGACGTGGACGATGGGAGCAGACTGTAGGTGGAAGATGAAGCTGTTTATTTGGCCGTACTTGTGGCCCATAAACTAAAGGTCAGATTACAGCGATACAGAGGCACTGATAGGGGCAAACAGAGCGTCGGCCGTCGAGCGAACTCACAGGCGGTGAAGCGCGTCGACATTTTTACACGTGCCGTCGAATATTCTACCGCTATCGCTAGCGCCCACGTAGGACCCAGAATAATCTGTAATGTTCATGCACTTGACATCGTCTTAACGAAATGACCTACTGCAGTCTTGACGCTTTTCGAACAGTGCAAGCGCGGTTTGTGCTAGGAATCACTGACAGTGTAACCGGTGATAACCAAACTTGAGGAAGGAACATGGGAATATCGTTGTTTCCAAAACCATCATGTGGCTATGAGATATGCCGTAGTGGACGGCTCCGGAGATTTCGACCACCTGGTGTTCTTTAACGGGCAGTGACGTCTCACAGTACACAGGCTTCTGCCATGTGGCCTCCACCGACACGTGGCTGCCGTGGCCGGGATCGAACCCGCAATTTTCGGGCCACCAGTCGAGCAGCGTAACGGCAACAACTCCACGGCTGACGATAATGAGCAAAGTTACTCCAGCATGTCATAAGCAAATTTACGTATGGTCCAAATTTGGCTTTTGGAAAGGTTACGAAAGGAAGCAGTTCTGCAGTGCCATTGTATACTATTTGCGTCCAGCTTAGCTGACAACCATTCTCTGAGGCTTGTAGAGTATAAAGAGTTTTTAGGTTTGTATTTACTCGCGACATACCTAAAGCCGGCATTAGCAGCTTTTTTTCTTACATTTTCATTAGAGACACAGATAGCAATAATACAAGTGCATTTCGCCCTCCAGCAGACTACATTCCAAAATAGTCCACTAAATGAAATATTTGAACAGTTCACAATATAGCTATGGCTTCCTAGTGAAACATCTGAGGCAGTTTTCCTTGCGATTAAAGTTTCACTCTTGTTTTGTAACAGAATTAAAAGTAGGAGGCCCCACCTCTGGTCTCTAACCTTTTAACGCGATAGTGTGAAAGAGCTCGTTTCGCAGAAATTCCGGTGTCGACGGTGGTATCATTCGTTATGAGCAAAAAAAATCATCTTTTGCGTCGTAGAATAACTGAGAAAGATGCATATGAAATTAAAAAAAGTATCAGTCTAAGTGAAGTTCGAACTTGGGTCGTTTGAGTGGCAAGCAACTGTTCTACCACAGATCCACGCGTCTGCTTGGAAACTGCGCAAATACCTTCTGCTTGGAAATGCAGTGAAAGTAACTTGCCGGCTTTACAAGCACACGCACCCTGTATATATGCTTCACAATGCAACACGTGCACTACCACAGCAATAATGCGTCAGAACATGTGATTATCATGACTTCACGGTTTAAAGTGGGTCACCCGCTACAAAAAGCCCACACGTGACTGTGCTTTTTCTTTTGAGGCCACGTCGTGGGTACATAGCAAGCTTCAAAAGCCTTCACACACACACACTTGTACGCAGTATCAAGCATGCTACCCATTACGCAGAAAGCAGCCGTATGCGAAAGCGTCGCCAACTCAAACCAATTCGAACTCGGTGCGCACTAGAGATTGGATACTGCTATCGCGATCAACTCTTGAAGGCGTCACTTAAGGATCCGCCAATTTTTCGGTTACCTTCTGAATATTTTCTTGCATTACGATACTTTGGCACTAATATAAAGAAGGTTCACGATTTATTTATCTTTAGGGTGACAAAGTTGTACGCCTGATACTTAAAAAAGTATGAGTTATCTAAAGAATTCGCGCTAAAACTACCACGTCAATCAGTGTTTTGCATGTGAATAGAGAGCGAGAGGTGTTAATGAAAGAGGAAGAGATAAAAAGGACGCTTTTCTGCCTCCCATGACATGGGCCCGGCTAAGCGCCAGTATGTGAATAGCTTTTCAAACTCATTATTACATCACGGTACTGATGTACTCCCTTGCTTGAATAGTATCCCTAGCTTAGTTTTCATAGCATGCAAATCACGGCCAACGCACTTTTAATGCAGCCTGGCGGCCCGTAACGTCGCGAGTGTTAGTATATACAGTTAGTATATACAAGCGAAGTTAAAGCAGTCTGGCGACGTCCCTATTGACGTTTTGTATTGTCACCCGTTCGCCATATTACGTACGTAAAGTAAGTCACAATTTTTTCACACATTTTACCAAGAAAGATCAAAACAGATGTTTGAAATTTGCACAGGTGAAAACGTGTTTCCAGCCGCTTTAACTAGATGGCGCCACAAATCCACACAACGTGCTCGTCGTATCTGAATCTCGTCTCGTCGCTGGCGCGTACCGTTCATTTCTTCCGAGAGCTGCACATTGCACTTTTGAGATCGCGGAAAACATAGCTTTGTTCAATAACCGACATGCTCTGTTTCACATGAATGCAAGATTAAAGTGTCATGTCATATACTGTCCAAGGACAGTCTGTTGATCTACAATAAATAATTTAGCGGGACAACTGGACAAACACCAGACGGAAACCCATCCGGAAAAAATATATTTGACCCTTTTTTGTGAAGGTCATCACGTTACATGACAGAGCTACAGGCCTACAGCTTTCTCCACTAACCAAAATTCATCTAAACATTAACGCCCTCTTCCCAAAAAGAGGTACTTAAACGCGTACCTTTTCAATTGGAAAAATTTATTGGCGAACTTCGACTTCGAGCGCGAGAACAACCTCTTTTTCCATCCAAATAAAACGAAAGTGAAATTGTCATTGCTCCTATTGGTATAGCTGCGCATATAAGCTCAAATGTTCTACTATACTACGTCATGTGTCATCGTTTTAGTAGCGCAGTTACGCAGACAGTTCTTATATGCTCTATCGCGAAGGCACACTGTTGTGTTCTGCGATAAGGGTGGTGCGCGCCATTGTCGTAGTGCGTGCGCAGATACACGGTAAGTTCTACTGTGTTGGTTAGCTTTTTTTATGGGACTTTTCTGGCGCTTACGGACAAATCTGTGAGAAGCAGAAAGCCTTGCTTTGAAAACGAGTTCAGACGTGAACAAGATGGTGACATAGTATTCTGAAGGTTGTATGGTAAATGTCTTGGTGAGTTCGAAAAGCATGCTTTTCATGGGTCTGTATGGTTGTTGTAATTTCATGGTGTTATTGGCGTAAGCAACGCAATAAAGGAGTATAAAACCACCCCGGAAGTGTTCTTTCATTCTGCATGCTGATACAGTGTTTCTTTGTGGCCTTAAAACCTTTTGTAGCCAGTAGATGTTAACTATACTATTGTATATTAACATATATCTATGAAATCTACAAAGAAAAAAGCGGAAAACTGTACAAATAAAGAGCAAGTGAGAGAAACGATAAAATGAAAAAAAGTGTCAATACCATACTGAAAGTCTGAAATTCGGAGCTAACCAGACAGCAGGTTTACCTGACAAATTTAGTATATTACCATTTACACCGCTAGTGTTTTGGAGTATATAATAAACTATACGTTATGTTGGAATACGTTTAGTTCTTTGAATAACATTACAAACCTCATAAAATACGTTTTTATGCCGATGTCCCACGATGGCCGAAGGCACCGAAAATCAGAACATGTGTAGTTAAACTTAAACCTACGATCGAAAACAGAATAACTTGAACTCTTCTCGAATTATATAACGATTGAACAATGACGACACGAGAAAAAATGATGTTCAACAGTTTATTTCTTCACAGAATGGGCACAGGTGTGATTTAGTCATAACAACTTCAAACTTCCTAGACTGGGTCCGCTGAAGTTTTTGAGGAAATCTGAGGAGCTGATAGTTCTTTGCTTCTTATTCTTCCTATTCTTCTTCTTCTACGCTCTTGCATGATGTCACAGGATTCTACAACGGCTTTTCGGAGGTTATTCTCGAAAGTCGTGACACGCACAGCATCTACGACCAACGTTGCTTTGACTACGACGCCGAAAAAAAAGGCGCCGCGAACCGCAAACGGCGGGCATCTCTGAGCCCCATCCCATATAGGAAGAGGTTTGAACATTCAACACAGATGGAGCCACCAGCCCACAGCACAGCTCGAAAGCTTTTCAGCGTGGTTTGTACTTCGCAGCCGCAGTGCAATAAATGTATTACGTCTCTTTTAAATTACATTGAACAATCAGTCGGTACCATCGAAAGGTGATTATGTGTAATTGAACCTGCAGCAGGGAGCGTGTAAGAGTACATTAATATGCTTGGCCCGAAACGGCAGCAAAGCAGTTTTCCTCTCGAAAATATCATGTTAGGCTTCACAGCGTCCATATATTGATCGTATACGTACTTGATCGTTTATGAATGTGGTGATTTGGCATTTATCAGGAATTTTCGTTCATGCTCTCTGTACAGTAAAGTAATCATGCATAACGTTTCAACTATTTTGTAGCTTGGCTTATGCGGGCAAGGAGGGGGACCGAGATGAATGAAGTATCTGCAAGTGCTGAGGGCCCCCATTTATGGGCTCCATTAAACGAGCACCAAAAGTGGCAAAATGTCGGCGTTCTCAGTGCCGCAATACTGAAAACTGCCGCTATGAAATAGAGCTTTGAAATTATTGTAACATAAAAACTCGCTTTACACAATAGGTGTGGTACTGTTATTTTAATCAATGGAGGTTATTTTAATAAAACATTTATTGTAACAAAGACACGCTTTGCGCTTAGGGTGTGGCGCTGTTGTTGTTTTAATGAATGAAGGTTATTTTAATAAAGAGGGATAGCGATCCATACGCGATGCCTGCCAATGTGACGGGAAGTATTTATGAATGTTTCGCAACACACTCGCAGTTCCTAAACAACGAAGTTTCGGGACACTTTCTTCATTGAGTCATCAAAAAATGAATGGCCAAAAAGCTACAATGTGGGTTTAAATAATCGCGAATTAAAACACAGCAGCGCGAACTCCAAGCGTGAATTTATTGATGGCAGAGGTCATGACATGTGGCCCCACGTGTTTGCTGGGTTGATTATAGTACTATTTATTCACTCATTCGTCCGATCGAAAGTACCCTTGATCAACTCTAGGTCTTTGGGAGAGAACACTTATGTTATACTTGTTGTGTAACTACAAAAGACAACTCCCGAATAAACATAGGCGCAACAATGCAGGACAAAAGTGTGTGAAACAAAACAACAACAACAACAACAACAACAACAACAACAACAACAACAACAACAACAACAAAACTACCTAAAGAAATTAAAAAAAGGAATGCGACAGCTGAAGATATATTGAGATATATTGTGCTGTGTTGGAATGCTTTTACTAAGATTCCAACTATGATTTCTACACACAGCGAAACTCCTGGCATTACGCAAATACAGGTTACTCGCCCAGACACTTACAGCCGGCAGCTGACGCGTATATATAAGAAAATATTATGAATTAATTTTGTAGTAGTATTTTCGCAACATTTCTACAAGTGAAATACCCATCGCGGAAAATAGAATAAAAGAAATAATGGTAATCATAGCTACATAGATGTGTGGCGCATTTCTTCCAGCTTCCGAAGACACACTGTCAGATATTCCGAAGTGTTCCGTTGTCGTCGCCAGTGGTTTTGGATATTCGGGGGCACGACAATATTGCCGACATGTTTTTTTTTTCGGTAGACTGCGTGACCTAGTGAGGTCAACATTGACAACGGGAACAGAATGGCATTTGGAATTACATTTTAGCCACTTGGTACAAGCCAGTTCTAGTGCGAGGCTAGATGCGCGCAGAAAGACAAAAGTGGCGACGTATATACACGACGAGAAAAACGCCGACTATCATCCCATATCCTCCATTTTTCCCGGCTTAGTCCCTGGCTTTTTCTTAGCGCATTTTAACAGCGACTATGAAGGCACATCCTCTGAAGCTAGATATATCCGTATCAAGTCCATTAATACTGGTGAAACGTCAACGGCTCCACCACTGCGACAGTCGAAAATGCGTACTACAACGCATTGATTGTAACGTTTTTTTTATTATTATTAGTTTCGGTAAGAACATAAGCACTTCGAGAACACTTTTTTATTTACATAGTTCCTGCAACGTCGCAGTGGCATTACTGCTGGGGTGTGGGTATGTTATGTCGGTAGAGTTAATGACATTTTCGCGATAGTACACAACGTAATAAAAAATTAAGGAAAAACAAAGAAAGAGTGAGCGAAAAGCGCATTCAATTCGCAAACAGTGGTGTCGAGGCATAAATCTACACGCATGTCGAGAACGCGGCCATCCACGAAGCTACCGCTGGCGAATCCCTAGCCGCAGTGCGCCACAAACTTAGGCGGTTTGCAGTTGAACGTTATCGAAAAGTGCGGCATGCGAAACACAGCGTATTGAATGCTCATCTTCAACGCGGTTGTAGCGTTGAGGGCGCAGTGGGCCAACGCGAATCGCTGGAAGAAGAAGCGGCTCCGTTCGGGGGTGAAAGCCTTGTCGTCTTGGAGGGCGGCGCCGTACGCGACCGATAGCCGAACCTCGGCGTCGTAGTCCAAGTCTGCCTCGTCCTTCACTGCGGCCAGCCACCCGAGTGCCCGGAGGTTAGTTCGTTGGCATTCTCTGAACTGAAGGCAAAAAGTATCGAGTTAGTGAGGATTTGCGATAGGAGAAAACGTTATTTCTTTACAAATTTTGGCAGCGCGAAATTCGTGAGAAAATGAAAAACAGAAGGAGGAGGGGAGGGCACTCGTCCTTCCTTCCTTTTTTTTTCCTTTGTTGCAAACATGAACTCGCACAAGAAGAAGTTATGAGTTCGCCACTGGTTCAGAGACACTTGTGTTTCTTGCAGGGTTGTGCAAATGAAAGCGTTAAAGACACACCCTTCTCTTTTTTTTTTATCCGAAGTCATAAATACGATTTAAACGAGCTAGCAAGGCACAACTGAGTTTGCACTCTGCACGTGGTTAGTAGTTTTATTCACGGGGACCGAATAAAATGGGGTAACATTAGAACATGTCCCCTTGTGTGTAAAACTTCGGCGTGCATGTGTTTTTTTTTGTTTTTTTAGCAGACCGGAAATTTCGTAGAAGACTCTGAATACCCATGCAACAAAATCGCTGTTTTCCAAGCTAGCTGGCTACCTGAACATTTTTGCATTAAAGATACACTAAAGAGCAAACCGATTTTTCTCGTATTGGTAAAGTACAATTTCACAATCCCGGAAGCACCACTTTTACAGATACACGACGCTTAGTAAGCGAAAAAAAACAAGCGAAAAGAAAGTGTGGGTGGCGACACCGCCTTGAAATTTGCGCATAAAACCCGTGATGTCATCAGTTTTGTAAGGCGTCTATTTGGTCCTACGTCGCTTCTCATAGATGAAATTGAAGTAAATTGTAATGTGTTGAAGCCATAAATTTATTCAAAATTTCAGAAGATTTCATCCAGCAAATGTCGCGGAAATACCAAATACATTGTAGAACTTCTTACTTACTCTACGTGCGGTGGGTAGGGCGCGAAATTTAAAAATGAAACTTCAGCCATCATTTTCTCCACTGATAATAAGCTTATGACAGTGCAGCATATAACATTAATGTTCTCAGAGTGCAGTTTATTAATCTAAAACAAATCAATGGTTCTCTTTAGTGTCCCTTTAGGACTGAATGAGGCTGTCCACCTCTCAGTGAATTTAGGATTACGAAAGAATGTGTGCCAGCCGCGGTAGTCAAGCGGCTAAGGTTCTCGGCTGCTGACCTGTAGGTCGCGGATCGAATCTCAGCTGCAGCAGCTGCATTTTCGATGGAGGCTAAAATGATGATGGCCCGCGTGTTCAGGTTTGGGTGCACGTTAAAGAACCCAAGGTGGTCGAAATTTCCGGAGCCCTCCACAACGGCATCTCTCATAATCATGTGGTGGTTTTGGGACGTTAAACCCCACATATCAATGTATCAATCAACGGATGGAGTTGTAAACTGGTCTGCTGCCACACTGTGCAATTTACCTTTAGAGTTTTAACTGTTCAAAAAAAAAGGGAGGAAATTTGCTTAAGAATTGGCGTAGATGCTTGACGTTAAGGGTTGGTAACGTGGCCTTCTTGGCTGCTGCAAGGTGATCGCTTGTCAGAAAGGCCCGGCGCCAGTCCAAGTTTTCTTTATGTGTGACATGTCCACTTTTTCACAGCCCAATCTCAAACCTCATCAGAGTGGGACCACAGACACTCACAAACCATGAAAGTATGTCCGAAATCCAGCGCCAGCACTAACGTACCCACGGTAGAGAAGCGCGTGCCCACCATAGCTCGTGCCCTCTGTTCGTGCGTCGGTCAAACTGGGCGCAGTGGTGTCGAGGACTGTCGGTGGGTGTGGCTTATAAGCGATGGCGCGTATAATACACAAGAAGATTTAAAAAATCGCTGGAGTAGAAGCTCCTGCAATGCTTTGCCAGCAATAGTGAAGCCAGCTTTTGCCCTCGAAAGATCTCAGAAACATGCTATTTTTGGGTGGTGCCCACTTATACATCAAGTTTATTCGATTTGTTAGTCTAAAGGCTACGTTAACTATAAATAAAAAGATAGTTGTTTCGGGACAAATAATCCGCAGAGCTAGTATCAGTGACTTAATCTTCACTAAAATTTGCCTGGAGGTGGACGCTAACTAAAGAAAACTAGGTACACAAGGGCGCACTTTGAGCACTATCTGACCCAAATGGTTCCCACGTTAAACTCGCTGGGCGTACGAGGAAAACGCTCCTTCTCAACTACTCATCTGCCCCTAGTAAGATGGCTGCCGCCGCCACCATCTTAAGGTTGGCATGGCTTCACTAGTGGGCAAGAATTTCCACTCCAGCAAGATTTCTTTAAACCTCCTTGAGATTACATTACGGGCACTCCAGGTTTCACCTCGAGCTCTTACAGTTTCGCTCTCTAGAAACCTTGCCCAGGCAGCACGCCGCCGTTGGACCAATCTTGGACCAACATCGGCTAACATCGGCACCGACGTCGGAAGTGCAACTTCTTCCAATGTCGGGCCGACGTTCAAGCCAATGATGGGCCGACGTTTTGCCGATGTTTTAGCCAGTATGCAACCAACATTGGGCCGACGACGGCCCATCGTATTGCCGACAAAGCTGCCAATGTTCGGCCAACATCGGGCCATATTTCAGCCTATCACATGCCATTTTTACGCCGATGTTTGCTGCACGACGAATATTGGCTACGGATGTACGACCGACATTGGACCAATCCAGGGCCACATTGCAGCCAATCGAATGCCGTTATTACACCGATGTTTCCTGCACGACGAATACTGGCTACTGATTGGCTTGCCATTATGTAACCATTATTAGTAGGGAATTTTTCTCACCGAAAGATTTAAACAATATGCCTCGATGACCCGCTCTTGTAGCTTTGCAGCCCTGTATACTTGGGGCAACAGAAAATTGAATGCCGAGAACTGAAAGCAGTTACTCGATCTATTTCATTTTTTATACCTCATTCCCTTTGCTAACACTGGAAGTGTAGTTTATTTTTTTACCAATTTATCTTTTGCAATAGCGAGTGCTTTATTTGGTACTGGTATTCGGTACAGCAGATCGAAAAAAGTCGTTAGGAAGTAAATGCTGAAAGCGTATGTCCCCCCACTTGCAATCCCCACATATGTCCCCCACATGGTAATCGAGAATATTCATAGTTTAGAGCATTTTTTTGTAACTAAAACATGGTGATGGTGCTTCCGAATCAGCATAAGCTAGCCGAACAGTGCACCACCGACAGTCTGCAGACTATTTATTCTTTGTTTTTTTTTATTTATTTGGTACAACAAAAAATGTATACATTGAAAAATATATATACACAACTAAAAAAGGCCCGCTCTACTGCAGGTCAGGTTGCGTTGGGGGCACAGTGACAGTGGTACTGTGAAGGCCCTGGCTGCTGTGGCTGGGCAGGAAGCCAGCTGCCGCGAGCAGCCGATAATCTGCACTCTGAGAGTGGGGATCATCGGGCTGCTCTACAACAAATGTTTCTCTGAAGCGCCGCTTCCTGCCCCCACAGCGATCACCAGACCCTGGCAGCCACCTCTTAATAAAGTTGAGGGCCTCCGCCTGGTCGCACCCTGCTTTTTGGCAGATGACATCTGCATACAAGAACAGAAATACCATAGTACACATGAAGCACTGCAGTACAGAGAATACACAAGGGTACACACACATAAAACAATGAACAAGTCTAACCTGTCACTAATCTACAGAGCCTCAGGTTCACAAAGGCCCTTTTCCCTTTTCTGCCATGAAGGCTGTACAGCACTTGCACGTCATGTGCCAATACAGCCTTCATGGCATTCACACCAATTTCTGGGGGGGGGGGGGCATTGCTACTTTGGTGGCGTAGGCCGTGACAATATATTCATAATATTATATCTCTTGTAAACTTGCCTAGCTCTGCACGACTAGTTTTCGATAGGAGCAGCTGCGCTTCGCACATCCACTCTTAAAATTGCGGCTCGAGAAATTTTGAGCTTTCACTTGTTTTTGGGCCAGGCAATTTGTAGTGAAAGCAAGATAATAGGCCCTCATAGGTTGTGGCGGCAGCCGGTGTACGCCGTGGCTGGTATATGCGGGCAGCCGGTGTACGCCGTGGCTGGTATATGTGTCGCACATCTTGATTATCTGGTCTTGTATCGAGTGAACGAGCGAGGCCTTCCTCATCCAATGAGCTCGTTAAAGTAAGACAACAAAAAACCACAATGCTTCCACATCGTTCACAGCAACAGATGACGAGCCCCCAACAAACCGCACTGCAGCGCGTGAACTGCCGTAGGTACCCAGGGAGTTACCCGGGCATGGCGGGAGAGGGCGACAACGGCAGAAGTGACATCACAAGAACACTATGTATAAAGGGGACATTTAAAGACTTTTTTCCCATTTTTGAACTTCGTGCACTGTTCTGTCACAATTTATAGCTCAGAATAGTTGTATTTTGAAAAGTGCACTAATTTATAAGCCCAATGGTTCAAGGATGGGTGCATTAAGGGGGCCCATTCTACGTTTTACTTATGCCCTTCAAGAACATGCTTACAGGGCCAAAGTCCTGTTTCAGAAAGATCACGCTAGTGCGTGGCCAGCAGTCCGTCAAGCATTAGTGCTGGTGAGATTTGGAAATGCAGCGCATGAGCATCCTCATCTGCTACTTCTCTGCTCATGCTCTCGGGGCTTACTTGCGAGGCACGGTCCTTCGCACTTTTCATTTTCACACTGTAAATCAACTGATACCAACTCTGCCTTCCATTATTTGATAAACCAATATTTCATGGTCATGAGGACGAGCTTAAAATGTTTGCTACATCAGACCTGAACAGCATTTTGAGTCATCGAAACTTGCTAGTTGCAGCGAGCATTATGCGAAAAATATGATGTGCTTTACGGTGACAACTTGCAAAACACTGCAGCAACGATTAAAATCATGCATTTTTTGTGCTCACAGGAAATCCCTGAAGCAGGAGGCACTGGGCTAGATAAATTGCACAGCTAAAATACGGATGCGCTTTCCAATGCTGTCATGCGTACATGCGGAGAAATGGCAGACAAAACTGGGCGCACCCCGATTCTATGCGCATGCGTCCCATTCACAAGCCTCGCTGCCAGTTAGCACAACATGGCTCACTGTCCATGAGCTCGCTTGTTTCCTGTAACAGTGGACCATACGGTACACCTATTTAAAAACGAGGATAGAATGTATATAATGCAGCATCTGATGAAGCCATGATGATGTGTTGCTGATGAAATCTGTAACTCTAGTTAGTACCCTTATTGTTAACCAGCCGACCGACTAGCAAAAAGATTTGCGACTGAAATGATGGCATCTACACCTGCCCTAAAAGGGACACTGAACAAAGTTTTTGCCGCCGAGATTTTCAGCCAAAGCAAAAGATTGGGCCATGAAATTCATAGACAATAATAATTTCAAGCAGAAACTACGAAAACATACTGAATTTAATGAGCCTTTTACAAAATGCCGCGTCTAGCTCTTAGACACGGCGTTTTCTAAAAGGTCGCGACATTTATTTTTCAAGTTTTTTTTTGTTATTCAAGACAAATCTACGGTGCATTGTTCACAGAAAACAAAATTGCCTCGGTAAGATTTCTTTGCGAGCAGCTTACTAATTTTAAGGCAGGCGCGTTGATTCGTGAACTGAAGGATGCGAGTGATCGATCTTGCCTGGTAGTGGCTAGGCGACAAAGGCTTTACCACATGTCCCGGTGTAGCTAAGTCACGCAAATGGAGCAGAAAATGTGCATTATCATTTATTTCACCTAAATATCACACGTATGTGACTTATTGCCGGTGACAGGTGATCAGGATGAAGTCGACAAGTTGCAAATCTGAACAAGAATTCACTCGAATGAAAAACCAACCTATACTCACGTGCACGGTGAAGTCGAACACGTCGTCCGTCAATGTTGTCGCTGATGCCCGAAGGAAAAGAGAAGAGGACAAGCGACGGGGTCGTCTCTTTCTATAAAGTCGGCGGAACTGCCAGAACGGCCAACACAAAAGGCATCGGGCTGACATTCCTCCATCTGGGCATCAGTCGCTCCACCCGGGCATGCAGCTGCTACTGGTTCTACTACTATCCTCTTCCCCGTGCCTCTTCCCGACATTGCAGTGTTGCTGCCATACTCGCGAACCTTTTTAAATTAAAGCACGCAATCATGTATTATCGTGCGCCATACTAAACTTAAAAACAGTGCGCCGGTACATGAGATCACGAAGCGCGGTCCACGCCATCACAAGAGCAATTAGAGAAATGAAACAAAGAAAACAAAAATGTATAAAATATTTTGTCTCAATACGATCCGCAATCCAGTTTCCTGCAGCGGCTTTTGGCTCTGTATGGACGGCCAAGCCAGTGCCAAGCCAAGCTTGCGTCCCTGATCAGCTGTTTGTTTCCATCGAGAGTTCAACAGTGAACTGGCAATTTGTTTAGATGATATTGCTAAAGGGCTTGAAATTAAATATTTCTCTACGTACTACTGCTGTACTTTTCCTCTCTGTTTCCTGATCACAGTGATGAGATTGAGGAGATTACAATTTAGAAAACAGCAAGTGCAGCTCAAGCATTGCTAGTATCGCTGTTTCGGTAATAAAATGTTACAAAGATTTTGCCCCGCGACCTGCTTGCCGTGTTCGAGCACCCAGTAGAAATTTACGGGGCCGCGTTTGAAAGAGTTGAATAAAATTGCAATATTACGAAAGAAAGGCTCTGAAGCAACATCACATTTTATCAGGCCTACACCTCCCACACCTAGACGAGTAAAACTCGTCGATATTGTCTTGCAAAGCTGTGTATAATATTTAAAACACATTCTTTAGCCCACGATGAATTGTTCTCTCGTGTGGCTTCTCCATTTGGTACTGTCATGTTAACTTAAAAAGGCAACTTTCCATATTTAGTCTCTTTAGATGTTGCAGAAGCTTGACACGTGGTGTGTATGCCATACTGATAATTCTCCTCGTAACCTGGGTCCGCCTCTTTAAACAGCGTCGCATTTTATTGTTCGCAATTGTGTTTGTTTTATACTGTAAGCGAGCTGTGTGATTTCATCAGTATTCACGAGTGTTCCCTGACTATACAAACACGTGCGTCTTATTTGGTGGGGTGCACGTTTGTATGTAGCAAAAAATGTCATTTCGTCAGCGTGTGTCTACATACACTTGCATGCCCTGCAGTACGTGTACATAATTAATGCAGTAAGGACTGCAATGCATAGCCTTGCATGGGACATATATTCCATGCACCCTCAGAGAAATGTTGTTTGTTATGAGCCTACTGTTTATCATTACATTTTTTTTTTTCGTTAAAGTTTCATCTCCATATAAAGCAGCTGTATACAGGCACGAGCTTCAGCAGCTTCCTCGTTGTTCCATTTTAAATAAAAACACCAAGCCTACCCGAATCAATGATCTGTTTGCTATCATTACTGTTATGTGTTCTACGATGTACACAAGGACAGTAGTATACAAAAAATAGGGAGGGAATTGAATGCCCTGCCTGCATGGCTGCGCTGTTTCACAAGATCAGGCGCTGCGCTGTGAAGCTTCCTACCGGCCTGCAGAAATTCAAGGGAGCGTACAATAGCGTGGTTCAAGAGGACTTGTGGGGAACACTAGACACACTGGGTGTGAAAGATGGAGTCACTAATCGTTTAAAGGAAATCTATAAAACTAACAAGGTAGTTAAAAAGTGGGAAAAACAGGTATCCAAGCCCACAGTGTTGAAACGTGGACTTAGGCAGGCGTGCCTACTGTCACCCTTCTTATTCATGATGTACCTGCAAGGATTAGAGGCAAGGGGACTTGGCTTCAACCTCTCTTTAGTGAAACAAGGAAAACTCATTGATCAGGCACTACCAGCATTAACCTACGCAGATGATATAGTGCTAATGGCCGACAACAAGGAAGATTTGCAGAGGTTGATGGACATCTGCGGTAATGAGGGAGATAGGTTAGATTTTAGATTCAGTTAGGAAAAATCAGTAGTCATGATTTTTAATGATAACAGAGGTAGTGAGCTTAGAATACAGGAAGTCACGCTAGAGATAACAGATAAATACAAATAACTGGGCGTATGGATAAGCAATGGGACCGAGCACCTGAGGGAACACGAAATATGCGTGACGACTAAAGATAACAGGAATGCAGCAGTGATGAAAAATAGGGCACTGTGGAATTACAATAGGTATGATGTTGTGAGAGGAATATGGAAAGGGGCTGACGCTGACGTTCGGCAACGCGGTCTTGTGCATGAGGTCAGAAGTTCAAGCAAGATTAGAAATTAGGCAATGTGAAATATTTAGGCTTGCTTTAGGAGCTCACGGGAATACACCAAACCAGGGAGTACAAGGTGATATGGGATGGACATCATTTGATGGCAGGGAAGCTAGCAGCAAGATAAAATTTGAGAAGCGATTGAGAGAAATGGGGGAGGAGCGTTGGGCTATGAAGGTTTTCAGCTATTTGTACATGAAGAATGTCAATACAAAATGGAAATGGAGGAAGCGAACCAGGAAATTGACTGGTAAATACTTAGAAAACAGCAGGTGGCCAAACCAGAAAGAACTATCGGTTAAAAAGAAACAGCAGGAAACGGAGACTGACATGTGTAGAATTGGCATGATTAATAAGTCCGCACTAGAGATCTATCGAACTTTTAAGCAGGAAATTGCCAAAGAAAGAATCTATGATAATACTCAGGGTAGTTCTCTACTGTTTGAGGCCAGGACGGGAGTATTGCGAACCAAGACATATCGGGCCAAATATGAAGAGGTAGACACAATATGCAGTGCGTGCGAAGAGAAAGAAAAAACTGCCGAACACTTGACAATGCTGTGTAATGGGCTTCACCTTATAGTTCAAGATGATGGCGCAGAGTTTTTCAAAGCACTGGTATTTAGGGACAGGGAGGGCAAAATAGACTTTAAGCGGGTAGACTTAACTAGAAGGAGGTTATCTGATTGGTGGCTAAAGTCAAGGCACGATTGAAAATTAAACCCTTCACTTCAAAGTACCCGTCCAACTTTACTATTTAAAGGGGAAAAAAAAATCTAGTGGTTAGTTCACTAAGCATTACGGCAAGGTGACGTTAGCCGCCGTCCGATCTAAAGGGTACAGCCACATCTATCCAGCCAAGAATATGCTCTCTGGCTTGTTGCTCCAGGCCTAGTCAGGTAGATTTTCTGGCCTCACCGTTGAATTGTTTGCTCGGGTTGTGGCTTGCAAACATTGCGGTTTTGGGTTTCGTATCATCTTGTTCCGTCATCATGTCCTCCAAGTGGAGGACATGTCGCAGTGTTAGGAGGGAGTACGACAAGGCGCTGATAGAATGAGGTATCAGTCTTACCAGGCAGGCGGTTGAGAGCGCACCGAGGCAGCTGACGCACACCAGCACTATCCGCTTCCTGTATAATACAGGCTAGGGAATTATAGAAACACAGAGCAGAAATCAACTCTTGTGCCTCTCTCATGCACTCACAAGGCGGAACCTGCTTCGAACACCGAGGACCGAGCTAAGCAACACCATGCGTGACGATAAATCATGGTCTCCTATTGCAATAATGATTAAGGCACGCATGCAACTTAAACCATTGTCACGCAAGATGAATTCACAACACCATCGAAGTGAACCCAAGGCACGTGCTGATTATTATGTACGGTACTAGCGCTAAATTCATGCAGACGTTTAGTTCGCGCTGCAGTAGGCCTAGTTGAAGGAATGGCCACAGCTACTGCTGTGATGGAGAACGGGCTCATTAACATCTTCACGTAGATTAAAACGGCTTACCCCGAAATGGCTGGGAGTGTCACGCTATCCCTAGCAGTGGCACATGCAGTTGCATATTTAACGATTACAGAAATGGTGTACCGATTTCCAAAGCACCTATCAATACTTCCGTCAAGGCGTAGCACCAAACACTTTATCGCACATTTCGGGAAACACTCCTTTTTCTCCCAATCTGGTGGCTAGGCATGACTACGCCCAAGAATAAGCATGTTATTATGTATGTCGGAGGTATTTTCATCTGATCCCTGAAAAATTATTTCCCTAAACCCATGGAAAAAAAAGAAAATGGAATTCGCACCTGTCATCATATTGCACCCCATCACAGGAATGGGATCAGATTGGCCTGGCGCTCAATACTCCCTTACGCTTAATCAGAGCTCGGTCTGGCACCAGCTCCAGACAAAACCATTTATAATCTCCTGTCTGGCACATCTGTTTTACTCTGCTCTCTCTCAACCAGAGTGCACCATGTACCGGTGGTTCACCCCTGGTGGATCTTTTTCACTGTTTGTGAATTGCACACAAAGCCCTTACTGGTAGATCCTATTCCCAATTCTTCACTATTCTCACGGGAGGCCACTCTTTGGGCAGCTTACATCACGACATGTGCGTGTCATGATGTCAGTGCCGTCTTTTTCAGAGTCGGCGCCGTCTTTTCTTTCTCTTTTGCTCCTTCCCTGTCCTGTGTTTCTGGTGTTGCGCTGCAAACAAGTGAAGATGTTAAAGAACACCAGATGTGCAAAATTTGCTTCTCATTAATATATCGTGGTTTTGGGAATTAAAACCCCAGATATATTGAAAGAAGATGCATGAAAAGGGAAGGATGATATTGGAAACTGGCAAAAAAGGGATGACAGACTTCTTAAGCTATGCTGCCATTGAGATTTTCAGCTGTTCACGCAATTCTCACACGTGGCTTTGATGCAGCTATGCACATATCACACAAGCATGCTGACTGTACAGTTAGTATAACTGCAACCTTCATGTACCCAGCCTTCATGTACCCTCTACGCATTTCAGAACATCTGAGTCAGTGTTAGCATCAAGTTATGTTCTTCATGCTGGGGAACCAGTGTGATGAGTTACCATTTCTACAGAATGAAGCCCTGTCTACCTGGAACAAGCTGCAAGATATATAACTAAACGGCCCTTTTCAGGGCCAGTCAATCTCTGTCCGGCTTGGATGCACCAACTGATTCCCTTTATCATCAACCCTCAATAAAACTAGCAAATGTTTGTACATGTGCAAGCAGTGTCATTCAATATCTTAGGAAATGCTTGTGAAGCAATTTCAAGGAGAATCGTTTTTTGATCTCATAGTGAGGCATTAGGAACACCTTAGTCACACCAAATGCCATTATTCAATGAGAGGAACAAGAGAAATATTTCACTGGGAACTATGAAGTAAACAAAAAAACAAATGTTTTCAGATACTGCGAGATCATTTCATAAAAAAGCTCAGAAGTTGCTATGTGGGGCCACATTTAATCTGTGCAAGCATCGTGTGGTTACAAAATTCTGTACCAAACATAGGTTCAGCTTTCTGGAATAGACCGCGCTGCACAAGCTAGCTCAGTGCATGCACTTCTGTACCCTGCCAGAGAATATTTTTACCACCAGTATGTTGTAACGTGAAGTGAAATGGTGATTGCATACTAGGGCACGTCTTGCAGGACCCCAATAAAGTTGTTTCACTTGATCGGTTGGTGTGCTGTAAGCAGAACATTTCCAAGAAAAATCGTATAGTTTGGAGGAGGACTTAAGCAAGGAAAGGTGTAGATAAAACACTGGATTCACTGGCATTATCCTCACCAAGTATAACATTGTTTTTCTGGTGAAGCTTTGTGTCTGAACAGCGAGCAGGATAAGCTGGTAAAAACATGCAAAATGGGAAGTCTAGCACAGCAATCTGTGCAGTACTGCTCATTTCATGGAGCATTAATTTCACAGGCTTTGCTCATTGTTAGCGTTAAGCCTATATTATGTCCACTGCAGGGTGGAAGCCCAATCAATGTTCCCTGTCCTGTATGAGCCAATTTCATATTATGGCTGATAATTTCTTGATCTCATTGAAACTAATCACCTGCCACCCTCTGCTACATTTCATGTGTCCTAATATAAATTAATTGACATTACTGACCTGTCATCCATCTTTTTTTCTCATTCCCAAATAATGCATTCATTTTTGATAAACTCTGCTTTCTTTTCATGTCTTAATATTATGCTAGCCTTTTTTCATTTTTCTGAAACATTATCTTTGCTCAGAAGCTAGAAGTTATCAGAAAGAACATAACGACATTCTACCTCCTGAGCATATGGCATCATCAATACAAAAATGTAATAAAAGTGAGAAAACATCCTATCTATATAAGAGGCCCTAAAATACTGCAGGAGGCAACAAATAAACTGGTATTTGTATGAAGGCAGTGACAAAAACTTTGACTACTGTCACTTATTCTGATTCTTGGGACATCTTCTTTAGTACATCATAACACATAATTACACATTTACACAATTTACACAGAGGAATTGCCACCACGTGCATTGAGGCCACCCTTCAGAAGTCATGTGAGCACAAGGATGAGGTAAGCCTTAAAAACCAGATTAAAAGACTAAAGGATGCTGGATATCTCAACAGCACCATCACACCCGTGTGCTAAACCCTCCTGCAGAAAGTCAAGTTAAACAAAACAGGACCAAAATAAAAACAGAATGACCAAAGATCTTTGCATGCTATACCGTACGTACATAAGGTGTTTCACAATATAAAGAAAATAGCGAGCCGATATGATTTTATCTTGTTATTTGCCATCCCTTGCAAGTTTTCAAAAGTGTGTGTACTAAAAAGCAACAGGAATAGCCATTATTTCACCATTCGTCACGAGAATAGGTATACTGAATGCCAATATAATGTTGTGTATGAGATACTATTTACACGTGGAAACGTAAACATAAGACAAACTGGGCAATGCCCCAATGTTTGAGCAAGACAGCATGCTTAAAATGTTAAGAATGGCTATGGTAGTCGCATGGCCATACACTGTAAAGATTGTAAGTGCAGCTCTATGTTTCATAAAACACTGTTTTTGAAAAAAGCAAGAATAAGAAATGAAAGAGAGACTGTGAAAGCATTTTCTTGTCAGGAAGGCCATGGATCAGTGCATCAGTATACCTTCACTCATCCATTCGGAGAGAGAGTATTCTTTTCTCAGTTAAGATTATATTATCATGGTCTCACATGTGTCGTTGTGCATGAGCACTGTTCTTGTACTCTGTAAAAAAGTGGGCGTAGTACCTTCAATAAAATTTAGTTGGCAGTCAGCGCTCTTTCCTGTCCTTTTTGTCTCTTCCTGAACTTCTCTCACTGTTACTAGAACACAACCACGATGAACCAACTTGCCCAGATTAAGCTATTGTTGACGAAAAGTCAGAGCATGAAAATACTTCAGGGGCTCAGAACCTCCTCACTACCCGTCTAGTTACGGCCCTGGTCTATGTGTTCTGAGAGTGAAGCACTAGTGGAGCTATCTAACTACCTAACGGTGAGGAGGGTTTGTGTATACTCGAGCTTGTTTCATGACATGGTGAGAGGTGGCAGGTTGTTGAAATAATATGCTGTGTGGGAGGTCAAGATTTTGATTGAGAACGCTGAGTATGAGCCAGTGACATTAGGCGTTCAAGACTTTTTGCGATATTCACTCTAGCATAGGACCTTGGTTGGTGGTTGACGTGTGCATTTGATCACATTGTAGTCTTCCATCATAATTTTTTTGCCACTTGGCGTCGACGCTCTTGGGTTGTACCAAAGTAATTAAGCATCCAGCTACAAGTATCTTCTGTCAGTGTTTCAATGAAGAGCTGAATATGAGTAATAGCTTCCATCGATACTTCTGGCATTGGTGTATGCACATTTCTTTTGAAGTTCTCTTGTAAAAAAGGAATTAAAGGTATGTTTTTGTGACTTTTTAGTGTTGGCCAGAACTGCTGGTGTGTCCGAACGGCTCTTCGATTGGTTGTGGTGTTGTCTTGTTCAGGGCCACAGAGCTTTCAGTCTTTTTTTATATTTGCCTTCACAGGAATGCTCTTTGCATGCTTCTTCAGTACTTTGTATTATTCCTAAAGCATGGACTTTCAGATTTTGATTGTGGTGCTTTAATCTAGTGTTCAACTTCACGCTAGCTTCATTTGCACGCAAAGCAAGAACTCAGGAGTATGGTAACTTTTGCTATGGGTTTTCCCTTCTTCAGTCTACTGTATTTTTGCCTGTGTTGTCTAAGCGCTGACAGCCTCGTGCGACAGCTTTTTTTTTTTTGTGCACTTATTGTGTGCCAATGACTTATTTGCCTCCTCAGCTAAAGACTTTTTGTATTATAAGAGAAAGCTCTGTCTGTATTGCTTTTGTCATTTGCTGATGGTGTATCTTCAGTATCTTTTCTCAGTGTACACTATACTTGAATGGAAAAGCAGCATGACTACCTTCAGCTGTTAGCAGGCTTTTAGCTGCTGTAATACTGTTTGATGCTCCTTTCTCGGGCGTTCTATTTTGGATGGTTCGGTTCGCATGTCATTGCTTCTTTTAAACTTTAAAACTGCAGGTGCACCTTTTTCTGGTTACACCTGGTATATTTTTCCAGTGGTTATATATATATATATATATATATATATATATATATATATATATATATATATATATATATATATATATATATATATATATATTGCTAACTTGAGAAACAAGGCCTCTTTACGTTAGGTGCACATCAGGTGGGAAGAGTACTTCTATTACTTGCCAAGATTGTGGCCCCTTATGGTGGGAATCATAATGCACTGTTGATGTGTCAAATTCACATAGCATAATTCCAAGGCACTCGATCAATATCCAAGGAAGAAAATTATGTTCTTTTGCGTGAGTTTCAGCAACTCATAGTAATTTGTATGTAAATGAATACTTCATCACTCTTGGCTGTCATGTTTTATGGAAGCACATGTGCTTCGTTAATAACAAAAAAAGCAGGCACGCTCACGCCACTGCAGTGGCGTGAGCGTGCGTGTTTTTTTTTTTTTGTTATTAACGATTTGCCCTATGCATTCACGTTTCTTCTTTTTTTGTGTGTCGTACTTCTCGTATCGCGCAGCCTACCGTTTTGGGCACACGTAAAAAAAGTACATAAAAAAGATGCGTTCCACGCCGAAATTCGCGTTCGCAACGAGCTGGGCACCGACAGGGTGCCCTACGACGCCCACACACTCCGCAACACCTTACCAACCGTTCGCTGCGATGTTGTTGGGAATTCGTGTGGTCGTTGCATGAATATAGCGCGTGCGTGCGTGCGCACGCGCGTCTGTGTGTTAGATCACGGCAACTGCATATGTTGTATGATTCAGTCAACATAACGCAACTGACGACCCCCGCTCTTCCAACACGCCAAGCAGCAGCAAGCGCCGTTAACCGTACTGTGCTGTGAACGCAAAACAGATTCGAATAGGTCGCGTAGATAGCTAGCCCGACACATGATACGATAAGATTTGCGTCAGATATTCGACGTCTACATGCACGCGTAAGACAGCGGTATCCGCAGCAGCTTCGTCATACGTACGGATAGCACCGCATCGGACGTCACGTCTGTCAGAGAAACTTGATCGGTAATTTTTTCTCACTTAAAAAGTCTACCTTGCACAACTTCAACCAACGATTATGCATTTCAACGAGCTGTGCATGGTTTAATGATTGATTGATTGATATGTGGGGTTTAACGTCCCAAAACCACCATATTATTATGAGAGACGCCGTAGTGGAGGGCTCCGGAAATTTCGACCACCTGGGGTTCTTTAACGTGCACCCAAATCTGAGCACACGGGCCTACAACATTTCCGCCTCCATCGGAAATGCAGCCGCCGCAGCCGGGATTCAAACCCGCGACCTGCGGGTCAGCAGCCGAGTACCTTAGCTACTAGACCGCCGCGGCGGGGCATGGCTTAATGACGAAAAGATAGTTCTAATATTGTGCCCGGCACATATATTACTCTCTCTCTAACTTGAAAAATCGGCGCGTGAATTGGGGCCAGAACAGCGCCAAAAAGCAGCGCACGCAGAAATTGGCTCATATTCTAATATTATGACATCGTGATGTTGACTTTTCAGCTGACGCCGGCAATAACGTTCAAACGGCGGGCCAATAATGCCGGTCTTATTGGATGGCTCCGCCCATATTGGCTGCTACTTGTACAACCTGGCCCGATGTGTCCGTTTTAATAGGCCGGCACAGCCTATATGGGCGGAAAGTTCTGAAAGCTGGCCCAATATAACCAATCTAATAGACTGGCACAGCCATCATTGGCGGAATGTTGTTAATGCTGGTCCAACATAGCCGTTCTATTCGGCTGGCAGAACCAATATTGGGGGTACGTTGTCAACGCTGGTCCAACGTCGCCGTTCTATTTGGCTGGCATAGCCAATCTTGGCGGTACGTTGTGAAAACTGGGCCGTTCATGGGCCAGGCAATGCCGATCTATCCCCAATATTGGGCCAACCTTCTGTGCTGCCTGGGTGGCTGGAGTTTGATATAAGTGAATTGTCATCATTGGATCCGTGGCAGTCGACCCCTCAAAGGGGAAGCACTAGCTACGTAAATACTTCCGGCAAGATGGCCATATATATCTGCTCCAACAAAGAGGCATGCAGCCATGAAATATTGGGTCGTCTACCCAGCCATTCCAGAGCAGGGTGTATACGTTTACGACGAGTGAGGTGTTATATAGAGTGCATCCGAAGGATTGAGAGGGGTAGGTGATGCACATATAGGGAGCCTGTCGCCTCTTCCCCCAACATTTTCGCCAACAACCCTTTTGATATAAGATATGGCATCCGTATCTCATGCCGCGCCTCCAACTATTTTATCAATGCCAGCCAGATGCGGCTGATTCAGCAGAGACGAGGCACTGTCTGAAGCAAGACAAAACGTAAATGGCCGCTTGACGAAATACAACCCACTCTACAAAACATGCCCCTGGGCTCATGATGTATGGCCAGCAGAATACTGTCATCTTGCGACGACATTTGCAGCGAAGCGCGCAGATACGTGGTGAATTTTTACAGAATACATAGCAACCACGCGCAAAAGCGACCCGCTGTTTCAAGATCATGTGCCCGTCGCCCCATGTGCGCTCACGTTCTACTTCCAGCAGTGGCCTGGTAGATTGGAGGCGCACCACACGCGGCGCGACATCACAGTCGGAGTTATAGGCTACGTGCATGTTTGAAAACACGACGAATACACCACTCACACTTGCCGCCATACACAATGACGCTGCGCGGGAAATGTCCACAAGACGAAGCTACTCGATATCGCTTCGTGGAAATCAACTGGCGTTATACAGCGATTGCAACAATGAATTTATTTCCAAGGCTTGGAAAGTGTTGCCTCGATCTTCTAATAGTCCTACTATGCGCTGACTTTCACAAGGAATGTGCGTCTTTTAGATGAACCGCATGCAGCTGCACTGAAATTGTAATTTAAGTACTTATTTGTCATTTCGTGGTGGCTCTGAAACTAAACACGAGGTGAAAACGCTGGGCTGATTTTGCTTGTTTGAAATCAGATTTTTCATTGTTAAATAAGAAAATCTGTGTTGAATATAAACTTTTGTGGCTACAGGCGTGTCGGTAAAGTTAAATCGCATGGCTACTTTTGGCCCTTTATTTCGAGTTTTGTCTCCTTCGCGAATTCACCCAATAGCAATCCTGGACCCACGCTACAACGGATAGCTTATATATCATATACAATGTAGTAGAACACGGGGAATGCTCAGAACGGCCCTAGCTCCAACTGTCAGAAATTGATGCCACAAGAGGTATAGCACCACTTGTACATCTGCTCTACCAAGCTATAGTGCAGAGGAATAATGCCTGCTTCCCCATTAAAATATTGGGGCTCTGTTTGCCGCTGAGATTATGTGTTTTGTTTTTATTGTCTCTTGTTACAAGTGTATGGCTGTCTTTGATTTCAAGGGGTTTTGAAACCACGTCTGGTAATGTACAGAGGGGGTGGGGGTCTAAATTTGCTAGGTCACTATCCCACGTAATCCTAAGGCAGCAAGGTCTGGAAACTTTTGACCCCCCTCACCCGTGCATGTTAGGATAATCATAACATAAAACATCCTTGTTATTGACGAAGGTAAATTATCCAGATAAATATCGATCTGTTCATCTTCAGTACAGGTAACGAAGGTGTGAGGCCTACGAAAAAAAAAAAGACTTGCAACACAAAGATAAACGCTGCGCAGTACTTCTCCTGAAACATCTGCTATATTGAACTATAGTGTTTTAAAGGTAATCTCTTTCTTTTCCGCACTGAAACCTTCGATTATCTGCTTGCTGGTAGTTTCTGGGACGGCTTCATGCTCTCCCATAGTAGAGTATTGAGTACTCCCAATCGTTATCCACCGTTTCTAAACATGACATTTTATCGTGCAAACTAATAAAGTGGTGCGCATGGCAGCCATGCTTTGGGGGCATGGCTTCACTTATCAGGCAAATTTTCACTCCAACAACTTTTTTAAAGCCTCTTTGACTAGGCCACATGTTCACTGAAGGAGGGTCTGACTGGGGCCGTCACCTGTTTCTTCCATTGGCGAACTGCCGGTGTACTGAAGGTGTCGATGGAACTCATGATCACGCCTGCCACGTACGCACCCAGTGTTGCCAGGTTAAGACTGACCTCGAAGGCGTCCGCGTAGAAGAAATCCTCCGTCAGGTACATGGGTGGCGGGACTACGTACAACTTTTTCGCGTGCACCAGGCGCGTTGTGACCTCCAGTTTTGTGATTTTCTGGAATGGTGTCCAGTGCACGCCGGCCTTGCTCGCGCTCCGCGCGTGCAGGACCAGGTTGCGCAGAAAGTTGTCTGGCGTGTACGGCTCGTCCACCTTGGCCTGCCTCGAGTAAGTCTCCTCGGTAGGGTCCGCTGTGGCGTGAGGATGCATCGATTTCTGAGCCTTGTCATCGCGGCCAATTAGTGGTGGGCCATGCTGTAGCAGCGCAAGCAAATGGAAGAGAACACAAAAGTGCGTATATATATGCAGCAAACTTTTGTGCTCTCGTTCATTTGTTTGCCTAGTTACACCAAAAATGCATTAATCGGGTCGCTGATAATATTCTCGCTCTTCGAATTTATGCCGTGTCACTTGACACCTTCTTGATCACAGCGTAAGTGACAGCACGACACGTTATATACGGATAGAAACGAGGCACGTACGTACGGCACAGAAATTTATTTTTGAGAAAAACGAAGGTATACTTAGTGACTCACATAAATAAGTCACTTAAGGTGATTTTCACACGTGTTGCAAAACATCATGAATGTCGTCTCATAACAGATACTTGCATTCAAAATGAAGAGTGTTTGATGGTTGGCTAACGCATTTGTTGCTGTATCTAAAAAAAATGCTTCGGCTATTTCCCACGTGTGCTGATCAACACGTGTGTATTTGATTCCTGTTATCTGCAAGTGGGGCACGCATCCACACGATCTGCAATGAGCTGTAAAATGAGACGCGACAGCTGAACCGGATGAGGTCAAGTAATGCTTTGTAGGCGTAAGTTTTGCCAACGCCCCGTTTAACTTAAGAATTACTTCTGCCCGTATCTAGCCCGTTACGCCGTCAAATATTATAAGTGGAGCATCTTCCGAATACCGCACTAGCACATCTTTTTTTCTTACATATTGAATTACAGGCATAGGTCAGCAGGAAAGCGTACGTAACGATTGTTTGGGTTGAACAACGTTCAACTATCACGTATTCCGTTTTATTTCACCTGCTGTCAATGATTGGGCGAAATATTATGGGCCATTCCTGCAGATTTTAGGTGGCACTAAGTGCGACAGAAAGCCCCGAAAGCATGCCCCATCACGTTTCTCTGAATGAATGGTTAAGTGAAGCGTACGAGAGTAAATTATGACACTGCATATTTCTCGCCATGAATTCTTCCCCGTCGATGAGGTCTGGGGCATGACGTCAGTATACTGTGAACACTCAAGTCGCTAAACTGATGTGTACGCATGCACTAGCAACTCATTTATATGCCGAACGATGGCTACACATTCGCTGAAGAGACGAAGAGTGCCCACTTCCACGTGGAACTGTCCTGTCGATTGTTTTGGCAGTGACTGCTCTTATCTGCTGGCTAATGGTCGAATCGCGATGGTTGTCACTCGAATCGGTAAAGTGATCAGCGACACACTTCGGAGCCAACATGACAAGATTTCAGCACAGATAGAAGGTGTCGTCGTTCCGTTCATCTGCGACGGCATCATTGAAGCTCCGAAAACGAAAATAAAAAACTGCCGAAGTCATCGCAGGAGAAGGCAAATTGTTGACAGATGCACTTAGTTTCCCAAGCATGACCTGTGAAACCAGAGCCGGCCTTCCAATCGGATCTGACCAGCTGTGGAATCTTATGCCCCGTCACGGCGAAGTTAAGTGGTATGCTGATATCATAGCGTTACTCGCCACTAAATAAGGGTGGGGTGGATTCTTCAAGGGCCATCATCAATCGAAGGACAAGCCGGCCAATATACAAACACTCATATCTACGTCCTTAAAACAGATTTCGATAAGAAAGGGGACCTTTCTTACCCACCAGAACAGGTTTGGCATCTTGATACAATACCTTTAGAAACAAGGAGGTTCCTGAAACTAGAAGACATCAGCGTATAAGTTCAACGAAACTATCAACTTCCGAAATGGTGGAGTTGAAAAAGTGCTGCCATGAGAATCAGCGCTGTGCGAATTGGTTGATAGTCACAAAGTCGCACTTCGAAGATGACAGAAGTCATTGAATAATATGAAAAAACTGTTAGGCGAAAGAAGCAAACGGGCAAGTCGAGAATATCACCTGTGATAAAATCTCAGAAGTAGTCCGCGAAACGATTACAACAAAAAGAAATCCAGTTGTGCTTGCCGGAGATGGAGAGTTTGGCGGTGCAGGGCAGTTCTCATAATGGCCAACTTGAAGAGGGCGTTGAGGACCGAGACGCTCCTGGCGTCACGTCACCCATCGCCGTCGCAAAGACTTTGAAAGACGTGAGAGGCATCACATTTCTGCACCCAGACTAGTGCTGCACACCCCTTTTCGTGTGTGGTGTGCGCCGATAATGACACTCTCCCTCAGATATGCAATACGTTCTGTATACATAGGGAACGCCAGTGTACCAAAAAAAAGCTGTTATGTAAATGTAGTGTGTGCGCATGACTTCGGCACAATGCTGCCTTGACACGAATACCACCTCTTCCAACAGACCGAGTGTCTCAATCACAGCTGTTTCATATCGACGGCGTCAAACTTACTGACCGTATGTAGTGCTCGGAGCTCGTACCACTGAATCCAGCATTGTTGATGTAACACATATGGTAGTTGTAACAACACATAAAGAGCTGTGTGGCAAGGTGTCGATCAATTATTTGTCATGTCGTTTCGACGTTTTATCGGACTACCTGAATATCAAGTCTCATGTAAGGCGACAACGCTCTAACGGGTAAGACAGCAAGTCGACTAAGTACATAAATCAGATTGTATAAGACAGGGTGGTTGTGCAACGAGTGAAATAGCGCTGATCTATATGAAGTAGGACGATATGGACGGTGAAGGGGTGCCTCAGGAGAACTTTATAAAAAGCTTAGAAAATTTGTCGGGGCAGAGAATCATACTGGGCAGTACCAGCGCACAAACTCACGGGACGAAGAGCAGAGACATAAACACCGTGAGTTCGTCCCGTGAGTTTGTGCGCTAGTACTGCCCATTATGTATCACCAACTAGCCCAACCATCAGTCCTGCTGCAGAGAATGATGCAAATTGTACGCAGCGCCGTCATTAGGACGAAGAAGAAGGGAAGTTAAGTTGAAGCTTGAGAAGTTTGGACTGTTCTATGGTACGCCACGTTTGGACGGTATCGCGCAGTGCTCCAATAAAGGCTGCAGAGAGATTTCCGACAATAGCTACTTTTCCATATTTTAATTCGAATTTCGTGTAACGCCATAAAGCATGAATGACTTGGTGAGTAAAGGGCAGCAGTGAAAACGTTCGCCGCTTGCTCTCGTAACGCTAGTGCAGCCTTCGCATTGAAGATTGCAAATGATGATCGAGATTGTTATCTTCTATCTTCGCTTTTCGATTAATGTACTTACTACTTATATGTTACCAAGTAAACCTGCATACGCTTCATGCTGATTTACGTGAGTACATTTCGAACAACGCAGAATACGTACCGTAAAAGAAAAAAAGGGTGGCCTTCACCAGGACGCGAAAATCTTCCACCACGTTGGCCGGCGCCTGCGCTAGGAATTCGTTCAGGATCTTCGCTCGAATCTTCTGTGCTGCGTCTACCGAGTATCTGCGTAAGGCATAACCATTCTAGCAACAGTAGTTCCTTAGTTCAGTCTGTAATTACCACGCCTAAAGCAGCGAATCGCAAATTCGGTTTCACGAAGCCAATAATACGACACAAGTTAACTCCATAATACGGTCACGTGAAGATTTTTGAAAGTGTTATTATGATATTTCGGTTTAGAAAACAAAACAGCATGTCATTATCACTAATTCTGTGAGCAGTGGTTGCAAGTATGTTAACGTAATAGCGTTAAAGAGATCATTTTGCAGAAATTTTGGTTGGCATCAACGTCACCGTCGTTAGTTGTGAGCGAAACATCACCATCTTGTACGTGACCAAAAACTTCACAACGATGCAAAGAAAGTAAATAATGAAAAATTTCGGACAGGAGTGATGATAACAACCCGGCAGTGGCAAGCCGCCGATCTACCACACAGCCACGTATCGGCTTAAAAGTGCAGTGATAACAACTTCCTCTTCAAAGAAATGCAGTGAAAAACTTTTCATCCTTAACAAACACACGCATCATGTATACGTCTTCACAGTACAACATGCATTATCGCAGCAGTATTGCGTGTTAGTGTACATGACCATCGGGTGTGAGAACATGAGATTCTCATTACTTCGTCGCAGCCAGCCACCTATTACAAAAAGCCCACGCGTTACTGCGCTTATTTCCTTTAGACCGGGTAGTGGGTTTATGGCAAGTTCGAAAACAACTCACGTGCATATTCACTCGTTTGTTAAAGCACGCTACCAATTACAAAAGCTGCAGCCGTATGCGAAATTTTCTGTGACACAAGGCATTTCAACTTTATTGATTACATTATTGTAATGAACAATTCAAACTTCACTAGAAAAATTATACTATAAACGGTATGCACTAAGTTCTCACACTACGCACTAGGGACACGATACCAATGTTGCGTTCAACTCTTCAAGACGAGCCTTAAGGGCCCACAATTTTTCCACACATGAAAGAATACGAAAAGGGGCTTATGACGTACGTGACAGGCATCTCAAGCCATTCATAGAAAGTCCTGTTCATTGAGTTTGTGTGGCCGTATACTAATCTTCTGCCATGTAAATTTAGGTATCTGCATGGCACAAGTGGCCTTTTGGTTTAAATGCAAATTTCGGTACAAACGGCCACGAGAGCACCCAGCTGTAGGCAGCTATAAATCCGTCGTTAGAAATCACTATATATGAAAATGATTATACATGTTTTCACTTTATACAGAGGTGAGTATGTATATATTACATTAGCATGAAGTTCACCAAATCATTCAACATGTCTGAGATGACAAAAATAATTGGGGGACCACTAACCTTCGCTCTTAAGAGTTGAAATTGAACGCAATAGCAGTATTTTGTCCGTAGTGCATACTTTCACCATTCAGTGCATATATTTAATTGCATGTTGCTACTCGAAAGCTTAAAAGTGTGGAATTACTAGAATGTAATCGATAAAGTTAAATTTGGCTTGTATCAGTGAAGCTTTCGAATGTGGTTTCATTCTGCGTAGTAGGTAGCATGATTTAAACTACGAAATATTATCCGGATGAAATTTTTTCAAACTTGCTAAGCACCCACTTCGTGGTAACGTGTGGGCCATTTTTAACGGGTGTGCTGCTATAAACAACAATGTATTGATGATCGCATGTTATGGCACCCGCTGAAAATGTGCGCTTGTATGACGCAATATTACTTCGATATGAAAAGCTATATAGTGAACCCAATATACAGGACTCGTGTGTTTAAGAGTACAACATGAAATTTATTTTTTGTGTTTCCAACCAGAGGGAGTTATTTTCACAGTTTTTTCAAGCGCATGTGTGGCTGTATCACAGAACATTGACTTGCCACGCAAACAGCCTCGATTTGTCCCGGGCTGAGACCAGAAAATGTTTAATATTTACTTATTTAGCGTCTTTCTCGATCATTTGACCACGGACACGATGATCATTTTTCGCTCACAACCAACGTCACCCACGCCGACACTGATGCCGACGCCGATGCTAACGCCAGAGTTTCTGCAAAACCAGATATTTAAGGCTATTGCAATGAAAAAAAAACGTAATAAGCTTGTGAATTTCCATTTCTTTCCGTGACCGACTCGGAGTGAGGTCGAAATCCCTCTAAAGCCCAGATTCAAATAGCTCCGATAACCGCCTCGGTGGCCCATTAGTGTCAGTATTCGGCTGCTGAGACAAATGATTGATCATCATCATCATCATCAAGATTATCATCAGCCTGACTACGTCCACTGCAGGACAAAGGACTCTCCCATGTTTCGCCAGATAAGCCGGGCCTGTGCTTGCTGCTTCCAATTTATACCCGCAAACTTCTTAATCTCATCTGCCCACCTAACCTTTTGTCTCCCCCTAACCCTGTCGCCTTCTCTGGGAATCCAGTCAGTTACCCTTAATGACCAGCGGTTATCCTGTCTACGCGCTACATGTCCGGCCCATGTCCATTTCCCCCTCTTGATTTCACCTATGATATCCTTAACCCCCGTTTGTTCCCTAATCCACTCGGCTCTCTTCTTGTCTTTTAAGGTTACACCTACCATTTTTCTTTCCATTGCTCGCTGCGTCGTCCTCAACTTAAGCTGAACCCTATTTGTAAGTCTCTAGGTTTCTGCTTTGTAGCTAAGTACTCGCAAGATACAGCTGTTATATACCTTCCTCTTGAGGCATAGTGGCAATCTACCTGTCATAATTTGAGAGTGCTTGCCAAATGTGCTCCACCCCATTCTTATTCTTCTAGTTACTTCAATCTCATGGTTTGGCTCCGCGGTTATTACCTGCCCTAAGTAGACATAGTCTTTTACAGCTTGAAGTGCACTATTACCTATCTCGAAGTGCTGCTCTTTTCCGAGGTTGTTGTACATTACTTTCGTTTTCTGCAGAATAATTTTAAGACCCACCTTTCTGCTCTCCTTGTCCAACTCCGTAAGCATGAGTTGCAATTCGTCCCCTGAGTTACTTAGCAGTGCAATGTCATCGGCGAAGCGCAGGTTACCAAGGTACTCACCATTAACGCCGCTTATCCCTAACTGTTCCGATTCTAGGCTTCTGAAAACCTCCTGTAAGCACGCGGTAAATAGCATTGGGGAGATTGTGTACCCCTGAATTACACCCTTCTTGATTGATAATCTGTTGTTTTTTTTATGAAGCACTATGGTAGCAGTTGATCCCCTGTAGATTTCTTCCAGGATGTTTATATATACTTCATCAACGCCCTATTCCGCAGTGTCTGCATGACTGCTGATATTTCTACTGGATCAAACGCCTTCTCGTAATCAATGAAGGCTATGTATTGTGGTTGGTTATATTCCGAGCATTTCTCTAGAACCTGATTGATAGTATGAATGTGGTCAATTGTTGAGTAGCCAGTTCGAAATCCTGCTTGTTCCTTTGGTTGATTTATTTCTAATGTTTTCTTTACTCTGTTAGCAATTACCTTTGTAAATAGCTTGTATACTACAGAGAGCAAGCTGATCGGCCTGTCATTCTTCAAATCCTTGTAATCACCTTTCTTATGTATCAAGATTATGATAGCGCTCTTCCAATACTCTGGTACTCTTCCCGTCAGGAGACATCTCGTAAACAGGGTGGCTAGATTTTCTAACACAATCTGTCCTACATCTTTCAGCAGATCTGATGTTACCTGATCCTCACCAGCACCTTTGCCTCTTTGCATGCTCTCCAAAGCTTTTCTGACTTCTATCATTACTAGTGGGGTGTCTTCTGGGTTACTGCTAGTTCTTATAGTTTTAAAGTCGTGGTTATCCCGGCTACTGTACAGATTCTCTGTAAAATTCCTTTGTTATTTTAACTATCCTATCCATATTGGTAGTTATTTTGCTTTCTTTGTCCCTTAGTGCATACATCCGATTTTCGCCTATCCCAAGTTTCCTCTTCACTGCTTCGACGCTTCCTCTGTTTTTCATAGCGTGTTCAATTCTCTTCGTGTTATAACTTTTTACATCGCACACCTTACTCTTATTAATCAACTTTGAAAGCTCTGCCAGTTCTATTTTGTCTGTTGTACTTGAGACTTTCATGATTTGACACTTTTTAACGAGATTCTTCGTTTCCTGGGAAAGCTTACCAGTGTCCTGTTTAACTACCCTTCCTTCCACTTCCACTGCACACTCCGTGATGATACTCGTCAGATTATCATTCATTGTATCTATGCTAAGGTTGGTTTCCTCACTAAGAGCCGAGTACCTGTTCTGAAGCGAAACTCTGAATTCCTGTACTTTCCCTCTCAGTGCTAGCTCATTGATTGGCTTCTTGCGTATCAGTTTCTGTCGTTCCTTCTTCAAGTCTAGGTGAATTCGAGACCGTACCATTCTATGGTCACTGCATCGTACCTTGCCAACCACTTCCACATCCTGCATGATGCCTGGGTGTGCACTCATTATAAAGTCTATTGCGTTCTTATTTTTGCCATTTGGGCTCCTCCATGTCCACTTGCGGTTTCCTCGTTTTCGGTAGAAGGTATTCAAAATCCGTAAATTATTGCGTTCTGCGAATTCAAGTAGTACCTCTCCTCTGGCGTTTCTAATACCGATGCCATAGTCTCCTACTGCCTGGTCTCCAGCGTGCTTCTTCCCTTCCTTTGCATTAAAGTCTCCCATCAGTATAGTATACGGTGTTTTTACCTTGCTCATTGCCGATTCGACGTCTTCAAAGAGGCTTTCAACTGAAGCGTCATCATGGCTGGATGTAGGTGCGTAAGCCTGTACCACCTTCACCTTGTGTCTTTTATTCAGTTTAATTACAATACCTCCCACTCTTTCGGTAATGCTATAGCGCTCCTCTGTGTTGCCAACTATGTTTCTGTGAATTAAGAACCCCACTCCCAGTTCTCTTCTGTCAGCCTAGCCCCTGTAGCAAAGGATGTGCCCATCCTGTAGCACCGTATAAGCTTCATCTGTCCTCCTAACCTCACTGAGCCCTATTATATCCCATTTAACACACTCTAGCTCCTAGAGCAGTACAGCTAGACTTCCCTCACTAGATAAGGTTCTAGCGTTAAACGTTGCCAAGTTCAGGTTCCAATGGCGGCTTGTCCGTATCCAGAGATTCTTAGCACCCTCTGCTGCGTTGCAGATCTGACCGCCGCCGTGGTCAGTTGCTTCGCAGCTGCTGGGGACTGAGGCCCGTGAGTTATTTGACGTATGCATGTGGGAGGTAGTGGCCAGATACTGCACCAGGGTGGCCAATCCTTCTCTAGGGAGGGAGTACGTTCCCGGCGGTGGTTGCCGGTGAGGCCGCACCCCAGGCCTCTTAATGCAGTTCCATCACCACGCGGTTTTTTTTATCCGTTTGGGAACTCTGCGGCACCGGTTTTGAACCGCGGACCTTTTGCATGCGAGGTGGGTGCTCTACCCAAACCACCATCGCTGCACCCAAATGCACCCAAACCCCACATATCAAATGATTGATATGCGGGGTTTAACGTCCTAAAACCAATATATCATTACGAGAGACGCCATGGTGGAGGGCTCCGGAAATTTTGACCACCTGGGGTTCTTTAACGTGCACCCAAATCTGAGCACACGGGCCTACAACATTTCCGCCTCCATCAGAAATGCAGCCGCCGCAGCCGGGATTTGAACCCGTGACCTGCGGGTCAGTAGCCGAGTACCTTAGCCACAAGACCACCGCGGCGGGGCAGGTGCTGAGACGGGAAGAACTCGGCTTTTATTTATATAGTATTCCTTATCCCAATTGGTATTGTATATTCTTCATTAATAAAAACTTTCCACATAATACAGCTTATACGCCATTTGGCTGCGAATTTGACAATTAAGTCATTTGTCATGGCTGCGCTGGTTAACTGTAACTTGAGGGTAGGCTCATTTTTAAATTCACCCAACACAACCCCTGCTTAGACATGAATTCACATTTTCTCCAAAGCAGCAGACCAGAATATGTGGGAATATTTATACTGAACCATACTATAAAACCATGCTGCAAAATTTGAGCAAGAACGCACCGGCAGTAAGCGTGCCAATTTTTTTTTCTTCACACTACTGTAAAGATATACTTTGATGGATGAATCTCAGCGCATGCGCCTTAGGCTAACGCTATTACACTGAGATAGGCCGAATGAAACTAAGCTGTAGTAAAAGAAGCTAGCCAACATGTGGCGATATTAACCAAAGCTGTCTCCGTGTTGTCTTTTTGGCAGTAGTTATTTAGCCAATTAACGCAATGCATGTTAACAAAACACAACCAAATGTGCGGTTGCACTAGCCATCTCTTACTGATATTTGCCAGTGCTTAATCAACGTCACCATGCACAATTCAAAAGCCAAAAATAGCGAAAATGTGGGCCATTTAAGAAAATATAGGCGGTCTTCTAGCCAACATCAGCTGTGCAATATGAAAAATGAACTAGATTGGGAATTACTCTTTCGCGTCAAAAAAAAAAAAACTGTGGTTAAAGCTCCTGTAATAAATTTTTTATTGTAAAACCGATATTCGAAAAGAAAAGTACTTTCATAGTCCTCGTTATGTCTTTTCACGAAGTTTGATGATAATTTTTCGTTGTATGTTCTGTCAGCTCATTGAATCTCTTATCAGATAAACTAGTGTGCTGCATTCATGACGATGCGTATTTCTCGACATTGTAACCCCCCAGTGGCAGCGCTATCGGGATAAGCGGGGTAATCCTTGAATAACGAATAAACAAAAATAGAGCCGTGCAGAACATAGCCACCGTTGCGAAGTGCACAGCACGCGAACACGCGAAAAGAAGTTAAAACATAGAAGAACAGAGTGCCGTTCGCACGCTGCGTAATTCATTCGTGAACCAAAGCCAACTAGCCCAAGCTTTTACACCTGCGAGCATATATCCAGCACTGATATGCGCTGGTTGTAGCCCACATATGTGTATGCACCAGAGTTTTCACACACTTTTGAGTGAAATTCGCCAAACGACGAGCGAAAAGTCGCCAAAAGTCACCATTTTCAAATTCCGCAAAAAAAATCGCCCCTCGACATAGATGCGACGCGGCTAGTAATAAAGATTGCTAATTATGTATAGCTCTGTGAAGAACAATACGGTCTGTCGCCCCTTAATTATATTGAAGTTTCTTTAATGACAGCTGCTACACCCACTTGACCATGGTCGCACTCAGAAAGGGCATGCATGCACCTCAAGCGTTTCTGAATGCTAGCGCCTCGAAAGAGTAGTTTACGATGGCTTTAGTTGTGGTGAATTCAGGATGAGGCAGTTGCTACAACAAGAGCGCAATAGCATGCGTAGCCTTCTTGGAAATTTTGAGAATTTCATCGAGTGGCATGATGCGTTTGATAATGGGCCATCTTTTACACAACAAGTATAAGAAATCAGAAAGTAGCACGCACAACTGTCGCAATGCACGCACCACGTTATCTGTGCTATCACGCTTAAGCTGAACATTCGCGTCAGTGCAGTTTCTGAAGGCTGTCCGAAGAAGCCGACTGCTTGGCCGGCCCACAAAGATTGTAAGTAAAAAGTTTAATCTCTGCATGAAAAAAATAGGGGACACTACATCAAGGAAGAAGTTGACAAGCTATTTGCAGCAGTTGGGGCTGTGGTCGCAACAAGAAGCCTAACCATCACGTAGCCACATCAAAATCCAAAAATGTCAAGAAGTTGAAGTACTTAGTGCAAACCATCATCTCGCGGCGCGCGACAAGTCCACTGACTTTAATTGTGCTTGGAGAAAGCTGGTGGAAGTATAAGTGCGGCAGTGCCTCCAGGATCTTAGAGAATTGAGGAGATACACATGAGGATCGTAATAGACGTACTGACTTGCGCGTAAATTCCACCTTCTACTGGTGCGTTTAAAACTACAAAAAAATAGGGAAAATGTCGTCGCCCATTGAAGACGCTGAGAATAGAATGCATAACTCGGTCGAGACCAAAGCCGAAAATCACCAAGAAATAACCATGTTGAAAGACGAGATTTCAGGTCGCCGTGGGCCTAATTCGCCGATTAGGCTAGAAGTAGGCACCAGTGATTAGCCTGGTGTGCACACGGTCGGCTAAGAGAGCACTCCCTTTGGCACTGTCTACTAAAGCCATTGGAACTAACTGCGGCGCACCTCGACTGTAGAAACCTTGCAGCCCAGTGGAGAAACGCGCTGTGGTAGTTCCTGAGCACCGCGTAGACGCAGCCAAGGCTGGCCTGGCCACGTGAAATATCGCCCTGATTCTGGCGGCGAATGGCGTAACCAAGCATCTCGGAGGACGCCACCATGTAGAGGTAGACGGCGGCCAGCCTTGAATCCACGTTCACTATTTCCGCAACCATCATCTCAATGACATCGATACCACGCAGTAACAAGGTCCCCTCCATGACTCTGCGGGTTATATTGTCCGAGTGCTCCAGGGCCAGTTGGTACAGGAAAGCCAGCTGCATGTGATGCCATGGCAGAGAGCGTAGGTAAGTGCAAATTATGCAAAAATTAAGGTAATAGAACAAGGTGACCTAACCAATAGATGGAAAAATGCCATTATGAACTCACTCTGTGATATGTGAACATGAACGTGCTCCACCTGCACAGCTAGTGAGGCACATATCGAATGTAGTTGAAATAGTGTTGACGCATTTCTTTTTTTTTTTGACGGCAAGTTTACTTTTGCTACCATTCAAATTTCCTCCATGCAAAGACGGCTCTGAGCAAGTAGGACGCTTATCAAATGCTTATAAGACATTTTCGTTTGACACTAACGTCAATTTTCTCGCCAAGCACCTACCGACATAAACACCAGATTGACGTCAGGCTACATACAGTATTAGTCCTGGTGAGTTGACGCAGCAGTTAAGTTACTCTTCGCAATGTCAAGCATCAAAACACGCACAAAAACATGATGGCTTCTGCGTCCCCTGCGGCTGCTCGGCCCGAGTGGTCGTGCAGTACCCATCGTACCTGTGACGCAAGTAAGCGGATTCCGCAATATATAGTGTACGTGCACACGAGTACGAGATACACCCTTAAAAGAGCGCAAATGAGTTGTTTGACTTCGGATTTGTCGCCCCGGTGCCAATATTTTGCCCTTCAGTGTTCTTTGGCAATGAAATGGGGTACAATATGTGTAGGTTCTACCAATTTCCGTCCCATCTGGCGCTGAGACAAGCGTGGGTCGACTTTGTGCGCCGCGGCCGACAATAGGCGAAAACCAAGCGCAGTTTACTCTGATGCATTTCACTCTCGACGCGTACACGTGCACCATGCAGTCGCTTATGGCGCGTTTACACTAGAGCGACTCGACACTGACACGACCCCGACAAAGAGAGCGAGAGAGACGAAGACGTTCGGCTTACAAGTCATTCGCCGACGAAGTCGACAGACTGCCTGATCACACTATAAGCCGACGACGACAACGATGCCTCGAAAGGCAGCATGTTGTCGTAGTACAATTTGATCGCAGACCAAAAACCACAACAAAACGCATAAGCAGACTTGTCTTCGGGAGGTCATCAGAATATGCGGCATCGAGCGAAGATTTGTCCATGTTTTTGCTTCAAAGACCTCTAGGAAGATAAAAATGCCCCTTCGGAGGCTTCCACGGCGTTTGAATAGGGATCTTGCGCACCCCACGAAAGCCTTTTTATTGCTTACTTTTTGTGTTTCCCCGCTATCCCTCGACGCCGTAGATTATGGTGGGGGCTGCGTGATGTAGCCGGAGAGGGACAATGGCAAAGCAGGGAGCATGGCTGAAAACGAGGCACAGGTGTGCAAGTGTAGTCATTGTCTTCCAGCCAGTGAGCATCCAGTATGACTAGAAAATTGGCCAACCGAAGGCTGTGAACATGACAAGGCGTAGACGGAGTCTTCTAGAGACCATCGGTCAACTGTTTGTGTGGTTTCAGGGTACATAGAACAGCGACAACACAAAAAACACTCCCTAAGACAGTCGCCTGACTAAGATCAGTGTCGTGTATTTCTAGTGTAAACGCACCTCAGAGATTGTCGTGACATAGAATCTCAGAGAAACAAGCGTTTTCGGAGAGGCTTCGACGTTCGTACCGATTATTTATCGCGCCGTACGTATTGCACGTACTAGTGTTCAATTGTATCGCTTCGTCTGCTATCACTGTGCTCCGAGAAGAAGCGATGCTTCTGACCATTCTAGCATCGTCCCAACGGTTGCATCACTAAGCAGACCTATCGCAAACGAAGCAGCGGATCAAAAAAGCCACACGTGGATGAGGCTACGTCAGGCAAAACGTGTGCGTTCTCCTACCGCCAGGTGGCACGACTCGTACTATGAGGTGACGTGAGGGTACAGTATGAAGAGAAGCTAGATTTTAATTATTGATTTGTGGGTTTTAACGTCCCAAAACCACCATATGATTATGAGAGACGCCGTAGTGGAGGGCTCCGGAAATTTAGACCACCTGGGGTTCTTTAACGTGCAGCCAAATCTGAGCACACGGGCCTACATTTCCGCCTCCATCGGAAATGCAGCTGCCGCAGCCGGGATTAGAACCCGCGACCTGCGGGTCAGCAGCCGAGTACCTTAGCCACTAGACCAGCGGGGCGAAGCTAGATCTAGCGGGGCGAAGCTAGATTTTAAAAGCATGTTGCGAATATTTTTCAGGGTGTACTCACGCTTACCGGTACGCTCACTGCACTATCGGGAGCTTGGCCTATCATTTGACGAAAAAAAAACAATAACTGGAAAATTTTGCGCCAGTATACCGTTAATTTTTTAGAGCGATAATTAAATCCGGCATAGTTATTGCAAGTATTAGCTGCAATTTGACGTAACAAACAATTTTGCCTCTAGCGATAAATGTGACTTTTGCGTTTTATGGATATCTGTGCGTGTGCTTCCACACGTGTGTGAACGTGTGTATTGATGTGTACGCCTTTATGCGTGCATGTGTGCGTTAGATTGTGTTTATGTGCTGGAGTTTACGACTGTGCTGTGAACTTTCTTTCTTTATCGACGCAAAAAACAAAAAAAGCATAGCTCTCTTACCAGAACTACATAGGAGGTCCGAATGCTGCGCCTATATATGTACCGGGAGGTTGATGTACGGATTGGCAACGTGAGCAGTCCATTCAGATAGTGTTGTATTTAGCATTGGTTGTGTGTGCGTATGTGCATATATTAATCTCAGTATGTGTCATCAGCCCTGCTATTTTTGGCTATTTTTGTATAGTGTTTGGGGTACCTTATGCTACATGGAACCCAGTGTTCGTATGAAAAACTAAAACCACATAAAAGTATCAAAAATGGCATGACCGATGTTAAGACAGCCTGTTAATACAGAAAACACCCTTACATACGTTCCCGGTAAGCATTAGGTTGCAGCTACTAGGCACTTCACACGAAGAGTTTGAATGTCGTAAAACGGCCATTCGTTCTCCGCGCTTCTGTTTTTCGCTTCCAAATATATCAAAGCAAGAATCATATAGCAATTCATTCAGTGGCCAAAGTTTGATCACGGAAATGAGAGAGACCATAAAAACAGAACCAATGCCAAGCTCGACCAAAGGAACCAATTCGTCTTGCTGAAAATTGTCGTGCAGCCAATCAAATTTTACAGAAGTGACCAAAAATTATCACCACAATGTTTACAAAATATTAACTAAACATACTTCCTCCTATCGGCATGTGTGGTGTTTGACCCGCCATGATTGGACAATCACTTTTGCAAGGTGGGATGGCGGCCATTTTCTTAAAAACATAGTTTTGTTCGATATGTTTTTTTCCCTCATTTTCCTCTTACTATATCCAGGACCCGCTACAACAAAGAAGACGTCGCGCTATGTCCATATGTCCTCAAATTGCGTTCGTTATACTGGTGAAAACATTTGGATTTATTACGCAATTATCCTGCTTGCATATACTCTTCGTCCGTGTTCACTTGCACGTGGTAGTTAAGTCGCGCTCAACATGATTTCCAACACGCAGGGATGTAGTTAAAGTAACCCCAAGCCTGAACAATGCTTTGGACAATACTTAAATTGGTTCAGAACAGACTGAAAATTCAGGGAATTTATTTCCCAGCTTTTTTTTGTAGGTTCCACATCACAGTGTTGGTGCCATTTTGAGCGCAGACTGCTTGTGGCAAGTCCAATCGAGCGCGAATGTACGTTATAGTCTATAGATAGTTATAGTATACCGGCTTTACCGGGTTACCGGGTGTACCGTGATACCGGAATCGAAGTGCGCATGCGCAGGTACGTACGTCACCCGTACAGCTTCCCGTACGCGCGGTATTTTTCAGATTTCACGTTACCGCGGTAGCGTACGTGTACGTAGTGCACGTAAACATGGCGGCGCTCTTGGACGCCCACTTCGAAGTGATTTTGGCGTAGTTTTTGAAAGATTCACCTTGTTCGTCGTGAAAGACTGTTCAAAGTGGCTTCGCTTGCCTTCAGTTAGCTTCGTTGAACTAGTATTACGGATAAGTTGGAGTAGTTTTTGAGATAACTTCCCATTTCGAACGCACCCAGGCCTACAAGATCGATGTAAATAAATCGGCAACGTAGAAGTTTTCGCGTTTGGTGCGTGGTTCATATTTATTTACTTTTATTATCACTAAAATAAACTTCTAACAATGCTTCGCGCAGTGGCATAGGCAAACATTCTCGTTTTCTTTTCATTTTCAGTGTTTAACTTATTAACCATCTAATAAGTGGCGTCACCATCCCAGCAGGGGCACATAAAACACGTAAACGCTATCCCGCTAAACTATAAGACGCTGCCCACAAAGAACGTTTGCTCCACGGTAACGCCATTCCCTTAATCTACGCTATCACACTAACGCTAAAACTATAACTGTCTTATAATCGGATATAACTCGAGACGTCAGGGGAGGTCCCGCCCAGACGACCCAAGCGTGGCATCATTTTCTCCTCAAAGGCGGATGCAGAAAAGCCTGCACCAATGGGCACGTGCTCCAGACTGACGTCATGAGCCGGACGACCGTACCAGCGGGAACATTTCTTGAGCCGCTGAGGTGATCGGTTGCCGCACTTCGGTCGTCTTGACGGGGCCTCTCTTGACTTCTTGAGTCGATTTAAACGGCTCGCAAATAAGTTAGCGGGCAGCACTCTACCGTTTCGCTGTGATTCTTGTAGCGTGGCGCGTAAAAAGGCAGGTGGCGGTCGAATCCACCTCGCCTCTCCTCCATCGCGGCGTCCAACTCGAGTATGCGGCTGGTGAAATTCGGGAACTCTCTGCCGACGTGGGGCGTGAGGAACTCGGCAGCATCTACGGGCTGCAGGTGAAAAGGGTACAACGCCGCGGCCAGCGTAGTGCCGACGTCCATTTGCAGCATGGCGTTGCGTACGGTAACGTTCACGAACGACGGCATACCCCCGCTGATGGAGAGCAATGCAAATAGCGCAGTCTGCATAGAGACAATGGTGTACAAAAACAACAGTGACGAGATAATCGTTTCCAAAATGTTTCCTGTTTGTCCGTAAAATTACCTGTCGTTCAGTGGACTTCAGCTTATCGGAACAATAAATTTGTCAAGACGCGCTCATGGCCCAGTCATCGTGAGCATGGTTTAATCGTACATGATCCAAAGGCACTGGAGCCAGTCGTATGAAAATATACTTACGTAAAGAGCACACATTCCTGTAGGGACCTTCGCTCAAGCTAAAACACAGCTGCCAGCGCGAGAAATGACAGGTCAGACCAATAATGTCTCCCGAGGTTTGATATGGTGATCGCCATTAAGTAATAAAAGAACACTTTATTTCCGGCATCGTGATTGGAACTGATGCCCGCACGCTCCCATAACACGTCTCTACACTGCAAAGATGTTTTAGCCTTTTAAGGTGTTTTTGGTTCGTGTTCCAGCGTGTACTTCAAAGGTAATAAGGGAAACGCCCTTTAAAATGAGGTTTTCACTAACACCCTTGTCTGTGGTGTTTTTGTAGGGTCTCTGGGGAGTTTTGTTTTCCTTGTTTGGACACCAGCATGCTAAGGGGATATGTAGAACAAGATGGCGGCGCCTATGGAAGCGAAAGCTGTCCACTTAGAACCTTTCTAGCGGTCAGCCTGCTTTAATAAAATCACTCATTGACAGATATTGCTCGTATTTGATTTATAATGGAGTGATGAAGCTTCGCTAACTGCGTATCACCGAGAAAATAGCTCCGTTTTTGAGATTCACGGCCGATTTGTGTTAGCAGAAGACTTAACAAGGTTTGTTTACGAAGTAAATGGCGTCAAAAGAGGGAATTCTGGAGGTAACGTTGCTTTTTTAACTCGGTTTGGAGGCTTGAATGGAGCGCAGCGGAAGTGTTTCTGCTTCTTTGAAAGCCTTGAAAAGGCCTGCTTATACGCGGCCGAAAAAAAAAGTATTTCAGGCATGACATCCGAGTTTTGGAGACATTTATTGCTATTTTTCATTGCAGGGACATATTAGAAAACGTACATGCATGCATTCTCGCACAAACATGACATTTGCATAAAAGTACACACGATACGGGATTCGAATTCGTGACCACACGCACTGAAAGCAAACACGATAACCATTACGCCCCAGCGCCACCACTAGCTTGCCTGATTCATGACGGGGGTTTATATGTACAAAGCGGCTACTAACATGTCGGCGACATTTAAAACTTTTGTTCTCGTAGCAGCAGCATGTGCCAGCGCTTGTGCAAGGCCACTGCTTAAACTGAAGAGTGTAATGCAGGCCATGGTAAACACCTTTGGCTTTGAACTACTCGGCTCGTCGTTTCGTGCCGCTAGAAAAATGGTAAACGTGGCTCACTTGAGCACTTCTCCATACATCCACGGTGCTTCACTCGCCCGAAATTTGTGGATACCCGAACGACAAAAGTTATCCTCAGATGGCCGAACATAAGTGTATTCTATGGGCATATGCTGTAGAGCTATTTTCGGTATTACTGCCTCGATTTGCGCACGCATTCCATGGCAGCGGCATGTTCTGAGTTGTTTGAGACCACCTTGTTTCATTGCGGATTGATGTCTGGGACGGCCACCGCACGGAATCTTCAGAGAAGACGACGAAACGCTGGGCAACATCTCTATCATTTCAAGACTCTGACGCGACTGACTATCAGCATCCTCTGAGCGCTAGCGTGCCATCGTTTATTGTTCTCGTCTGCCACCGACGCGTTCACCAACGCCGCCATTTTCCATAGCATTAAAAAATGAAAGCTCCACAAAAAGATGCTCGTAAGCGTGCACAAGGTTCCCATTCAGTGGGAGAGGGGAGGGGCGAAGGTTTGTCGCAGCACCCACCCTCCCTACTAAGTCAATGTACGGAGTGGACTTCGCACTCCCTCCCTAGGCAATTGCGTGAGACGGTGCCCACCCCCCCTCCACCTGCTCTTGTGTGCTCGCCTATGCTGGTGCCAAAGTTACAATGACACTCTAACGCGCCTACACTAAGTGCCTTTACTGCACGCGTACTGTCGGGAGCCAAACTTAAGGGCAGAAGCGCCTTATGAGCAGCTGAACCATAATCTATATCCGCAAGTAGCACTTAACTGCAACTCGCATTTTAGCTCGCCACACAGTGGTTATCTAACTCAAACTCAATATTTAGTTGATTTAGCACACGTTGACTACCTAGAATCTTACCAATCAACCTTTTTGTTAAATATTAGACAAGTTCATTAGAAGCAACGCCTAAGGCATGCCCCAATGTCAAGCACAACAACCACAAATTAGTAGTTGACAAGTCTCGCGCTAAATAACGAAGTTGATTCACTAGCACTTCGCCCTTTGTAACTACCACATGTACTTGGCACTCCTGTTGCTCAGATGATGTAGCACGAAATAAAAACAAACGCAGCGTTAGAGTCTTCCTCGGCGAAACAGCAGTTTTTTATTAAACAATTGTTTTTTTTTGCTAGTATACCATATGCACACAAGAAGACTGGTTGGCTTCTTTGCCATTCAGAATTTCGTAGCCATAACACAGAAACCCCCAGGAGTGTAGCAAAGAGACAAAAAACTGGAAAATGCTACTCATCGTAGCACTGTGTCGTCACCTGCATATTATGTTAAACTTTATTTATGCAACACACCATTTCAATTATGCTGTAATTGATAGAGTACTCACTAATGTATGCATGAACAGAGCGAAAACTTTCTGCCTGTTTGCCTGTTATCTATTTATCTTCCACAATAATTCCGAAGAGTAAAACATCTGCTCTACTTGCTTGTTAATAAAAGCACTAGCCATAATATTGAGCCAGCAGCATTTCAGCAATTCCTATCGTATACCTCAAACGATTAAAGATGCAGTGTTTTAAATATTTTATTCGAACAATAACAGCATCAGTTGTCATGTGAGTGTAAGCATATGTACATTATCATATTTTCATACAGTATCTATACATAATACAAAACACTAGGAACATACACAGCAAGGCCCAAGCACCATATATTATTCACCGTAGTATAGCAAGACGAAACTAGAGCAAAAAATTTCATCATAACACAGACTAACAAGTGCACTTGACCGTGCTCAATCCAAAGAATATAATCACAATAAAAAAAATGGGATGTACAAAAAACTTGGTGTCAGTCTACACATGAAGGTTAGCAAATAATACAACAAGACTAGCATTACTTTTATATAATATGCAACCATCCAGGTAGGTATGTTCAATTTTATTGCATTAGCCTGACCTATGGCAGAAAAGCTTGTGTGATATGATTATAAGTTCAGTTATTTGCATAAAAGTCCAAAAAAGACCTGTTGAGATCGCTGTGCATTCGCTTACCAAAATTTTTAAAAGTGTTTATTCATACGGGCCAGAGTAGGCTAGTTTATTGTGCATGGTTGACACTCACGGCGCGCGAGAATTGAACACCAAAAGACACACTGAAGCGTCGCATATGCGTGCATAATAACAGCTGCCAAAAGTCGTGTGACCACATGGTAGCGCGAAGTTTCATGAAGCAAGTTAATAGACTCAGGGACAGTGATTACCCTGATGCCTTGATCACTGGCTTGGCCGAGAGGCTCTTAAAAACCATCGGCAACACGTATGAAACAAACGTAAGATTAAAGGAGAAGTGAAACGAGAGGCCTATTGTTATGCCCTACGTCCACAGCACTTCGCATGGACATAAAAAAATTGCAATTAGGCATGGCACACCCATGACCTTCCCAGCACCTCACAAATTAATTTCACTTTGTCATTAAGTGAACGGCAACAACCAAAAGAACAACCATACATGTTCTGTTAAGCATGCCAACAAGTTTGTACCAAGTGAAAAAAAAAGTTCTGTATGGTACTCCTTTGCCATGCGGAAATCGGTACGTTGGGCAAACTGGTAGGTGTCTCGATTCACGTTTACGCGAGCATGATTGCAACTGCAAGCACATTAGTCACACCGGTAACTTAGCTACCCATTGCGTGAAGTATTATTGTAGGCCAAATTTCGAAAACACCATTATTTTATCAAGATTCAAAGACACAAAGGAAAAAGAAATCATTGAAGCTTTCATGATTCGCAGGCTTGATAAAGACAGGTGTGTTAGCGCACCATCCATTCATTTGTCCAAAGATGAATATGCTGTTTTACGTGGATATTTTAGATAGTTGACAGGGCCAGATTTCATGTCGCACAGGTGGTTGCTTTATTGTGGTGGGCAGTGCTTCTCTCCCTTTCACCCTGTATATGTTTGTCATGTTTCCATCGAATAAGCAGTTGTTAGTTCGTGCTCGTGTGTGTCCTAACTGTGCTGCAGTGCGCTTTTTTCGTGTTGAATTCTAGAGTGTCGTGAGTTTCAATCATGGTCAGTCATGCCAACAAAATAACAAGATTGCATTCGTATATGGCTTCACATGCTTACTCACACACATGTCAAACATAACGCAATTTTCTGGAATTGCCCTTGCTTGGGAACTTGTCAGCATTATCACACATCTGTAGTACACCGATGATTTATTTGTACATAATTAGTACAGACATGTTACAATAGTTCCATGCCAAACAATGTCATCTACAGCCTAAGAAGTTCTTCATCTTTAATTCCTCACTTCATGGCTTATGCACAATTACCACAATAAAATTAATCCTGGTACCTGGGCTGCATATAACTCAAAATTAAGCAATCACAGGCCTGAAATTTAAAGCATCCTATATATAGCAGACCATGATTAGCATATTGTGTCCTAGAGCTTGGTATGCGATAAGGTTGAAAGTAATTTGACCACAATTGTATAAAGAGAATGAAGCAGTTGGGGCTTCAGTTCAAAGGTAAAAAAAAAGTGCGATAACAAACCAACATAGAAACAGAAATGAAGAAAACAGGGCAACGCAGTATTATAGGCTGAAGTTTACCGCATGTATGGTTATTTTAGTCACGTTCGTACTAATTCTGCGATTGCATGATACTGTCATCTTGTAATTTTTTTCTACTACATTTGTGTATCTTTTTTTGTTCGGCATCACACTTTCCTTTCTAGTAGCGCATTGTCCTGTGCGTTTGATTCTCATTTCACTAAGATATGGGCCTGTTTTCTACTCTTTCGTTACCATTATTTCTCATCAACTCCCCCAACTGTCTATCTTAGGAATAACCTTGCTGCATAAAGCTGGTTCCACCTAGTGTCGCTTCTAACAATACGAACTTTTCAAATGGGCACGCTATTGGATAGGTTTCATGCAGTACCATGCATAACACTCTGTGTTTATAACAAAAGGCAGTGAGAGTATTATCCCAAATGTTGTAGGATGTATGAAATGTTCGAGTTAGTCTACAGTGAGGCACAGGGCAGTGTTCTTCCAACAATACACTGTCTTGTACACAATGAGGTGGGTGAGCAACTCCTCCTGCTTTCCCATAAATGTTTCCTGAAAATGATACAAAAAGTCCATTAATCGTTGTGTATGGATAAAAACGAATGTCTTACCACTGACTCACACTTGACAGTACCATTGCAGACTTTCTAACAAAACATGAAACAAGTGCGAAATTGAGATGATCTTAAGTAGTTCCTTGTAAACTTTTTCACTTACAGTTAAGAGGGTGAAGAATACATGATGGTGAAGAAATCAAACGCAGCATCAGAAGTGAACTCCTGTCTTGTGCACCACGATTCCAACAGTTTTTGATCTCAGTGTAGTTAGCATTGTAGTATAAAGGGATGCAAATGTGAGTAAGATTCATGTTGCTAGCAAACCCAATCTCGATGAAGAAAACATGCTTGAGGCCCTTGTCCTTAGATTTATGTGCACATTATTGAGCTTAAGGTGGTCAAAATTTCTGTACCTCCGCACTACAGTGGCACTGATAATCATATGATGGTTTTTAGACGGTAAACAGCAACAATTACACCCCTTTGCAATGAAACACGTGGAACACCAGCTTATTGAACAATCCCAGCTATTCTGTTTATGTCTCTCATTGGGTGACTTGTTATTGATTCATGACAAAAGTAAACAGCATACTTGTAACGATGACAAAAAAAAAAGAGCAGACACAATAACAGCAGTTTCTACCTTGCCAGCGATTGTCTCAATAGCCAGAATACTCTGTATTGATCCCAAGCACTATGACAACAAAAATTGAAACAAAATAACCAAAAAGAAGGATCAAGATGACATAATAACAAGGTTGAACAGATTCAACTCAACGATATCAATGAAATTGAATTAGTCATGTACAAGTGACACATCTCCTAAATGCTATAAATATTCACGTGTAATCATGGCAACTTCAAGTGCTGATATGTGACTAAAAAAACAGACAATACCATAGAATGCACGTGCTTCCTCAAAAACACAGTGTCACTAACCACATGTTTGTGACATCATATGGTCATGATTATGTCTTTTTGACATAATCTATCTTTCAAGCTAAATCAATACGATCCTATGATGCTACTGTACCTTCATATGCAATGTAATTTTTTTCTCTACGATGCAGTCCGTGAACAATGCAAAATGTTTATCGTAAAGTCTTCTTACTAGTTCATATTCTGGGCATAAGAAAAGACTAAATAGAAAACAAATTTGGCCTTGATGCACAATTTATCACATGGCAGCACGATAACGACAGTTGTTTGTTTGTTTTTGCTTAAGTGTATACTCCCTGAAAGCACTGTTTCATTCATACTTTATCGTAACCAATGAAATTATGTCGCAAAAACTTGGCTTTCTTAAGGTGCACTCGCTTGAATTGGCTGGCTGCGTAAAGATTGTGGGATATTCACAGGAGTTTCAAAACACGCACCACCCATCGTTATGTGAGCTTACTGTCCTAATTTTTTTTTTTGCTTTTACTGCACTTTTCACGCAATGCGAAGTGCAAAACGCCTCCTACTGCGGCTCAAGCGACGATAAATATTCGCCAACAGGGGAAACATAAGTATTATCTACAATTTGTGTTCATGATTGTACCGGAAACGCGGCGCACCCATAAGCGGCTTCGTTGTACAGAGTGGCATATTGGCATGCTCGCTTTAGTCACATGGCCATTGCCACACCTTCGCACTCGTATTGCGGCGTTTTGCACTGTTGTCCAGCCACCCGTTTCACGTCCAGCGACGAGAACACAGGACCTCTGCCGCACAAAACACGCGCAGAACACCGCGACACATAGCCATGCAGCCTGGTAGGTGTTCTGTGGTGCAGCTGGCCCCCGGAAACTCTTAAGTTCAAGTGATCACCTGTAAGGGGCGAAAAAATCAACCGCGGCGCATTTCTGCTTCGAACACCCAGATTGGATCTATTAACCTCTCTCGCCACTCGCGCCATTGCACTTTCCTTTAGGGGCACCCTCGTCGGGGCCGCGTTTCAATTCCAAAGTGATCGACTACTACGTATTTGCGTACGGCTACACATAAAAAACAACTTGTTCTTATAGAAAGTAGTTTTTCTTAAACAAGTGCTGCATCACCAATTTTTTGTAATAGTTTTTCCTCCAGCTGAATCGAAGTCAGCAGCAGCCTATAGACGTCAATATTTTCATTTCAAAATATACGGTGGTAACGGTTGCGACTGCACGTAACGGCTCGTGGTACGTTCAGATGACTGTTTCGTTTCGCTGCAAACATTTCGAGTCTCTTCCTATCGACACTCTTTCTCGTTCTGTTTATTTTGACTCGTTCAAATGCTTTCGTGAAGGGAAGTTAAGTGACTTCCTGGGAACAAACTGACTGTTGAAGTTTTCAACACCCGTTGCAAGCCCGGGCCGGTGAGTAGAAATCACTTCAGTTTCTTAAGGAGGGTTGCTTGCTGCGCTACTTGGTTCAATTCAACATATGTAGTTTTTTTTTTTTTGCTAATGACTGCGTAGGCTTCACACGGCGGCAGCGCATTGCAATATTAAGTTTTAAAATTTTTCAATGTCTCAATCTGACACCGTGACAACGTGCGTTACTTGCGGCGGGACCCCACATGAAATCGAGTCGCTGAATCACTAGTTAATTCTGAAATTCTATCGCCAGGTGACACCAACCAGGTCGTTGCGATGAAAGAAGGCAAATATATATATATCACTGTATCAGATAGATAGATAGATAGATAGACAGATAGATAGATAGATAGATAGATAGATAGATAGATAGATAGATAGATAGATAGATAGATAGATAGATAGATAGATAGATAGATAGATAGATAGATAGATAGATAGATAGATAGATAGATAGATAGACGGACGGACGGACGGATGGACGGATGGAAGGATGGATGGATGGATGGATGGATGCTCTCAAAGTCGCCGAAGTTCGCTAAGAAATGTTTCGCATTGAAAAGAACAGGAAATATAGTAGCAGCGGTATCATTCATTTTGAAGTGCGAAGCATTTCTTAGCGAACTCCGGTGACTTTGAGCGTATCTATCTATCTATCTATCTATCTATCTATCTATCTATCTATCTATCTATCTATCTATCTATCTATCTATCTATCTATCTATCTATCTATCTATCTATCTATCTATCTATCTATCTATCTATCTATCTATCTATCTATCTATCTATCTATCTATCTAGCCGCCTATAACTTTTAGCTCTCCTGGCCGTTTCGATAATGGTATTGGTACCAAACTTCGTATGGCATACCATGGCTGTATGAAAAACATAGTTGACTAGTCAAGACGTTAAAATTATGATATGTATGCGAAGATTGTCATGATTTATATTTCATCGTCCCGCAGCTCTTGCGGTGGTTTCGTTCCCATGACATGTTGCAAAACTGGTTGGTACGACATGATTGCATGGCAAACACAAGCCACAGACCTTAACATGAAAATCAAGACATGCGTGTCATGTAACAACATGACTATATGCCACGCTTATGATGCGCTGGCGGCCGTTTAGCTAGCTTCACTTATACCAAATTTGGCATTACGGGGCGTGAATAAACGACGAAAGTATGATACTGATGCAAATGTGATAAGGTACGTTCCATGTAACAACATTACTACATGCTAGGCTCATGATGCTCTCGCGGCCGTTTCGCTAGCTTTATATGTGCCAAAATCGGCATTGCGTGATACCAATGGATGACGAAATATATGACTGGTGCAAACATGACAATCTTGACACGCGTGTCATGTAAGAGCGTGACAATATACCACACTCATAGTGTGCTCGCGGCCGTTTTGCTAGCTCAACATATACTAAATTTGGTATCACGTGACATGAATAGAAAAGACGAACGTAAACGAGACTTCCAAACATCATAATCGTGACACAAAAGTGATTGATTGATTGATATGTGGGGTTTAACGTCGCAAAACCACCATTTGATTATGAGAGGCGCCGTAGTGGAGGGCTCCGGAAATTTTGACCATCTGGGGTTCTTTAACGTGCACCCAAATCTGAGCACACGGGCCTACAACATTTCCGCCTCCATCGGAAATGCAGCCGCCCCAGCCGAGATTCGAACCCGCGACCTGCGGGTCAGCAGCCGAGTACCTTAGCCACTAGACCACCGCGGCGGGGCGACACGAAAGTGACGTACGGCATCATTTACCTCCACCTCGTAACATTGTGCTGAATTTAATGTGACATATCAACATTTCTCATTCGTGCTTCGCATATCATCGATTACCGCTGTGCGTGGGATCTGCCATTTTTTTTATGGTGCCATATATACATCCTGTCTGCGGTATGTATGCTCACCATGGCAGCAAAGCACGGGTGGTGTCGCACTCCTATACGCTTGTTGAACGTGCACTGAGCCGCTGGTGCCGCGCTGTGGAGTTAACGAAGGGAATTGGCGTGCTCCGCACCGCAGAATGATGCCGAGTCCAGTTGTTAGCGGTGCTTTGCAGTATCGCCTATAATCGCTCTGTCGTGAATTTTGCCAAATAACTATAACAACTCCGCACCTGAAACAAGGTTTTTAATTTTTCCAACGTGATTATACTTTGAAATCGGTGGGAATACCGGATTGTTGTATGCCGCGTGAAGAATGATCAACGCGGGCACATTTAAGGACTGCGTATGCTGTAGCTAAGTCACTGTGACTTTCCCCTCCACGCTAGTTACATCAGTTCTGTTTTTTTAATTTGCACTTCGGAAGACATGAATCGGACCGTCAGCAAAGTTATCAAAAGTCTGCAGTTCGCAAGCTCTTGATGGAAAGTGATTAACAGATGCAGCGATTCTCCTTCGTATACGCTGATGCTGTTTTTCCACCGTATCGCAGTTCGTAAGCAATAACAGTGAGAAAGAAGTTGCACTTGCCAGGCAAAATTTCTTGTGGACCTTGATAAACAAAATTTATTCCCGCTGTACTGCCGTTGTCTTTAACAGTGTGCGTGCAAGCGAAGCCGCGCCACGCCGTTCTACTACACTACATGACAGCTGAGATATCACGCGCAAATCTGGCGCGTTTCAAAGTGACTCAATAACACATGCAACCCAAGCAACATCTAAAAAGAGAGCCGAACTTGTGCACAGAAGACGTCATGGAAACATCCACGTAGTAATGCACGTGTTCTACTTGCGCGCATCGCAACGGGTTGCGCAACACTGTTCAGACATAAATGCCATCATTTTTTCAAAGAATAATATTTGCGAACGTTGATGATGATGACCTACGGCGCGAGCTTGACGCTAAGCTACCACACGAGCCACCTTTTCAAAACTCCGTCGTGCGTCTGTGCATACATCACATGAAAAACTTGTGAGATTCCGTAAGTATGAAAGATTGCTCTGCGTTTGATGCCCTCTAAGAATCAAGCATTGTTAACATTTTAAAAGCCTCCCCGTTCTAGTAAACCTGTGATCGCCGCCCACATGCACTTGCATGCAATTAGGGCATAGCTAACAGAGAAACGACAATTCGTAGCATGCCAGTTGAAGCTGATGCGACGTCACCACTCATGGCTGCACTGTCGATGTATTCATGCAGTGGACTGCTGTGCCAGCTGTATGTGCCGCTCGTTTACCATACATGCTTGGCTGTTGTATTGTTCACCCTCTACACTCACTTTGCTTCGTTAATCGAACCTAAATTGGCCTTCCTCACACACACTATTCCTTCCCACGGCTATGCTAGGTGGTGTTGACCCATATTCGGAGGGCTACAGTTACGTATACAGCTCCATCAATTGAGTGAACTGAAGGTAGTGGAGAATATCTGTGACGCATACTCGCTTTCCTATGCTGCAAATACTGGGAAGGGAGATTCAAGCGCGGCTTTCACAGCTGTGCAGCATACGCGGAGGGCCATCAGTTTTGAAGCAATTTCACCAGTACAGCTTATCTGTCCAGGTCTATCACACCTGAGAAGTGCTGGCCATGGTAATTTAGTGATTGCGGTACTCGACTGCTGACGCGCTTTGGTTGCTGGATGGAATACAGGCCATGCCGGCTGAATTTTGGCGTATATTTAGGTAACGTTAAACGACCTCATGAAGTCGCAACTTCCAGTATCTTCATTTAGGGCGCCTTTCATTGTCACATCGTGGATTTGGGACATTAAACTGAAACAATCATAGATAACCTAACATATTTGAAGGTATTCCTCTTTTTTTTTCATCTCACATATAAGTCGTCATGAACTAACACCCAGTTAGGTCTTTTGAAGCGTTTACTTTTCCTTATTTATTCGTTATTTTCATGCACGCGCAGCGTCCAGAGTGCAGCTGGCCACCGTTATTGTCGTGACCAGCCTACCCTAATTAGAGGGCAGTATTGGTAGTTCACAATCAATCGTAACGCATCGCTCTATTTTTTCCCCACAAGATTCAATAACGAACATTAAAAAAATAAAACGTGCAGGGGTTAACTAGACTTTTAAAAACGCACTAAAATACATTATTATGCCGCGAACAAGGTAGCATTTCGAACTCTCCAACCAGTTGTCATGTCCACCTTGCCAATACGTTATCTCGGCGCGTTTGGTTGATGCAAACAGCGGCAAGCCACGACGCAATCCCGTAAGTGCATTGAAGAGGCGGTTAATTGGGAGGCCACGTTAAACCAAACCAAAAATGTTGATTGCATCTACAGACACTGTTAATGAAAAGCCCCCGACATTCGCATGGCTAAGTGCGAATCTTGCATGGCGGCTGCGTTCGCAGCACTGAAATGCATTATGTTCGTCTGAGTCGTGTCGACAGCGCAGAAGTTCCGTCGAATAAAAAAATGACGTTACTGACGAAGGGCCGCAAACACAGAATGATTGTGTTATATTGTTTCATCTAACTAATAGGAGCGGAGATGCAAACCAGCTAACTGGACAGGTCCAGAATAGCTACCCTGACGTGGAGGAAAACAAATTCTTGAACACGGGGTGACACGTACTGGTATCACTGCAACACTTGCGACGAGTGGTCTCTTTAGGTCGAAACTTTTAAAGGTCAAGGTAATACATCCGATGTAGGTGAAAATCCTTCCGCACCATCACTCATCATCGCGCTCACTGACGGATACAGAACGAGGAGGCACCAGGCCGAGTTGGCCCGCCATGCGAGTCGAGCACGGGCAACGAAAGGACCGTGTTTCTTCCGGAGTTACCACAGCTAGCTTTGCATGTTACTTTTGGCACTGCCGAATTTGGACAATCTTGCAAGATCTGTGGTGGCGAGTGGATCGTCTACTATGTCAGCGCCAAGGGAAGTTTTATAAGCCAAGAACGCCAGGTTAAGCCCTTGAGATCGACCAGCTTCGCTTTTTTTTTAAATTTACGCAGCTATAGTGTAAACTTGTCCGCCTTGTCAAGCAAGATGCTACCTCGATGAAGGCAAAACCACTCATCAAAACAATGGTGGCACGCCATGTTCGATCAGCCTGTAGTTTCAAAGTCCATAATGGTTCAGCTCATGTCATGCATAGAAGAGCATTTCATTTTACACTACTTTATATAAAAGTAGAGCACTCTGAAACTCGGTTCCGAAAACACAGCGTGTTTTCTTCATGCATCTTCGCCATTGTACCAACTATTCTTTTTCCTCAGCATACTACCAGTTAGTGTCCCAAGTGTGTCGTGCCAGAAAAAGAAAAGAAAAGTGTGCCACAGATGCACCCTCCCCCCCCCCCCTCCCGGCAGACAAGTGGCCGTAGCACTTGAAAAAAAAATCAGGCGGAACTTGTCAGAATTTGGGCCGGCATGATCTTTTCAATGCTGACTGCTGACTGTGTCTTCATGCCCAATACGCAGGATTGTGAAATGATGTTCAGAACGCTTCATGACTGGGAAAGACCCGTCATAGCGAAGCTGAAGAGCACAGTGCGAATCATCTACACGAACAGAAACGTGTGAAGATGTCGGTAGGTTTGCTGGCAAAAAAGATTGCCCGCAGCTTCCCTCGGGGGAACACTGAGGAGGATGCGGAGCATATAATTGGTTAATGGGGTGTTAAAGTGCGACTTACTTGGGTCGATGGCTAAATTGGTTAACGTGGTTGTGAAATGGGGTGTTAAATTGCGACTTACTTGGGTCGATGGCTAAATTGGTTAACGTAGTTGTAGGAGGGGGTGTTAAATGAGTGAACACGTACACACGTATGCGAAAGGGCGGCGCTGGTCGAAGGGACGTCGATCATTGTGTTTGTGGATTCGTTGGAATTCATTTCACCGCGACCTTGGACGTCGACGCGCCGTACAAACCAACCGACGAGCGGCAACTGAGCGAGCGAGCGCCGACCTTGAGTATATATACAGCGCGACGGCGCATGCACTGTCAGCTGTTGAATGTTCTCGAAGCGCGACGGCGCGTCCACTGCGCGTCCACTGGAGAATCATGCACGTCCACTGGAGAATCAGGAGAATTGTAGAATGTTCTCGAAGGGGAGAAGCGCGCGCGGCACAGATGGTGGGTGACGGTGCATGCGCGCGTCAGCTGTCGAATGTTCGAGAAGGGGAAGAAGCGCAACGGCGCATGCGCGCGCGTCAGCTGCCGATGTTCTCGAAGCGCGACGGCGCATGCGCGCGCGTCAGCTGCCGATGTTCTCGAAGCGTGACGGCGCATGCGCGCTACATTATACAGCTAGCGAATGTTCGTGAAGAGGAGAAGCGCACGCGGTGTGTAGAGGAGGAAGGGTGCACAGATGGTGGAGGAGTGAAGCGCGCGCGGTGTGTAGAGGAGGAAGGGATGCACAGATGGTGGAAGAAGGAGGAGGAAGCTTGCGGACGGCGCCGCACTACAAGCCTCAAGTATTAGATGCTCCGCATCTAAAAACATCGTTGTTACGGTGCACTGAAGGTGGTGATGGACGCAAGTTTTCTATGAAGACCCGCAGACGCAGGATGAAAGATGAATACGAAACACTCCGCGTAGTAACGCAGCTGACTATGTCAGCAGCCTAACGGACTATGCAAACCATAAACCTTCTCGGCTACAGAGCAGGCACGTTCTGGCCGAAGTGTTGAACGAAGACCGAGAAGCGAGATGGAGAGGTGGGATACCCATTCTTCGGCGTGAGGCTGCGAAGCGTGTGCTGCCTTTAGATGATGATGATGGAGTCTCTCTACAATGCCATTTCGTACTCTATGATACGTAATTGTGCGAATACGAAGACAACTCAGTAGATTTATTGCAGGTGAAAAGCACTGACACAAATTGTCTCTCCCAATCAGCAGTCACCGTTGATGGTACTGTGATATGGCTAACCCAGGTAGCAAAAAAGATACGATCAACTGTTTCTGCCGTAATGTCAGACATTGGAGCTGCTTCAGGCCACCTAGTGTAGCTGTCAATTTACGTTTGCAAATAAGTATATCCCCGGCATGGAGGTGAAGCACCGGCAATGTCCAATTGAATAGTGTAAAAACCTGCATCAGAGAGAATTTCCCCTAGGGAGGCTTGGTGGGCTGTTGTATACTTGTTACGCTGATATGCTGTGCTAATGTGAACCCAGTCGCGAATGCAAGCGCATATGTGCGGCCAGACATAACGTTCAGTGCTGCAGGTGTTCGTAGCTCTTACGCCTGAATGGCAGACTGAATGGAGGGTGTCAAAAACAGCATGACATTGATACGAGTGATTGATATGTGGGGTTTAACGTCCCAAAACCACCATATGATTAAGATTGATACGAGTGCAGTTGTGTGACAGATTGCACCGGAGAGTGTACGTCTGTGGTGAATTCGGCAATGAAAGCAGGGCGTCGAAGTTCTCTAGGAGTGTTCGTGGCACAGCAGGAAGGTAAATCCAAAGCAAGTGGCTTGTGGTTGGTAAGGATCACAATTTTTGTACCTTCAAGCAAGTTACCTGAAATGATTCAAGGCAAGGTACACGCTTAGAGGAGCTCAGGCCCGAAGATACTGTATCGACGTTCAATGTCGTGTAACATGCGGAAAAAGAAGAAAATCGGAACCATGCACCATTGATTCATTGATGAAGGGCGGCTTCAATTGCTTCTGAAGAAGCGTGCATCATGAAGATATTTGGAGCAGTTGGTGAAGAGTGATCGAGAAGTGTGACCTGGGTGAGCTTGGTCTTAACAGCGGCAAAAACTTCATCCACAATCGTGTCCCAGGGAAATGCGGCTGACTCGGCTTTCGAAGTGTGCTTTTAGAGATTGCAGCAGCGTAGAGCATGGAGAGATGAAACATTGATAAAGATGGACGAGTCCGACAAAATGTCGTAGACTGCGTATGGACATAAAATGCGGGTAGTAGATGATAGCTTGAACCTTTTTAGGTAGAGGAGTGGTGCAATTTTTAGTTATCTGATGTCCGAAGAATGCTATTTGCGAAACTCCAAACTGACATTTTCTACGTTGATTACAAGGTCGAAATCAAACAGTCGAGTGAAGAGATCACCTAGATGTGCCTTGTGCGTTTAAACGTCCTTGCTGACAACAAGAAGATCGTCTATATAGGCGAAACAAAATGCAAGCTTCTTTTGACTTAGTCAATAAAACGCTGACATGTCCGAGCTGTTTTCTCAAACCGAAAGGCATTTGTAAATACTCATAGAGCCGAATTGGATTTATTTCGTAGTTTTTGGAGTGTTAAAAGGTTCAACGAATATATTGGGATAAACTTTCACGAGATCAATCTACGAGTGTACTGCTGTGCCAGTTCAAAGGGTAGTGCAGTCCTCAGTATTCGGTAACGGGTGTCGGAGGGAATCTGATTCAAAAATCAGAGAGGTGTGGACGCGTCTATTGCTGCCGCAGGAACGTCCATTATGCCATCCGCTCTTTCTTTCAGCTCGGACGGAGTCTTATTTCGAGCTGGGAAAAGAGCCATTTGCAAGGTACGTGGAAGACGCAGTAGAAACAACTCACGTAGTATGGATGTTTCCAACCGGGCCAGCTGGTCTCCAAGCAGGTGTTGCAGGTGAAGTAGAAGCTGTGTCGGACGGTGGTCCCCGAGCTCTTCGTTGCACAGAGGTTGTTTAATGCGCTGATGCGTAGGCGGAACGAATCGGTGAAGAGGAGCTTGTTTAACGGTCGTATATGAAGTTTCGACACGTGGGCGACACTCACGAGGATGTCGCGTATTTCGACCATTCTCTGTGGCGGCAACGCTTCAACGAGTAGCTAATGGTTGCGCACTTCTGACATGATGCGATTAATGCGGAACTTATTTTCAAATTAAACAAACCATAAGGAGAGACCTGCATGTTACAGCTGCGGTGGCGTTACGACAGTAGTACCTCCTACAACATCCGAAGAGGGTACATGGCCGGGTGCAGTGACAGTGTTACAAGGGCTGATGCCATCGAAATTCTCATGCTGCTCCGTGGAAGTTCACGTTCGTAGTCCGGGGTCACAAGTAATTGTAGCAATCTGAGACGCGGTTCCGAAAACACAGAGCGGTTTAATCATGCATCTCCGCAATCGTTCGAACTCTTCTTTCTGCTCAGCAGAGTATCCACTACCACTTCAGTCCCAAGTGTGCCGCGCCATAACAATAAGTAAAATATGGCACAAGGGTGTTTTTATCACAATTATTTAATAACGCTTGGGATTTAACATCCAAATTCTCTATATGATTGTGAGATACGCTGTAGTGGAGGGATTCCGAAATTTAGACACCGCTGGTTAAGCACACCGGCCTCAAGCCATCATGCCGAGTTGTATAGTAATAGCGATACTACTGTTACTACTACTACTACTACTACTACTACTACTACTACTACCACTACTAATATTATTAATAATAATACTTTTAACATGTTATTATTATTATTATTATTATTATTATTATTATTATTATTATTATTATTATTATTATTATTATTATTATTATTATTATTATTATTATTATTATTATTATTATTATTATTATTATTATTATTATTATTATTATTATTATTATTAATGATAATAATTCAGCATTTTTGCTCGTCAAAAAGGATAATCTGTCAGGAAGCGGTTCGCAGTTAGCTATCAATCAGTGATCCCACGAAAGCTCCCCATCGCCAGGGGAGCCAAGATTGCGCAGAAACAAACGAACCACATTTGCGAAGTCATTCACGTGACGCCAGAAGTAGTCCTTGAGCTTCAGCTCCCTCAAGGTGTCACTGTAGTAAGTCTGCGGCATCGGGGAGTTCAGGAATCGCACGCAGCTGCCGTAGTAGTTGGCGATGCTACGGCCCGATCCGCGAAGAGTGTCGCTGTCCCCTCGCTCCAGGAGCCGGAAGAGGCTGTTGGTGTAGTTGCGGTACAGCTCGTCGATGTAGTTCACCGCGGCGCCCTCGGGGTCCAGGGCCGTCCATCGACCGCACGTGTATTCGTAGAAGTCCGTGCACGGATCCGCAGACTACGATCGCGACATGTGTTGTATTAGATGTCATGATCTTTTTGCATAATTTGCGTTAGGTTCTGCACAAACATGCCAACCAGATATACATATATGCGGCAGACTTGTTCAAACTCTCATAATTCGCGCTCTCGGTTATTTCAAACGAAATTAAATTTATTGTTTTTGCTATTGTTTTATTGTATTTAAAAGCCGCCTAACTCAAACTGCCTCGTTCGAATATTTCAAAATTTTTGCGCGTTCATAGAGGAAAATATATTCTACTTGTCAACTGTTTGAAAATATGCCTGAATATATATTCATAACACTCCCAAAATGGAAAATGAGTGCCTCAATCACAAGACGACATGGTGGGTGTGAAAGTGCCCGATGACATCGTAGCAGAGTCTCGGCCAGCACAATACAGCAGCAAGAGCAAAGAATAGCACATGCACCTAATGATTGTGACAACTTCGCTTGCTGTTTGCAACATTGCTCAGCTACAAAATTTTATGTCAGCAACAGAAAACTGTAGTAATGAACTAGTCACAGCCATAGGCATGCCCTGTATTCTCCTCCAGTAGGTGGGAGGGTAAAGGATGGTGGGAGAGGCGAGAGTTTTTCACAGTGACCCTCGCGCAAATATGTCAAAATACTGAGCTCAATTGGCCAGTCCCCTCTCGTGCATAACGTTTGCACTGTTAAGCACTCTTCATCGTGTTATACCAACACGCACAATCCTACTGTCTCTCAAGTATCATGTCTAGTACAACGGGCCCTTTCCCGACTTCTTCGTCATGATATAGCATCAAGAAAACTCCATTAGGCGTCCCAATATTTGGTGAACTGAGGCGTGGTAATGGCGGCATACAGCGACGTCATCGCTCGATAATATTTTTGGTCTCTCTCGTCAATCCAAGCAGTCAACTTTCGTGTTTGCTGGTGCGTGTCTAAGGCTTTCGCCTTAACAAGTTTGTAGGTTATTCGAAGTAAAATTCGCAGCTCGCTTTCTCAGCATCCGGTCTGGCGTATAACTACACGCTGATAGGAAATTTGAGTGCTGCCGCGACCAAAGAGACCATCTTCTGACTATGGTTTAAACAACACTAAACTGATGCGAAGCTCAACACATGCATATGCATTGAGCTTTTTTACTTCACCGCTATCTTTTGTTCCCCACACTTCATCCCTGTGTCGACCTGTTGAGGTGTTACCGTAAACAATAGAATGTTGCGTGTCGGCACTCTTCGTTTTCATAACTACATAAAGAGCCTCTGCTGATTATCCCTACATCCACACAGTGGACATGATAGCTAATGAGTATGCATGAAAGTCGAGGTACCCATTTCCTAGAGGAAGCACCCACCCTCATTCGAATTCTCCTCTTCCTGAATTCTATCTTCACGCTCCATTCGCCCGACGAAAGATGGGTCAACGTACAATCTGCGCTTGCCCTCGCACACCGATGTAATGTTATCGTGCCTGCACTTCGCGTGATGGAGATGTTCTACTCGTTTCATTGGCTTAAGCCGCATTCCTCGGCAGCATTCGAGTGATTTTACTAACACGCAGAACATCAGACACTTGGGACGATGACAGTGACTTGAACTTCATACAGAACATGACGGAGACGGCAAAGCCCACGAATAGTGTTTACTGAATTGCTTCTTCGATGGAAACCCTTTTTCGCCTTCAGAAAACACGGGGCCTTACTGGTCGTTCCTGGCATTACAGCCTAACGACAGTATAGGCGACTGCATGGCCATCGCCACAATCAGTGGTTGACTATTCGTGTGGCAGCTTGGGCTAGTTGTCCTTATTGTCGTGTCCTTATTGTCGCATTACAGCGACAATAAGAACATGAAGGACACGAGCGCTATGAGCGCTCGTGTCCTGTTCCTTCATGTTCGTTCGTGTCCTGTCCTTCGTGTTCTTCTCTGCGTGTCGTCGTTCTGTTCTCGCGCTGTAACTATTCACTATTCGTACCTCGTGCATCGAACTTTCGATTCTGGATAAGGCCTTGACGCAGTCCACCGAAGCGCAGTAGCTCTGTATGCTTGCCTTGTGGCGTGCTCGTGGACCAAAGATGGCGCGACGGTTCCAGAAGACCAGCGCAGCGAACAGGCCGATACACACGAAAACGACGACGGCAATGCCCCCATGTACTTTCCTGGAGCGTGCGAGTTCGGCGTTGGAAGGACCTGGATGGACGTTCGCGGTAAATAACACGTATAAAGTGGTCGACCCACATATGTGCAACAACGGAGCGTCATGCCCGGAACTGCACGAATCAGGTGTGATTGCAGATATGCCAACGGAGCATTTATAGCGCCAGCAACGCACTTCTATTGTACTCCTGATATCTTTGAGTATTACCCCGAAGGAAAGATCACTATGGCTGTCGACAGAGCTTTTAACAGTGAAGAGCAAAAGCAAGAAACAATAAAAGTGATGACGATAATAATAATAATAAACAAAGATTATATGTCTCGGTATGATATGACACATCAAACAGAGGATGAATTCGCAGTATTGAAAGCGAGGTGTTAGGCGATTGCACTCTCGATTTTTTTTCTTGGATTATGAAAACAACAACCCTTCTGCATGGCGAAAACAGTTGTCGCGCCCTCGCTGAACAACGTGGACGAAAACTGAAAGGCAGCAAGTTATATTGGCGCAGAGCATCATCAAGTGTGGCTGATTTCGAACGATAATGTCGTTTGTGCTTTTCTGAGCGTAATTCTCCACCGTTTTCAACATGGGTTCTGACCACCTGTATACAAAACACATATGTACATATTGCCTCATTCTGCCGAAGAATTCGTTTAAAATATGAAATTCAATCGGTGTATGACACCATTAGAAGAATGAGTCTGTTCAGTTCACCTTCGATTGTTCTGAAACAATGACAACTGTCGGCCGCATGCATTTGCCGTATCAGCAGTACGTGACCCGAGTATAATGTATTTAGTTTATTTGTTCGAATTTAATCCCGACTTATTTACGATGTGGTCGGCTGTGGGGAAAATAAATTCCGGAAAATATACGCAAACACCTGGTCTGCTGTGTTCTCCATCTATATTGTGCAGATTATGGAGCATGTCTCGATGACCATTTATAAAAAAAATGGGACCACGCAATCGCTATACGCAAATATTTTTTCTTCTATTCTGAATTCTGAAAACGCTACTACCACACTTAGCAGAACGCATTAAGCGCTCCAAAAGTGCCTAAACATCCTGTGGGAAATCATTCTATAAAGGTCATTTTATTATGCAAAAGGTAAGAAAAATTGTTATATGAAGGCTTCATTAGCATCAATTGAAAACTGAAACACCAATTACTTCTGCAAGAAAGAATCACACAGTTTCTGAGATGCCTATTCGTTCAATTATTACTAACACTAGCTAATTCATGAAGTAGTTGGATAATGCCGGTCATCTGTAGTAATAAAAATGTATAAAAGTGAACCTGAATTATGCACATAATCCATTACGTCTTTGTTCGTTTTAGTTTAATACCCTGTATACTATGACACTACTTCTTACTGAAAATAAGCGGTATCTTTCTTTTTTATCTTTCTTCCCTCTTTGCGAGGAAAGCTGAAGAGTTGTTATCTGCCTGTTCAAGCTTCCATAAAAATGTGTATACAATATTTCCACACGTGCTGAGTTTCGCAGCTACATAAACAGCCAGTTCAGAATAAACTTCTTTTGTTTTATTTATATCAAGTTATCGCATCATTTTTGTACATATTGTTTCAAAATGGTGATCATCGTTATCATGTTATACATTAATACGTATGTTTACTCGTGTGTTACAACCATCTTTCAATATTGTTGCCACCTAAGTTCTTGATTTACTGAGGTTTTTAGGGAGCTTTTTACAACTGTGTTAAGTATCTGCAAGTGTAAAACACTTGCAGCTGAAAAAAAAGACAGGAATGAGTTTCACACTTCTCACCTCGAGGGTTGCCAGCGTTGTCAGGGCTCAACTCATCGGACGATGGACTCAAGAAGTCGTGAAGCCTGTCGCGGCCCGAAGGCGAACTAGGTGAAGACCTCGAGTCTGCGCCGCTCGGTCCAGAACGCGGAGACGTCGAGCGAGGACCCGGCACACGCGGCGAGCCACTGGCAGTGCCAGTGAGTGGGCTGTGGTGTCGGTGAGGCGAAGGCGACGACTCGAACTGCTGGTCTAGTTCCAGGAGGGAGCCCTCTTTACTTGACGGCGACTTCATTTTTGCCTGCACGATTAGCAATTGACGGCTAAATGTGAAACAAAAATGCTCATAGGGCCCACTATGCATTCGCCTTACTCGTAAAAAAAACTCATTTTCCTTTTCGGCTCAGTCGCTGCATTGGTCCTCCCCCACCACGCTTCGATTGCACTCTGTGCCTGAAGGGGTATTCACATGGGTGTCAAACCCTTGGGTAATAAAGGCAAAGCCTATAGTGACGACAGCTCGCTGCGAGGAATTCTTCCAAATGCCCCCCCCCCCATCCTCACATGGAAGAGATGAATGGAATGGAAGACCAGTGTTATTAGACTACTGTGGTAGCTTGTACTGACAACGAAACAACCAGCGCGCCTGGAATGTGCTGAAAGCAACGGAAATCGAAGTAAAGGTCGTATTCAGAAAGGCCTTCGGGGTTAGCCTATTCAATATTAAGCAACATGTATTTTAATGTGTCGCCATAACATGCAGTGGCATATGTGAAAACCTCTGCTAGGCATAGCTCAAGCATCGTGCACTTCAATAACATTTTCACGTGGTGGTGGATTCGTGTACGGTGTACACAGCCATATTTTAAAAATAGTAATTTTTAACAGGCATTATCAGTTTCGGGTATGCCCTAACAAACTTCCGATCATTTGATGATATCAAGTGAAATTTTAAAGTTTTACCAGTGACATTTATAAATGTATTCAACTCAAAGCGGTGTCAAATCACTTTCACTTTTGAAGTAACCAAATAACGTTGATTCACGTACGAGCAGTATGTTTACCTAGATAGCTCCGCCTTGCCTCGTTTACACTTAGGAGGGTGAGGCGCCAAAGAATGGTGTTATTGGCCAACTGCAAATGTCTACGCAAGAACACTACCTCCCACACGTACAGTTGGCAATATGAACCAATCACCTTTGATGATAGCAATCGTACTTCTTTTACGTTGAGTATGAAAGAGCAAGTGTCCAATGTACTTATCTAAGGCCTGCATCTTAGCTAAATAGTGCAGTAACTTAATAACCCAGATAAGCTTAAAAGACATGGACGATGAAAAATGGCCTTGCATGTCACAGTTTTTTCATCGTCTGTTGTGCGTAGGTTTCGGTTCGTAGTGTAATAAGCTCATCCCCAGGGGCAGCCATGTCTTATTTGATGCCAGCGTTTCTTCGCACAGAACCTTGGCATCGAGGTGTCCTACTTTTGCAGAGTACACTATCGACTGCTCGAACTAATAAAGTGTCTTCTCGCTCGATGCCTTGCTGCCCATTTGTCGTTGCTACAGGCCATCGTCGCCGAGTGCCTTAATCACAAGATTTATTTGGGAGAAACATCTGTTTTTCTACGCTTTGAGCGTGTGCATGTACAGCCCCAACGAAAAGAGATTGGCACAACTGCATGGTGGCCGGATCGGGAAAATTCCAACTCGCTGCACTGTTCTTTCCGTGCACGCCGATGCCGAAAGCATCGAGCACATTCTATTTTACAAAGCATGGATAGCCGGCAGAAAGGACTATCCCTGCTGACCAAGCCAGCTAAAGGAAATAAAGAAGAGAACACGCATCCGCTGCAACGTTGTTACATGATTTCACCGATAAGCAGTGAGCAAGCTATAATTCGCAATGTAAAATGTTTGTTGGAGTGCTTTTTGCTGGCCAGCCCTGCTTTGTAAAATGGAATTCGCTTTACACTCTCGATCTCTGCGTGCTTGAAAAAAAAGAGACACTGCCGCGGGTAGCAGCTTTGCCACTCCGACCATACATGAGTGACTTGCGCTAATATTTTTTTTCTTTCCATTGCGGCGGTACTATCGTGAGCAATATGAGCTCAAACACGCGCACGTAGGGGAAATGGCCTCTTATATGCACCGGCTGAATCGCAGTGGCTGCTTTTAGAAACAAAGTGAAAAGGTCTTTTATTACACCTATACGAGATGTTCACTGAACCTTTTGATGCGCATTAGTTACTTATTTTTTTCTGGCGCATTTTCTTTTCGTACTATTTATTTATTATCATTGCTAGCGGCCAATGGCACGCGATCAGAGAGAGATAGGCAGACAGAGATGCCGTCGAAAGACGACAGCCTTGCGTCTGGAGAGAGTGAACAAAACATTTATGTGATGTTCTGCGCAAGGAAATCGGTGAATGGTATTCTGGAGGCGCTGCGTTAGAGTGCCTCGAGCGTGAAGCGGGGGCAAACTAGTGCATCGAGGCACGTTATACACGAGCGCCATCTGGCAGTTATCTTCGAAAACGAAAAAAGGCGTGCGTGCCCACGGAGAAAGATGCGCGCCATTCTCGGAGGCGATAAGGTGTAGAACGCAAAGCGACGGGCAGGTGCCACCACTAGGTCGTTTTAGCAAAGCGTTGGTAATACTTGCCTTTTTGAGCACAGCGTTTCTCTGTCAGCGCAGTGTGTTTAACGCTACAGTTCTTAGAATCACTTGTGTGTGCCCTCTCTAGTATGAAGGCACACATATATATATACGAAACCTCGTCGTGTTGTTATGGTACCTCAGATATGCCCAATGATTGCTTTTTATATGACAATTGCACAAGTATGAACGCTGGATCTTGAGCAATATTGGTGGGCGCTGCGGAGGGGGTTGGCCGTTTGAGGTATCGTTAAGGGCCGACAAACCGACAATTGCACAGACAGACCAAAACTTTTCTGTCGAAGGTCCCCAAGAAAGACTCTCGTCTTTAAAAAGGAAAAGGCGGCACTACGGCAGCCCTCATTGAGGGCCAGGGCTCAGCACCTATGGTACGCGATCAGCTGCCGTTGGCGGGAGCGCCCACAGTGAGCGGAAGAGCGCCCTACTTTCCCCTCTGGTTTCGGCTGCCCCATCCGATTTTCAGGTTATCTCGGTTTTGAGGCTATTTGCCAGGCACTCACGTGTTCCAGCTCATATTGCCCACGATGGTGCGTAAACGTTCAGATGCTAATGCAGCTTTTTTTTTGCATTGCCAGTGACAAAGCAGTAATTTTTCACAGTTTTATGATTTGCCGGGTGAGACGTTTCGCCTCACACGCCATGGAAGAGGCCACACCGAAAGAATTTGTCAGCCGAACTGGGGCACTCCTGACCTACTTAGTGCTGCTTGGGTTACTAACGTTCACTTAGGTATAAACACGAGGTCATGAACGGACGCGAACCCACGCACTTGTTCTTAGAAGCACAGCGTCATTGCCACCGAGAGGATTGAGAAGTTTGCGCTGCCTACAACCTATATGGAGACAAAGTCAGGCTAGTCAAGGCCCGCGCAAGGCTTACCAGTTGCCGCCTGTCTCGTCGTCTCCTGGCCTTGTGCCGACGCCTCCCGGGCGAGGTTTTCTTACTGTCGGGAGACGAAGGGCTCTGTCTAGATCCCGGAGAAGCACGCGGTTTGGTCGACATGATGCGAGGTACAAGACAGCTGCAATTGAGGCAGAACGTCTGGCACCTCGGAGGAATCGCCTTCTTCTTCTGCTTCTTCTTTGCCTCGTGACCGCTTTTGGAGTTTTTGCGCTTGATCGATCCGCGTAAACGTGTAAACTGTCAAAAACAAATTTTACTACAAGGAAATCCTTACTTAGAGTTCGATCTATCACTATTTGTTCATTCGTCAATTTACCATAAATACTCGCGTGACTGTTTATAAAAAGTCGTCACCCAAAAGAAGGATCGTGATTATCTGATAGCATAGCTTTCATGTTTAAGCAGTCAAGCTGCTATTTTTCGCGACATAGACTTCCCTCACAGCATGATATTTTGTATGTACACATTTATTGTACGCGGACAGCATGAGGCTGTTTAAGCTAACCATATTTTGTACAGCCTACCAAAAAAACTAGAATGTTCACAACTCCGCTGGCCCCTAGGTGGGAGCCCATCGCAGCAATCTGCCGGAAAATAATAAAGTGTATATCTTACTCTCTCTCTCTTCACAACGGGTATATGCGAGTTCGGCTTATCAAAATACTACGAACAGAAATGGGCATGTGCCTCTGGAATTGAGTAAGTCCCATTGTTTACCAGCGGTTCAATAAAATGAAGATGGCAGCAGTTAGGCGAATTAAAGAACTTGAGTATGTACAAGAGAAAACTATGAGGCGGCATTGGCAACGGTGGCAGCGAGGAGGTCCCTAAGCGATGGAAGGCCGATGCCCATGACAACGTGCCTATAGATCTATGAGAGGTACGAACGCCGTGTCTCCTTGCGGATTTCTGTCATTGGAGTTTGGACACCCGTGTCACGTCTGTGACTATCTGTGGTTTAAGCCCAGGCAGGCATTCTGCGCCTAGAATCAATGAAGAGACAATATGGCATCAACTAGCTAAAGCCTAACGACTACCTAGAAGCAACCTGAAAGCAACTAGATGAGTCTTCAGATTCGTCCCGTTTCGCTATTTCAAGCCATGCCTGGCTGGGCACAGGCTTCGCCATTTTGATTTTCACAATGCTATCACAGAAATAATTAATATATTTTAAACAGTAGGTTAATAAATTTAAATAATGATTACAACAATAAATTGCAATAAAGATTGTTTAATATTTACGAAATCTACTTTTTCGGTGAAAATAATCTTCCATGCATTGGTAAAACATTCAATCACGGTAATCAATACTCTACCTGAAATTAAATAATTTCCGTGATACCGCTTGCCCATTAAATGCGACGCATTTCGTCCCGAACTTCGGTGATTTTGAGCGTATCTATCTATCTATCTATCTATCTATCTATCTATCTATCTATCTATCTATCTATCTATCTATCTATCTATCTATCTATCTATCTATCTATCTTTCTATCTATCTATCTATCTATCTATCTATCTATCTATCTATCTATCTATCTATCTATCTATATATATATCTATCTATCTATCTATCTATCGATCTATCTATCTATCTGTCTATCTATCTATCTATCTATCTATCTATCTATCTATCTATCTATCTATCTATCTATCTAGCCGCCCACGACTTTTATCTCTCCTGGACGTTTCAATAATGGTATCGATACCAAACTTGATATACCGTAACATGACTGTATAAAGAATTCATTTCACTAGCCATAACATGAAAATCATGACATGTATATCATGAATGCCATGATTTACATTTCATGGTCCTGTATCTGTTGCGGTGATTTCGTTCACGTGACATGTTGCAAAACTGATATGGTATGACATGGTTGCATGGCGAACACAAGAGACAGACCCTAACAGGAAAATCCTGACATGCGTGTCATGTAACAACATGACTACATGTCACGCTCATGATGCGCTGGTGGCCGTTTCGCTGGCTTCACTTATACGTATTGGTATTACGGGACGTGAATGGATGACGAAGATATGATACTGGTGCAAGCAGGATAAACATGCGATGCGTGTCTTCTAACAACATAACTACATGCTAGGCTCATGATGCGCTCACGGCCGTTTCACTAGTTTCGCCTGTACCAAACTTCGTATTGTGTGACGCGAACGGACGACATAAGTAAATGACCCATGCAAGCATGATAATCATGACATGCGTGTCATGTAGCAACATGACTACATGCCACACTGATGAAGCGCTCGCGGCTGTTTCGCTAGCTTCACAAATACCATATTTTGTATTATGTGACGCCAATGAATGACAAAGGTATGTGACTGGTGCAAACATGATAATCTTGAGATGCGTGTCATGTGAGAACATGACTACATGCCACTTTCAAGCCGCTAATACATTTCGACGTGACGCGCTGCGCGTGCTCACCGGCGTTCATTTCGTCGCGTCACGCCGGCGTTGCTTCGCCATGGGCTGGTTCTGCCATATACTCGCAGGCGCGTGCCGCGCTGCGTTGCTTTGACGCATGCACGTTTCAGCGCGTCCGGCGTCCCTCCGTCACGAAAAAAGAGAGACGCAGTGTTGTCTGGGTAACGCATCGGCGCAAAATGCAGCATGTCGCATTTAGCGCCAATTGCCGTCGGGCCGCGCTGACAGACGCTGGTCGCATCTGGCGTCAGGCTATAGAGTGCTCTCGTTTTACTAACGTAGCCTCGCTGTGCCCAGCGTCCGCGCACGTCAACGCTACATTGGATAATATTGCACCCTGCAAGCTGCGCTCGTGGCTGTTTTGCTTGCTCCACATATACCAAATTTGGTGTTACGTGACGTCCATGGATACTCAAATATATGACTGGTGCAAACGTGATAATCCTGACACGCGTGTCATGTAAGAACATGACAACATACCATCTTCATAGCGTGTTCGCAGCCGTCTTGCTAGCTCCACATATACTAAATTCGGTATCACTTGACGTGAACAGATGAAGGTAAACGACTGATCCAAATATGATAATCATTACACAGAAGTCATGTACGGCACCATTTACCTCCACCTCATAACATTGTGCTGATTTCAAAGTAACATATCAACATTTTTCATTCGTGTTACGCATATCATCGGTTCTCACTGTACGTGGGATCTGCCAATTTTTTTTTATTTGAAGACTTACCTACATATCAGCCTACTGCGAACTATCGTAATCATTGCCTCAATATTCTACAGTGTTTCACATTGTGTCTGAAAATTCTAAGTAAGAACAAAGAAATCTATCCACGATGTCTTCTTAGTCATCTCTTTTGGGGCAGCGGGCGCCTTGATATATGTACAGGCATCAACTATGACAGTAATTAAATAAAAAAGGTCCATGAAGTTTAATTCGTGGATACTGTTGGTCAGGTCCCATAGGGAAATCGCAACCCTTGCTGCAGATTTTGATAAAATTGCTTGAGCGCAGATAACTTCGCCGCGTTCTTTCTTTCCTTTTTTGCATTTCTGTTTCGATGGCTGACCACACTAAGATTGTGTATCACGATGTTTGTTCGTTCAATTCTTCAGTAGATAACATGAGCAGTAGAGATATCTTGTCTGTTTGCATGTAAATATTAGAAGCTTGAAGAAGAAACAAGTAGAAATTGATTCAATTTTTAGTCGCTTGACTTCAATTTTAACTTCATGGCATTTACGGAAACTTGATTTCAGAATGATCAGGATGTTGTACACTTTTCTGGTTATAGATCAACAGGTGTTTATAGATCCGATCATAGAGGTGGAGGAACCTCTTTGTATATAAAGAATGGTTTTACTTATGATGTGTTGGGTGAATTTTCGGGTGTTATGGCAAACTATGAATCCGTTGTTGTTAAGAGCGTGGGAACAGTTATTGCTTCGGTTCACCGCCCCCCTTTATATTGATACTAAACCTTTTTTTTGAATATATTACTTCCCTGTTTGAATATGTGTCCACAGAAATGTTGCATATTGTTCTTGTTGGTGATTTTAACATATATATATTGGGAAACACTCCACAATCATATGAATTATTAAACTTGATCGAATCATACATACTCCTGTGGAAATGTAATATATTCGCCAGCTAGAATCACAGGATTAAGTGAAACCCTGATTGATTTGTGTGTTACTAACTTTGATAAAAGTGATGTCACTTCTGGAATTTTAGCGAGCGCTTTGAGTGACCACCTACCCATTTTCTGCATCTTCCCTGCTAAAAAAATAGAATATGCCGAACTCGTACCGCTCCTGTTCCTTATTGTAGGTTTCATGAAACATCTCTCTCTGCTTTTCACTCAATGATCGAGCTTGTCGACTGGTCAAATGTTCTCGAGGAAGAAAACCCAAGCATCTCATACGATAGATTTCTGAAAGAGGTCAAGCGTTGCTACGAGGAAGCTTTCCCTGAACGTTATGCGAATATACGCGAAAAAGTAGAAAACCATGGGTAACAAAAGAGTTACGTCAGAGCATTAATGCACGGGATATCATGTACCATTAATTTAATAATCTAAAAGATTTAGCGTTTCTTAACGAGTATAAGAAAGTGAGAAACAAGTTAAACTCTGACCTCAAGAAAGCTAGGGCTGAATATTATAAATACAGATTCCTTGCTGTTTTCGATGACCCTAAAAAAGCTTGAAAAACATTACGTTCTCTAATTGGTCAAGAACAAAATACCATTCCTAGCACGTTGGTGACTGATGGTGTCTCATACAGTAAAGAGGCTTTGTCTAATAAATTTGATTCATGCTTCTTAACCTCTGGTACATATTCGTCTTCCGCCAAGCAATTAAACGTTGAAAAATACATAGCTTCCTCTTGTATGAATTGGAGATCTATTCTTTTCTTATGGGGCTAAATAAAAATACTGCGGCCGGTAACGATGATATCAAAGCCAGTCCAATAACTTTTGTTGCAAATTTACTTGCGGCACCTTTACAACATATCTGCAACAGAGCGCTAGTTACAGGCATTTTCCCAGCTGCTATGAAAACTGCGAGGGTAACAATCTTACGTAAAGGAGGCCATATCAATGATTTCAATAATTACCAGCCGATATCGGTGTTACCCTTATTCTCGAAAGTGTTAGAAAACGTAATAAAAACAAGGATAACCAAGTTTCTCGATGATCATGAACTACTTGTCTGTGAGCAATTCGGCTTTCGAGCAAATAAATCCAGAGAAATGGCATCAGTTGGCATTAAAGAACACATCGCTCAAAATATGTACAGCAAGCAGTTCACCCTGGAAATATTTTTAGACTTTCGAAAGGCATTCGATTCGGTTAAGCATGATATTCTGTTAAAAAAAATTACCGTATTATGGCATTCGAGGTATTCCTCTAGAGTTAGTACGTAGCTATATAACAGACAGGTTACAATATACATGTGTTCACGGGTATAATTCCCAGTTAAAACCAGTAACACTAGGCGTGCCTCAGGGTTCCATATTGGGACCTCTATTTTTTATTATTTATATAAATGATATCGTTCATGTGCCAGTGGCTTCTTCTACAGTTATGTATGCAGATGATACAAGTTTGTTCTTCTCTGGCAGCTGTCTAGAAGATCTTAAAATAAAAGCGAATGAATGCCTGTTCTCACTCTCTTACTGGCTAGATTCAAACCAACTACAGTTGAATGTTAGTAAAACTAAATTTATTTTATTTAAGAGCCAAAAACAAGTGTAAAGATTACAGGATTTCTCTCTAGTTTAAAAATTATGAAATCCAACTTGTCTCTTTGTTTTAATTTTTAGGTGTACCTTTCAATGAGCACCTGAGTTGGACACCTCAAATAAATAAAGTACACGCCAATATGTCTCAATTGATTTCGGTACTAAATAAACTTAGGTCCCTAGTTCCAAGCTGGTTAAAGCTCCAGCTATATTATTCCTTGGTTCACTCCCATCTACATTACTGTCTTTGAATTTGGGGCACGACTTCAAAAACCAATCTTGACAGGCTGTTAGTTGTACAAAAAAGATGTGTGCGCTACATATAAAATCTGCAACCTAGAGAACATACTCCTCCATTTTTTGGCAAGCTTCAGATACTTACTTTCTACCAACTATACAATGTTAAACTCAGCTTATATGTCTATAATTAAATAGGAAACACCGTTGGCACCTATATGGAGTATTGCTACCCAAGCGATACTCCCTATGAACTACGCTTTGATCGTTTTCGATTGCCTTTTTTCAGAACAACATATGGTAAGCAAACTTTATCATATCAAATACCTGATCTACTCCACAAAAATAGCTATGTCCATGAACTTTTGAAAGAACATAAAACTAAAAACAGTGGGAAGAAAAAACTTAAGATATACTTCCTTCCTTGTAAGGAGTCTTAATTGTATTATGTATTATAAATATTTCTTTTGTGTCGTTCGTGCTTTTGCATATTAGATGAAAATTGCTCAATTTCTTTCTTTTCAAATGTATTTCTGTATGGTACTTGGTAATTCTGTCAGAAAGTTTTACTTGTTGCATTATACATATATATTTTTATATTGGTACTGCAAATCGGTGATGACTGTAATGTGTTATCTTGAAACGTATGTGTCAACATCTGTTATACGTGATGAATTTGAATTTAGTGTCCCCTCACTCAAAAGCAGAATGAAATTTGTATCCTTTGTTCCATTTCGCCTGAGCAAATGTTGGAGGGACCTTAGTCAGGCAGAGGTAATCTGCCTTTAGTCCCTTCAACCTAGGCAATCATTGTTTTTGTCTGAATAAACAGTGAATGAATGAAAGAGCCTGTTGTGGTTTCCAGATTTCGCAAAAGCGCCCGCTGGAAAATTTTCAGAAATTAATGAAGCCTGAACACTTTTGTCGGCGAAACCGAAACTTGGAGCAGCGCAGCCGCTATACTCATTATATATCACGAGAATGAGGAAGCGTCGTTGCCTCAACCATCCTTTGGCTTTATACGACGTCGTTATACCGGTTTCGTTGGCTATTTTTATTCCGCTTAGTCTTGCCCCTATGGCATCAATACACATGACACAAAATTGTGCATCTGCGCTTCCCCCATGAAGCGCAGGGGGTACCCCAGGTTCTGACCGTATATCCATCACTGCGACTCAGGCGGTCTGATGCGCTGAGGTCCCGCACGCCGTATATGGCATCGAAGAGCCAGTTGAAGTTCATAGCATGCCCATAGAAGGTGGTTCGCGTCTGCTTTCCGCGCCGGCGCGGGACAAAATGGGCAGCTTTAAATTGTTTCAGTGTAGCCCCAATTCACCGAAATCAAAGTGTTACAGGTGCATTCACACGAACTCTTCAGAGCGGCATCTGCTCTTGACGAGTACCACGCGGAAGCATGAGAGCTGACATGGTGTGCTTAATGTTTATTCGTGAATGTCTACAGTGGCATAAGGTGGCCGCAGAAGCAGAGCTAACCGGTACATGACGGTTATGGGGTGGCAAGCGTAATCTGCTGCGGCATGGGCCATAACACTATGTAGGCTTATGCCACAGGAGCGAAAGAGAGACACGCCTGAACGATAACCGATGCCAGCCCAGAACGTGAGCCGTGGCTTCACGTGCCACGGCCTAGCGCCTTCTTTATTTTCTTCTGTCGCCCTCGCGCGCTCTCCGGTTTGCGCGCTGCCCGAACGAGGGCGCTACAGGGCCCCCCGTGTAGACTGGAAGTCGGAATGTGACATGCCGTGTGTGGTATTCCAACGGAAGATCAGTCGTAGATGAGAGGCTTTCTAGGGCGGTCTCCAGGTACGCCGGCTTGAGTCGGTTCAAGCTGACTGTCTCTTCACGGCCGTTCTGAAGTAGAGTGGCAGTTTTGGGGGTGCGGTGAAGGACGCGGAATGGTCCGTTGTAGGCTGGTGTCAAAGGTGGTCTGACCGCGTCGTGGCGCACGAAAACATGTGTTGCAGTGGCCAGATCAGGGTGGGCGAATATGGTCTTGTGTTCGGAAGGTCTGGGTGGAGTGGGCCGGAGGTCTTGAACGCAGTCGAGGAGGCCTTGTAGGAATCGCTGTGGCTGGTCTGGTATAGCTTCGTTGACGTGAAGAAGTCTCCCGGAAGCCGTAGAGAAGTGCCGTATACCAGCTCTGCTGTTGAGCACTGCAGGTCTGCCCGGATGACAGCTCGTAAACCTAAGAGCACCAGTGGCAAGGCATCAACCCAGGTGTCTCTATTGAGGCGGGTAGTCAAGGCGGTCTTCAGTTGTCGGTGAAAGCGTTCCACCATGCCGTTGGCGCAGGGATGATAAGCCGTGGTACGGCAATGCCTGGCTCCGAGGATGCGATTAAGGCAAGTAAACAGCGAAGACTCAAACTGACGTCCACGGTGTGTTGTCACGGTGCCAGGACAGCCAAAACGGGATACCCACGTAGAAATGAAAACGCGGGCAACTGTCTCGGCTGTGATATCTTGAATTGGAACAGCCTCTGGCCAGCGTGTGAAGCGATCGACCATGGTCAATATATAACGGTACCCCTGAGACACTGGTAGAGGGCCCACAATGTCTAGATGAACATGGTCGAAACGACGGCCGGGTGGAAGGAAAGGTTGGGGCGGCGTCTTAGTATGACGGGAGACCTTTGTCATCTGGCAGGGCAGGCACATGCGCGTCCAAGCGCGCACATCACCGTTGATTCCGAGCCAGACATAGCGCTGGGTGAGAAGACGCTGAGTAGCCCGAATGCCAGGGTGACAGATGTCGTGTAAGGAGTGGAAAACGGTGCGTCGTAATGAAGCGGGAACGAAAGGGCGAGGAAGGTCAGCTGAGACATCGCACCACAAGCGCTCAGATAAGAATGGATGAGGCACCAGGCGTAGTAGGAGAGAACGGGGGTTCTCCCGAAAAGCGGCAAGCTCTCTATCATCCTGCTGTGCCGAGGAGAATGAGGCCCAGTCGATGGTTGGCGGTGGAGAGTCAACCGCGGCTATACGAGAAAGGGCATCTGCGGCGGTGTTGTCAGCTCCTTTCACGTGGCGGATGTCAGTCGTGAACTCCGATATATAAGCCAGATGGCGGAGTTCACGGGGCACGTACTTGGATGAGTTAGTGCGGAAAACATACGCCAGTGGCTTATGGTCAGTCAGCACGTAAAACGAGCATCCTTCCAGGAAATGCCGAAAGTGCTGTATTGCAGCGTAGATGGCTAGTAATTCCCGGCCAAAGACGCTGTAGCGGGTCTCAGCAGGAAGTAGCTTCCGAGAGTAAAACGACAAGGGTCTCCACTCGGAGTTAATGCACTGCTGTAAGACGGCTCCGACGGCCACGCTGGATGCGTCCACTATCAACCGAGTAGGGGCGTTGCTGCGTGGATGAATGAGAAGCACGGCGTTAGCGACCTCTTGCTTAGCAGCAGCAAAGGCGGCCTGGGCCTCTGACGACCAAGGAATGGCGGAGGACGGGCCGGCGGTCGACCGAAGGAGGTCGGTGAGCGGCCGTAGCAGTTCGGCACAGTGTGGTATGAAGCGCCTGGAAAAATTCACAAGCCCCAGGAATTGGCGTAATTGGCGCAGTGTTGTAGGCTGAGGATAATCCTGAATTGCTTTAACGTGGGACTGGAGAGGGCGTATTCCTTTGGATGATATGTGATGGCCCAAGAACTCGAGCTCAGATGCGCCGAAAGTACACTTAGAGGCGTTCACAACGAGACCGTACTGCTGAAGACGTTGGAACAGAGCGCGTAGATGGTGCTCATGATCTTCAGGTGTGCGGCTGGCGATGAGGACATCGTCAAGGTACGCAAACACAGTAGGAAGACCCCGTGTGACCTCAGAAATGAACCGCTGGAAAGTTTGAGCCGAATTGCGGAGTCCAAAAGGCATCTGCACGTATTCAAACAACCCAAAGGGCGTCGTGATGGCGGTCTTAGGTATGTCGGCGGGCTCGACAGGAATCTGGTGGTACGCCTTAACAAGGTCCACTTTGCTGAAAATTGTGCAGCCGTCGAGGCGCGATGTAAAATCCTGGATGTGAGGTAGAGGATAGCTGTCGTGGACAGTCTTGGCGTTCAACGCTCGATAGTCCCCACAAGGACGCCAATCACCAGGATCACGCTTTGGCGCCAAATGCAGCGGGGAAGCCCAAGCGCTTGACGACGGGCGGATAATGCCGAGCTGCAGCATGTGGTCAAACTCCCGTTTAGCAATAGCTAGGCGGTCTCCGAACAGGCGGCGTGGTCGAGCAGCTGCCGGTGGACCCCGGGTGACGATGTGGTGTGTCACCGTATGTTTAGGCGGCTGAGTGAGGTTGCACGGTTTAGTTAACTCCGGGAAACTCGCCAAGATTTTTTCGAACGGTGAGGAAGGTATCAGCATGCGGATGGCCATTGGAGCGATGTCGGACAGGACTCCCGAGATCGAGAGACGAGTCTTACCATCTATGAGGCGGCGCCGCCGCACGCTGACGTCCAAATCGAAGTATCAGAGGAAGTCCGAGCCGATGATCGGTTGAACCACGTCTGCGATGACGAAAACCCACCGGAAAATGCAGCGAAGGCCGAAGTCGAGGGTGAGAGATCGGAGCCCATACGTTGCTATAGACGAGGCGTTGGCAGCACGAAGCACTTGCCCCTGTGACTTTGAACTATCAGCCTTAGTCGGGGGCACAACGCTAATTTCCGCGCCCGTATCTATAAGGAACCTGGCGCCCGATAGCTGGTCCGTCACCATGAAAAGGCGGCTGGGACGAGAAGGGAGATCACACGCCGCCGTCAGTGATCCCGGCAGGCGTTTCCCTGCCACGAACATGGGGGTGTACACTTTGTGGCTCGGTGTCGGAAACGCCGGTGGTACCAGCAGAGGGGTGGAGGGCTGGGACTCCGAGCATCTCGTGTGCGTGGAAGAGCTCGACGACCGGAACGAGGCGAACGAGTCTCCGGCAGGGGGCTCCGGAGTGCGGCAATGGAGGCGGCGAGTTCGTCGATGCGGACCTCAAGGCGCGAAATCGCTGTGTCTGCTGGTGGTAAGACAGCGTTGACAGATGGGGAGGTCGCTTCATGAACCTGATCGGCGAGCTCCGCCAGGCGGTCGAGATTGACGTCGCCGGCCGCCGCGAGGACGAGGCGGATTGGCTGAGAAAGGCGTTGGAGGAAGAGCTCGCGAAGCAACGCTGAGTGGGCAGAGACGTCGTGTTTCCCAAGAAACTGTCGCATTCGGCGCAGTAGTTGGGAGGGGCGCCTGTCGCCAAGGTCCCCCTCTGCAAGGAGCTGCTGTAGGCGGACGCGTTCCGAAGGCATGAATCGTTCCAGCACCTTGGTTTCAAGGTGCTGATATGGCGTAGTGTCCGAGGGGTTGGAGAGGACGTCGGAGAGCTCGCTGGCAACGTCAGGAGGAAGGACGGAGGCTACGTGGTAGTAGCGTGTCGTTTCCGAGGTGATGCGGTACAGGGAGATTTGCGCCTTGACCTGATGAAACCAAACTTGCGGGTCCTGTGGCCAGAAAGATGGGAGACGCAGTTGCACGGCCGAGACGTCCTGCGGACGTGAGGCTTGTTCGGTTGAGGGTGCATTCGAGTCAGTCATTGTCTTCGTCCGAGGTCACCACTTGTAGGCTTATGCCACAGGAGCGAAAGAGAGACACGCCTGAACGATAACCGATGCCAGCCCGGAACGTGATCCGTGGCTTCACGTGCCACGGCCTAGCGCCGTCTTTATTTTCTTCTGTCGCCCTCGCGCGTTCTCCGGTTTGCGCGCCGCCCGAACGAGAGCGCTACAACTACATCGAGTGATCCAATAATGTGGAATTGAGTATGGATGACCTACAGCACAACGTTGAAATTGCAGGGCTACAGTCACAGACAAGTAGACTTGACGAAATGCGTGAACAGCTTGCGTGGAGTTTGGGCAAAACAACACGCGTGATAGTGTCACATCTGGACGAGTGGTTGAGGCGCGGCAAGACGATCATAGAGAGCAACTAACTTCGAGCACGTATGGCAGATGCCCGTTAGCAAAGACAGAACGAACACCAGTGCAATCGCGGTCGCGAGCAGTGAGGTCATTCTGGTGATGTGCTATTCTCGGCGAAACTTATCTTGGCAGGGGAGTTAAGACTACGGAGCCGGAGCATCAGCAGAATGATGTTACTACGCTGCTAATCCAGCAGCTTTCAACCGATGTAAGTTCCCGTTTTGGTTTGGCTTACTCGCATCGTCGACAATTCAAGCTGATGGCACCTAAGCACAGCATCAGCGACAAATTTACATCGACACAACTTTTGAAAAAATTCCAAACTCCAACGATATTTTTCTTGTTCTGTAGTGACAGGCACTTTCTGTCGCGTTACGGCTATATGGTTCTCGAAGAATGAAAACGCGAGTTTGTGGAAACGGTCGGTCCAAGCGGGGTCAGTAAACCATGTTTACCACGCTAACCGGCGTTCGTGAAGATACTATGCAGTCAAGAAAGGGAAAAAACAAACGACAGTGTGAGCGCTCACACTGTCGTCTGTTTTTTTTTTTCCTTCTTGACTGCATAGTATCTTTCGTTCACGGTCAAACTGAGCTGCGCTAAAGCAATATCATTTTGCAATGCACCAACTCACCCAGTCAGTAGTACTGTTCGTAAAGCGTTGTACTGTCCAAGAAATGATAAAAACAAAGCAAAAATAGTCTCTTCAATAATTTTTTACACCGATGACTGCTCAAGCTTGTTTTTTATTTAAATGAAGAAAGTATTCTTTATTTGACCTAGCTGACAGAAAATTAGAAACTGAAAGAAACTCTAATCACATCCCAATACGGCGGCTACGAAACTTTATCCATAAACTAGTGCATGCATCAGTTATCCTTCCAGAGACGGCGCCACGATTTAAGTTCCGTTCGAAGGGGGGGGGGGGGGCATGTGAAAATTTCGGGAGGAAAAAGACTGCCCCCACCCCCACCTACCGCTCGAGTCCCTCTTTGGTGCAGCCCCGGCCTCCTAGCCGCAGATTCGTGAATAATTGCCATGAAATGTACGACAAACTCACTAGAAACTATCTCATATGAAGTATTACTACATTGAAGCATCGTGAGCGTTATTTATCAGTTTAATGTGGTTATTTCCCAATGACATTAGGCTCAAATGCGTTGATGCGACAGCCTGGAGAATGGAAAAACCAGCTTGTCTTTCTTCCTTGTCCATATTGGCAGATTCGCAATGATGAGCAGATCCGTGAATACTTTTTCGAGTGCCGTCTTTTCTGGACAATGCAGATAAGTTTACGTAAGCAATGAATAACACAGGAAGTTTTTTAAAGCCATCTAACATGTAGTATGCACTTCATCCCTAGGGGCAAAGTCACCTCACATTATGGTTCTTGCGTGATTAAAATTAGCCTTTACCCAACACAAAGTGGATGTTTCAGGTTGTGACAGAAGGGCAACGTCACCTCCCATCACGGCTCTTACGTGATAAAATAGAGTCTCGGCATAACGCAAAGCGGATGTTGTAGGGAGTGAGAGAATGAAACGTCTATTTAGTTTTCACTCAGAAGGTCTGTGGGTTGTATCCGCAAACCTGGTTACCAGTCACAAGTGTACTTGACCACTGCACACGCACGTTTCACGACGACCTCTGTGCTTAGGCATGCGGAATGTTCACCTTCAGAGAGGGAAGGTTCGTCGCGGCACCCCCCCCTCCCCCTTGTGCACACGTCTACGTCTATGAGTTTTCGAACCCGAGCTTGACCAAGTTGCCTCTCACTTTTTTATGTCGCGTTAGTTTGATTGTCCCTAGTTGCATTAATGGAGAGAAACATTGACTTGTTCCGCCATCTGCCGGCTCTTGCCTTAACAAAGAGCAAGACCGGCCGTGAAAATTTTTTTTTTCCAAATTCACTCAGCGGCTTACAATTAACATAGACTGAGAGCACCACCGCCTGGGTGTTTGCGAGCAGACAGAGTAAATCTTAGTAAGTATTGTACTACTACAAGAAAATAGCCCTCCAGATGGTGCCTCAGAGATTTGATTGCACACATATGAAATCCCATCTCCAAAGCCAAACAGTCCCATAGAAGTTGAGCGTCATCGGCGATAGGTGGCAGCAGTAGTTCCTTTCAGGCAGTGTTGATGAGGTTGATAGAGAATGTGCAGAATATATTAAATACATTTTTCTTACGTAGCCATGTAACCCCTAATGCTTTCAACAATGAAAGTAAGCGGCCAATAATAACTTGGGAAGGGTCGAAAAGCAGCAAAACACTTAATAAAGAAGTGATGAACTCTAATGGCACAATCGCTACGAAAACATGCTCTGCCTGCATTTTCAAATGATTTGCTTAGAAAAAGAACTATCAAGCAATTAACTGTATGTGGTCCACTATCTAAATAATATTTTCTTTGCCGATCCCCCAGAGTGGGTGAGAGCCATTCGTTTAGGTCATCATCGTAATCATCTAGCACAACAGTCATCCTTCAGCGTTTTTAGTCACCATCTGTCTAAACATCATCTTCAATCATCGCATGGGTCCGCGGAAAAATAAAGATCACAGGGTCTCTATCCCACAGTGGTGTACGTGAGAAATAACTACTCACACATTTGATTTCATATTTATGCAGGTTAATCGATGGTTGGCTCACGCGTACACTACCACTATTATCAGTATTTCGATACCGCTATAAATATATATTGTTATATCGATAATAGTCGTAGAGCATGTGGGAGCCATTCGTAGATTAACCTGCATAAAGATGGAAGAAGTGTCTGAGTAGTTATCGCTCACGTAGAACAGACGCGAATGCGCGTAGTCAGGGGGGGGGGGGGGGGTATTGAGGGGGTTCAGTCACCTCCCCCCGGAAATTTTCAGTATTGCGTGTCTATATTCAAGCCCACATACAAACGCACGCACAAACCTACAAAAGTGTACTTGATCCCCCCCTCTCCCTAAAACAAATTTCTACCTACGCCCGCTTCTGACCACGTGGGCCCAATTGATAGTTAGCCTACTGGATGTGTATGTGGATATAAACTTGCGTGCCGTCTTTCGCATCCGTCACTGTGTGCCTTTGCGGTTGTAAGTTTGCAATTTTGGTGTGTCGACTTATCTCCGGTGCGAGCGTTTGCACTTCAGGTCTATTTAACGAAGAGTCTTGCGGTCATCATTATCATCGTGACTCTTTTTTTAACGTTCTTATTAGTACATGAAAATACACAACAATGATGAGAGCTATAGACATTGGCTAGTAGGCGGTCTTATAAGATGTATATTCAAAGGAACAGGTTGTTCAAACTAAGCAGATGTAAAAAGTACACTGCAATCGTAACAAGAAAAAATAGAGCAAAATGCAAAAACGAGTTATATTTGGAACAGCAAGTGTAATAGTAATACCACGCAACATGCTTCGTTTGCACATGCAACATATTATTTGTAAACTGTACATCCAATGTAAGTACATAGAGGTACGTAAAAAATGTGAAATTCGATATACAACCAATATGTCATAAAGCATGATTGCAAAAAAAAGTATCTGCTAGTGTAACTGCTCAAGACAGTATACTGTAGCACCCAGGCAACACTATTACTTTCTTTTATTTGCTACGGTAAATCATTCCAAACCTTCACACCTGCGAATTACATTTGTATTCCATATACATTGTTAGTAGGTGGAAGATTGAAATACTGTAGTGTGGCACGTCGGGTAAGGCGAGAGCAAGATCAAATTATCGGTATATGAAAGGGCAGGTTGTAATGAATGATGTTACGGACAACTGCAGTCTTTTCATTTCGTAAATGATCAAACGGTATCATTTCTATTTTATGAACCAATTGCGCGCTGTGTTCATCGCATCTAGCATTTTTTTTTTCGTAACTCGATGAGTTTGCTTTTGTAGAAAGTGCACAGGTTCCAGATAAGTTGCGCATGTGTGGAGCTCACTCAGACTGACTCATGAAATATGTTCTTCCCAAACTCCCTTTGAATCAAGCTTACCAAAATATTACTCCATTAGACTCACTCATACTCAGACTGCGAAGCAACCTCAAGAGCGGCCCTCAAGAGTAAGGTATATAACAGCTGCATCTTGCCGGTACTTACCTACGGAGCAGAAATCTGGAGACTGACAAAGATGGTTCAGCTTAAAATGGGGCGAAGAAGCAAATGATGGAAAAGAAATTGATAGGTGTAACCTTCAGCAACAAAAAGAGAGCAGAGTGGGTGAGTGAACAGACCGGGGTTAAGAATATCATAGTTGAAATCAAGAAGTGGACATGGGCTGGGAGCGTAGCATGTAGGCAGGATATCCACTGGTCATAAGGGGAACTTACTGGATTCCCAGAGAAGGCAAACACATAAAGGGGAGACAGAAAGCTAGGTGGGCCGATGAGATTAAAAATTTCGCAGGTAGAACATGGCAGCACAAAGCACAAGACCGAGTTGATAGGCGGATCATAAGAGAGGCCTGTGCCCTGTATTTGGTGTAGTCAATTTGACGATGATTGATGATGATGATGAATATTTATTGAGTTTGTTTCGCCCTAATATCGGTGGGTGTGCCCACGTAGTTGCTGGGAGTGGAAAATCAAAGCTGTCTGTGAGCATAATAAATAATAAATAATTATTGAATAAATAAATTAATAAATAAATAAATTATTGCAATCTTCATTGGGAGTTGATTTTGACCCGAATGCTGTGCGCGGCAAGCACATGTTCTACTGCAGATTCACTCGAGGACTTGAACTTCCCTTTCATTCCTTGCGACATCGTTGACGGGAGTACCAAGAAGCGACGCTAAACTGACGAATAAAAAGGCGATCAGCATGAAACCAGATTGGCCGTCGCTTTCTACTCTAGAAGGCAAAGCTGACACGCCCTCCACGTTTTGTAGCAATCACAAGAATGACGTGTTTAATTCAGCCCGTTATGAATGTTTCATGACGCGAAATATGGATTTCAAGTTTATTATGATTTACAATTAACGGCCTTGTGGTGTTACCATGTAAAACAAAAACGAGGAATTTCCCCACTACTTGACCATTTACTTGGTATTGGGTGCAAGCCATCGGCTTAGAAGAAGAAGAACCAGAGGAGGGGGCATGGGGGCCGCGGCGGAGGCTGCTCTTCTCTGCACGACGGTTGTGCGCGAAATTATCGTTTGTCTGTCGGTGGAAGATCTCTTCAGCTTTGCGCGATACGATCCGCTGTGGGAAGAGCTCGCCTTGCCTCTGCTCAGCAAGAGGCTCCGGTTTTTCCTCCTCTGTGAGGTAACGTACTGCGCGTATCACTCGTTCATAATGTCTAACAAACTTACGAAACACCCCGCATTGAACGTGTAGAAAAACTCACGCTTGTACAGTAGTCATTGACCGTGAAATAAGTCAAGGTTTGCAAATGTGCAAAAAAATTGAGATATGATACCAAATAACACAAGTGACGACTATCAACGGAATGTTTATTTTTGCGAATTCAGAATAATTACTTTGCCGTCACATTGCAACAATTCAAATGACCTGGAAAGTTACAGTATCATTGCAGCACGTTTTTCAATGAGTTATCCGGGATTCAGATGGCTCACCCCGAAAAAAACAAAACTCCTTAAATTAAGTCGCCGAAAATTAAGAGCAAAATGTTGTGCCTAAGAAAACGGGCGCGAACAGGTGCCAAAGCACAGTCGATCTCAGCACTAAAAATTGGCAGATCCCACGTACAGTGGGAATCGATGATATGCGAAGCATGAATGAGAAATGTTGATATGTCACTTTAAAATAAGCGCAAGGTTACGAGGTGGAGGTAAAATATGCCGTACAAGACTTCCGTGTCATGTTTATCATGTTTGAATGTGTCGTTTACCTTCGTCATATACTCACGTCACGTGATACTAAATTTAGTATACGTAGAGCGAGCGAAAGGGCCGCGAGCACGCTATGAGTGTGTTGTGTTGTCATGTTGTTACACGACACGCGTGTCCGGATTATCATGTTTGCACCAGTCATATATTTGAGTATCCATTGATGTCACGTAACACCAAATTTGTAGCCAGAAAACGACCGCGAGCGCATCATCAAGGGCCTAATATACTCCAATGTAGCGTAGACACGTGCGCACGCTGGCCACAGCGAGGCTATACGTTAGCAAAACGCGAGCAGTCTATAGTCTGACGCCAGGCAGGACCATCATTCGTCGGCGTTGCCCAATGGCGCTGCATATCGCAATGGCAACATACTGCATATCGTGCTTTTGCCGTAGAGTAACATTACTCTAGGCCGATGCGTTACTGAGACAACACTGCGTCTTCCTCTTTTTGTGATGGAGGGACGCCGGACGCGCTGAAACACGCTTGCGTGAAAGCAATGCAGCGGCCCGCACGCTGCGAGTACGTTGCATGACCAGTGCCTAGCGTGGCAACGCCGGCGTGACGCGATGAAATCAACGCCGGCGAGCACGCGCATCACGTCATGTCAAATGAATT